>NC_141167.1:5000000-5625000 GCF_055505025.1 Bos grunniens | reverse complement strand
AAGTCTACCCTGAAAATCACAGCAAAGCATCAAAATGTAAAGCTTCGATTTTGAAAGCTTAGATTCTTAGAACTGGGAATGAGTTGTGGACACAGATGCCCAGTTTTAGGGACAAACAGACTGAAGTTTGGGCAGATCGAGTCTCACCAAAGGTCTGTGCTCATGCTCAGTCGCTCAGGAGTGCCCGACTCTGGGCGACCCCGCGGACTGCAGCCCACCAAGCTCCTCTGTCCATGGGATGCTCCAGGCAAGAACACTGGAGTGGGTTGCCATGCCCTCCTCCAGGGGAGCTTCCCGACACAGGGATCAAACTTGAGTCTCCTGTGTCTCCTGCATTGGCAGGTGAATTCTTTACCACTGAATCACCGGGAAATCCGAAGGTGTGTACGCACCCGTTAGTGGCAAAACTGAGCTTGTACTGGGGTCTTCCCTGTTCTGTGTTCTTTTTCTTCTTCTTCGTTTTTTTTTTTTTTTGCTTTTTGTTTTTCTTTCTTTAGATAAAGCATAGATCAACTTTCATTTCTTACTCATTTAGTGGTTCCTTTTGCTGGTAATACTTACATTTTTCTATCAGTGGGTAAACTTTTGAAATGCTTTTCTGTCTTTTCCTTTATGCAAGCAATACCTGCCAGGTGTTCAGTCTGGCGGCATCTGTCGTTGTGATGGAGTTGCTCCCTGACAGCAGAAACTCAAAGGTGATGGCTTCACATGCTCCCTACTTTGGCTCATTTCATGGGTACCAAGCATGGCTCTTGGGCGTGAAGTTCTCTGATGCCCTTGTTCTGATTTCCAACGTGTAAGTAGTGTCTAGAACAGAACTTCTGAAATTGTATGTGCATGTGAGTCCCCTGGGGATGTGAAGAGATGCAGACTCTGATTCCCTAGGCCTGGGGTGGGGCCCAAGATGCTTTTTTCCTAATAACGTGTTCAGGGACCAGCGGCATCAATATCATCTGAGAAAGAAAGAAAGAAAGGAAGGAAGGGAGGGAGGGAAGGAGAGAGGGAGGAAGGGAGGGAGGAAGGAAGGGAGGGAGGAAGGGAGGAGGAGGAAGGGAGGAGGAGGAAGGAAGGAAGGAAGGAGGAGGGAGGAAGGGAGGGAGGGAGGAAGGAAGGAAGGAGGAGGAAGGAAGGGAGGGAGGGAGAGAGGGAGGAAGGGAGGGAGGAAGGGAGGGAGGGAGGGAGGAGGAGGAAGGAAGGAAGGGAGGGAGGGAGGGAGGGAGGGAGGGAGGGTGGAAGGGAGGAGGAGGGAGGGAGGAAGGGAGGAAGGGAGGGAGGGAGGGAGGGAGGAAGGAAGGAAGGAAGGAAGAAAGAAAGAAAAAGTCGCTTAGTCGTGTCCGACTCTTTGCGACCCCTTGAACTGTAGCCTACCAGGCTCCTCAGTCCATGGACTTTTCCAGGCAAGAGTGCTGGAGTGGGTTGCCATTTCTCATAAATGCAGAATCTTGGACCCCAATCCTGACCCAGGGATAAGGAATCTGCATATTAACAAGATCCCCGGGAGATTCAAGGGCATATCCGATAGGGAGAGGGGCTGCTCAGGGACGCATATCGGTACAGTCACGGCAGGAGCTCCGAGCTGCAGGTGAAGATCCACAGACAGCACTGCACCCAGGTTCTGCCGGGAGCCCTGGTGGGTCCTGGCGCCCCCGGCAGGCTCTTTAAGATCGAGCTGGGTCATTCGTGCTTTTTTCCTTTTAGGCCGCCTTGGGGACCCACCGCTGCTCCTCCTCCTTCCCTTCCCTCCCTGGTGGTCTGTTTCCTGATTGCATAAATACCTCGCAACTCCGCTGTGGTCCGCTGTGAACACTTCCTAGTTAACAGGCATCTGTTTTGTGCAGTGGGCCTTCTCCCCATCTTACAAGCTGTGTTCTCACTAAAGTCCCAGGGACCACAGGCATAGATGGGGTCTGGCGGGCAGGATTCCAAGACATTTTATTGACCTCCAGCTGCCCTAAGGCATCCTAGAGGTGGCCATGTGACCGCAGCATCGCATTTCAGCTGCCAGCATCCCTCCCCTTCACGGAAGTCGGGGCCTGGGCTTGAGGGTATTGTGCGGGGAGAGAGGCCATTTGGCTCATAGAATCTTAGGAGAGTTTATGGACCTAATAATGCCAGCAGGAGAGCTGGCTGAAAGCACCATAGTGTACCCAGCTTGTCTCCAAGAAACCAACTTTCAAGGAGAGTTTATTGGCCCCAATATACCGTCTCCCCCATTCTCTTGGTTTGGCTTCCTCTTATCACCAGGACAATCTCCATTCCACATGGATTCACCAAGGCAACAGGAAGGAAGGCTTTGAAAGATGCATTCTATTCAAGGGACCTTCGCTCTCTCCTCCACGGTCAATGGAAGTCATTAGGATTTAGCATTTCCCAATTAAGTACGTCAGCGGGGACGTGTGTGCTTGTTCACGTACATCTGGATACGACAGTGATGATGGTTTGATAAGGTAACGCTCATACTCTAATGTAATTGGCCAAGGCAAGGAGAAAACAATGGGCAAACACAGATTTATTTAGTTTTGGGCAACGCTTGTTGAATCCTCAGTTCTTTTTTGTTTTAAAGAAACAGTTTTTAAAATATTTATTTTATCTTTATTTATCTTTGGTGGTGCTGGGTCTTCGTGGCTGCACGCAGGCTTTCTCTAGTTGTGGAGAGTGGGGGCTTCTCTCTGGTTGCGGTGAACGGGCTTCTCGTGGCAGCCGCGGCATCTCTTGTCGGGGAGCACAGGCTCCAGGGTGCACGGGCTTCCGCGGTGGCTGTGCTTGGGCTTAGCAGTTGTGGCTCGAAGGCTCTAGAGTGTGCTGGCTTCAGCAGCTGCGGCGCATGGGCTTAGCGGAATCTTCCCGGATCAGGGATCAAACGCACGTCACCTGCATTGGCAGGTGGGCTCTCATCCACTGTACCACCGGGGAAGTCCTCCTCAGTTCTGAAAAGGAGAGAAGGAAAAGGAGGAGATGCCAGGTTTTCCACTTGTTTGCATTTTCGCCAAATCCATTTGACTATTAAGCCTGTCTGGTTAATATCACATTTCTTGAAATGTTTCACGACTATTTCTCTGTGTGTAAATGATCAGAGAAGTTAAAACCAGTTATGCCCCTTTCCTCAGTGCGTAACCCCCTCCCATCCAGCACTCCATTTTTCTCCTTACAGCTCATGCCTCTGTGGTAAAGTGGGGTCATCCTTAGGGGGGACCGGAGAGTGGGCTTGCAGTGGAGTCTGCACTTGATTGTCAGTCTTCTGTCCTCAGAGATGGGTCTTATCTTCTCCCCACCTTGTGCACCCCGTGTTGCCCACTGGAAGCAGGGCCGTCCTTAGAGTGTCTGGACTTAAGGGGAGACATTTAGATGGATTCATCCATTCCTGGATTCTCTGTGCCAAAGATCTGCCTCTTCTGTGTCTTGCATGGGGATGGCCCCAATACAGCACCCGTTTCAAGCATCTCCTCTGCATCCTGTGATCCCCAGTTATGGAGCATGTGGGAGGGTAGAGCACCATCCAGGAGGTAGGAGTGGGTACAGGCAGAGACTGGTTACTGTCAGTCTCTGCCCCTTGAGCCGGTTGCACTGTACAACCAGCTCCACTGCTTTTGAGGGACTCCCTCTAAAATGCTATCCTCGAACATATTTTGAAACCTTGCAGAGCATTGTCAAATGGTGACTTCTTACCTCTTGTATGGATAGTTTGAAAGTCCTCCCACCATCACCTCATTTTTTAAAACAAATTTGTTTCATTGTTGTAAGAACACTTGCGATCTACCCTTTTTAAGCAGACAACAGAGTCTCCTTGGGCTTCCCAGGAGGTTCAGTGGTAAAGAATCTTCCTGCCAATGCAGGAGACACAAGAGATGCAGGTTCAATCCCCGGGTCGGGAAGATCCCCTGGAGGGAAGCATGGCAACCCACTCCAGTATTCGAGACTGGAGAGCCCCATAGACAGAGGAGCGTGGCAGGCTGCACTCCATGGGGTCGCACAGAGTCGGACAGGACTGATGCTGCTCACATGCGCAGAGTCTTGTTGACTGTGGGTAGGATGCTGTGCACCTGGTCTCTAGAGCTTATTCATGTTGCTTCATTGAAACTTTACATCTGTTGATTAGCAGCTCCCCTTTCCCCTCCCTACTCAGTGCCTCATTTTGATGCAAATTCAGGTGTTTGTCAGAGATCCTGCTCAGCAGGGGGCAATGCTGTCCTCAGTGACCATCACAAGCAGGACACCCAGTGCCCTGTGGCAACTTCTAGGGAACCGCCTCTCAGAGATGTCCATCTTGCCAGAGAATACAGGGAATGGGAGTCTGAGTGAAGCGCTTTCCTTGCTGTCAAGGTTGTTGTTGTTCAGTGGCTTAGTTGCGTTTGACTCTTTGTGACCCCATGAACTACAGCACGCCAGGCCTCCCTGTCTATCACCATCTCCCGGAGTTTACTCAAACTCATGTCCATTGAGTCGGTGATGCCATTCAACCATCTCATCCTCTGTCGTCCCCTTCTCCTCCTGCCCTCAATCTTTCCCAGCATCAGGGTCTTTTCCAATGAGTCAGTTCTTCGCATCAGGTGGCCAAAGTATTGGAGCTTCAGCTTTAGCGTTAGTCCTTCTGATGAAGGTAACGGGAGTTTATTTCAACCCTTTCCTGACCACGACTTCCTTGCCCCTTCCTCTTTCCCTTTACGTCCGGTGTGGTAGGAGGGACTGGGGCCTTTTTACACATCACAGCACAAGCATCACGGCCTGCCTGCTTTCCCATTGGTGGGAGCCCGGAGAGGGTGGAGCCAGGGCGGAACTGGGGCCCATTGGTGAGAGCCCGGAGAGGGTGGAGCCAGGGCGGAACTGGGGCCTCTCCGAAGGCGTCTGCAGACACGGATCCTTCAGATGTCTCCAACACGGCCTGGCTCTCCCAGTGTTGCTCCCACCTGTCCTTGGCCAGTTTCCAGGATGGCAGAAATGATGGACGGGTATCCTCTGCTGAGGAGTCCATGACTCAGGGTACCCCTGGAGGGCTGGCAGGAGGCCACAGCCTCGTAGTCTATGATTTTCACTCCCCGCTACTTTATCCTTCCAACTTTCTGTGTGCATGAAACGTTGACCCAGCTGGGCCACTTTTGAGAATCCATCCAGCAGAAACAGACGAGGCACCGAACAAAGCTATGCTTGAGATGATATTTGTCGTGGTAGCATTGTTGTGGCCCAGATGGTCAGCTGCAGCCAGCTGATGTGCTACTGCTGCTGAGATAAAGAACATGTCCTTTGGTTGCAGGGGGGATGGCCAGCAGCAGTCTTCCAGGCCCATCTTTTAAGCGAAAGTCATGGTCCTCCCATGGGGCTTCCCAGGTGGCGGTAAGTGGTAAAGAACTTGCTTGCCAATACAGGTAGACATAACAGACAGGGGTTTGATCCCTGGGTTGGGAAGATCCCCTGGAGGAGGGCATGGCAACACACTGCAGTCAGTATTCTTGCCTGGAGAATCCCATGGACAGAGGAGCCTGGTGGGCTAGAGTCCATAGGGTTGCAAAGAGTTGGACATGACTGAAGCAACTTAGCACGCACGCATGGTCCTCCTGGGCAGACTCTGGCCAACAGTAGTGATCGAGTAGAAGAAGTTAGTGACTGAAGACCCGCTGAAAACACAAGTAGGACTTCGGAATCTTACTTGCACAATTTCCTATCGACCAGGTGAGGGCTCGGCTGGGACCACAGCACTGGGCAGTCAGCTGAGACCCTCTGTTGCACAGCAACCTCACACTCTGCGTTGTCCTCCGTGGCCAGGACCCGCCTTTGGCCCAAGTCCATCCAGTGCTCAGTCAACTCACACTTGAGAACCACTTTCATCATGAGGTCAGTAGCAGCCTGTGCCATGCACGGAATAGTTCCAAAGGAATTGCCGGCTCAGTAATCATCTCTTCTCACTCATGGTCATTCTTCCCTCCCTTTTCCATGCATACTTCTCTGTCCCCGAAATGTTCCACAGTCCCCAGGAAGGGACCACCGCGTGATGGACGTTTCCTGTGAATGTTTGCAGAATAGATGAGATGGCAGGGACAGGCTGAGGAGTGGCGGTCACCCAAGCAGGCAAAAAAAAAGGGGGCATTCCTTGAATATTTGTACATTTGCTTATTGGAGATGGCAGAATAGCCTGCATTCTATTAGTAAACAAAGATACTTATTCTTAGGTATGATACTTATACGTATGATACTTATTCACATGTACTCAAGATACATGCCTTTACATTTAGAATAAGAGATTGCCGGCATGGCCTGGGCTTAACAGAGCACGTTCCCTGCCCCAAACTGACCAAGAGCAGTGCTGGCCACGCTCCACTTGAGGGCACTGTGGTCCCAGGGTTGTTCTGGAGTCCCTTCAGCTGGATCCCTGGGCAGGCGCCTGACTGGTCCAGCTCTTCATCAAACTCTCAGTGCGCTCCTTGAAGAATGGGATCGGTCTCCATCCTCATCGGGGACAGAAGCCTTGAGCTGAGTGTCTGGTTCTTCGGGGCTGGCTTTGCACAGAGCCCTGGCTGTCATGGCCATCAGAGAAGCGATGCTAGTCTCTGCAGGTGTGGCGAGCTCTCAGCTGCCGTCTGCACAGGGGTGCCTGTCCCAGTTCAGTTCCTTACTAGTGGGAGAGAGGCTGGGTCCACCTTCCACAGAGCTGAGGGTCTGGGGTGGAGCACCCCTTGGT
Source organism: Bos grunniens (assembly GCF_055505025.1). NCBI lineage: Eukaryota > Metazoa > Chordata > Mammalia > Artiodactyla > Bovidae > Bos > Bos grunniens. The sequence continues at coordinate 5,618,330 of NC_141167.1, read as the reverse complement.
GCTGGCCTGCAGCAAGCTCACCGCCCAGCCTCGGGAGCCAAGCCCACGAAGCCGCAGTAGAAACCTGTGTGGTCAGGTTGTCATCTTAGTGTCGGCTGACTGATCGTGCCTCCTTCTCCCGGGACCAGCAGAGAGGGCAGGAATGGGCTTCACCAAGGTTGGGCGCCGCCCGTGTCCAGATCTGGAGCCTTTGGAGGACGGAAGAGGCCCGTCTGTAGATGCAGGCCGAGCCCACACAGCTCGTACGCTCTCCTGCCACTGGACATGGCACCATCGTGCTCCAGGGACGAACACAAAACCTCTGTCATCCCGCGTCCCTTCAGCTCATTACCATAAACACTATTAAATCCTGGCAGCACAATAATCCCTTCCCTGTGTATGTGTGAGCATGTATTATGCAAGATTCAAAGTCACTTGATACCAGGAGGACAGTAAAGAGACTCTCTGCATAGGGCAGAAATAATTTGCAAGACCAACTTGGGGTAGAGGGTTCTCAAATGAACCCCAGTGGTCCCACAGCTTTCAGAGGGCCAGGCAGGCACCCCTTTTGATGAGCTGCGTAACAAAAGGCACTTGGCTGGGGGCATTATAATTTGCTCTAACCAGTTCCAAAGGACTCCTGTTTTCAATGATGTAGAGAGACATACTCAGGTCGCAGGACGTGGGCATTGTACTTAGTATAAACACACACACAAAAGCTATGCGAGGGTATTTTGGATGTCTGGTTGGGGCGGATGTAATTAAATTTGCCTTGGAGAACCCTTTGAAGTCCGTGGCTAGCTGCTTTGTATAAAGCTCGGGTTCCCCACCAGCTCATCCTTCAGTTGTAGAATTCTCGCTAATTGGGAAGTTGCTGAGGCAGAATCAATTAGTTTCCACTTGGAGTAAATTCTGTCCTCTAGTGGGGCTGTCATCCCCACTCTGGCTGTTGCAGGTCACCTGGCGGGGTGACCTGCTGTGTTCAGGGAGCCACGGGAGCCCCTAGGACCCAGGGTGGGTCTGGGCACTGAGCCCTGCACCCCCGTGTGTGCCGTGGGGAGACCGAGGTTTCTGGTTGGCACCAGCTTCTGCTCAGGCCCAGCCCTGCTGGGGTACCGCCCGAGGAGACCTCCCCACCACTGAGCCCCATGAACTCGGCAGCCTGGCTGGTGAGGAAAATGTCAGATCTCACTGGGTGGATGCTGCTGGAAGTGGCCTGCATGTGCCACACCCAGAGCAGAAGCCCAGCAAGTGGGCTTCTCCTTTTTTTTTTTTCCTTTTCTTGTATTTATTATTATTATTTTTTTATTGAAGTATAGCTGATCTAGAGTATTGTGTTAGTTTCAGGTTTATGGCACAGTAATTCAGTTATTTATATACATGCACTAAATTGCTTCAGTTGCGTCTGATTCTTTGCAACCCTATGGACTGTAGCCTGCCAGTTTTCTCTGTCCATGGGATTCTCCAGGCAAGAATATTGGAGTGGGTTACCATTTCCTCCTCCAGGGGATCTTCCTGACCCAGGGATCAAACCCAAGTCTCTCATGTCTCCTGCATTGGCAGAAGGGATCTTTACCGATAGAATCGCCTGGGAAGCCCCATTTATACACATCAGTTCAGTTCAGTCACTCAGTTGTGTCTGACTCAGCGACCCCATGGACTACAGCACACCAAGCCTCCCTGTCCATCACCAACTCCTGGAGCATACTCAAACTTGCCCATTGAGTCAGTGATGCCATCCAACCATCTCATCCTCTGTCATCCCCTTCTCCTACTGCCTTCAATCTTTCCCAGCATCAGGTTGTTTTCCAAGGAGTCAGTTCTTCGCATCAGGTGGCCAAAGTGTTGGAGTTTCAGCTTCAGCATCAGTTCTTCCAATGAATATTCGGGACTGATTTCCTTTAGGATTGACTGGTTGGATCTCCTTGCAGTCCAAGGGACTCTCAAGACTCTTCTCCAACACCACAGTTCAAAAGCATCAATTCTTTGGCGCTCAGCTTTCTTCACAGTCCAACTCTCACGTCCATACATGACGACATAGCTTTGACTAGATGGACCTTTGTTGGCCAAGTAATGTCTCTGCTTTTTAGTATGCTGTCTGAATTGGTCATAGCTATATATACATATATTGATATAATTCAGTTATTTATATACATATATCCTTTTTCAGATTCTTTTTGCTCATAGTTTATTACCAATATTAATATAATTCCCTGTGCTATACAGTAGGTCCTTGTTGGTTATCTATTATATATATATAGTGTGTGTGTGTTAATCCCAAGGTCCTAATTTGTCCCTTTCCTCCCCCATTCCCCTTTGGTAACCATGTTTGTTTTCTATGTCTGTAAATCTCTTTTTGTTTTGCCAATAAGTTCATTTGTGCCTTTATTTTATTTCACAAATATGCAGTATCATATGACATCTGTCTTTCTCTGTATGGCTTGCTTCACTTAGTATGATAATCTGCCTCAAATTGCATTCTTTCCTTCTTTTTTATGACTGAGTAATATTCCATTGAGTCAGTGATGAGTTGGTGGCTCAACAGACATAAGTTTGAACAAACTCCAGGAGATGGTGAAGGACAGAGGAGCCTGGCGTGCTGCAATCCATGGGGTCACAAAGAGTCAGACTGAACAACAACATTTCATTATTCATTATTTCATTTCATTATTCATTATTTCATTTCATTATTCAATATACCATATATTATTTTATCTGTTTGTCTGTTGATTGGACATCTCTGCAAGTGGGCTTCTAAAGTGCTGGCACCACCTCCACTTCAAATCCTGGATGGTGAGCAAAGTGCCTTTATTGTATTTGTGTCATAACTCAACAAAATCCCGAATGCACATCCCCTCTCACGAGCGTTCACGTTTTGATAAAAGACTATTGGAAAGTTCTCCTTCAGAAGAAAGACTCTAAAGGCAGTTTCAGGTGGTGAGAGCCCATCTGTGCTGAGTCACTGTAGTCGTGTCTGACTCTGCAGGGGTAGATGAATATTGCCCTTGCTCTCCAGGGCGAGGAAGACCTCTCACCAGACAGGGCTCCAGCCCTAAATCTGTAATTCTGGGACATGAAATCAGCCAGGATGTTCAGAGAATCACATGCAGAGCACGGCAGCTCTGACTCCAGCTGTTTATCTTCTTCATCAGCACTGGGCTTGCTTCTGTTGGGGTAGCCCCCGCCCTGACCCCGGCACGCTGCTCTGTTCACTGTAGAGATGCTGAATATTGGGCTGCAGGCAGAGGACCCTGCCTCGCAATGCTGCGGGTGCTGCCCTCGGGGATGCGTCCGAGCCCAGGTGTTTAGGAGTCGGGTGAGCCTGGTCACAGTCTTCTTATCGCCAGTGACCCTGATGACTGTCATGGGTTAAGGCTTAAGACCTCCTTCTCTGGAGTGCTTCCATCCCAAGGGCAACAGGAACTCAGAGCTAGAAGGATGTTTATGAGTCTCACCCCCAGGTCTTTCACAGATGAGGAAACACATGTGGCTCCCTGGGGACCCCCAGGAAGGGCCCTGCACCACCGGTGTTCAGCTTCCCTCCCCGTCCCCCGAGTCGTGGTGTGGTCTGGTGGTGTCTGGAGCAACTCTGTGACTTTGGGAAGGCTGACAACCTCTCTGAGCTCTGCGTGGAGAGCGGGGAGTCTGGTTTGGGTTTTTTGTGGCTGCACTCTTCTGAGCGGCCCTTCCTGCTCCCTGTGCAGCGGGGAGCCATGGGGGGGCCAAGTCAGCCTTTCCTGCTGCAGCGGGAAGCCCTCAACCCCCTCCCACGGGGATCAGGAGGCGGATGTCTTCACCATGCACTCGCTCAGTGCAGCTCGTAAACACACTGCGGGGCCCAGGAGCGCCTGCGGGGACGCCTCCCTCTTGTGCTGCTCTCGGGGGGAGCCCTGAGGCTCAGGGAAGCCGGCGTCAGGGGCATCTGCCATCAGCCCTGCTGAGAAAGTGGGGGCCACGGGGGTGTGCATGCATGTGTGCACGTGAACATGTGCTCATGGGTGTGTGGGTGTGCGTGGGTTCACAGGGGTGGGATGTGTACATACGTGGGTATCAGTGCATGTGTTTTGTCTGTGCGTTCACGTGTGTGCGCATGTGTGTGTGTGGCTCGTGTGTTTCTGTGTGCAGTGTTATGTGTTGTGTGTGTGTGGATGTGTATGGTTGGACTGGCTCAAGGTCACCCAGCTCGCTTGTGAGTCTGGACTCAGCCGGGCCCAGACCACGGGGCTTTCCAAGAAGCCACAGCCCTCCTCCCAGATGCTGGCTGATGTCCTTCCAGATGGGCTGGGAGAGACCTGTGAACAGGCTGGAGCAGTGATCTCTCTACCCAGGGGCTCTAGAGATGAGCCCGTGGTGTCCCCGAGGGGGCGACAGAGGCCTCCCAGACCCCAGACGGGCCACAAGGGAAACGGTCAAGGGGAAGGGCTGGGGGTGGGGGTGGTGGGGGGACCCTGCAGAGGGCCCTGGTTCTGCAGGTACACCCTGGCCCTGGGGAGGCAGGGCTGTCCCAGGGCAACCCTCCATCACGTCACCACACTGCACTGTCGTCTCAGGAAGCTGGGGACCTGCTGTGGAAGAGCAGGTGGTGTTCACAGAGACCTCACCAGGTACCCGGCTCTGCTGGGCACACTGGTCAGAGCTGGGATCGCTCCTCACCGCAGCGCGAGGCAGAGACCAAACTCCTGCCCAGTGAAGACGCGGAGGGCACAGGGCCAGCAAGAGTGGGGGGTCAGTCAAGGCCTTTGCTCTAAACCTCTGGAATTGATGGTGGAGACAGAATTTCTAAGATGCTTAATCTCTAGGCCAAAAGAGAGAGGCCCTGTCCGTTTGCCATGTGGAGGACCTGGGTGAGCTGCCCTGTGTGAAGAGAGAGACTTCTGAGGACGGTTCAGTGGGTGTGGGTTGGGGGAGTTGGAGGGTGGGGGTGGGTGTGAGGGTGGAGTATGGGGGCAGAGGCCAGGACTCCTGGAGGCAGACTCCTGGGCTCTGGGTTATCGCCCCAAAACCCAATATGCAAAGTGCACTGTGAAATGTCTATGAGGCGATAAACCCATAGGGAGTGCATTCCACGTGCCAGGGGCCCTAAATACGCCGTCTTAGGTAGTTATATGGGCAGGAAGTGCAGCCGTTTTGAAGAGCTAAGCAATCAGACAGATCTGCCATATACTCATGGAATCTCAGATTCTCCATCCAGGAATCATTGCTAAGCTGGATCCCTTAGGCTAAGTCTTAGGGTGGGTGCCCCAGTTCCCACACCCCTTGTTCGGATCTGGGTCCATGTAGCCAGTACATAAGTCGTTTATTGATGGCCCCACCCCCACTAGACTGCAAAGCCGTTCCCTTGAGCATCTTGGCACATAGAAGGTGCTCAGTAATAGACTTGGAGAATGAACCCCACATCTCTGCATGCTGCAACTGTGTCTTCTAATGGCTGGGGATGGATAAGGGGACGACCCATCAGTGAATGAGTGATTCTAACAGTGCATGGTGCCAAGTTGCTCAGTCGTGTCCAACTCTTTGCGACCCTGTGGACTGTAGCCCACCAGGCTCCCCAGTCCATGGGATTCTCCAGGCAAGAATACTGGAGTGGGTTGCCATTCCTTTCTCCAGGGGATCTTCTCCACTCAGGGATCAAACCTTCGTCTGCCTCCTGCGTTGGCAGGTGGGTTCTTTCCCACTAGTGCCGCCTGGGAAGCCTCATGGTGCAGGGAGACATATTTTGGGTCAAGATCCCTTTGATTTTCCAAACCTTACTGTTGAAGTAGCTGCCCTCTTGGTTTCAAACCCATTGGTCTTTTGTGGTTTCTCTGTGCTTGTTAGTATCATCTGCTGCTACTGCTGCTGCTGCTAAGTCGCTTCAGTCTTGTCTGACTCTGTGTGACCCCATAGATGGCAGCCCACCAGGCTCCCCCATCCCTGGGATCCTCCAGGCAAGAACACTGGAGTGGGTTAGTATCATCTATGCTTCTCTTAAAATCTTCAGACCTGCAAGGGCACCAGAAGCCAAAAGTAGCTTGGGCCCCTTGAAGTCACGAGTGGCTGAAGCTAGTGTCGCCCTTTGAAATAACCACGTGACACCACCCACAGTTGCTGTCTTCATATCACACATGATGGAGCATTAGGAAGAACCTCGAAAATAGTTTCCGAGCGTTGTGCACTTGAACTTTGCAGACGTGCTCAGTCATATCCTGCTCTTTGAGGCCCCATGCACTGTAGCCACCAGGCTCCTCTGTCCACGGGCTTCCCCAGGCAAGGATACTGGAGTGGGTTGCCATTTCCTCTGCTAGCGGATCTTCCCAACCCAGGGATCGAACTCATGTCTCCTGGTTTGGCAGGTGAGTTCTTTAGCATCTTTGCCACCTGGGAAGCCTCAGCGTTAGGGTGTCCTAAACCTTCTAGTTCTGGACCGAGGTGTCTGTTTAAGGACTGACAGTCTCAGGAACATGCTCAAAAGAATGCTGAGTTAGCCCGCAGTCGTTCCGGGTCCAAAAACAGGGCAAGCTGAGGGCAGAGCCACTGAGAGCTTTAATTCCACTTTAGTCAGATTTCATTGCACAGAAGCTCCTTTAATGAGGGTTAATGACATTCATTACTGTCTCCTTCACTTAAGAACATGCTCAGGAGGGGCGAATTGTCACATCAGGCCCAGGAACAGCTCAGGCCCCAGCTCAGAAGTGTCTGTTTGTCCTTCCTTCCCACAGTTCCTTCCTTCTTCCCCCCTCTGCATGCTTTTATTTTCCTTTCCTCCCATCAGTCAAGGCTGTCATTTCTCTGCATCAGGTAAGAACAGGGGTTGTAGCACATGGCTGCATCATTTTCCCAGGAAGACCTCAGATTTTAAACATGGATTGTGGGGCTTCTCTGGTGGCCCAGTGGTTAAAAATCTGCATTTCCATTGCGTGGAGCACAGGTTTGACTTCTGGTTGGGGAACTAAGATCCTGCATGCTGAATGGTGTGGCCAAAAAGTAAGTAAAAATAAATTAAACATGCATCCCTTACGGTTTGATGAGCTGGCCAGTGGACGATGATGTAGTGATTCTCATGGCTTTATAACTTGGATTCTATTATTTGCAATGAACACCAAACCCCAGAGCCTTGAAGTTCTCGTCTGGGATCAAAACCAAGGATTTGCTCCCATGACATGTGAAAAGAGGGGACTCACCCTGGAGAGATGAAGGTTTCCCTGCTCTCTGGGCTCAGAGTGGGGAGTCTGTCCACCCCTCAGGCCTCTTGGAGCCTTGGCCAGACATGGTCTGGGGTGGTTAAGGGGCCAACAGGCTGACGGCTGAAGTCGGGGTTCCTTTGGCAAATCTATGGCGGTGAACTTGGAAAAGTGGTTTGTTCGAGAGAACAGATTCAGAGACGTACAGAGCAGACTTGGTGCATGTGGGCCCGGGCTGTCTCTTTCTCTCCTAATCTGTGCCCATGTCCTGTACAGACGCAGGCTGAGGGGTCTATGCTGATGGCCAGAAGATACCTGGGAACCACTGCCTGTTTCTGGCATTAAAGATCTAACCCATTGAATATCTCGGGAAAGCCTGGAGACGAAGCTGGGTCTATAGAGAAGGAGATTGTAGAACTTTCTGTGCCATAGCCCCATACTGTGCAACAGTTAATTTGAATTAAATTTAATTAAGTTTACCCCACCTCAGCTTGTCTCCTTCCTCTGTGTTCTCACAGTTTAGAAGTGGGTCACTCACTGTCTTCTACCAAGTAGGCATTCATGTTCTTACAAAACTGAAACTTATCTTTGACCCTCATTTTTCTATTCTTTAATTCTTTTTTTTTTCCTTAGCATTTGTTTTACTTCTTTGTTTAGCATTTCTCTTCTACAATTCTTATCCCATTTTATTTTTGGCTACACCTCACGGGCACTTAGGTCCCCGACCAGGGATTGAACCCAGGGCCACTGGATTGCCGGGGAAGTGCCTACTCCATTTTCATGCTGTGCTTTTCATCTAGCTGTTGGGCTGCCAGTGCTCCAGCACTTCCAAAGATCAGTCACCTGGGAACTGAGGCAACGACTTCAGCCTCCGTGTTCCAAATATTAGCTCTGTGGCCCTGGGTCTCAGCCTCCCCATATTTAAAGTCAGAAGATTGAAATCATTAATTTAAAAATCCTTTTTTAGCTTTAGCAACCAAATTAGAGTCAGTTCAAGAAAAAGTTTTTATTCCATTATTTAAAGTATATGAATAGAGCAAAGAATTAATTTATTAAAATATGTGCAAGATAATATATGGTATACATGAATTACTACAAACCTAGTCATATCAATGACAGACTGAACGTACTAGTTGTCAAATTAGAATATTTTCTAACTATCAACATTTAAATCTGGCAACTAGTACTGTTGAGATGAAGTATCCAACTTGTGGAGAGATTGTGGAGTATGTGAAGAGTGAGTTTGGCTTATATACAAACTTTACATAGGCTAAGAAACAGTTACAAGCTGTAGAAATGGTTGTTATGGACAGCTAACTTGGTGGTCAACCTATGAAGACCTGAGTGGGAGCAAGGCTGATGGGCATGGGGCATCAATGCGGGTCTTCAGATGGGCAATGGTCAATCTCCTCTGTCAAGTCAGAGACACCCGCATCCCCGGCTCCTCAGAAAGGCATTACTTTTTCTTTTCCTCCTTTTTCCCTTTCTTCTCCTTTTTTCCTTTGTCCTTTTCATTTTCTTTGTTACCTCCTGTTAATGCCAAGGCTCGCTTTTTACCCATAGGGGTCTTGGCATACCAGTCCTGAAATCAAACAGATGTTTAGGAAAATATGAAAATGACATGAATTCACTGGTATGCCCTTAAAAATAAAGACAAGCTTGCTGAAAGGAAGGGGGCAAGCAGCCATTAAACTCTGGGCTTTTAAGGTATGTTCTTTCTTAGTGGTTTTGTATATTTCTACAGTATTTGAAACTTTCACCTTAAAGAGTTAACAGAGAGACTACTTGCCAGGTCAAACCAAGAGCCCTTCCCACTAAGTCACCTGACTTCCTGGGGGTCTTGCTCTAACCCCAAGTTACCGAGGTTTTTTTGGTAATGTGAGTAGCTCCCTGTGGTTCAGACAAGACCATCAGCTGGACTGATGACCAACTGTGAACCTTGGGAGGGCTTCAAACACTCTGAGGGAGACTGTTGAAAACAAGACAGAAACACTGGAGCCAAAAGATCCCAAAAGCACTCAATAATCACAACTGGCCCTGTAATGACGTGTTTCTCAACCTTCACTTATATTTGAAATTTGAGAAACACTTTGGCTTGCAAACTCTGAAGTCGTATTTCATTAAATGACTATTGTTTGTGTTTATGCTTAGTTGCTCAGCGATGTCCTACTGTGACCCCATGGACTGCAGCAGGCCAGGACTGCATGTCCATCACCAACTCCTAGAGCTTGCTCAAACTCATGTCGATCGCATCGGTGATGCCATCCAACCATCTCATCCTCTGTCGGCCCCTTCTCCTCCTTCCTTCAATCTTTCCCAGTATCAGGGTCTTTTCCAATGAGTCAGTTCTTCGCATCAGGTGGCCAAAGTATTGGAGTTTCGGCTTCAGCATCAGTCCTTCCAATGAATATTCAGGCTGACTTCCTTTAGGATGGACTGGATGGATCTCCTTGCAGTCCAAGGGACTCTGAAGAGTCTTCTCCAACACCGCAGTTCAAAAGCATCAATTCTTCAGTGCTCAGCTTTCTTTATGGTACACAACTCTCACATTCATACATGACTACTGGAAAAACCATAGCTTTGACTAGATGGACCTTTGTTGGCAAGGTAACGTCTCTGCTTTTTAATATGCTGTCTAGGCTTTTCTATAGCTTTTCTTCTAAGCAGAAAGCCATTTCCTCCTCCAGGGGATCTTTGCAACCCAGGGATTGAACCTGTGTCTCTTGCACTGCAGGTGGATTCTTTACCCAGTGAGCTATTGGGAAGCCCTTAAATGACTATAATAAACATTATTTATCAATTCTCCTATTGACGGACTTAGAGGTGATTTTCAATATTTTGTCATTATGAATGCTGTTGAAATTCACAAGTTTAATATATATGAGAAAGCTTATATTAGAAAGCTTCTCTGGGGCATATACCCAAAAAAGAATTCCTGGGGTTGTAGGTAGGTCATGAGCCTCTTCAATTTTATCTCTGAAGGGGTGTGAGTAGGACACTGTCTCAGTCTTTGTCTTAAAATGCCTGTATTTTCTTCCATCTCTTGGATGCTGGTTTGTGTGTAAGTATGTGTGCTGTGTGCTCAGTCATGTCTCTTTGTGACCTCACGGACTGTAGCCCATCAGGCTTCTCTGCCCACGGGATTCTCCAGACAAGAATACTGGAGTGGGTTGCCATTTCCCTCTCTAGCAGATCTTCCTGACCCGGGGATTGAACCTGTGTCTCTTGCATCTCCAGCATTGCCAGGAGAATTCTTTACTACTCTGATTCCTGAGAATCCCCTGGAGGCTAGTTTTGCTGGATATAGATTTTAGGCAGCCAGTTATTTTTCCTCAGCACTTTGAAGATAGGCTTTCACTTTCTTCTGGTACTAATTGTTGCCAAGGAGACGTCTAATTTCCCCACTGCTTCTCTGCAGGTAATCTGGTATCATAAGACTGGCTTGTCATCTTGTTCTCAGTTTGACAATAATGTATGTAGACATAGATCTGTTTTACTCATTCGGCTGGGCATGTGGAATTTGTTTTTAATCTAAGAATTCATGTATTCAAGTTAAGAAAGTTCTTAGCAAGTATTTCTTCAAATAATCATTCCTCTGGTATTTCCTCTCTTCTTCCAAAACTATTATCTGGGTGCCAATGTTTTCAAAGGCTGTTACTTGCCATTTATAGGTTTTATCTGTTTATTTTTTTGTGCTGCTTTCTGAGGGAGCTCCCTAGGACCATCATCCATTCCACTAATCTGTTCTTTGACCATCTCTAGCCTGGCATTCACATCTCTTTTGTTTTTTGACTTTTTATGTTAGTGACTATATTTTTCATTTCTAAGCTTTCTGTGGGCTTTTTTTTGATATAATTATCTGTTTTTACTCCATTTCTGCCCATCTTTGTTTCAAACCTTTGTATGTTTCTCTAATGGAAGTTATGGTTTCATTATACTAATCTAATTATATTAATATAATCTAACATAATGGATTAAAATCTAATGTAATTAGATTTTTGTTTAAACTATTGTCTTTTAATAATTTCTGTTTGAAGATTGTACTCAGCACTAGATTTTCTGAAATGTTTTGGAATTTTGATTTTCAGATTTGTCTTGGCCTCTCTCTTTCTCTCGTTATGCCTCCGTTCCTGAGCAGTGCTGAAGTTGCTTCCATGTGTTCTCTAAGCCCACATTCAGAACCAGGTCTTACCGGATGTTTAGAAGTCTTACAGGATGCTCCTTGGTGGTATTGGGACGTCAAACATCTAGTCATGGAGGCAGCAGATTCGTCATTGTATCTGCCACGACTCCTAACCCTTTTTGCTTTCTATTCCTATTTCTGTCTATGCTACATGCCATGCATCTGGCTGTCCCTGTGTTTGAGATTTATCTTTGTTTCTGGCACTTGGGGATTTTGTCATTCTTTTTTAGCTTTGGCTTACCTTTCAACGAAAGGTGAGGTGGCCAAGCAGTTAAGGTGACAACTAATTTACTGAGACACAGGATGGACTGCGTTCAATGGCACTGGCTTCGGAGTAAGGTTTGAACGTCAGCTCTGCTCCTTTTAAGCTGTGTCACCTGGAACAAGTCCTCTTGTGGTTTTCTTTTTCTGGTTGTTTTATTTTGGCTGCTGTAGCACATTACTACATACTTAGTGGCTTAAAACAAAGCACTTAATATCTTACAGTTCTGTAGGTCAGAAGTCCAAAAGGGGTCTCATGGGGCTAAAATCAAGGTGTCTGCAGGCTGTATTCCCTTCTGGAGCTCTGGGGGAGAATCCATCCCCTTGTCTCTTGTAGCTTCCAGAGGCCACCTGCCCTCCTGGCTGGTGGCCTCATCTCCGCCTCTGGGCAGCAGTGCTGGGCTACCTGGAGGTCCAGTGACCCCTCATGCGGCCGTCTTTCTGTTTCTCTTCTGACGCCCTCTTCTAATTTTTATGAGTACACTGGCCTCATGAGGATAATTCAGGGTGATCTGTCCTCAGGCAAGCTGATTAGCAGCCTTACTCCATCTGAATTCCCCTTTGCCATGCAACCTGACAAATTCCCAGGTTCCAGGGACTCGAGTGTAGACCTGTTTGAAACTGACTATAACCCAGTTTCTTCATCTGCAAAATAGAGCAATGGTGAGGTCTGAATTCATAGGGTGCCTGGCTAATAGTCACAACAGTATTAGCTAACATTGTTATGACTATTACATTCTTATCATTCAGTATGTTCTCCATCACGTCCACGGAGCAGGTACATGTGTCTGGAGAACCTGTAAGAAAGATCTCAGTCTGACACACTGTTAGCAGCACAGTTAGGTGGAACTTCTCAGGGTGACGATGATAGACCTGGTTACCAGCATCTACAGCCATGCAATCTCATTATCTGGAAGAGTGACAGTGTCATTCCATCTGTCCATCTGCTCAATCCATTTCCCACTCAACAAGTTAACTGAACGTCTAGCTGGGGCCAGGTGCTGGGTGAATCCCAGAGTAAAGACAGGAAGCGGAAATGGATGGGGCGGGTGGGTAAGTGATGATGGTGGTAAAATGATTTAGTTCCTTTGAAAAACGAACATGATGGGACTCTGCTCAGTGTTATGTGGCAGCCTGGATGGGAAGGGAGCTTGGAGGAGAAAAGATCCACGTATCTGTATGGCCGAGTCTCCTCGCTGCTCACCTGAAACTATCAGAACACTGTTAATCAGCTACACCCCACTACGAAATAAAAAGTTTGAAGTTAAAAAAACCCCAACAAAAACGAGTATGAGAAGCAGATGCAAGAAACATATGCGTTTTCACCCCAGGTTATAAAATGGCAGCATTTCCTCCTTTGGATTAATACGATGGATTCTAGTCACTGGATCTCAAGTACCTGTAACAGGTAGAAAGCTTCTAGAGATTATTTCAGACAGTAAAAAACCCAGCTAAGAGAAAACACTCAAACCTAGTTCCTCAAAATAGGGAAGGACATTGTCATTTTACAAAGGAGAAATAACCTGGGGATTTCTAACAAGGATATATCGCTTGAAGAGGATTAATATTTGCAGTCAACACTAACAAGGTTTAAATAGTTAGGGAGTATAATTCAGACGCTGGCAAAAACTTCAACTTGGAGTCGTAAATATTTCTTCTGACTTTTCTAGAGCAAGGATCAGGGAACTGTGGCTGATGGGCCAAAGTTGGTCTGTTGTCTGTTTTTGCAAATAAAGTTTCATTGGCACCCGGCCACACCCATTCATTTATTTGCTGCGTCTGGACACTTTTGAGGCAGGACGTAGAGTTAAACAGTTGGGACAGAGACCACATAGTTTTTGAAGCCTAAAACATTTACTGTCTGGCCCTTTAAGGAAAAAGTCTGTCAACTCGTGTGCAGACCATTATTTTTGGAATCAGTGTGGTGACTATTTTTCATCTTCATTGACCCATCAGTGGCAAAGCAGAAGGGGAACAGTTTCTAGAGTTGGTGGAAACACGACCCATTGTAGAGGGGATTTCCCTAGTCCCAGGCAGGCTATCAAAGATGAGAGGTCTGAACGAAAATTCCAACTCTTTCTGGTGACTGAATGGCCAAGATGGTGATGGATATAATTTCATGGATACAGTTTCCCTTTTTTTTATTCCTAGTTGGCCAAGAAAACTACCTTCAGGTCCAGAAAGAGAACTCAATGGTGCTCATTGCTATGAAAAGGGTTTGAAGGGGCGCCTGCTGGCCTGGGCCTTGGGGGGTGAGGGTGAGGGGGTGTAATTCTGACAGTGCTTGGAGAAGGCACATCACTCTTGGCTGGTTCTTTTCCTCCTATAGCAGAGGGACCTGGAAGAAAACAATTCTGTGAACATCTCAGAATGTGTTCAAAAATTAGAAAACTAAATCCAGCTGAATCTTCTCGTGATTTCCTATCACAAGTGAACCCAGGCACATATGACACAAGCCAGCATTGGCTGGAAGTACACTGTTTAGGGAATGGTTTTCTCCAGGCAAAACCTGTTCCGTTATGTGAATTGTGAAAGTAAAAACCAATGAGAACAGGTGTGTGTGTGTGTGTGTGTGTGTGTGTGTGCAAATCCAATAGTTCTGAAGCTGCTACTCAATTCTGCAATTTGATTGTTCTCTTATAAGGTTCTCTTACGGCTCAACTGATAAAGAATCTGCCTGCAATGCGGAAGACCTGGGTTCAATCCCTGGGTTGAGAAGATCCTCTGGAGCAGGGAAAGGCTACCCACTGCAGTATTCTGGCCTGGAGAATTCCATGGACTGTATAGTCCATGGGGTCACAAAGAGTTGGACACGACTGAGCGACTTTCACTTTCACTTATAAGGTTACAGATCACAATTTTCCTAAGATTTAGAAGACACATGTTTTATTGCTAAGGCCAGAAGACACTGTGGACCTCAAATTTCACTGGATATGGCAGAGTCCAAATGCATGAATAGAGGAGGGTGGTGGTGTCGTGTATGACAAGCCTTTGTTGCTGAGACATGCGCTGCATTTACCTTAAAGCTGTCTTCTTCCTCCTGGTAGACAGGATTCATGCTGGTGAGAGAGGCAATGAACTCGAGGGCAGTGAGTGGCTTGTGGGACTGCTGGCGGATTCTCCGCTCCGTGAGCACCTCCTTCACCACTTGGACAATGTGTCCTTGCGTGAAGCCATCGGTGATCTTCGCCAGGCAACTGACACTCAGGGTGTCTGTGATGACGCCACCGTGTCGTTGAATGATCTCCTTCCACAGAACTGTTGTGTCCAAGACGATGGTAAAGACAGAGAATGAGAGTCAGCAGAGAGAAAACAGGGTTAACCCAGTCCCCGGGACAAACCTGCCTCTCACCAAGAAAGGAGAGCACAGGGGTCTGCTCCAATTTGTAATTCAAATGAGCATGGGGCCAAAGAACCAAACACTTTGCCTCGAGTGATTTTTCACCCACAAGGCATGCACATCGATGGCCCTGAGTTCTACAGATCCCTCAATCCCTTGTGAATTGACAAAACGTTTAATAAGGGTCAGTATACACTATCATGTGTATTAATACAACAGATCACTAGCAGGAAACAGTTGTACAGCTCCGCAAACTCCGCTGGGTGCTCTGCAATGACGTGTGGGCGGGAGTGGGGAGGGGTGGGAGGGAGGTCCAAGACGGAGGGGATATATGTATACATTTAGCAGTCACTTCGTACAGCAGAAAGTAACACAACCTTGTGAAGCAATTACACTCCAATTATAACTTTTTAAAAAAGGTCAGTAGAAATTTAGGGTGGTGACTTCGAAGATGTTCAAAATCTTCCAAAACTGGAAATGTATGATGTTTGGTTCAGTAGGAGTTTGACTTGAGTTAGAAAGGTCATTTCATGTGTGATTTATACGTGTAGAACTGTAGCACACAGTCCGATTTCCATCCGCTTCACAGGGCTTGGTTCCTGTTGGGCGTATGACACTGCAGAACATGTCCTTTGAGCAGAGCCATACTCTCTGCCCCCAACCATGGCAACCACGCACAGATGAACAGATCTACTGAATGGTGCCCTGTTGCTGTCTGGGTTGGTGGGACCTTGGGTAACCGGGAGATTCCACTTGGGACATGGGATGCTGTGAAGATGAATTAAGAAATAATCCCTGGTGCTTCTTAACCTTAGACACAGGATGGTCTCCCACACAACATTCGAGACATAACACTTTGAACACTACATCCATTCTGTAAGAGAGATTCTACAGAAATAAATTGAGACCCGCTGTGATATGTTTTTCCAGTGGTCATGTATGGATGTGACAGTTGGACCATAAAGAAAGCTGAGCACTGAAGAATTGATGCTTTTGAACTGTGGTGTTGGAGAAGACTCTTGAGAGTCCCTTGGACTGCAAGGAGATCCAACCAGTCCATCCTAAAGGAAATTAGCCCTGAATATTCATTGGAAGGACTGATGCTGAAGCTGAAACTCCAACATTTTGGCCACCTGATGCAAAGAAGTGACTCATTTGAAAAGGCCCTGATGCTGGGAAAGATTGAAGGCAGGAGGAGAAGGGGCTGACAGAGGATGAGATGGTTGGATGGCATCACCGACTCAATGGACATGAGTTTGAGCAACTCCAGGAGTTGGTGATGGACAGGGAGGTGTGGCGTGCTGCAGTCCATGGGGTCACAAAGAGTCGGACACGACTGAGTGACTGAACTGAACTGAAGTGTGAAGTGTTAGTTCTGTCCAGACAGTGAGGATGGGACTGGGCAGGGACAAGACTGTCCATCTCAGAGCCAGCCCTGGCACGGTGAAGGCTGGGCTAAATGTCCCTAAAGAGTTTTGACCTTCTTTGAGGAAGGTTAAAGACAGTTTTTTAATAAATGAAGATTCCTGCATGATCTGAGCACCGTCAGGGGTGTGGAATGACTACATCATCCAAACACATTGACCCCTAAATACCAGGTGAAATGAAAAGTTCCAGTGACTGTTGAGGAATAGAATGACTTGGGACAGAACTATGACCCACACAAGAGAGTCTGGTTTTGGGGCCTCAAGTTATTTCTCCATCCTCCTTGGTGGGGGATCCTTGGCTCCAAGGTGAGCGGAGTTGCTGGGAAGGGGGATATGTTACCATGGGGAGGCTTGAGGCCACAGTGAAGCCTGCAAGGGCTCCAGGGGCCCCCAACCTGACCTAAAGCAGCATCTACCCCCTGCATCTACGCTGCCACTTCCTTAGGGGGTTTATTTAAACTTGAAGTCATCTTAAGGTTACCTGTAAAAATAGAAGTAGAAAGATTTAATCCTTAGGCTTCTGTGAGAAATAAGGACAAGAAAGTATAGACAGCAACTGGAAGAAACCGTTCTGATATACAGTGGGCATTTTGATTTCTATAGCTTTATTACTGCTATTTCTGTAATTACTATTAGTCATTCTATTTTGTGGGGCTTCCCAGGGGGCTCAGTGGTATAGAACCCGCCTGCCAATGCAGGGGACATGGGTTCAATCCCTGGGTGGGGAAGACTTTCTGGAGAAGGAGATGGCAGTGCACTCCAAGATTCCAGCCTGGAGAATCCCATGGATAGAGGAGCCTGGTGGGAGTCCATCAGATCGCAGAGAGTCGGACACACGACTGAGTGACTTAACAGCAACAACACTGCATTTTGTACCAAAGTTTTCTAATGCTCACTAAAACATCAATGATTGATATAAAAGCTAACACAAAATAAACAAGAGTATTTCTGAGCATATTTATGTAAAGACCCTGGAGCAGATAACGATTATCCTTATCTAAATACAACTGTCACAGATCAGAAAACAATCCGTGGTAAAAATACACAGCAACAACAACCACCACATCACACCACCCCTTGGGATCTAGTCTGTCTTGTCCACATTCATAACATCTAAAAACTGTGCAAACAGGTCTGAGTGGTGACTTGGAAGCTAAAAGGGAACGCATCTTATGGCACAGGTGATAACCCCTAAAGCTGAGGAGCCAGAGAACACCCCAGACTGGGACCCAGAACAGCTTCAGTCTCGAGGGCTGAGGGCAGCCAAGGGGCTCTCTGCACCCAGTGCTGTATTTCGTTTTCCTCTTGTGGATGCCGAGGGCTTCTCAGTTCTTCAGGCTAATCTACATCCCCTTCTCCTTCTTTAGACTGAAACGAATCTGGTCTTTGGGTCCCCTGCGAAGAACTGACTCATTGGAAAAGACCCTGATGCTGGGAAAGATTGAGGGCAGGAGGAGAAGGGGATGACAGAGGATGAGACGGTTGGATGGCATCACCAACTCAACGGACATGAGTTTGAGCAGGCTCTGGGAGTTGGTGATGGACAGGGAAGCCTGGCGTGCTGCAGTCCATGGGGTCGCAAAGAGTCAGACACAACTGAGCAACTGAACAATAACAACTCTGCTTTTGCCATTCCAAATTGATTGCATCCTGACTGCTGGAGAGGACACCATCTCTTAAAATTCATTTTCATTTGGGGTCTTGCACAAGCACACGAGGCTGAATAATATGATTTGGATGAGCTTCTGGACTCTGTAGTCTAGAATTCCAGAAAAATCGAAAGACACGAGCTGGACTCCTCTGAGCAGATGCTGGGTCCAGGGTGGGGAGCCTGTGATGGATTGGGTTATTAGTGGAACAGACCCCAGGGAAGAGAGGCAAGAGGCAGAGCATTAGGAACATGGAGAGATGGAAGCCCAAAGGGATTTCTGGGGACTAGACACGGCATTCATCAACCGGGGGGGGGTGGATTTTCTTTGCAGAGACATTTTGAAGGAAACAGCTTGATTTGGGGAAAGAAGGTAGATATTGAATTATATTTGGTAAACCTTAAGGACAGTGTTTCCTCCGGCTGATCTACCCTTAGCTTCTCAGCCCCATCACCTGCCCCCTCCCCGCCTGGAGGAATTGGAGAAGTTGGATGGTGATTGTTCCACACACCTCCAGCGCTCTGCCTCCTGCAAACAGATGGACAAGCAAGGGCCCAAGTTATGAATTTGCAGGCCAGGCTTTACGGGCTGTGACAGACCATTTTTGATCACTGCAAAGACAGGAATAGTCTTTCTTTAAGATAGATGTCCCAGTCAGTGTGGGTATGATAACTTCAAGGTCACTGGAGGAAACAGGCAGTGTTTATGATGTTGGCGAGAATGGCGGCCTCAACAAATCACCCACCAGCAAAGAAATATGTGAGATGCATGTGGCTGAGCGGACAGAGCCCTGAGCCCAAGACAGCCGCTGCTGCGGGTTCATCATCTGTGCGCAGGTGAAGGGACGCTTCCTCCTCCTGTCCCACGTGGCTGCGGGAGGGGGTTCAGGCTGGAATCTGTCACACGATCTGAGTCCCTAGAGAGGCCTGGCACTTCATCAAAAGAGCACAACTGTCCTCGTTAGACATCAATAGCTCCATTTTTAAAGGGCCTCTGGTTTTGTCAAACAGTGGAAACTATTGAATCCAACCAAAGTCAAGAATAAAGTTCTGGCTCCTGAAAATTAATAATACACTACTCTACTCCATTAAGATAGCTTAAAATATATATACAATGCAGAGAAAGAGAGACAGACACAGAGAGACAGGGAGAGAGAGATGCTAACAGGAGTGGGGAAGCTCTGACGAAGCTGGGAGCCAGGAGTCCTCTGCAGTGACTCACGGTGGGCAGAGAATGCTGGTGCCCACCCACCTCCTGAGCTCAACTACACTGCCCTGTCCCCTTGAACCTGAGATCACGTAAATCATTCTGGCCAACGTGGGTAGAAGTGCTGTGGGCCCCATCTGGGTCTGGTTCCTAAAATCTCCTGAGAGATCGTTTAGAGGATCTTTTTCTCCCTTTGATGCTGGTTGGCTGCAGAGGGTCCAGTGGAGGGCTTGCCGGCCCCAGAAGTCAGGGAAGCCCCTAGATGATGGAGAGATAACTGCACCCAAAGTCCCCCCGTGCTTTGTATAGAACACTGATTTATGAAGTCTGGACCACAGTTTATGGAGATAGAAATGAGTGCATGTTGCAAACCGAGTGGCTAATAAGCTAAGAGATTTTCATGTATGGGGAATAAAGGGCTGTTCTTTCAGCAAATCGCATTAGCCAGGAGCTTAAGAACAACCAGAAAGAAACATATAGTCTCTCTGTTTTGGTGATGCTACTGTGAAGGATTAACAGAAACCAAGTCTGACCTAGTAGATTTTATTACTATCATCAGTGCTCACCATTGCTGCTGTGTCATTGCTAGCTCCATCTCCTCTCTTGCCACCACCACCGTGACCGCCAGGGTCTCCTTCACCCCCAGGCTGCAGTCATGACCACCATCCTCAGACTACAGTCACCATCACCACCATGTCCGAGACACCATCACCACCATCACCACCTCTAAACCAGATCTATCACCACCGCCACCACCACCATGGCTGGCCAAGATGACCCCTCAGTGAGCTGCGCTTTGACCTCCACAGCCTCTGTCGTTCACTGTCCTTGACCTTGAGCTGGCCCTGGGACTTTCTCTTGACCAGCAGAGTGTGGTGAAGATGACTGTGTGACTTCTGAGGCTGGGTCACAAGAATCCATCCAGCTTCCTCCTGAATCTCTTGAAACGTGTGCTCTCAGGATGCGATTTTGGGGACCCGGGTGCTGTGCAAAAGGCCATGGGGAATGGAGAGCTGGTCCCCCAGCCCCAGCTGAGCTTCTAGCTCATCCAGTCACGGAGGGAACGGTCTTGAATGTCCAGGCCTATCCAGGCTTCAGATGACTGAAGCTCCAGTCGCTGTCATGAAACACCTCAGGGGGAGGGAAGCCCGAGCCAAACCCAGTGGCCCCTCAGAACCACAAGAGGCATAGGTTGTTGTTTCCAGCCCCTGGGGAGGGCTGTCACACAGCAAGAGACGTGGAGACCCCATCAGCACCACTGCCGGCTCCCGAGCCATCTACCACCCAGCCGTGGAAATCCTCCTCCTCCACGACAACCATCAGCACCTTATTCCCCCTTCTCCTCCACCTCTACCTGTGCTCTTGGGGGGCTGGGATGGTACTGGGCATTCCAGCCATCTTATAGAAGGGTCACCACCACCCTGCGAACTCCACGGTTCTCCTACGTTACAGATGAGAGAGCGGGGAGGCTCAGAAGGTCAGCCAACTTGTCAAGGTCATCAGTGATCCAGGGGCCAAGCTGGGATCAGACCCAGGTCTGCTCAGAGCCCACATCTCACCCTTCTTCCCCATTTCACTGCCCTGTTTCCCAGGCTCCCTGGTTGGTACGGTTCCCGGTTAATAATAGATTTCCAAAAATGTGGATTTTGAATCTGTCTGTTCAAGAAAAAAAAATGGAAAAAAGTAAGCTATTGTATTTAGCGTGTAAGTCAATCAACGTTCTCCTGAACTAATATTTTAAGATTGGAAAAGAAATGCTGCCGGATGAGAAAGGCAGCACCACCATGGGGACAAAATGAGGGACCCGACTCTACCTGTTGGAAGGAAAATTCACACCCTCGAGGCTTCTGTCTCCCTCGGGGCTCAAAATATTAATCCCTGTCCAGTTTCTTCGGAGAAGGCAATGGCATCCCACTCCAGTACTCTTGCCTGGAAAATCCCATGGACGGAGGATCCTGGAAGGCTGCAGTCCATGGGGTCGCTGAGGGTCGGAGACGACTGAGCGACTTCACTTTCACTTTTCACTTTCATGCATTGGAGAAGGAAATGGCAACCCACTCCAGTGTTCTTGCCTGGAGAATCCCAGGGACGGGGGAGCCTGGTGGGCTGCTGTCTATGGGGTCACACAGAGTCGGACACGACTGAAGTGACTTAGCAGTCCAGTTTCTTATCGTCCAGGGAAAAACGATCATGTTAACAACAGAACAGAGGTGTACACTTTGCTCTTCTGACCTGGTATTTGCGTTTATAGCTCAGAGTCTGGCTGATCCTGGCACACTGGGCCTCACGCCCTCTTCTGATGCTCCTGGGTGATGAAGGCCACCCTCCCAGCCCCACACGACAGCACGGCCATCACGGATGGCCCAGCCTCGCTGGCTGCACACGGGAAGGGGTGAGGGGGTACTTGCCATATCTGGAAGCGTAGTCTGGTCTGGGAACCAAAATAATTTTTTGGTAAGCTTTGCAGAAAGGTTGAAGTTCCGCATCAAAAGGTCGCTTTGTGGTCCCCACAATTAGAATCCTGTCGTCTGGCTTCAGGAGTTTCAGCATTTTGGGAAGCTGCTTTTTCAGGCGCTTAGGTTCCATCTGGGAGAAACAGAGAGGAAAAAAAAATGAGCCCACATATAGAAAACAGAATTAAGAGCTAAAGAAAGTTCAGCCTCGGACGCACCGTGGGATGCCCTTACTAATGTGCTTTCAGGGCTGCTGGCCATACTTTCCTAGAGTGTGTCTTGGGCCAGGTCTCAGGACATGATTCCTGGTTGGTGTGGTCTGAATTGCTGGCCCTTCCTTTCCTCAAATCTGGTGTTCAGATTTGGACAGGGGGAAGGAGGGAAGCACCTGACCGAACGTTCTAGCATCTTAGCCCTAACCATGGGAAACGGGTGGATTTCCAAGCGGAAGGAAGCTGCCTGGGGTTGACAATGGGTTCTGGTGTGTTCCTCCGAGCTGTTTTGCAGGTGAACCCAAGACTTCCTTTGTTGATGGCCGTGACAATGAGGATCCAAGGTCCCGGATCTCAGGTCTGAAAACACCCCGTGACACGGAGTGTGACACCACTTCTCTCTGAAGCAGTCTGGATGTAGTCCGAAGCTGTCTTATTTCAGTACAGCCTCCGCACTAATTGAGGGTCAGGAGCAAGATGTGAGGCACTGGAGGGAGGAGGACTTCCGGCCTGGCGGTAGTGGTGAGCAGATTTGGCCACGTTGCCATGGCAACACACCAGCCTTCAACCAGGGCAGCAAGAGGAGAGGAAGTGGTGAAGGGTGGTGGGGGGCCTCCACAGAGATGCCCAAGCATACTCTGGGCCTCTTTTGCTCCCCTTTGGCTCAGGGACAACTTAGACACGGAGTTAAAGATCTCACCTATGCTGGGGTTTCCTGGAACCGCCCCCCAGCACCTGTGAGGTCCTCTACAGAGATGAGGGCACCTGAGGTTTGTCCTGTGAGTCCCGCACCCTCGGGCTGAGAGACAGCCCTGTACGAAGGTTTGCCGGAAGGGGCTGGGGAAGCCTAGGGAAGGGAGGGAGCACGTGATAAATTCCATCCTTGGGAATAAAAGCGAACAGTGGAGGGTACTGGAGGCCCAGGGGGTATGGGGCTGCCAGAGCTGCGTATGGCTTGCAGGGCCTTGGGGACAAGGCCACTGTGTGCTGGGGGACAGCCAGCCTGCTGGGCAGAGGGCTGGAGGGTCAGGGTTGGCATGCAGCCTGCAGGGTGGGTGTCAGCTGGGGGAGGGGAGAGGAGGGGCTGTTGGCCAAGCAGGGGCCCCAGGGCTGAGTCTTTCCTTCCTTCCTCCATGTGACCAGCAGGAGGGCCCAGTTTCATGGAGCACAGGGAAAAGACCATAAGAGGCTGAGAAGGAGCACTACCCTAGCCGAGGGGCCCTTAGGAACACAGCCCAGCGGGAAGCTGCAGGAACTTCGGCTCCAAGCAGGACCTGGGTTGGGGCCTGCCTTGACCACAGGACAGGGCAGCTGCACTTCCATGCCTGCCTGCCTTGCTCTTCGCTTCTTATGCCCAGCCTGCACGCACAGCACCGGGAGCACCGACCGCAGGGCTCCAGGGCTCTTGCTCTGTGCCTGGCGCGGGCTCTCTCATCTAACCCTCACAGGCAGCCCATCAGAGGGGCTTGCTCCCACCCTCACCGGGGAGATGTGGGCCTGAGGCATGAGGCGGTCTGGAGACCTGCTCAGAGTTCAGGAGTGGGACCCTGGCTGCCGGGACGGGGGCGGCGACTCCAGAACCTTGCTCCTTCCCCTACTCTGTGGAGCAGGGGCGGGGGGGGGGGTCCTGTCTCTCAGGGGGATGTGCCGGGGGTCTTGCTCCCCGCTGACCCACCAATTCCCTTCCTGTGTAGGGCCTACAGCAATTGAGAGCTGCAAAGGAGACTTAAAATATCTATTACTATTATATTATGTTATGGCTGACTCTATTTTTCTGGGCTCCAAAATCACTGCAGATGGTGACTGAAGTCATGAAATTAAAAGATGCTTACTCCTTGGAAAAAAAGTTATGACCAACCTAGACAGCATATTAAAAAGCAGAGACATTACTTTGTCAATAAATGTCTGTCTAGTCAAGGCTATGGTTTTTCCAGTGGTCACGTATGGATGTGAGAGTTGGACTATAAAGAAAGCTGAGTGCTGAAGAATTGATGATTTTGAACTGTGGTGTTGGAGAAGACTCTTGAGAGTCCCTTGGACTGCATGGAGATCCAACCAGTCCATCCTAAAGGAGATCAGTCCTGGGTGTTTATGGGAAGGACTGATGTTGAAGCTGAAACTCCAATCCTTTGGCCACCTGATGCGAAGAGCCTACTCATTGGAAAAGACCCTGATGCTGGGAAAGATTGAGGGTGGGAGGATAAGGGGACAACAGAAGATGAGATGGTTGGATGGCATCACCAACTCAATGGACATGGGTTTGGGTGGACTCGGGAGTTGGTGATGGACAGGGAGGCCTGGTGTGCTGTGGTTCATGGGGTCGCAAAGAGTCAGACAGGACTGAGAGACTGAACTGAACTGATATGTTATTATATTTATATCATTATTATGGTATGTTGTTTTCCAGTTGCTCAGTCGTGTCCTACTCTTTGCCACCCCATGGACTGCAGCACGCCAGGCTTCCCTGTCCTTCACCATCTCCCGGAGCTTGCTCAAACTCACGTCTACTGAGTCAGTGATGCCATCCAACTATCTCATCCTCTGTCATCCCCTTCTCCTCCCACCTTCAATCTTTCCCAGCATCAGGGTGTTTTCTAATGAGTCAGCTCTTCATATCGGGTGGCCAAAGTATTGGAGCTTTAGCTTCAACATCAGTCCTTCTAATGAATATTCAGGGTTGCATTTAGGATTTCATTTAGGATTGACTGGTTTGATAAGGTATAGATCCGCTTTATTGATGTAATTCATATACCGTATAATCCACCTATTCAAAACATATGCTTCCGATAAAATTAAAACAGTAAAAAAAGAAAATGCCTGACTGAGTGGCTTTTAGCATATTCACAGAGTTGTGCAGCCATCATCACAATTAATTTTAGAACAGTTTCATACTTGCTCCCAAAAGATCTCACCCATGTGTAGTCACTGCCCACTCTTCCCCAACTTCCTTTCCCAATCCTAGGCCATCACTCATCTACTGTTTCTCTCTACAGATTTGCATATTCTGGATACTTCATAAATAGAATCATTCAGTATGTGTGTGTGTGTGTGTCTTCTTTCATTTAGCACGTCATTTCTGAGGTTCACCCATGTTGTGGTATGCTTTAGTATTTCAATTGCTGAATGATACCCACTGCATGGCTATGCCACACTTTATTTATCCACTCATCAGCTGATGGACATTTGGGTTACTTCTAGTTTTTGGCTCTTCTGAATTGTGCCACGATCAACATTTGTGTACAGGATTTCGTACGTGCTAATGTTTTTATTTTGAATTGCTAGGTCATATGGTCACTCTTACATTTAACCTTTTAAAGAAATACCAGACTGTTTTTCAAAGTATTTGCCCCATTTTACAATCCTAGCAGAGAGCAGATTTAAGTTTCTCCAGACTCTTGCCAACACTTGAGATTGTTTATTTTCCTTAGTTTTGTTCATTCAGCCATCCTCATGGGTGTAGCGGTACTGCGTTGCGATTTTGACCTGTATCTCCCTGGGGACTAATGATGTTCGCATCTTTTCATGTGCTTACTGGCCATTTGTATACTTTGTTTGAAAAAAATGTGTATTCAGATCTTTGGCCTTTTAAAAACTGGGGTTATTTGTCTTTGTAATGTTGACTTGCAAGGGTCATTTATATGTTCTAGATACAGATTCTTTGTCAGATAAATGATTTGCCAATATTCTGAGTTGTCTTTTCGCTTTCTTGATGATTTCTTTCACAACAAAAAATTTTTAGCTTTGATGAGGTTCAGTTTAAGCTTCCTTTTGTTGCCTGTGCTTTTGATGTCCTGTCCAAGACACCACTGCTTAATGCAAGGTCACGAAGATGCATGTCTCCATTTTCTTCTAAGAGTTTTATAGGCATAGCTCTTTTTTTTAGGCCCATGAGGCATTATTGGTTAACCGTGTGAGGTAGGGGTCCAAGCTCATTCTTCTGCAGGTGGCAATCCAATGGTCCCAGCAGCATTGGTTGAAAAGACTATTCTCTCTCCATTGAATTGTCTGGGCACCTCTGTAAAAAAAAATCAATTGACTGTAAATGTGAGGGTTTATTTCTGGACTCAGTTCTATTCCATTGACTGAGAGGTCTTTCCTGAGGCCAGCCTCACACGGTCCTGATTGTTGCAGGTTTGTGGTAAGTTTTCAAACTGGGAAGAGTCCTCCAATTCTGTTCTTTTCCAAGACTGCTTTGGCTGTTCTGGGTCCCTTGAATTTCTGTATGGATTTCAAGATCAGCTTGTCAATTTCTTGCAAATAAGCCCGCTGGAATCCTGACGGGGACTGTGTTGAATCTGTGGATCAATCTGGGGATTCTTGCTATATTAACAATATTGAGGTTTTCAATCCATGAACATGATGTATCCTCCTACTTATCGAGGTCTTCATTATTTTTTCAGCAATTTTGATTTGTAGTCTTCAGAGTAGAAGTCTTCCACTTCTTTTGTTAAGTCTGTTCCTATTTTTTGAATGGTATTATAAATGGAATTGTTTTCTTAATACTAATTTTTTCACAGTAAGTGTGTAGATGGCACTTACTTTGAATATTGGTCTTGTATCCTTCCCTGTAATCTCACTGAATGTTTTCATTAGTTTCTAAAACTGCTTTTAGTGCATCCCTTTGGGTTTTCTATATACAAGATCATGTCATCTGCAAATATAGTTTTATTTCTTCCTTTTCAGTATTATGCTTTGCTTTTCATTTACTTTTCTTCCCTGACTGCCCTGGCGCCTGTTCCTGTTCAGTTGCTTCAGTCATACCTGACTCTTTGCGACCCCAGGCTCCTCTGTCCATGGGATTTTCCCGGCAAGAATACTGGAGTGGGTTGCCATTTCCTCCTCCAAGGGATCTTCCTGACCCAGGGATTGAACCCACATCTCCTGCATCTGCACTGTGGGCAGATTTTTTACCACTGAGCCACTGGGGAAGCCTGATTGTCCTAGTGAGAATCTTCAATATAATGTTGGATAAAAGCCTGGCATGCTGCAGTCCATGGGGTCACAAAGAGTCAGACATGAGTGAACGACTGAACTGAACTGAAAAGAGGTGATCTTAAGGGAAAAACATCCGGTCTTTTACCATTAAGGATGATGTTAGCTCTGGATTTTTTGTAGATGCTCTTTATCAGGCTGAGGAAATTTCTTTTTCTATTTTTTTTTTTTTTAATCATGAAGGGGTGTTGGCTTTTGTCAAATGCTTTTTTCTGCATCTGTTGAGATGATGGTGTGGTTCCTGTCCTTTATTTTAATGATATAGTGTATTACATTAATTGACTTTTGGATGCTAAGCTGGGCTAAATCCCACTCGGTCATGGTGTATAATCCTTTTTCTGTGTTGTTAGATTCAGTTGAGAAGAGACTTTCTGTAATGTAACTCACAGAGAGAACAAGATGGGATTTTTACAGCAAAATAAATCCCACAGTCTGGGCCTGAAGCCAGACCACCGGGCAGCTTCCGACCATTTCCTCCTGCACTCACAGGAGTCCAGAGCCTGCAAGTCTCCATCAGGAGGGAACAATGGCCTTGCAGGACTCCATCCAGGAAGCATGGGTTGGGGCTGGGGACAACAGAGGAGCTTAAAAGAGGGCAGAGCACAAGAGAGGGGTGACCGGAAATAAGGCTTCCTGAAACCCCGGAAATGGGTGTCAGGACGGAAACCTGCTCTTGAAGCTGCACCCTAACCCTGACCCTAGGCCTTTGCAGAAACCTGCCGTTGCGCAGATCCATGCCTCTGGGCTGCCTGGGATGGGAGAGATGTCTGTTGGGCCTTGACTATGCTACTGGGCCATGGGGGCCAGGCTGTGTGCAAAAATGAAAAGCTCAAGGATAGAACTCCATATTGCTGTTGTTCAGTCACTAAGTCATGTCTGACTCTTTGAGACTCCATGGACTGCATGCACTGGGCTTCCCTGTCCTTTGGCATCTTCCTGAGCTTACTCAAACTCATGTCCATTGAGTCAGTGATGCCATCCAACCATCTCATCCTCTGTCACCCCCTTCTCCTCCCATCTTCACTCTTTCTCAGCATCAGGGTCTTTTTCAATGAGTTGGCTCTTTGCATCAGGTGGCCAAAAGTATTGGAAATTCAGCTTCAGTCCTTCAAACGAATATTCAGGGTTGATTTCCTTTAGGATTGACTTGATCTCCTTGCTCTCTCTTGAGAAGGACTCTCAAGAGTCTTCTCCAGCACCCCAATTTGAAAGCATCAATTCTTTAGTGCTCAGGCTTCTCTATGGTCCAACTCTCACATCCATACATGACTACTGGAAAAATCATAGCTTTGACTACTCAGATCTTGATTGGAAAAGTGAAGTCTCTGCTTTTTAACATGCTGTCTAGGTTTGTCATAGCTTTCCTTCCGAGGAGCACATGTCTTTTAATTTCATGGCTGCAGTCATCGTCCTCAGTGATTTTGGAGAGACCAAGAAGATAAAAACTGTCATTGTTTCCACTTTTTCCTCTTCTGTTTGTCGTGAAGTAATGGGACCGGATGCCATGATCTTTAGTTTTTTAAATGCTGAGTTTTAAGCCAGCTTTTTCACTCTCCTCTTGCACCCTTATCAAAAGGCTCTTTAGTTCCTCTTCACTCTCTGCCATTAGAGTGGTGTCATCTGCATATGAGCCATGGTTATACGAAAAAAGCAACCCTTTGGAAAACCAGGAAGAGGAGCAGGGTGATGAAGGTGGCGATGGAGGAGGAGAGCTGGGCAGGTCCTGGCCGTGCTGGCAGCATAGTGGTGGAGGCGTCCCATGGGTGATTCTGGTTGATGCCAGGTGTCGGCACCCGATCCTCAGGAAAGAGCTGCAGACTGGGGTGGAGTGTAGCATCCGTTGTCTAAGTGGTGATTTCTTTAAGGTATGAGATGGTGCCCAAGGAGGGCAAGGAAAAAAGGTCCATGGGCTTGAGATGGAACCTCGGTGAGCATCTGTGTATTTAACGGAGTGTTTTGACGCGCATGGAGGAGAGAAAGAAGAAATCGTTGGTGGGGTCTGAGGAGACCAGGAGAAGGCAGGCGATAGAGGCTAAGAGAGGACAGACTTTTATAAATGGGGGCTCACTGGCAAAATGGATTTCAAAAAACTTTGTGAGAGCAGTTTCCATAAGCTGGAGAACATCAAGTGGAAGTAGTGGGTGAAAGAGTGAGTGGGGATGGTTGAGAATAGACTGGTGTTTTAAGAAGCTTGGTGGAGAACAGTGCAGTTTTGCTGGGAGATTCCCTGGTGGCTCAGACGGTAAAGCGTCTGCCTGCAATGCGGGAGACCTGGGTTCAATCCCTGAGTCGGGAAGATCCCCTGAAGAAGGAAATAGCAACCCACTCCAGTACTCATGCATGGAAAATTCCATGGATGGAGAAGCCTGGTGGGCTATAGTCCATGGGGTCACAGAGAGTCGGACATGACTGAGCCACTTCACTTTCTTTCTTTCTTTCTTTCTTTCTTTCTTATGGTGAGTGTGGGGTAACATGAAACTGCCCAAAGATTGGAAGGGAGTCTGATCCCCGGACCCTGGTGGGACTGGAGACTGCCACTCTGGGGGTGGGGGGTGGGCAGAGGTGCACTTGTGAGGTCTGAACCCACCCCCAGCAAACGGGTGGCCACAGTGAGAGTGGTGCAGTCCTGCCTATTCCGAAGCGGGAGATGATACTGCTGTGCCTGCCAATGTCAGGGATGTGCAAACCTAACCAGCCTTTTTGGGTAACAAATGTTGATCCTGGGCTGCTCCAGAGTGACATCTTTGCAGATGGTGAGTCCCCTTAGGAGGGGATGGAAATGAAAGGTGAGTCTGTTCGGCCAGCAGCCCCCTGCCCCCGGGCTACCCCGTTCCTGTTCAGAGCCGCGTCCATTACACACGAGACCCGCATGCTCACGCGTCACGCTGGCCAACATCCCCACTGACCCCTGGCAACCTTTGGGGCCAACGCCCCTACGGCGGGACCTGCCAGGCCTGCCCCACCTTATTGTTGCCGGCGATTTCAAATTCGTGTCTGACGTGCATGCGGCGGTCCCTGTGTGCTTTTCTGCAGTCAGCTCCATCAAACCAACCCAGCCCTCGTGGAGGCCCGACTGGGATGCGGGGAGGGCTCCCATGCGCTGCAGCCACGAGGCTAATGGAGCAGAAAATGCAGCAGTGTCTCGTCCTGCTTCACGCTGTACTGCCTTCGTCTTGTATACCGACAACTGACTGACGGGGTAGCTGAGGGCCGTGGAGAGGACGGCCGTCCTCCTGGGAGGGGAGGGGAGGGCACAGACCCAGCATCCACCTGGTCCCCAGGGGGCTGGGCGCTGAGGACGTCGTCAGGGGGAGAACTGGGGTGCCAGGGGGCTCTGGAGCCCAGCACTGTTGGCTCTGAGACCAGAGGGCCCCACGCTCAGTCTTCAGGACGTGGTCTGGAGCATGAGGGTTGAGGAGGGCGGACACAGGGGTAGCAGAAGCTTGGAGGGCAGAGCAGGAAGTCAGTGCTGATGCCAGAGCCACATCCAGGCGCGGAGAAGGGGCCTGCGTCTGAGTCCCAGAGCTGCCCGGGACCAATGGTGCGCCCTCTCTGGCTTAGGGTTTCCTAAAGAATCTGCCTGCCAGTGCAGGAGATGCAGAAGACGTGGGTTCGATTCCCTGGATGAGGAAGATCCCCTGGAGGAGGAAATGGCAACCGACTCCAGTGTTCTTGCCTGGAGAATCCCATGGACAGAGGAGCCTGGTGGGCTGCAGTCCATGGGGTCACAGAGAGTCAGACAGGACTCAGCACATGCAAAACGGGAACGCCGCCTCCCTTCTCCTCAGGCCCACTAAGCGCTCCAGATCTATGCTTTGTGCTCCCGGGACCTCTGCTGCTGCTGCAGCAGCCCATGGGGTCCCTGTGCCCCGCAGCTCTGCACCAGGAGCCGTCACCTCTTAGGACTGGGCCAGCCTCCACATTGAACCTCTGAAAGGGCCTTGACACAGAGGTGGAGGCGTCGAGGGTAGGGTTAGTCACTGTGGGTGAGAGGTTTTCCCAAGGGGTGTTCCTGGAATGCCCTCGAATGCCCTGGGCTGCTGCCGGGAGTCCTCTGGGCTGTGGCCGTGGCAGGGCGGTGGTTTCTCTGCAGCTGGACATGTTTCTCTAGGTCTCAGGTCCTTGGACGTGGGGAGCCTTTGGACACAGGCTGGGCCGAGTGGTAGTTAGGATGCTGGGGTCCTTGGGCGGCCAGGTGATGCAACGTGGAGCTTCTCGTCTGTGGATGCAGTGAACGCCCTCGGCGTTCGGTGGTCACCTTCAGAGCATGACTGTCCAATGCTCACAGCCGCCCCAAGCCCACGGGCAAGGACAGAAGTCAGAGGCTGGGGGCGGGGAGGAAAGCAGAGGAGAGCGGACCCGGTGCTGGCCCTGGAGGCAGGAGGCAGGAGGCAGCAGGAACCCCGCTGCCCGGGGGGCAGGTACAGGACTTGGGGCTGGAAGATGCTCGCGGGGTGGTTCTCTGCCGGCTGGCTCTCCTCCAGCACTGGAGCTGGGGCCCCCGCAGGGCCAGAGGGGTCTGCATGCCTCCCCCCGCCCACCCATCCTCGGCAACTCTGTCTGTGCCTGGGCTGGTTCAGGCAGCCCAGCCCGTCTTGTGGGCCCCAGGGGACCCGGGACCCTTCTGCTTGTATTCATCAGGCGTCCTGGGATTTCCCCGTACCATGAATCAGGTTCCAGTGCAGTGAATCCCCTGACAGACGAAAGACTTTCCTAATGCAGAGGCGGACAGAATAAATGTGCAATTTGTCCACGACAAAGACTGTGCCACCAAAGGCCTTCATCTTCTACAGGAACGAGACTAGTCAGGGACCATACTTGTGGGGACCACAGCCTGTGTGCGGGGTGAGCAAGAAAAGGGCCGCTTCAGGGGAGGCTTCTGGGGCCCCTTCACGGTGACCCCCCTGGCTAGGGTCGGGGGCGTCTGCTGAACTCACATTTATTCCCTGCGGTCAGCACTCCCTCAAAGCCTGCCAGCCCGCCGCCCTCTGGCTCTCAAACGGGCTCGCTCATCCCTCTCACTGTCCCTCAACGCAGGGGCACAGGGGAACAGCCATAATTGCTGGTGACAGCCGGACAGCTTGAGGGGGTCCTGGGAGAGGACTTGAGGGGGGCTTCGTGAACTCAGAGGCTGGTCTCTCTGCAACTCTTTAGCCAGCTAAGGGGGTGGAGGCTCAGAGAGGTTGACTTACTTGCTCAGGGACACACAGCCAACTAAGGTGAAGGCCCGGGACACATTTCTGAATTCTCGTATTTTCCAGGCTGATGCCCAGCCGGAGGTCCCTTGCCCATTAAAGAGACCGAACTTCCGATGACATTAAGTGTGTGACACCTTGAACTAAATACTGCCTTTCATCTCTCTTGAGATTTACTGTAGCAACTGCCTTCAAGTTCACATCTACGTGAACTTTTTAAATTTTATTATTTAAAAAAAAACCTAATTTTTATTGGAGTCTAGTTGCCTTACTGCGTGTGGACTTCTTTTTAAATGTAGCAACGTCACCAGCAGAGGGAGCTACCTACCAGCTTCCCAGATTAAATAATAAATGAGTCCTCTTAAGAGTTTCCAAAATGACAGGGCAATCAAGGCTCATTTGGGGAAGAAAAGATTGAGCTTTCATTCTTTATCCAAATCATCTCTACCTGCTAAAAATGATGTATAATACATAAGGCTCAAAAGTGATTAAAATCCTTATGAATTTAATCAGAAATTCACAGTTAACCACTATTTGCTTTGGTGCAAATTGATGTGGAATAACAATCATGTGTATCTGCAAATTTTTTTTTTTTAACTTGTGGGAAATTTGCTGGTGATTTGTGGGGGTGGGTGGGGGGAAGTGCGGGGGAGGGGAGCCATTGAAACGGGAGAAAAGGCGGAAGGAAGCAATTGACACAGGGCTCCCAGGGGAACCCTGGACGTGGGGGCGCTTGGCGGGTCTATGCACCGTCTTTGTTCATAAATTTCAGGCCTTTGGCTATTTATTGTGATGAACAATAGGAAATCCTAATAATAACTCCTGTGTGCGCCATTGGCCGTGGCCGAGCAGAGTTCTCTCGATTGTTCTTGACTGTGAATCCTATGTTTGGGTTTAAGGCTCCCCTCCCCCCTTCTCCATCCTTTCTTTCATTTTTCTTCTAAATTATGCCTCGTAAAAATCAGACACTGGATCCTTTCAGATACAGACAAGCGCTCAGGGCAGAGAGCGCGGGCCCCTCGTTTCCTTCCTCCCTTGAACAAGCAAGACCTTCTTGAGAGATCGAGGTGGTCCCTGGGACGGGGCCGCCTTGGGAGGAGAGAAAAGGCCCCACTGAGAAGCCCTCACCTTCCTTTCCGCGTGGGGCACTTTTTTGTAGAAGGTTTTCTCGGTGTCTCCGATCCACACCACGGAGGGCTGGAGCTTGCGGGCCACCTGCGAGGAGAAACGGTTGGTTGTAAACGTGTTTACTCTGGGGTGCACTCTTGACCCGCCCTGGGAACAGCAGGACGGACTGGGACGGTCCGCCGGGACAGCCCCGCCTCGCGAGGCTGCACTGCGCATGCGCGCTGCATCTTCCTTTGCTTCAGGACGTGGGCGCTGGTGGTCAGGATGCCCTGGGGGTCCCTACATCCTGCTCCAAGGACCCTGACTGTCCACCGGCTTTGGCTTGAAATGAGCCAATAGTTTTCTGCTACAAACGAAGGGAACTGGGCCACGAGTTTTAATTACAGCCTATGTCCCACTCCCACGCTGATTCAAGTTTGCTCATTTTGAGAAAAGCCCGTTTCAGCACAGGGCCCCCGTGATGCCGTTTGTTCGTCTCCGTGGGCCTGCTGCCTTTGTGGCCGTGGTTTCATCTGGAAGGTGGCTCTGAGCCCCTCCCGGGGCGAGCGGGTCTTCATGACTGCGCTAGGACTTACCGTGGGCCCATGAATAATTGCCACACACCTAACAATCTCTTCAAAGCGCCCCCATGATAGCGGAGTTCGGGTATTTTTGCAACAATTTGTGCTTTGTGCAAAACTGTACCAGATAAAAGCCGTCTCCAGTCACAGTGAATGCAGTGTTATGTACTCCTATTTTTATATATCTTTAAACATCATTAAGGCAGCAGGTGTGATTTTTAAACCATGACAGACATTTAATAAATGATGGAAAAGTCACTGGGAACACTGGCTGGGTCCGTTTTCCCCCGGCACTATGTACCAGGGGAAGCAGATTATGCAGGTTCAAAGACAAAAGTGGATTCCGCTTGATCCCGGTGCCGGTCTGGCCCTGGGCTGGGACTTGTGTCCAGTCCCACACATGCCAGGACGTTCAGAGAGGAAATGGTGCCAGCCAACCACCCTGTGGTCGGCGTTATGTTTTAGACCCTAAGCCACAGAGCTCAGGAGTCCGGAACCCCAAGTTTCAATCTCAGTAACCCAAGGCAGCTTGATGGGAAGCATATAAAATAGCCAGTGAGCCAGGCTCAGGCCACACGCGTCGCACACTGCCTCTATCACACACAAGGTCACGGCCAGCACCGACCAGCACCGACCAGCACTTCCTCTACTCAGAGGATGGGACCCGTGATAACTCACTCACATTCATTACAACTCTATGGTGCAGGTAATATCATCACCATCCCTGTTTGCAGATGGGGAAACTGAGGCTCAAAAATGCTCCGTGACCCGTCTAAGGTCATGCAGCTAGATGGTGGCAGAAGCGGGATGCCAGTCCAGGGTGCTGGCTACCACATCCTCAGTTCCTCTTACTTCCTTGAGCCAGACCCTCTGGCACCCTCCCTGGCTTCACCAGACACGTCGAACCATCGCCAAGTCTGTCCACCCCCTTCCTAATCTCTTTCAATCACGTCATCCATTCCCTCAGCTCCTGATGTGAACCCCCAATTTCTCTCCAGTTGGTCTGCCCACTGCAGTCAGTGGGACCCATTCCAGTGCCCCGGGGGCAGGCCCCAAGTAACCACTGTTCTGCTCAAAGCTATTTGGAGTTGAAGTCAAAAGCTTCTCTACTTTCAGCCCCCAAAGAAAATAAGAAGATGAGATACTGGATATAAAAGGTTTTCAGCTTCTCAGGATACTTTATAATAACAAAGGCACAATTTTTATTCTTTGCAATCCCTCCTATAAAAATCTTAAGCTTTAGAACGGAAACCAATGGCAAAACAATTTTCACATAAACAGTTGTCTGCAGTCTCAGGCTAGCTCATGTGCTCATGGAGGCTGCAGACCGGCCTCTCTGGTGTCCAGCTGGCAAACGACGGCTTTTGCCTGGCTCTTTTTGTGTGCCTGTGTTCTCTCAGGCCAGCTGTTCTTAACGGGAATCGCAGATGTGAGTCCCAAGTGTCTCCATTTTCCTTTTCTCTTTCTGCTTTTAATAAGGTAAGCCATGCAGATGGACTGGAAACACGGGCATCATTTTAGCTTGGGGTAATTCTGAAAGCAGCAGTCTTTCTTCCAGCCTCTTATCTAAAGTTGTTTTGAAAACGTGCCCACAACGTTCCACTGACCGTGAACGCCGAGGAACTGCTCCCTCGTTCCGAGCAGTGGGGGAATTCCACACTTCCTGTGTTTCTAACATGCACTTGTCAAGGGTTTCCTTCCTCAGGACGGTCACCTGCTCTGGGGCTCCCAGGGCTGTGCGGGGGGCTTGGGTGACCACGTGGTTTGGAAGGGCTCGGGGATTATCCAATGAACAGAAAACTTTCCCCAGGCAAGTTCTTGGATGATACTGCAACAGTACGAGGAATGGGCACTTGCGAGTTGCCTTGAGATCTGGGACACTACTGCTGCTCCTTCACCATGGCAGGTGTGAAGCCAGGTGTGTCTCACCCCACGCCCCTTTTGTACATGAGGTCGCCGAGGCGGACAGAGAAGTCAGGAATGCGTGCCCCCCTCCACCAGCACGGGGATGTGTGGAACCTGGAGGCATCCCTGGGTCGGTCTGATTCCCCCAGGCCCATGCCATCGCCCAGGCAGCAAGCTGCCGCGTTGCCATGGAGACAAGATGCCTATTCCACAGCATCTCCTACCCCTGGCCTGTGTCCTTTCCTATCACCTTTCATTCTAATAGGAAGAAAGGCTTTAAAAGCCGTCACTGTCTGTCTTGTCCTCCAGAGCGTGAATCTCTCTCTCTCTGACCTTCCTCGGTGGCGAGCCTGTTCAGGGGATGCCCGGGGACCTTGTTCAGTCCTGAGCAGAGAAGGAGGGTGCAGAAACCCGGGCCCTGCCAGGCCACACGCCTCTCCTACCAGGAAGAATGGAAAGACCTGAGACTCTTTTCCTTGGGGAAAAGAAGACTCCAGGGAGCAAGTGAACTGTTTTCAAATAGATGAATGGCTGTCCTGGGGAGGAAAGCGGTTTTTATCATTTTGGGTCCAGTATATACAATGAGGGCTTCCCTGGAAGCTCAGATGGTAAAGAATCTACGTGCAACGTGGGAGACCTGGGTTGGACCCCTGGGTCGGGAAGATCCCCTAGAGAAGGAAATGACAACCCACTCCAATATTCTTGCCTGGAGAATCCCATGGACAGAAGAACCCAGTAGGCTACAATCCATGGGGTCACAAGAGTCGGACACGACTGAGTGACTGAACAACAGCACTGTGGAACAAAATCCATTCTCTCATTTTCTGTTCATAAAACATCGACACAGGAGCTCTCATGTGCCGGGCACTGTGCTGGGTGCTGGGGCCCCTGACTTCAAGGAGTCCACTGGTGGGAGGGGACGGTGAGGTGGGGCTGGGAGGGTGGGCCAAGGAAAATGGGTGTCAGCAAGGACCACCTCCGACAGAAAGAGGGAGAAGGGGATGAGGGCGGCAAGCAGATGTGGACGGTGCCAATGAGGGCTAAAGCAGACAGGATCTGCAAGGGTGTCTAGAAGGCCCAGAGCCTGGAGGAGGGCATGCGTCTGCCACACCAGGGGCAGGAACCGGAGTGAAGGGCGGGGCTGTGCCCACGTGGGCTGCTCAGGTCATTCTGGAAGGTGTCAGAAAGGCCTTGGCCTTGCCACGGAGCTTGCTTTTATCCTGGAAGCTGTTTGGAGTCTATAAGGGACTCGAATCGTGACCTTCGATCCTGGTGTGTTACCGACAAATCCCTCTGGTGGAGTGAGACGCATGACCAGCTGGCGGCTGTCTCCCAGGAAACCTCCCAGAGGTTGTGCTGGGAAGTGAGGCTGGAGGCAGGGAGAAGGTTAGGAGGCTTTTGGAGGAGAAGAGGTGAGGGCTTGAGCAAAGGAGTGGCAGGAGGGCAGGAAATGGGTATGAAGGGCGTTTAGATCTGCCAGACCTGATGGATAGCAAGGACATCCAACCAGTTACCCTGAAGGAAATCAGCCCTGAATGCTCATTGCAAGGACT
Source organism: Bos grunniens (assembly GCF_055505025.1). Lineage (NCBI taxonomy): Eukaryota > Metazoa > Chordata > Mammalia > Artiodactyla > Bovidae > Bos > Bos grunniens. The sequence goes on along the minus strand of NC_141167.1, from coordinate 5,581,127 downwards.
GATGCTGAAGCTGAAGCTCCAATACTCTGGCCACCTGATTCGAAGAGCCGACTCCCTGGAAAAGACCCTGATGCTGGGAAAGACTGAGGGCAGGAGGAGAAGGGGGTGACAGAGGACGGGATGGTTGGAGGGCATCACTGACTCAATGGACATGAGTTTGTGCAAACTCCAGGAAACGGTGAAGGACAGGGCAGCCTGGTGTGCTGCGGTCCACGGGGTTGAAAAGAGTTGGACACGACTGGGTGACTAAACAACGGCAGCGAGACCTGGTGATGGCTGGGTGAGGGATGAGGAAGCAGGGAGTTTCCAGTGCCGGGAGGCCTGGAGGCCAGGAGGACGAGGGCCCAGGAATCCAAACAGGGGACCAGATGAGGGATGAAAGATGAAGTCTGTTTAGGCCACGGGAGCCAGAGGGCAGCTGGACCTCCAGGCAGGAGGACTGGTGGGTCTAGGGGGCGGGCAGGAGGGAGGTGGGGCTGCAAAGGGCTCTGAGGCTGCAGTGGGGCTGTGGGAATGGGTGAGGGATGTGGGGAGAGCTGGGGAGGCCAGCCTGGGGCCGGGGAGTGGGGTCTCTGCAGCGGGGAGACACTGATGGAGGGGAGAAGGAAGGGGAGCCTGGGGGGATCAAAGGGGCATAGAAGAGGGAGTGGTCTCAGAGCCCAGGGAAGGGCAGCAGGGAGCTGGTGACAGCAGGCAGTGCTGGCCTGAGAGTCTGGCAACCAGGAGGTCACGGGTGGTGTGGAGGGGACGGAAGCCACGTGACAGGCAGCTGAGGAATGCATGGGACAGAGACAGGAAACGTGGGTAGGGCAGAGCTTGCAGATGGCACTGGGTGGGGAGGTAAAGCCCAGAAGAGGATGACCTTGATGAGGAGACACCCTTCCTGCTGCTGTATAGCCACTGGGAGTGGGGAGGACCACGGTGGGTGCAGGCAGGGTGCCCGCCAGTCAGGACACGTCTACAGTGGCATCGCCTTGAACACACGCGCCCTGCAAATTCCGTCCTTTTTGGCCATGCAAAAGGAGTATTGGCAAAACTTCAGAACATACAGACACGCCTCCTCTGCCCCCTTTGCTGAGAACCACTCGCCAGTCCTCTCCTATCTTCACAGACCTTTCGCGACATTGATACTTGCAAACACGAGATGGCTCTTCACACACTGCTTTATATTCCTGTTCACGCTGCATGCAGTTTATTTCTCCAACAGCCTTTTACTAAGAAGCTCCATCACTTATGGATCTAGTCCCTGTTTTTCGAATATCTGGATGGTTTTCTGCCTTCTCGCTAAACCAAACAGGGCTTAAGATGGGCCTTTTGGGTCCATGAAGCTGCTAGGTCAAAGGACCTGCCTGCCGGCTCGTCACACTTGCACCCGTGTGGTCCCCCTGCCCTCCTCGAGGCCCTCTGTTCACACTCTCCTCCAGCCACAAATTTTTTTCACACTCTTCTCAACAAAGTATTAACAATAAAAAAACCTCTTTGCAAATTTGTTAATGAAAAATGGTATCCTTTGCTCTTTTAATTTTCATTTAGTAATGGAAAGGCGTCGTATAAATTACCCACAGATAGTTGGAGGTCATGGGCAATTAAATGTAATTAATCCACAAAGGAACTTTTCGGAAGTTACCGGGGCTAGTTTATTTCCATTGCCAGTAGAGGGCTCTGCAGTCCTACCGAATTATCAACTCCGGACTAAAGATACATTTCACCCAACATGCGCTTTTTCAAGTTCTGGAAAGGTCTAGCCAACAGTCTCTTTCCCATCCATGTGAATTTGATGGATTTGATCTTCTGTATTCTCCAAAGAAATGCTGTCAAACATCCACCATCAGGATGAATTTCTCTTGGGTTGGGATATAATGGCTTAATGATGAAAACCAGTTTGTGTTTGAATTGAACTACTAATTAGATCTGCCCAAATGACCCTTGGAAGCTGTGGAAGTTCTTTCTGAAAGGGTGCTATTCTGCTTGCCACAGAGAACCCCAGGAAAACCCAGGTCTGTTTTTCAGGGGTTGTATCTTTACCAAACTGAAAAGGACAGTCCATCCAGCTAGGCAACCATCCACCCGCCCTTCCATCCATCCATCCAAGCCACAGAGATTTGCTGAGCATCTGCAGTGGGAAGCAGGGAGGGCTGGGAAACACGGTCCCTGCCTGCAGAAGAAGTGGCCTCCTGTGTCTGAATGGGGGCTGTGGGCAGCCGGCAGTGGCCAGGCAGGAGCTGCCCAGCTGGGTAGGGGGGTGGGGCGGGGAAGGCTCACTTTCCCGAACTATAGTCACTTGGATTCTGCTTCCATATTTAATATGTGAAGATGGCTTGTTCTCTATTTCCATTATTTAAAGATGATGATTTGTAAAATTCCTATTTCCCTGTATTATCTTTCATGTAATTGTAGAGGTTACTGGGTTGGCCAAAGGGTTTGTTCTGATTTTCTCGTTACGCCGGAGGAAAAACCTCAATGAACCTTTTGGCCAACCCAATACTCCACGTCCTTACTGGGTGTGAGCTGGGATAAACTGTGAATGTCAATTACAGGAAGAACAGAGGTGGATTAAACAGTCCAGAGCTGGGCGGGGCTGCCCTGTGACGGGAAGGAAGGTCAACGGAGGCAGAGGAGAGGACCAGAAGGGAGCTGGGGATGGAGGCACAGCGGATGGGCTGTGGCAGGTGGCATGGGGAAGCAGGTCAGTGCTGGTGGCAGGAGCCCACCGATACCACTGCTGGATTCGGAGGAGGCTGCTGTCTGGAGGGCGCCAGGCTTACAAGACCATCCAGACTATCTTCTGGAACCCCTTCCTCCTGGTTCACTCCCAGCTACACCAGAAATAACGGGTTCACGCCCATCTGCCTGACCTTGTGCCAACTCTGAGAAGCGCAGGCGTTAACACCTGGGCGCAAGGCCACACTCACCTTCCCCAGGCACCGTTTAGCCGCATTTAGGGCACCGCCTACTTGAAGGGTTTTCAAGTTGGCTAAAAATCCTTTAGCGCCTGTGACATTGTCCCTGCTCACCCCTACTGCCCACCACAGAGCAAGAGCAGATGCGGACCGCGCTTCGCAGCCCTCAGCCGATCCTGTGCCCCTCGTGGTGCCTGGGGGCATCCTCATGGCAGGAGGCACCCTGGGGCATCTGCGGTTGGGACCCGCCCTCCCCTCAGAGCCGCCCATCCTCCCTGGGGCAGTGGGACGCTCTCACTGCCACTGAGAACTAAAACTGCTCTAAAACAGAAAGTCTGTGGTTAAAAAAAAAGAGGTTTTGATGACTTTCAGTTCAGTTCAGTTCAGTCACTCAGTCGTGTCTGACTCTGCGACCTCATGGACCACAGCACACCAGGCCTCCCTGTCTATCACAACTCCCGGGGCTTGCTCAAACTCGTGTCCATAGAGTCGGTGATGCCATCCAACCATCTCATCCTCTGTGGTCCCCTTCTCCTCCTGCCTTCAATCTTTCCCAGCATCAGGGTCTTTTCCATTGAGTCAGCTCTTCACATCAGGTGGCCAAAGTATTGGAGTTTCAGCTTTAGCATCAGTCCTTCCACTGAATATTCAGGACTGATTTCCTTGGGGATGGACTGGCTGGATCTCCTTGATGCCTTTGCTCAACCTGAAGCCCTCTCTGTGGTCCCGCAGGAGGGCCCCGCTTCCTGACAGCAGCTGCTCAGGCCTCATGGGCACCTGGCCCCCTCCTCCCACCCTGGTACCTCTATTTCCACACCTGATGCTCCACCAGAGCAGCTATCTCCTGTTTCTCTCTTCTCCTCTCCTCTCCTCCTTCACTGAACCCCTGCCATCCCCATTTGACCAGCTCTGTTTCGGGGTGGGGGGTCAGGTGTAGGTCTTTGCTCTGTCCTTACTGAATTTTGTAAAGGCAGGGCTAACATACTTGTTCTGTTTATTATACATCTGTTTCATTTTTAAAATCATCCACGAATATCCACGATGTCTTTGGGTTATTAACCAGGAGCAGAGGTCTCCGTGAACTACAGAGATATAACTGGCGGGGCTCCCCTTCTCCTGCCTCCTGGGCCAGCTGTTTACACCAGCACATCTGGGTGAGATCCCTTGGCCGGCTGCCACGGGCTGCTGGCTGGGAGCCCAGCAAGGAGCCCTGGTGGGAGGTGCTCAGGAGCCCTGGTGGGAGGTGCTCAGGTACAAGGGTGCTCGGCTCCCTTGGGTCCAGATTCGCAGGCCAGTGCAGGCCAGGTGGCCTTGACCCTGGCCTGGTGGCTGCCTTAGCCCTGCTCTCTGAAGCCTCCCTCTGAGTCCAGCCCTCGGTGGGTGAGGTCTCCAACAGAGGAGGAAGAGGAGGAAGCAAGGACCCCAGGGAGGGGGACCGTCTTTCCCAGACCTTAGGAGAGAGGATGTTCTGCTCTGGGCTGCCCTCCGGGGTGCCCTGGCCTCTCCTTGGCTTTCTCCCAGGCTGTCTGGAGGGTCAGGGAAGGGGGAATCCAGAAGACATGGAGACAGCAGGACTGCCAACAGGATGCTAAAGTCTCTAGTTTCTTCACCTTCTCAGGCTGAAATGTCCCAAGCTGATACTCTAGCCCAAGAATGGCCTTTGCGGTGGCTCAAGGGCACAGATCTCACAGGGCTGGGGACTACCCAGGCTTCACTCCCCCAGAGGCCAGCTGGGGACCAGGTGACGGCTTCTGAGTCATACCTGGGCTTAAATCCAGTTGCCAGCCCCATAGTTCTTTTGTGCATGCGTGATAAGTCGCTTCAGTCGTGTCTGACTCTTTGCGATCTCATGGGCTGTAGCCCATCAGGCTTCTCTGTCCATGAGGATTCTACAGGCAAGAACACTGGAGTGGGTTGCCATGCCCTTCTCCAGGGGATCTTCCTGACCCAGGGACTGAAGCTGCATCTCCTATGTCTCCTGCACTGGCAGGCAGGTTCTCGATCACTAGCACCACCTTAGCGCCAACTAAGAGAAGCCTTAATTCTCTTGTACTTTTGGTCAAATTAAGCACTGTGTGCCTCAGTTTTCTGGTCTGTAAAATGGGCACATTAATTCTTGCCTCACCAGGAGTTGGGGCAATCAAAAGGGAAAGTGAATAGAAAACTCCTGGGTATGTGCTGAACTCCTGGCCAGACAACTCAAGTCCTCCTTGAGCCTTCATCCTCTGATCAACCATCACAAAACAGCAGAGGAGGCTGGCACCTTGCCTTGATAGCTTTTGTCCAAAACATATCTATTAAATATGAATCACTTATCCCCTTGGGCTGCAGCTACTGAAGCCTGTGCTCTAGAGCCGATGCTTCACAAAAAGAGAAGCCGCTTTAATGAGAAGCCAGGGTACCGCACCTAGAGAAAAGCCCCCATTTACTGCAACTAGAGAAAGCCCACACTCAGAAATGAAGACCCCATGCAGCCAAAAATAATAAACAAAAAATCATTTATCCCACAGTTCTTAACCATTAGATGCACTTCTAATACGTCCTAACTAAACAGATGTATCGGAAAAGGAAATGGCAACCCACTCCAGTATTCTTGCCTGGAGAATCCCATGGACAGAGGAGCCTAGCAGGCTATATAGTCCAGGGGGTTACAAGAGTCAGACACGACTTAGCGACTAAACCACCACCACCAAACAGATGTATATTCCTTCCCCCATCTAGCCTTACTGGAAGACAGAATTTTAAGTGACAATTGTTTACTTGTACTGTACACACATGTGTGGAAGGAACACACTGGATTCATTGTGTGTAGACTAAAGGAACCGTTCCATAATAATGAGAACAGAATAGAATGTTTTGTCAAATTATTTTCAATTTTTTTGTAGAAAATTTGAATTTGTGCTTGGAAAATAAATCAGAGACTCGTTTCACCAGCGTGTTTCCACAAGCACAGGGTTTTGTGGGAGAGGTAAACGCCTCCAGGCAGAAGCGATGTTTTCTAAGAGTTGCGTTCTTAGCGCTGCAGAGAGGAACTCAGCCACAGAAATTCTTTAAGAGAAGACGTGATGAATGACCAGGCCCTTCTGTTATTTCACCTACTCGAGCAAATGCCTCAGATCCGAATTTTGCTGCCCTCAGGCCCACGTAACATGCCCACGTGTGGGGCTCTCCGCACTTCTCCGATTAATTAAAAGCAGGTACCTCTTTGCAATGCAGATAGCTGCTCTGCAGTCCTGCCAGGGCACTGTGGCTCAGTGCCCGTGATTTTTAATTGAATGACTCCCACTCCCGAGACCTCTGGGCCTTCCATTAATCACTTACATATGCAGTAAAGGTGAAGCGTAATGAGGTGTGTGTCAGGCCCTTCGACGCGGAGTACACAGGCTGTATCCACATCTTGATGATCTGACATCCAGCATTTTGTGCCCCACGGAATGCCCATTTGCAATGATTCAAATTAATGCCAAGACAGCTTGTCTGATATCAAGACAAACTTCTCAGCAGCAGGAGCAAATAAAACAACCATGCCCTTGGCTTTGCCCTAGAGTCTGAACGACAGAGCCCTTTGGTGGGTGGAGAAGAGAGGCTTAATTCAGAAGCTGAATAATGCGGTGTTAGGCCTGGAGCCTCTGCACCCAGACTGATCAGGCTCATGCCATGGCACTGCAGCCTGGAAAACTACTTAGATGCTGTGTACCTCAGTTTCTTAAATCAGCGAAATGGGTGTTATGATACTGCCCACCTCCTAAGGTTACTGTGAGGAGTGACTGAGTTAACACAGAGAGGGGTAAGGTCTGTGATGCCCAGATGCTCACGAAATGCCAATGTTTTTACACTTATGTGCTTCTGTTGGTTACTTGACAATGTCAACAAAATCCGGCATTTAGAATGAGTTCCCTGGGGTGTTCTTCTGGGCAGAGGATGAGTTTTACCTTTCCTCTGAAGAACTCAGTGCTTTGAGCTTGGTGATTAAGTACACAGAGGCCACAAGTGAAGCTGCTGGGCTTCATATTCCAGCTCACCTCCAAGTTCTTGGTTAACCTTGCATGCGTGCATGGGGGAAGATTCCAAGAAGCTCAGTGGAAAGCAACAGCTGGAAAAGTAAAACAACTGAGCACATACCTTAGCTTCTGCCAAGTTAAAGGAACTTGGTAAACAGCTCAAGATTCCCACTGAAACCTCAAAGTAAAGACAAGCTTCCAGGCCTAAGAGCAAAATCAAAATAGAGCCTCACTAATGAAATGGAAAACAACTTCTGCAAGTTCAAGCTCATCAGCCAGTAATTTAACTGCCTGTTAGAACTAAGCCTAGCATGCTTCAGGGTGTCAACAACATATTATCCACAATGTCTAATCTACAATAAAAACTTATTAATCGTACAATGAAACAGGCCTCCCTGATGGCTCAATGGGTAAAGAATTCACCTGCAGTGCAAGAGACATAGGAGATGCGGGTTCACTCCCTGGGTTGGAAAGATTCCCTGGAGGAAATGGCAACTCATTCCAGTATTCTTGCCTGAAATATCCCGTGGACAGAAGAGCCTGGCGGGCTACAATCCTTGGGGTCGCAGAGTCAGACATGGTCGCAAAGAGCATGACCATGATACAATATGAAGAAAAAGAAACATGTGACACATAGTCAGGAAAAAAGCAGTCAAACAGAAACAAACCCCAAGATGTCCTGACTCAAGCAGTGTAGGGTCCACGTGGCTGGGAGGAGAAATCCCGCTGCCATCACTTCCTCCTTTGTGTCTATTAGGAGAAGACAGCTGCTCACGTGTAACCATCTCCCTTAAAAGCAGGGGCAGAGCTAACACCTAGCTCCATGTACTGGATAATACCTATTACGGGTATGTCTTGATGGAGTCAAAGCTGCTTACCCAGCATTCCAGCAACCAAACGTGAACTGAACAGCCGGACAACCTTGAAGAACTCAACCAAATGAAAATGAAATCCTGTCCAGTTTTAATACTAGATATAAATATGTGGGGCTTCCCTGGTGGTCGAGTGGCTAAGACACTGCATTCCCAATGCAGGGGGGCCTGGGTTCAACCCCTGCTGGGGGAGCTAGATCCCACGCGCAGAGGTGAAGAGTCTGTCTAAGATCCCAGGGCAGGGTTGCGTAGCATCTTCTAGGACCCTGCTACCTGACACTGGGCTGTTGTTCAGTCACTAAGTCCTGTCTGACTCTTTGCCACCCCATGGACTGCAGCACACCAGGCTTCCCTGTCCGTCACTATCTCCTAGAGTGTGCTGAGATTCATGTCGACTGAATCTGTGATGCTACGTAACTGAATATCTGCACTACTCTGGTCAGCTTAGATTGCTGCGGGTTCCTCCTTATATTGGATATGAGGAGCTGACTGCAAGTCACAAGCCACGTGAGAAAGAATACCCCCAAATGCAAATATCTGATGCCGTTATTGGAGGGAGGTGGGCTGAAAAAAGATTTAATTTTTAAGGAGACGTGAGCACTGCAGGAGGGAAGATGTGAGCATTCCCATGACAGAGGAGGCTGATCAGAACGGCACAGTAGGGTGCTTACCAAGAGAGAAGCTGTGTCTGGCTGTTGGATGCTCAGCGAGATAGCAATAATAAAGTAATTACTGGAGGATGCAAAGGGGATGTTTAAGAGGGACGTGCATATCAGTTAAGGACAGGGTCCGTGCTAGGTGACTTAAGGAAACTGTTGTTGTCATTCTGTCGCTAAGTCATGTCTGGCTCTTTGTGACCCCGTGAACTGCAGCCTGCCAGGCTTTCCAGCCCACCACCATGGTGGACAAACTCGTGTTCATTGAGGTGGTGATGCCATCTAACCACCTCACCTTGCAGCATTTGGAAATGTAATATGAAAGGAGGAGGAGACCTGGAGACCGGGAAACATGACAAATACCTTGAAGACCACATGCAGCATCATCTGGAGGCCACTCTTGCCTGGGTATTTCCCAGTAATGTTGGCGGCAGACAAGTTGAAGAGGTTGGCTCCTGTTTCGGTACAGATGGCATGGACCAGCATCTTCTTCCCCACCCCAGACGGTCCGGCCAACAGCAGGGACTTCACCAAAGGGGCTTTCTCATGCACGGCTGCAGAGCCTAAAAAAAGGCAGAAGCAGAGGCTCTAAGATCCTGCCAAAAAAACAAGTGGTTCTTAGGTCAGGCTCCCGAAAGGCCGTGACTCCGCGGCGTGACCCCAGTCTCGACAATAGTGATCGATGTGTTGAAAGCATTCTCACCAGGGGCGCGCCTCCTGTCTCAGCCGGCTCGGTGACACCTTTGATTTGTACGTCAAGGTGGAACTGTCGGGTCTCCTTGGGTGTCCAATACATCACTTCCCTCTCACCCTCACCCCAGCATTCTCCCTAAACTTGTAATTGTAAAGAACATTCTTGCGATAACTCAGCTCCGGCATTCTGTGGGGAGGGGGCAGGGGAATCTCTGTTTGTCAGCAACAGCACTGCACCCTTTGAAGGCTTGGGAAGATGAACGTGAAGCAGACAGGAAGATATAGGAGGAAAGGGGGGAAACGGAGGTCCAGCTGGTGGTAGCCTGGGCTTTAAAAACTTTTTATTTTACATTGCGGTACAGTCGATAAACAACGCTGGGTTGGCTTCAGGTTCAGTTACACATACATGCGCATCTATTCTTTTTCAACTTCTCTTCTCCTTTAGGTGAGGACAGAGTACTGAGCAGAGGTCCCTGTATTATGCAGGAAGTCTGTGTTGGTTTCTCCTGCCCTGGGGTCTGGCCTGTCACTGGGGGCGGAGTGAACACGACCCTTGATAATGAAATGACGCGACTCATCGGGTCACTCGGAGGTCTCTGGCTTTTGCTCTCCACCACACTGTCCATCTCCTTTGAGTCCAGACTCAGGTTTGACCTCTCCCATCATTCTGAACATGATCAGAGCACACGTTGGCACTAACTAGTTAAGAGAGTGGATGGAATGAAATCCTGTAGAGCGCTGCGGTCAGAACATCCGTTGTCACACTCGTCTGCTTTGGGTCCACTGCTGGGCTCTCCTGGGTCAGCTGGAAATATATCAATATTCGGAGTACGACTGTGCTTCTCTTTCTTTGCGTGTGATCGACAAGACACAGGGAATCGATCTGCGTCATCAGAAAGAAGGTTTATGGTTACACAAAAGCCTGGAAAGTAGTTTTGAGCATGTTCTCTCTAAAGTGAAATAACCCGGGCATGCTTCATCTGCGGTTGGCGAGGGTGACGATACCATGTTACGATGAAGCAGACCCGATTCCATGATGGCAGAGAGAGGCCGTCCAGACAAAGGATCTCTCACCCTGGCAGTGGCGCCCTGAACAGTCAGGCTGACACACACACTTCCTTTTGTGACCAGATGCTATTATAGACATATGGTATTTAGACAGAGCCCTCGCAATCTGCCACAGGAGCGAGTTTCTCTGACTTGCTGGTAGGTTGAAAACCCGCGAACAGGTCACGGGAGCAAAGGCCCCGCTGGGTCTGTGGCTTGGGTTGGGCAGACCCCCACGAGGACTCCAGGTTTCTCAGTGACGAAAGGAGGGTCCGGGCAGGATGCGTCCTGGGCACACTTCTTCCTGGGACCCTCAAGGTGGCCTGGAGATGACGCCCCTCACCTGTTGATGATGCAGATCCACCACAGCCTGATTGGTGAGGCGTGCCCTGAAAATCCTGTCACCTCTCGGTGTTCTTGGCTCTCTACTGCCTTCCATCACGCTGTGATGGAGGTTTAGGGCACATCTGTTTATTTACGTGGATCCTGTAAGCGTTGTATATTGATTTTATTGGCCCCAAATATGCAGATCCCCAAGGATTATGTATTTGTTTATGCTACATATGCATCTTATTTGTGTTGACCCCAGGGCTTCCCTTGTGGCTCAGCTGGTAAAGAGTCTGCCTGCAATGAGGGAGACCTGGGTTCAATCCCTGGGTCAGGAAGATCCCCTGGAGAAGGGAAAGGCTCCCCACTCCAGTATTCTGGCCTGGAGAATTCCATGCACTGTGTAGTCCATGGGGTTGCAAAGAGTCAGACATGACTGAGCAACTTTCACTTTCTTTGGAGAAGGAAATGGCAACCCAGTCCAGGACCTTGCCTGGAAAATCCCATGGACAGAGGAGCCTGGTAGGTTACAGTCCATGGGGTCGCAAAGAGTCGGACACGACTGAGCGACTTGCACTGCATCTGTGACCCCTAATTCCACGTACTACTTCTGACGTGAAGTTGAAAGAAGAATGAGCTATTTCTTGCCAATAGGTTTAGGTTCTTTTTAAGTTGTTCATTGATTCATTTTTGGCTGTGCTGGGTCTTTACCGCTGCGCGAGCGGCTTTCTCAAGTGGTGATGAGCTGGGACTCCTCTCTCGTGGTGTGAGGGCTTCCCGTGGCGGCGGCTTCTCCTGCTGTGCAGCATGGGTCCTAGGGCCCGCAGGCTTCGGTAATTGCTGCACCTGAGCTCAGGAGTGGCGGCTCCGAGGCTCTGGAGCTCAGGCTCAATAGCTGTGGTGCACGGGCTTAGTGCCTCCGATCTTCCCGGATCAGGGATGGAACCTGCGTCCCCTGCATTGGCAGGCAGATTCTCCCTGGAATCAGCAGGCAAGTCCTGAACTTTAAGTTCGTATTTAAGTCAAAGTGGAGGGACTTCCCTGGCGGTCTAGGAGCTCAGTCTCCTTGTTCCCACTGCAGGGGGACGGGGTTTCATCCCTGGTGGGGGAACTAAGATCCCACATGCCATGTATTGCAGCAAAAAAAAAAAAAAAGTGGAATAAGATAAGAAGTGTCCAAACTATTCCCATCTCACTTTAAAGCAAATTAAACAAACAAAATGTGATTTATAGTTCAGGATGGTCATCAGAGCACGGCCTGGCCGGGGTACCTGCCCCTGCCCCTGCCCCAGTGACTCAGGTCACACACAGACCAAAGTCATGAGAACACATACAAAAGTGAAGGAGGGCAGCAGGTACTTCTTATGGCAAGCCCAGACTTTCCTGCAGACTCTGGTCTGTTTGAACAATCGTGACTGACCCTCAGTGGAAGCTGGTGGAATCTTGATTCTTTCCATCTATGAAATACAGCTCTGCTGAAGGGCTGGCTCTGCTAAGGACCTGGTGACAGAGCCTGTGCATAAAAGGCAAGCTTAACCTCAGGCTGAGCTTACTTTGAGTGGCAGGGGCTTGCTTTGTCTATGATTTCTCCAGAGTTTGGCCATCAGGAATTTCAGCCTAGAAGGTTCAGCAGCCCGGACATGAAAGCCACTTAAATGTCCATCGGCAGAGGACTGGGTAGAGAAGATGTGGACACACACAATGGAATACTACTCAGCCACAAAAGGAACGAAACTGGGCCACCTGCAGAGACGTGGATGGACCCGGAGAGAGTTACACAGGGTGAAGTACGTCGGAAGGAGAAAAACAAATACTGTATATTAACTCACAGCTTCCCTGGTGGCTCAGACTGTAAAGTGTCTGTCTGCAATGCAGGAGAGCTGGGTTTTATTCCTAGGTTGGGAAGATCCCCTGGACAAGGGAATGGAAACCCACTCTAGTACTCTTGCCTGGAGAATCCCATGGACGGAGGAGCCTGGTAGGCTACAGTCCATGGGGCTGCAAAGAGTCAGACACAACTGAGCAACTTCACTTTCACTTTTAACTCATGTATGTGGAATCTAGAAAAATGGTATAGATGATCTTATTTGCAAAGCAGAAATAGAGACACAGATGTGGAGAACAAATGTATGGATATTAAGGGGGAAAGACGGGGGAGACTGGGACTCACATATACACTGCTAGTACCATGTGTGAAATAGATAAGTCATGACAACATTCTGTATAGCATACGGTACAGGGAACTCTACTTAAGGGACTGTGGTGACCTGAAAGAATCCAAAAGGGGAGGGGATGTACCTGTGTGTATGGCTGATTCACTTCGCTGTACAGTAGAAACACAACCCTGTGAAGCCACTGTACTCCAATAAAAAGAAAAGAATGCTAAGAAGACACTCAAATGAGCTGCAGCTGTGCTTCCCAGGCAGTACCTTCCCGGGTGCTCCGGGTGCCTCAGTCCAGCGCAGCGACCCTTAATCACAGTTCTCGGTAGGAAGGGTTAAGCTGCAGTGCACCTTGACGACAACCAGGAAGACACGAGCAGACACCCCTGCTTCTAGCACAGGCACAGCGGGGCAGGAGGAGCCCTTACCTAGTGGCAGGATCGCGTACAGGGTGATGAGCTGTCGGACATCCAGGAGGGAAGGCATGGGTTCTATGGACACCTGGCGAAGGCTCGTCCCCAGGTAGCTGTACTCACCTGGGGAGAAAAGAAACAGAGGGTGAATGAACTGGGAACTATGCCCGTCTGAGCCACGTAGTTTAGTCGTTTGCAGAATTAACAAGTGAAGACTCTTGAGAATCCCTTGGACTGCGAGGAGATCCAACCAGTCCATCCTAAAGGAAATCAACCCTGAATATTCACTGGAAGGACTGACGCTGAAGCTCCAATACTTTGGCCACCTGATGTGAAGAGCCAACTCACTGGAAAAGACCCTGGTGCTGGGAAAATTCAAAGGCAAAAGGAGACGGGGGCAGCAGAGGATGAGATGGTTGGATGGCATCACCAACTCAATGGACATGAACCTGAGCAAACTCTCGGAGATAGTGGAGGACAGAGGAGTCTGGCATGCTACAGTCCGTCAGGTCACAAAGAGCTGGACATGACTTAGCAACTGAACAACAAAAATCAACAGAGAATACAAATTTAATATTTCTGAGCAAATATAATTGTATTATGGAAGAGTCATCATGGAGAACTTTTTAGATAAAGGCTTGAAGAAAAACTTCCAGCCACAGAAACATTTCTATATTCACTACAGTAACTGGGAATTATGTTGAGTATGACTAACCTCCTAGTATTTTAAAAAATAACCTTTGAATGTTATGTATGTGAAGAGCAAGTGCTATAATGAAGAACATATAAAGTAAATTAAAACACAACAGGTTTGGTTTAATTTCTATTCCAAGAGATTATGTCTAACATTTGCACAAACTTTAAAAATAACTTATTTAAAATGGATGTGAAATTTGTATTGGAGGTGTGTAAATCTGAACCTGAAATGCAATCATTTGAAAGGAAGGATCTGAGTCTAATTTAGGATAAACAGAAATATCTCCTTTTGAGGGTGATATTCATTAACATTTTTATCATTTTTAAAGGATTACCAAAGGAATAATATCGAAATAAATCTTTACAGGTTTAATTAGAAGGCTTCAAAGAGCTTAATTGTAACTAGTCATAAATCTGAAGTGTTATTTTCCAACTAATTTAGATAAGGTCACCAGGAAAATTAGTTTGGCTGTCTCCATTTGTCATGAGGATGGACTTTTACATGCTCACTTGATTCTCTCTTGATCTGTACCTGAATCTGAAGAAAAAATATTTCATAAATGAATCACAATTTCTTGATTTTTTTTCTTTTCATAACACTTGGGATCTTGCAGAGCACAATGTTATATATATACACAAATACCTTTATGTGTGTATGAAAACACTAAAAGAACATTAATACATTCATGTGCCTATGAAGTCCTGAAAATATTGAGGGCTTTAAAGCATTTTCAAGTGCTAAGAAAATGAGAGTTAAAAACTAGATGACGATCGCGGTTTTGTTGTGAATGACAGCCTTTCAAAGCCTCCACACGAAACGAGTCCTTGGCAAGGACAGTGGTCTTGGTGAAGGAGATGAGTGATACTGAAAGCTCGCCTTCCGGCTTCTGAGCCCCCGCGCTCTGAAATGAGCAGGCGTTAAACGGAAGAGGGGTTAATTTCACCTTCACTGCAGCAGGAAGGCTCCTGCAGCCATGGTTCAATCCAGCACGTCTTGCTGTAAACATGGCCTTGGGGGATGTCAAAGTGACCCCCTTTTCCTGCTTAAGGAAATCAAAGCTAATACCCAGGCGTGCCCTGTTTTATAGAGCCCCAGCAGATTTGCAATGGCACTCCACTCCAGTACTCTTGCCTGGAGAATCCCATGGACAGAGGAGCCTAGTGGGCTGCAGTCCATGGGGTCGCTAAGAGTCAGACACGACTTCACTTTCACTTTTCACTTTCACGAATTGGAGAAGGAAATGGCAACCCACTCCAGTGTTCTTGCTTGGATAATCCCAGGGACTGGAGAGCCTGGTGGGCTGCCGTCTATGGGGTCGCACAGAGTCGGACTTAGCAGCAGCAGATTTTATTTAGACAAATGAAGTTGAACTGGTGGGTGCTGGTTCCAAGGCAGGGAAGATGATGAGACTCATTCCGAAAGCGGGTTACTACGTTTTGCTATTTCCCAGCTTGGAAACTGTAATCAACTTTTCCCATGGACTCACTCAGTACTTAGCGACTTCAGGATTCCTTGCAGACACGAGGTCTTCCATGAGGGAGGGAAGATGGAAATAGTGGATGAAAAGGCACTGGAGATAGAAAGCATGAAAAAGGGCAAGGAAGCCGAGGACAATAGCAGAGAGAGGAACAGGAACGTGTCCTCTTAAAATCCGTATGTGGAAGCCCCGACTCCCAGTATCTCAGAATGTGATCTTCTTTGGAAATAGGGTCGTTGCAGAGGAAACAAACTCAGCTGAGGTTCTTAGTGTGGTTGTTGTTACTTGCTAAGTTGTGTTCGACTCTTTGGTGACCCCCTGGACTGTAGCCCATCAGGCTCCTCTGTTCATGGGGTTTTCCAGGCAAGCATATTGGAGTGGGTTGCCATTGCCTTCTCCAGGGGATCTTCTCAACCCCGGGATCGAACCTGTGTCTTCTGCGTTGGCTGGCACATTCTTTATCACTCAGCCACTGTGAAAGCCCCACACACAGGGTATAGAAAGCCTAAAATCTCCCTTTAGCCTTAGCTCTAAGAAACATTTAAAATGTGTCTCAGTGGGGCTTCTCTGGCGACTCATTATAAAGAATCCTCCTCCCAATGCAGGTGACGTGGGTTCAATCCCTGGTGGATTCTTAGGGTAAGGTCTAATCCAGTCAGGGTGTCCTTTATAGAAAGGGGACGTCCGGAGACAGACACACACACATACAGGGAGGAGGTCACGTGAGGATGAAGGCAGAGATGGGAGATAGAGCAGAAGCCAAGGAGTGCCAGTGACTGACGGCAAATCACCAGGGCAGGATAATAGATGCAAGGATGAGGTCAGCGAGGGCCACGTGAGCCCAGGGACACTCGGCCTCCAGGGGGCAGGGCCCCAGGGAGCCGGAAGAGCGCACAGCTTCCAAAAAGAACCAGCACCGCTGACACCTTGATCTTGGACTTCTGGCCTCCAGAGCTGGGAGAGTAATTTCCTGTTGTTTAAGCTGCCCCCCTGCCCTCTGTGGTACCTGTTACAGCAGCCTCGGCAAATGAACACAGAAAGAGGAAATAAATGCAGAGAATAGGAACATACAAGCACACAAGAAATAATGAGAAAGGGGGACTTCCTCGGTGGTCCAGGGGCTGAGACCTTGCATTCCCAATGCGGGGGGCCTGGGTTCGAACCCTGGTCAGGGAACTAGATCCCACATACCGCAACCAAGACCTGGTACAGCCAAATAGATAAATAAATACTGAACAAAAAGATGAGAAATTAAAAATATTAAGAAATCAAGGTGGAATCAGTTTCTAACATTTCCTTTCTACTCCGTGCTAAGTCACTTCAGTCGTGTCCGACTCTTTGCGACCCCATGGACTGCAGCACGCCAGGCCTCCCTGTCATTCACCATCTCCCAGAGTTTGCTCAAACTCATGTCCATTGAGTCAGTGATGCCATCCAACCAGCTCATCCTCTGTCACCCCCTTCTCCTCCTGCCCTCAATCTTTCCCAGCATCAGGGTCTTTTCCAGTGAGTCGACTCTTTGCATCAGGTGGCAAAAGATTGGAGCTTCAGCTTCAGTATCAGTCCTTCCAGTGGTTGACTTCCTTGAGGATTGACTGGCTGGATCCCCTTGAAGTCCAAGGGAGTCTCAAGAGTCTTCTCTGAGAAGGAAATGGCAACCCACTCCAGTATTCTTGCTCGGACAACCCCATGGACAGTATGAAAAGGATAATTTAGGGGAATATCTGCTGTGTCTGTCCCCTTTGTATTTTCCCCTTGAGTGGCCACCTTGGGGCCTCCTGTTTCTGTGACATGGACAGGGAGAGAGGGACACAGAGGCACCAGGAAGTCACCAAGCCCTCTTGTTGGCAAACCCTGAGCCCGCGGAAGGCTGGGTGAGACCCCAGCGACACATAGAGACAGCCAGCTCTGTGCCAGCATGGCCTTGGGTACCACATCTCCTCACTCATTAAGCTCTCACAGCAACTGAGTGAGGCGCTTGCTGTTGTTATCCTCATAATCATGGAGACTGAGGCACAGAAAGGACCAGCATCCCAGAGAGCAGCAGCTTCAGAGGGCGGGAGGGGGAGACATCCCCAGCCTTAGCGAGGAGCTGGTCAGTGTGTCTGTCAGTGGGCATCAGCCCTGTGTCCTGGAGGACGAGGAGAGGGGAGAGAGCCCTGGATGACAGAGGGTCCTGGGCAGGCAGGAGTGGCCCCTGTGGGAGCCGTGGGGTCTTGGAGGGCACCAGAATATCTCCCCAACCTTTGGATGCCCCCTGGGAATTGGGGGCCTTGATAGCTGGAGTAGGGATGGGGCTCATAGTTCAGTTCAGTTCAGTTCAGTTCAGTCGCTCAGTCGTGTCCTCTTTGCGACCCCATGGATTGCAGCACACCAGGCCTCCCTGTCCATCACCAACTCCCGGAGTTTACTCAAACTCATGTCCATTGAGTCGGTGATGCCATCCAACCATCTCATCCTCTGTCATCCCCTTCTCCTGCCCTCAATCTTTCCCAGCATCAGGGTCTTTTCCAAGGAGTCAGCTTTTCATATCAGGTGGCCAAAGTATTGGAGTTTCAGCTTCAGCATCAGTCCTTCCAATGAATATTCAGGAGTGATCTCCTTTAGGATGGACTGGCTGGATCTCCTCACAGTTCAAGGGACTCTCAAGAGTCCTCTCCAACACCACAGTTCAAAAGCATCAATTCTTCGGTGCTCAGCTTTCTTCACGGTTCAACTCTCACATCCATACATGACTACTGGAAAAACCATCATAGCCTCGACTAGATGGACCTTTGTTGGCAAAATAATGTCTCTGTTTTTTAATATACTGTCTAGGTTGGTCATGACTTTTCTTCCAAGGAGCAAGCATCTTTTAATCTCATGGCTGTAGTCACCATCTGCCGTGATTTTGGAGCCCAAGAAAATAAAGTCTGTCACTGTAAGAAGGACTGAATTTGAATAACCTTGGCAGCCTAGCAGCTGTGATGCTAAATGACAGTGATATAAAGGGTAAGGAAACACGCTCTCTCTGGCATACCTGAGCTTACGGTGGGAGCTGGCTTTCAGGCACAGGGCCAGTGCTCAGAGCTGGGCAGATGTGGAGGGGCACAGCAAGGAACCAGGCGGTGGCAGGGGGGAGGGTTGGGAGCTGAGCCTTGGGGGGCCAGACATGACGAAGTTGAATGTCCTCTCTTCTGAGTCTCTTTCAGTCCTAGCTGCTATGACTCTAGTGGGTTCTGGGATTTGCGTGGTGTTGAGAAGAGAGTGGAATTACACATGCTGCTGCTGCTGCTAAGTCGCTTCAGTCATGTCTGACTCTGTGCGATCCCATAGACAGCAGCCCACCAGGCTCCCCCGTCCCTGGGATTCTCCAGGCAAGAACACTGGAGTGGGTTACATGTTAACCCCCCCAAACAACTCCAGCCTGGATGGGGAACTGGCGAGGCACAGACCACTTGCCCTGCTTGCCCAGGTTTGAGCCAGAAAAGGAGAGGGGTAATGCCCAGAGGTTTTTCTCCTTCCCTACGTCTGGCACTTTTATTAGAATACGTCTTGGTGTTGGCCCATTGGAGGTGATGGTTCCACATACAAAGTATCATCACCCATTATGCGGTTTGCACTTCTGTTTAGGGAAATTTTTCATGAATAAAACTTCTCAGTGTGTGCTCTCTTCCTTTGCTTTGGTTTTCCTCTTCAGGGATGTGGATTTTCTTTGCCTACCTTTAGTATTTGTTGCTTTCTTTGTAAATCTTTTAATCTCACTTTTCATTTCTAGTTTTATTTTAAAAATTTCTGCCTTTCACATTTCATTTCTCTTAAAGCTTGGTTTGTTGACTTTATTCATTCTTGTATTCACTGTAATTTAGTTTTCTCCTAAAACGATTTTTCCCCTTAAAATACTCCATTTTTTCCCGACTCATTTCTGCATTTTTCTAATTCCATTTTGTGTACTCTTACATATCTTCTATAAATCCCTTCTGTAATTTCCTCAATGTTTATTTGCTTGGTTTGCAAGAGTAGATTCCAGGTATGCCTGTTCTATGAGTATCTCTGTGATGTTACTCTGCTCCTTATTCTTCCTTTTTTTTTAGTAGAAGCTTTGCATGGGCTTTGACCTTGAACTTTTCATTGCTTAAATATATGAGCTAATATTCCTGTATGCTGAGGAGATAGTTGGGGTCAGGGTAGCTTTTTAAATCCCAGAGAGCCCTTGCCTTCTGTGGTTTTCGTGTCTGTTATTAGTATGGTGGCTTGCTTCTTGTGATGTCCTGGCTCTGCTCCCCTCCCCCAGTTTATTCTGGATCTTTCCTCTTCTTCATCTCTACTGTTCCTGTTCAGTGGTTCCAGTTCAGTTCTACTCCCAAGAGCTTCCTTGCAGTATAAGGCCCTGTCTTCGAAGGGTCAACTTCGAGAGCATCTAGTGGTTGGACTGTCGCAGCTGCTCAGACTTTCTGAGGCTGTCCGTTGTCAGGCCTTTGCTGATGCAGTGGGCAAACTCCTCCCGGTTCCACCTGCAGTTACTACCGTGGTCGCGCTCTGCTCTCCAGGGAGTGCTTGCTGGCTACTCTGGGGTTCTTCTCGTTTTTTGTCCCCAATGGCTTGTACTTTGGGCTTTGAGGGGAAACTTCATTCATTTTGTTTTGGTGCAAATGCTGTCCATGGGCTTCTGCCATCTAGTTGCTTTGTCTAGTTTTTATGTGGGGATCTGGAAGGATCCACTGCTACCTTTCCAAGATAAGAACCTTAACGGGGAGAAATGAGAAAAACATAGAAAAGGCAAGAGGGAGCCAAGCCTGGAGGCAGCTTGACTGTTTTGCTGGACTGGGTCATGTTCATTTGAGGTCACGCTTCAGAGGCCGATTTCTACTTGCTTTGACCTCAGGCAACTTTAAGATGCTACCCGGAAACTGACAAAAGAGATCACTAAGAAAGTCCAAGACGGGTAGGAAACCAGTAAGAAGGTGAGAAATATGTCCATTAATTCTTTAAGCACTGAAGAACTGATGCTTTCGGATTGTGGATCTGGAGAAGACTCCTGAGAGGCCCTTAGTCTGCAAGGAGATCAAACCAGTCAATACTAAAGGAAATCAATCCTGAATATTCATTGGAACGATTTATGCTGGAGCCGAAACTCCAATACTTTGGCCACCTGATGTGAAGAGCTGACTCTTTGGAAAAGACCCTGATGCTGGGAAAGATTGAGGGCAGGAGGAGAAGGGGGCAGCAGAGGATGAGATGGCTGGATGGTATTACTGACTCAGTCAACATGAGTTTGAGCAAACTCTGGGAAATAGTGGAGGCCAGGGAGGCCAGGAGTGCTGCAGTCCATGGGGTCGCAGAGTCAGACACGGCTTAGCAGCTGAACAACAACAATTCTTTAAGACGCTACCATCTGCCAGGCTCTGTACTAATACCAGGGATTCAGTGAAGCAATAAAAGACATGATGTGAAGGGAGAAAGCAGACAGAACTGAGATCTCAACCGTAAGTAAGGAGATAGACTTCTGCTAACAGTGGTATTTTTTCATATAAACAGAATTAACAGAACATAATCAACGCAATCCAGGAAAAAACCCTACAGTATTTGAAGAAGAAACAAGAAATAAATAGAAACCCAATACATATTTCAATACACAGCCTGGTAAAATCTTATAACATTAGGAAAAATGAAGGTTCTTCCAAGTGCCCAAGAAGGAAATGTGTCTCTATTTCAAAGGGATTACAGTGTCATTTTTGATCCAAGGGAAATGTTAGCCTTTTTGCTCTCGCAGGCTGAAACTGGGTCATTGTAAACACTGGAATGAATCACATGGATATGGGTTACAATGCAATTGGAAAAAGAAAAGAGTCCATGTGTCCACACTGATACCACAACAATTTTAAAAGGAAGGTGGGAGGGAAATTTTTCCAGAAAAATGGTACCTAATAAATAAAGAAGAGGAGACAGAACTAGAACATACCCACTTTACGACCACCAGAGCAACCATCAATGCAGGCAAAGATCATCAGTAGATGCTAAAACCTTTAATATGCTTGGGAGCAGAATCTCCAGAGCCCCCAGGATCCCCCGTAGATTATCATTGATAATAAAGGGGAAAATGATGCTTTACAATGGAGGGATCTGGGGAAGCTTCATCAGGGATGAAACTTCACATCACCAGTGATGGGACAAAGCTTCATCATATGCCTTCAGCATGAAAGGCTGAGGAGGACACAATATTGCCAATTTTTTTTTTTTTTTTTTTTCCTGTAAAAAGCATTCAACATGAATCAAGTCAGGAGGAAACCATCAAACCAAACCAGCTGAAAGACAGTCTGTAAAACAGCTCAGACACTTTAAAACTGTCAGCGTTGGGAAGGACTGAAAAAGCCTGTAAACTTCTGCAGACAAAAGGAATGACGGGCTTCCTGGTGGCTCTGAAGAGTCTGCTTGCCAATGTGGGAGACGTGGGTTCGACCCAAGTCAGGAAGATCCCCTGGAGAAGCAAAGGGCAACCCTCTTCAGTATTCTTGCCTGGAAAATCCCATGAACAGAGGAACCTGGCGGGCTGCAGTCCATAGGGCTGCAAAGAGTCAGACATGACGGAGAGCAACTTATCATGCACACATGCAAAGGAATGAAAAGGGCTAAAATGATATACGACCATCACCTCCATGATCATGGTCGGTATTCTGGATTGAGAAAGACAGTTACAAAGGACTAATTAGGACTATTGGGAAAAACTGATTATTAACTAGATATTGGGTAACTGTATGATATAAAATTTTTTGAGTGTGATTATCTTTTTGTGTTTCTGTGGGAGGATGTTCTCACTGATCGTAGACTCACAAAAGTGAACATGAGGTTTATATTAGGGTGGAAGGAGATGGGAAGGATTTTAAGCTTTAAATACGTTTTCAGAAAACAAAAACAAAAACAAAAACAAAAACAAAACAAAACAAAACAAAATACGTTTTCAGGTCCTTGGGCCCGTTTTTTTAAACATTAAGAGAGAGACATCAGCTGAAGACGGTGATAGTAAATGTCCCCTCCTCATTCCTCCCAGCTGCGGCTTCCCAGGTGGCTCAGTGGTAAAGAACTTGCCTGCCAGTTCAGGAGGTGCAAGAGATGTGGGTTCGATCCCTGGGTTGGGAAGATCCCCTGGAGTAGGAAATGGCAACCCACTCCAGTATTCTTGCCTGGAAAATTCCACGGGCAGAGGAGGCTGGTGGGTTACAGTCCATGGGGTTGCAAAGAGTCAGACACGACTGAGTGGCTGAGCGCGTTCCTCTCTATTACTCCCATGGTGGCCCCTAGATAGAATTCTGAAAGGAATTCCTCCTAAAAGGACTCTGTGTTGGAAATACCAGGTGCTGCCTCTAGGGCATTTTGATAATCATGAGAGCATGAACAATTCTTCATTTCCTCAATTCAGCTTCAGCCAGAAAGAATGCCCTAGGGAGCCCGGCTAGTAGGTTTGGAAATCTGCTTCTCCTACATTAAGGGAGACAGTCAACCCTACTAGATCCCAGCGCAGGAAGAGCTCAAACCAATTCAATCCAACAAACATTTACTATAAGCCACCAGGGGCCAGATTTGGGATAAAACACAGATGAAACGTACTTCCCTCCGTTGGGTCCTTAAACCCCAAGGGGTGACATACGTATGTGACACACACACGCATCTTTGTTGGTGTACTTTACCAATGTAATCTGAGAGGCTGACTTTCAGTGCCTGGATCAGTAAGCCTTCTTCCACGAGTTCCTTATACAGAGACTCAATGGTCCTGGGGAAAAAGAAGACCATCAATTCCGTGAGCAAACACATCAAATCTGCAGTGTTTATGTTAATCCTCACAAATGTAGCAAACTTTAACCAGGTCTAATTCAAAGTACATTCATATGTACACAAATAAATTGATGTTTGAACCCTTTTCACAATTTGGGGATGAATTAGGCTTTTTAAAAACAATACTTTCACTCATCCATGGGTATATCTGATATTTTCTATTAATAAGAATTATATCTTTGGGCATCTGAGACCAGCTATAACTCTTGAAGTCTGCCCTTTCTTCAGCCTTCATAATGATACAAATATGAGTCAGAAATTACCCAATAATAGTAATGTAATGGGCCCATAATTATATATTCAGTTAGCATCTGCAAGCTGTAGTAGATCATTAATCCTTCATGAAATTGATGTTTCCTTTTAACTCCATAGCATAATAGTTTAAAAGAAATATCTATAAGGAACAAAGGCTTATAACAGAAATCATTTTAATGTGAAAGACAAAATGTCAAAAGCTGTGACTGTAGTAATACTTTAGGAACATGTTAAGCTCTTCTCTGCTGTTTACAGATGACAACATCACTTCTCTAAGCGGGTTGGGGGGGGGCGGTGTGTGGGCAGGTAGCCAGCACATGGGCAATTTATACTAATTGGGGAAAAAAATGAAGATAGTATTCCACTTAATGAATGAAACTCCCAATGAAATTAAGTGGGGCTTGGGTTGCTGGAATTCTGATAAATCACATTCAAATACTGTCCAGACAGCATATTCAAAAGCAGAGACATTACTTTGCCAACAAAGGTTCGTCTAGTCAAGGCTATGGTTTTTCCTATGGTCATGTATGGATGTGAGAGTTGGACTGTGAAGAAAGCTGAGCACCAAAGAATTGATGCTTTTGAACTGTGGTGTTGGAGAAGACTCTTGAGAGTCCCTTGGACTGCAAGGAGATCCAACCAGTCCATTCTGAAGGAGATCAGCCCTGGGATTTCTTTGGAAGGAATGATGCTAAAGCTGAAACTCCCAATACTTTGGCCACCTCACGTGAAGAGTTGACTCATTGGAAAAGACTCTGATGCTGGGAGGGATTGGGGGCAGGAGGAGAAGGGGACGACAGAGGATGAGATGGCTGGATGGCATCACCGACTCGATGGACATGAGTTTGAGTGAACTCTGGGAGTTGGTGATGGACAGGGAGGCCTGGCATGCTGTGATTCATGGGGTCGCAAAGAGTTGGACATGACTGAGCGACTGAACTGAACTGATAGTCCTCTGAGATGTCTCATCTTTTCCCATTTCATTTCTAGGAGCCTTATTATTTGGTTCAGCCTAGTCTTTCATTAGAATGAAGAACAGTAGATATGTCTAAAATGTTCTTTGTTCTATGATTCAAGTTAGTGTGATTAAAAAAAGACTCAATTCAAAATGGATAACCAGCAAGGACCTACTGCAGAGCACAAGGAACTCAATGCTATGTGCCAGCCTGGATGGGAGAGCAGTTTGGGGAGAATGGACATACTGTATATGTGTGGCTAAGGCCCTTCATTCTTCATCCGAAACTACTACAACATTGGTACTCCAATATAAAATTAAATGTTTAAAATTTTAAAAAAATACTCAAGTACATCCCTGAGATTCAAGCCAAATACTACTGGGATAGATGTTAATTCAATGACTCCAGCCTTTGGCTGACTGAAATTTTATTCTATCAAATATATTTAAAATAGTGTGCTCTCCACTAAGAAGTAAGCAAGTTTTCATTGTACATGGAATTTGGGATGATGTATCTCACCTATATCAAGGAAGTACAAGTTGCAGTGTTTGAACTCGAATATTTGTTTAATACAAACATATGTCTAAAATATTACCATAAAATTGAAGAAGATTCACTAAAATAATTAAAACCTAATATCTTAAGAAGCCTGGAACACAAACCTATATTTGGATCTTTCCAGTGAAATCAACTCTTGCTATGGAATAAAAAAAGTCTAAAACTATGTATCTTATCAACTGTGGTAAAAGTGCTGATTTAAGGTTTATGCTAAGTCAGTGAGAGAAACAGAAGTTGTCTTACAGTGTCTTGGTGGAGAACTAGCCCACTAACTGAATCCTACTTAATGAGTAACATTCATTAAGTCTTAAAGTCATTAAGCTTTCAAAAATAAAATAAAAAAGTCTTCCAGGAATGAGATGACTAGGTATTTCTGTACTTTTGGGCATAAAAGTGAACAAAATACTTTTAAAGACCATAAAATGGTCTTCATTTCACTAGAGAATTGCTTGTGGCCCATTTATGACAGTTCAACTGTAAAGAAACATATGCCAAGAGCACATTCATCGTCTAACAGACATGGTCCACGAGCTGCACGCGTGTGCCCTGTGTGGTTAAGGCAGAGCTGTACTCAGTCGTGCGGTTCTTTAAACATAAGTGGATAATGTTAACTTAGTAGTTGGCTTGTACTGGCAGATTCAAGGTGAGCTCTGGGTGGTTATCCAATAAGACACTTAGCAGGATCTTCTCAGAAAGACCGATGGAAGGACACGAGAGAAAAGTGGCATGGAAGAGTCACTAAAGACAGAGGGGGCTCCGCGTGTAGGCAGGGGCTGGACCCTCCTCCAGGTCAGGGACCATGATGTCCCTGTGTCCCCAGGAGGCATCAGTATCAGTCACCAGTAGGCGGTGCCTCCCCAGGAACTGGGGGGCCTGTGTCTCAGAATGCTGACTGCGCAGCGGTCAGCCACCACTCCTGACCTTGAACCTTTCCCCAAACAATGGAAACTCAGCAGCTCCTCTTTCCAGGGACATCCTAAGGAAGCCGTCTCTCCCCAGAGCCAAGGCCACACCCAGGCTGGGCGACACTGCAGAGGCTTCCTGCTGGGGGCCCAGGGCGTGCGTGAGCTCTGGGGTGCTCTGGTTCCCACTTTCCACATGGATGATCCCAGGCTGGCTTCCTCTCTCATGGGTCCTCTCTCAAGTAGAGTTTGGGACTGTATCACTGCACCCAGAGAGGAACAAGCATGCGTGCATGCTAAGTTGCTTCATCTGCAACCCCATGGACTGTAACCTACCAGGCTCATGTGTCCACTGGGTTCTCCAGGCAAGCCTACTGGAGTGGGCTGCCATTTCCTCCTCCAGGGAATCTTCCCAACCTAGGGATCAAACCTGCATCTCCTGTGTCTCCTGCATTGGCAGGCAGGTTCTTTACCACGAGCGCCACCTGCGAAGTCCAAAGAGGAACCAGGGACACACCTAACAGGGAGCAACACCTGTCACCTGTTAACAAACCCACGGGGAAGAAAGGTGTACGCATTCAAAATGATTGCAGCCATTCCCTTGGAGGGGATTTTAATTAAACTCCTTGAAAATGTTTGAAAACCTGGGCCCTGACTATTCCTAATGCTAAACAACTGGAGGCCATTTCAGCTTAAAGTGAGCTTTTACAATTACCCATTAATATCAAAGTTTAGTCAACGAAGCTGAAGGAGATGGAACCATCCCTTTGTGACGAGTCCTCATCCTTGGCTTCGAGGAGCATTTATAAAGGGCCCCAGGGGCCAGACCAAGGGACGGGCAGGGAATAAGGACTGTGTCTGCCCTCAAGTCTCAGAATTCCCTCAGAAGCTATAGCAGGATGCTATTTCTTAATAAACTTCTTCAGAACCCCAAGAATTTTAAAGCTTAAAATGTCACACGGCCTCAGAAGTGACGGGGCCAAGTCTGCACGTCCCCAGTTGAGGATGCCGGCCTGAGTGCAGGACTGCAGGGTGGTCCCGGGCCTTCGCCCACCAGCTCTGCCAGGCTGAAGGGTATGGAGGGTGCAGAGCCGGGCGGGGTGGTGCCTCTCCCTGGCCAGGCCGAGAGGACCCAGCCACGTCCCGGGCTCTCCTCTGGGTTGCCCGCCCCCAGGGTGCACCCCTCACCTGTCCACAGTCAGGTCTTTATCCTTCTTCCCCCTTCTGCCTTTCTTCTTTTTATTTTTCTGGAAGAAAATGGAAGGAGAAAAAAAACCCCAACCATTTAGTAAAACAAAGGAAAATGAGCTGAGGAGGCTGGTTTGGGGGGTGGGGAATGGTAAACTCAATCGTGGCACCTGGATCTGGAGCAGCGAGACTTCACGCACACAGGGATCGGCAGGGGAGGCAGCCACCCTGACACCTGCACGGACCCTGAGCTCCCAACAGGCCCCAGTGTCCTGGGTCTTCTTCTGGGTCCTGGGATGCTGACGACGAAGGATGAGAGTGCCCTGTGCTCCATCAGTTGTGCTTGTCCTCGGTTCTGATCACCTCTCGGTTAGCATCCGGCCCCAAATCTGGAGCCGGAAATGCCAGGCGACCTCTGGTATCCCAAGGGCTCTGCACTCAGCTCCTTGTGGTAGCTGCCGGGTGGTGCTGGGACGTGGTCCCTTGGAGCAGAGCTGATCGCTGAACTCTTCTGTCTCAAATACCTCCCCAATGCCCACAGGATGAAGTTCAAGTTCCCCAGCCTGACCGCTATCTTTCTTTGCCGCATCTCACACTCCTTCGGTGACTCGTGTTCCCTGTTACACAGGATTCCCTTTGGGTCCTTCTTTTTATTAAAAATTAATTAATTTATTTTAATTGGAGGCTAATTGCTTTACAGTGTTGTGGTGGTTTTTGCCATGCATCGAGATGGCACGTGCAGTCCACGGGGTTGCAAAGAGTCGGACACGACTGAGCGACTGAACCGACCGACCAACATGAATCAGCCACGGGTGTCCATGTGCCCCCATCCTAGACCCCCTCCCACCTCCCTCCCCATCCCCTCCCTCTGGGTTGTCCCAGTGCACGGGCTTTGAGCGCCCTGTTGGATGCATTGAACTTGGACTGGTGATTTATTTCACATACGGGTCCTTCTTTTTTCTCCTCGTGCTATACAGTAGGTTCTCATTAGTTATGTATTTTATACACAGTAGGGTATATATGCACTCTGTCCTCTCCCACTCTTCCATGTCCATTTCCTATTCATCCATTCTTTATTATTTCTATTACATCATAATTTATGTAATCACATCTGGTTGATAAACTTTTCACATTTAATTTTTGCATAGGACCATATCACCACCACCCAGTTTAAAATTCAGAGCACATTTTTGTCATTCCTGAACTCTCTTCTCACGTGGTTTTCCAGTCTGTACGTAACCATTCCTCTGACTTCTCTGTGGACTCACATCACCTGTTCTTGGACATGGAGTCTTACCACATAGACTCTTTGGTGTCTGGCTTCCTCCAGTCAGTATTACGACTACAGCATGCATGTATGTGGCTGTAGGTAGCTATACTTGATGTTTTTCAGTATTTTAATAATTGAAATTTTTATTTTGAGGTGATGTTAGATTCACATGCAGTTCCAAGAACTGATACAGAGAGATGTAACCTTTAGAGTGTTTCTCCCAATGGTAACATCTTGCAGCACTTTCTCTCAAGGTCACAAGCAAGATATTGATCTGAAGCGGACACAGTTAAGAATGTTTCCTATCACCATAAGGATCCTTCAAGCTGCTCCCTCGGCTGCCCCAGCTTTACTAGATACCTCTAATCCCTCCTCTGTTTCTACAATTTTTGTCCTTTCAGGAATGTTCTATCAGCAGAACCCTAGAGTATGTTACTTTCTTGCTTTTCACTCATCATCAGATCAGACCAGATCAGTCGCTCAGTCGTGTCTGACTCTTTGCAACCCCATGAATCGCAGCACACCAGGCCTCCCTGTCCATCACCAACTCCCAGAGTTCACTGAGACCCACGTCCATCGAGTCAGTGATGCCATCCAGCCATCTCATCCTCTGTCATCCCCTTCTCCTTCTGCCCCCAATCCCTCCCAGCATCAGAGTCTTTTCCAATGAGTCAACTCTTCGCATGAGGTGGCCAAAGGACTGGAGTTTCAGCTTTAGCATCATTCCTTCCAAAGAAATCCCAGGGCTGATCTCCTTCAGAATGGATTGGTTGGATCTCCTTGCAGTCCAAAGGACTCTCGAGAGTCTTCTCCAACACCACAGTTCAAAAGCATCAATTCTTTGGTGCTCAGCTTTCTTCACAGTCCAACTCTCACATCCATACATGACCACTGGAAAAACCATAGCCTTGACTAGACGAACCTTTGTTGGCAAAGTAATGTCTCTGCTTTTGAATATGCTATCTAGGTTGGTCATAACTTTCCTTCCAAGGAGTAAGCGTCTTTTAATTTCGTGGCTGCAATCACCATCTGCAGTGATTCTGGAGCCCAGAAAAATAAAGTCTGACACTGTTTCCAGGGGTGGTGACTGGGAGGACCAACCCCACGTCCAAGGAGCCGTGGCTGCGCGGGTGCAGGAGGGCCTAGAGGAGCTATCCCACACTGAAGGTCAGGAAGGGCGGCAGTGAGGAGATACCCCTCATCCAAGGTAAGGAGCAATGGCTGCGCTTTGCTGGAGCAGCCGTGAAGAGATACCCAACGCCCAAGGTAAGAGAAACCCAAGTAAGATGGTAGGTGTTGCAAGAGGGCATCAGAGGGCAGACACACTGAAACCATACTCACAGAAAACTAGTCAATCTAATCACACTAGGACCACAGCCTTGTCTAACTCAGTGAAACTAAGCCATGCCCAGGGGGTAACCCAAGATGGGCGGGTCATGGTGGAGAGATCTGACAGAATGTGGTCCACTGGAGAAGGGAGTGGCAAACCACTTCAGTATTCTTGCCTTGAGAACCCCATGAACAGTATGAAAAGGCAAAATGATAGGATACTGAAAGACAAACTCCCTAGGTCAGTAGGTGCCCAATATGCTACTGGAGATAAGTGGAGAAATAACTCCAGAAAGAATGAAGGGATGGAGCCAAAGCAAAAAGAATACCCAGCTGTGGATGTGACTGGTGATAGAAGCAAGGTCTGATGCTGTAAAGATCAATATTGCATAGGAACCTGGAATGTCAGGTCCATGAATCAAGGCAAATTGGAAGTGGTCAAACAAGAGATGGCAAGAGTGAATGTTGACATTCTAGGAATCAGCGAACTAAAATGGACTGGAATGGGTGAATTTAACTCAGATGACCATTATATCTACGACTGCAGGCAGGAATCCCTCAGAAGATATGGAGTAGCTATCATGGTCAACAAAAGAGTCCGAAATGCAGTACTTGGATGCAATCTCAAAAACGACAGAATGATCTCTGTTTGTTTCCAAGGCAAGCCATTCAATATCACAGTAATCCAAGTCTATGCCCCAACCAGTAACGCTGAAGAAGCTGAAGTTGAACGGTTCTATGAAGACCTACAAGACCTTTTAGAACTAACACCCAAAAAAGATGTCCTTTTCATTATAGGGGACTGGAATGCAAAAGTAGGAAGTCAAGAAATACCTGGAGTAACAGGCAAATTTGGCCTTGGAATACGGAATGAAGCAGGGCAAAGACTAATAAGAGTTTTGCCAAGAAAATGCACTGGTCATAGCAAACACCCTCTTCCAACAACACAAGAGAAGACTCTACACATGGACATCACCAGATGGTCAACACTGAAATCAGATTGATTATATTCTTTGCAGCCAAAGATGGAGAAGCTCTATACAGTCAGCAAAAACAAGACCAGGAGCTGACTGTGGCTCAGATCATGAACTCCTTATTGCCAAATTCAGACTTAAATTGAAGAAAGTAGGGAAAACCACTAGACCATTCAGGTATGACCTAAATCAAATCCCTTATGATTATACAGTGGGAGTGAGAAATAGATTTAAGGGCCTAGATCTGATAGATAAGAGTGCCTGATGAACTATGGAATGAGGTTCGTGACATTATATAGGAGACAGGGATCAAGACCATCCCCCTGGAAAAAAAATGCAGAAAAGCAAAATGGCTGTCTGGGGAGGCCTTACAAATAGCTGTTAAAAGAAGAGAAGTGAAAAGCAAAGGATAAAAGGAAAGATATAAATAAACATCTGAATGCAGAGTTCCAAAAAATAGCAAGAAGAAATAAGAAAGCCTTCTTTAGCGATCAATGCAAAGAAATAGACGAAAACAACAGAATGGGAAAGACTAGAGATCTCTTCAAGAAAATCAGAGATATCAAAGGAACATTTCATGCAAAGATGGGCTCAATAAAGGACAGAAATGGTATGGACCTAACAGAAGCAGAATATATTAAGAAGAGATGGCAAGAATACACAGAAAAACTGTACAAAAAAGATCTTCATGACCCAGATAATCACAATGGTGTGATCACTGACCTAGAGCCAGACATCCTGGAATGTGAAGTCAAGTGGGCCTTAGAAAGCATCACTATGAACAAAGCTAGTGGAGGTGATGGAATTCCAGTTGAGCTATTTCAAATCCTGAAAGATGATGCTGTGAAAGTGCTGCACTCAATATGCCAGCAAATCTGGAAAACTCAGCAGTGGCCACAGGACTGGAAAAGGTCAGTTTTCATTCCAATCCCAAAGAAAGGCAATGCCAAAGAATGCTCAAACTACTGCACAATTGCACTCATCTCACACGCTAGTAAAGTAATGCTCAAAATTCTCCAAGCCAGGCTTCAGGAATATGTGAACCGTGAACTTCCTGATGTTCAAGCTGGTTTTAGAAGGCAGAGGAACAAAAGATCAAATTGCCAACATCTGCTGGATCATCGAAAAAGCAAGAGAGTTCCAGAAAAACATCTATTTCTGCTTTACTGACTATGCCAAAGCCTTTGACTGTGTGGATCACAAGAAACTGTGGAAAATTCTGAAAGAGATGGGAATACCAGACCACCTGATCTGCCTCTTGCGAAATGTGTATGCAGGTCAGGAAGCAACAGTTAGAACTGGACAT
This sequence comes from Bos grunniens, assembly GCF_055505025.1. NCBI lineage: Eukaryota > Metazoa > Chordata > Mammalia > Artiodactyla > Bovidae > Bos > Bos grunniens. Next base: position 5,549,335 of record NC_141167.1, on the reverse strand, counting down.
GGAACAACAGACTGGTTCCAAATAGGAAAAGGAGGGGCTGTACATTGTCACCCTGTTTATTTAACTTATATGCAGAGTACATCATGAGAAATGCTGGACTGGAAGAAACAAGCTGGAATCAAGATTGCCGGGAGAAATATCAATAACCTCAGATATGCAGATGACACCACCCTTACAGCAGAAAGTGAAGAGGAACTCAAAAGCCTCTTGATGAAAGTGAAAGTGGAGAGTGAAAAAGTTGGCTTAAAGCTCAACATTCAGAAAATGAAGATCACGGCATCCGGTCCCATCACTTCATGGGAAATAGATGGGGAAACAGTGGAAACAGTGTCACTCATAATAATTCTCAGGAAATGTTTCCAGGTTATTGTATGCACGAATAGTTCACTCTTCTCTCAATTGTTGTTTCTAGTTTGGGGCTATTATGACCTGATTATGGTACAACAAATGCGTGTGTGTGTGCGTGTAAGCCTTCATTTATCCGGGGTAAATGCTCCTGAGTGCAATCGCTGGGTTGTATGGCAGTTGCCGTGGGCTTCCCAGGTGGTAAAGAATCCACCAGCCAACATGGGAGACACAGGAGTCCTCCTGTGCAGGTTGGATATCTGGGTCTGGAAGATCCCTGGAGAAGGAAATGGCTACCCACTCGAGTATTCTCGCCTGGAAAATTCCGTGGGCAGAGGCGGGCTACAGTCCACAGGGTTGCAAAGAGTCGGACACAACTTACCTACTGAACACACACGGTGGCATGTTAGGTTTTTTAAGAAATGCCAAATTTCGTGTGCTGATCACACCATTTTACCCTCCCACCAATCATATAAGAGTGATAATGGTTTGTCCCTGTGATGTTGCCAGTGCTTTTATTTCAGCCATCCTCATGGGTGTGGAGTGATTTCTTTGTGGTTTTAATTTGCTTTTTTCTAATGGCTCACGACAGGCATCCTTTCTGTGCTCATTTCCCCTCTGTACATCCACTTTGGTGAAATGTCAGTTCATGTCTTCTGTCCGTATTATAATCGGATTGTTTTCTTTTTTAAGTGTTGAGTTTTGAGTGTTCTTTTTATGTTCTACATACTAGATCTTCATTAGACACACGGTTTGTGAATACTTTCTCCCAATCTGTGGCTTGTCTTTTCACCCTCCTAACAGGCTCTTTCACAAACATGTTTAATTTTGATGAAATCCTAATTTTCCTTTAATGGATCTGTGCTTTCAGTGCTAATTCTAAGAAGGCTCTGCTAACCTTAGATCCAAAAGATTTTCCCCTATGTATTTTTTCCATAAATTTTTAAAAATTTTATTTATTTATTAATTGAAGGTTAATTGCTTTACAGAATTTTGTTGTTTTCTGTCAAACTTCAACATGGATCAGCCATAGGTATACATACATCCCCTCCCTTCTGAAACTCCCTCTCATCTCCCTCCCCATCCCACCCCTCTAGGTTGATACAGAGCCCCTATTTGAGTTTTCTGAGTCATACAGAAAATTCCCATTGGCTATCTATTTTACATACGGCAATGTAAGTTTCCATGTTACTCTTTCCATACATCTCACCCTCTCCTCCCCTCGCCCCATGTCCGTAAGTCTGTTCTCTGTGTCTGTTTCCTCCATTGCTGCCCTGCAGATAAATTCTTCGGTACCATTTTTCTAGATTCCGTATATATGCATTAGAATGCGACGTTTATCTTTCTCTTTCTGACTTACTTCACTCTGTATAATAGGTTCTAGGTTCATCCACTTCATTAGAATGGACTCAAATGTGTTCCTTTTTATGGCTAAGTAATATTCCATTGTGTTTATCCCCCTATATATTTTTAAAAGTTATAGTTTTACATTTTACATCTAAGTCCATGCTCCATTTTGAGTTAATTTTTGTACAATATGTAAGACTTAAGGTTGTTTTTCTTCTTTTTTTTAATCTGTGGATGTCCACCTGCTCCAGCACCATTTATTGAAAAGGTTATCCTCTCTGCTTGAATTACATTTGCATCTTTGTCAAAAATCAGTCAGGTTTATTTGTGCAAGCCTATACCTCAACTGTCCTGTTTCACTGATTTGTGGTTTAACCCTCTACCAACAGCAAACAGTCTTGATTATTATGGCTGTATAATGAGCCTCGAAATCACATGCATGGATTCTTTTTATTTTATTGCTCTTTTTTCAAAATCATCTTAGCTATTCTAGATTCACTGTCTTTCCATATACATTTTAAGATAATCTTATCTCTGTTTATAACTATCTTTCTGGGACTTTGATAAGAATTGGATTAATCTAGTATACTGGTGTGGAAAGAACTGACATCTTTACAACATGTGGTCTTCCAATCCATGTGCATAGTACATCTGTCTATTTAGGTCTTTGATTTCTTTCATCAGCATGGTGTTCTTTTAGCATACAAGTCCTATACATGTTTTGTTAGCTTTACACCTAGGTATTTCATTTTTGAGTGATGTTAAGCGATATATTTTTAATCCTGGTGTCTACCTGTTCATTGCTAGTAGACAGAAATATGACTAATTTTTATATGTTCCCCTTGTATCCTAAAACCTTGCTGAATGCACTTTTTTATTCCTAGGAGTTTTTAGAGTCCTTGGGATTTTCTAAATAGCTATTCATGTCATCTACAAATAAGGACTGTTTCTTTTATTTCCTTCTCTTGTCTACTGCACTGGCTAATGTCTGGCACTATATTCATGAAAGTGTACTGAGTGGACACACTGGCCTTATTCCCAGTCTTAGGGAAAAAACATTTAGTCTTTCCCTGTTAAGTAAAAAGTTAGCTGTGGGTGTTTTTGTTAATTTATCACCTTATGGAAGTTCTCTATCCCAGTTTCTCTGAGGAACTTATTATGAGTGTTAAATTGTGTCAAATGCTTTTTCTGTATCAACTGATATGATCGTGTGATTTTTTTTTCTTCTTTAGTCCATTAATATAGTTGATTCCATTACTGATTTTCAAATATTGAATGAGGCTTGCATTCTTGGAATAAACTCCATTTGGTCACGGTTTATAATTTTCTTTATTGTTTCATTCTATTTGATAATATTTTGCTAAGGAATTTTGCATCCATATTCACAAGGGATACAGGCTTACAACTTTCTTTTTTTGGTACTGTCTTTGTCTGGTTTTCATTTAAGGGTAATACTAGCTTGTTATGAAATGAGTTGGGAAGTGTTCCTTCTTCTTCTGTTTTCTGGACATGACTGTGTATAATTGGAGTTAATCTATCTTTGAACATTTGGTAGAATTCTCCAGTAAATCGTCTGGCCCCAGAGATTCTATGTGGGGGAATTGTTTTAATTACAATTCGACTTCTGTATGGTTGTAGAGCTAGTCAATTTATCTATTTCCTATCAAATGAGTTGTGGCAGTTTGTATTTTTTAGGGAAAGTGGGTCCATCTTGTGCCAAGTTGTCAAATTATGTGTGTGGAGTTGTTTATAGTATCCTTTATGAAATTATTCTTTTTATGTCTGCAGTCAGTGGTGGCAACCCTTGCTTCATTCCTGATGTTGGTAATTTGTGACTTGTTTTTTCTTTGTTAGTCTTACTAGAGGTTTGTAAATTACTGATAACTTTCAAAAAACTCAGCTCTGTTTTATTTACTTTCTATAGTTTTTCTGTTTTCAATTTCACTGATTTCTGGTCTTTATTTTCTTCTTTCTGCTCACTTTTTTTTTCCTCCTCTTTTTCTAGGTTCTGAAGGTAGGAACTTGGCTGATGAATTTGAGCTTTTTCCTCTTTTTTTCTAGTGTATCTGTTTGTACTTAGTCGCTCAGTCATGCCTGACTCTTCGTGACGCCATGGACTGTAACCTGCCAGGCTCCTCTATCCATGGGATTCTCCAGGCAAGAATACTGGCGTGGGTTGCCATTTCCTTCTCCAGGAGATCTTCCTGACCCAGGGATCAAACGCGTGTCCCTGTGTCTCTGGCATTGGTAGGTGGATTCTTTACCACTGTGAAGCCCCTATTGGTATATACTTGTCTTTATAGCAATCCAGTCATGTAATCTTTTTAGTATTTTTTTCATCCAGGAAGGGGCCCATGATGGCAAAAGTGTTGGGGGCCTAGGGTGACCAACTTGCTCAGCTGCCAGGGATTCTTTATCTACTGGCCCATCAGGGAAGCCCCTGTGTATGTGTTTAAGGCCATAAATTTCCCTCTCAGGGCTGCTTTGCTTGTATCCCAGGTGTTTTTATATCTTACATTTTTGTTACATGCTTTTATTCATCTTGTTTTTCTTTTTCCTATGAATTAGAAGTGTGCTGTTTAGTTTCCCTGTGCCTGGACATTTTCTTCTTACTTTCCTGTTCCTGATTTCTAGTTTGAGTCCATTGTGGTAGGGAAAGACACTCTTCTTGATTTCAACTCTTTTCAATCTATTGAGATATGTTCCATGGCACAAAATATGGTCCCCCTTGGAATATGTTCTGTGGCCACTTGAATATGCATTCTCTTTGCTGGGTGGTGCTAGTCACTCAATAGTGTCTGACTCTTTGTGTAGCCTGCCAGGCTCCTCTGTCCACAGAACTCTCCAGGCAAGAATACTGGAGTGGGTTGCCATTTCCTTCTCCAGGAGATCTTCCCAACCCAGGGACCAAACTCGGGTCTTCTGCATTCCAGGCAGATTCTTTACTATGTGAGCCAGCAGGGAAGTTGAGTAGAGTGTTCTATACATGTGAACTAGATTCTGTTTGTTGCTGGTGGTGTTGAGTTCTTCAATATCCTTGTTAATGATTTTCTGCCTAGTATTTTATCAGTTCTTGAGAATTCTGTGTTGAGTCTCCAATTGTAATTGTAGATTTTTCTGTTTTTCCTTTCGTTCTATTGGATTTTGCTTCCTATGTTTTGTGGTTCTGCTGTTTGGCATATGAACATTTAGGATTACCATGTATTTTGTGGTTTGGCTCTTTTACCACATACAAGGTTCTTCCCTGACTTTGACAATTTTCTCAGCTCTGAAATCTCCGTGACATTATAATAGCTTTCTTTTGATTGTTTGCATGGTATATATTCCCCATCCTTTTACTTATACCTGCTTATATCATAATATATCAAATGAGGTTCCTGAAGATATAGTTGGGTCATATTTTTAAATACACTTTGCTAATCTCTGCCTTTTAATTATTGTATTTACACTATTTGTATTTAATGTAATTATTGATATGTTAGGACTTCAGTCTACCATTTTATTTTTTTCTGTTATATTTTTTGTTTCTTTGTTTTTTCCTGTCATCCTGTGAGTGACTTCATTTTTTTTTTTTTTTTTTTAGAATTTCCCTTTGATGGTGTTCTTTAAGTGTATCTCTTTGGATAGTTTTCTGCAGTTGCCCTGGGTGTTACATTATATATGTATAGCTATCACAGTCTGTTCATGTCATATTTTGAGTCAAGTAGAAAAACTGTAATTCCCTTTATATCCTTTAGCTCATACCCCCATCATTTCCTAACATTTTAAAATATTTCCTCCGCATACATTGAGAACCATGTCAAACATTATTATAATTTTTACTTCAATCAAATAACATAATTTAGAAAGGGCAGAAACACCTATTCTTTTTACCTATGTTTTTGCTTACAAGTTCTTTCTTGCCTTCTGGTACTCCAGGTTTTCCTTTTTATTTAAAGAAGTTCCTTTAGAAATTCTCTGAGGGTGATTCTACTGGTGAAAAAAAATCTTAGTTTTCCTTCATCTTGATTTCCTCCTCTTCACTGTTGAAGAATATTTTTGCTGGGTATAAATTCTGGTGGCATATAAGTTCTTTCAGTGCTTGAAACGGTACTGTATCCTTTCTTCTAGTCTCAATTTCTTGTGAGCAATCCACAGGCATTTAAGGTGTTTTTCCCCATAGGTAAAGGGTCACTTTTTTTTTTTCTCCCTCGATGCTTTCCAGACTTTTTCTTTGTCTTCAGTATTCAGAAGATTAATTATGACGTATCTCAGACCAGATTTCTTTGGATTTATTTTGTTTGGGGTTCACTCAGCTTCTTAAATCTGCAGGTTTATATCTCTTTATCAAATTTGGGAAGATTTCAATCATTATTTCTCAAAATGCTTTTTCAGTTTCATCCTCCTTCTCTTCTGAGATTCTGATGACGTAAATGTAAGATTTTTTTTAACAGTCCCACTGTCCCTGATTCTCTGTTTAGCTTTTGTTTTTTTTTTCAATTGATTTTCTCTGTTGTTCTTATTGGATAATTTCTTGTCCTATCGTCCAATTCAGTGTCACCTTTATTCAGCTGCTGAGCTCAACCAATCATTTGGATACTGTACTTTTCCGTTCTAAAATATCTGTTTCTTCTTTGTATCATAAACTATTTTGTTGAGGTTTTATATATTTTTAATCTGTGTATAGTAGCTTCATAATTACTCATTGAGAGATTTTAATCATGACAACCTTAAAATGTTTGTCAGATAATTCTGACATCTCTGACATTTCAGACTTGGGATCTACTATCTATTTTCCTTCAGTTTGAGATCTTCCAGGTTCTTGTATGATGAGTGACTTTCAATGAAACCTAAACATTTTTGTATTATGCTGTGAAGTGAAGTGAAAGTCACTCAGTTGTGTCCAACTCTCTGCGACCCCATGGACTTAGTCCATGGAATTCTCTAGGCCAGAACACTGGAGTGGGTAGCCTTTCCCTTCTCCAGGGGATCTTCCCAACCCAGGGATTGAACCCAGGTCTTCCACACTGCAGACGGATCCTTTACCAACTGAGCCACCAGGGAAGCCCACTATGCTATGAGCCTCTGCATTTCTTTTCATTATTTATTAATTTACTTTTCTTTTTATTCCTATTTTTCCTTCTTGTATCCTTTTCAATTAATTTTTATTTCTCTACTTATCTTTGCTATTCCTCTTTTGCTATACATTTTAGTATCATTTAAAAAAAATTACAAAACACATCATCAGCTTATTACACTTTACCTTAGATTAGCCCTTCATGGTTCCCTGAGAAATGCAATCAAGCCACACACCCATTTACTGCTGTCTGCCCTTTCTTCTGTATGTTATTTGTGTATATGGAACAGACACACATGGCTCCTACTCTGCTTGCTTTAAAAGCCAGGTTATTCTAGGAGTCCTCAGCCTTTTACATTTGCCCCATGTTCCCGTTTCTCAGAGCTGAGAATTCCCTTTACCTCTCTGCTCTCTGTTCTCCCACCTGAGCTAACTCTCCTTCAGCCTGAAGAATAACATCCCTTTAGTGTTTTCACATTGTGGGTCCGTGGCTGACAAGTCCTCTCAGATTTTGTTTGGAAATATCTCTATTTTCAGTTTTGAAGGATATTTTCATTGGGTATGAATTCTAGATTGGTGATTATTTTTTCCCCAGTCCTTCAGGATGCCACTTCGTTCCTTCTTGCTTTCATAGTTTCTGCGGAGAGACTCCATAGTCTTTCTTATTTTTCATGACCCTGAAGGAAATGTGCTTTTTTAAAAAAAAAAAATCCAGTAAGACTTTCCTTTGACTTTCAGCATTTGACTGACGTGTCTGGACCTCATTTTTCTTGAACCTCAGTGAAGCTCTTGAATTCGTGGCTTTGTGTATTTCGTCTGAACTGGAAAATTTAACAAACATTACTTTTTCATTTATTGCTTCTGTTCCATCCTCCTGTTTTTGGGCAATTGCACATATGTTACAACATTTGATTATGCCTCAAATCTCCCTTCTTCTCTGTTATTTATATTATTATTTTTTCTTTACTTCAGTTTGTATTTCCTACTGATTTGCCTTTGAGGTCAACCTGCATTTACTATGTCCACACTGTTGTTAAACCAGGTAGAAGACTTCTTACTTTTGGATACCATACTTTTCAGTTGTAGCATGTTCATTTGTTTCTTTAAAAAGATGATTCTAAATTTCTATCTGCCCACACTGGCCATGGCCAAAGCTGGGGGCCACACACACTCCAGGTTACTCCAGAACAGGATGAGGAAACCATGGCCAGACCACAGTGGGCCGTCTCCCCAGAGAGCACCTGCCATGGATGCTATTGCTATGGCAGTGACGTCATAATGGGGGCCACACCCCTTCCAGGGTTGATTGACAGTCCTGTGTATCTGGAAACTTGTTTCTGCCAGGACAGACTCTTTGTCTGTCTCGTTATCTTGTGGACCTCAAATGCCTTGAACTGCACTTGGCATACAGTGCTCAATAAATACTACTGAAAGAAACAATTAGTAAAGATGATCTGTCCCTCAATATCAGCTTTTGTATCTCCAAATCACAAGAGAAGGTGGACAAAACTGTAAGCTAAGTAGATTAAACTGTACTGTGAGGTATCATTGCTGAAATAGGCTATAGCTTTCTCTCCTGTTACAAAATAAACACGAAACCACAGTAACTCACTGGGAGGTTGCTTATTGAGTATGGAATAGCAAAGAAGGTGCCTGGACGCACTGAATTTTCACCAATGCCATGACTGTGGCATCTTAAGGCCCTGATCTAGCTGAGAGGGGTCAATCTGCATAGGAGCTGGATTTGATGAATCAACTCACTCAAAAATATGTGCTGAGGACTTGCTGTGTGCCAGAAAGGTTTACAATAGTGAGCAGCAAAGACAGTCACACAGTCCTGCACTTCAGTAGATACGGGAAGGCAGATACTAACAGAAAGATCTTGTCAGTAAATATAACACGAAAACTGTGACAAAGCAGCCGGAGGCCACTACAGCACAGTGTCCAGTGCCTGCAGAGCCACCAGGATTACTCAGAGGTCCCAGAAGGTTTCCTCGAGGAAAAAGCACTTGGACTGACCCCAGGGATGAGTAGGGGTTTAACCACACTCAGGATGAGGGTGTGGGAGCAAACACAGTTCCAGAGAGAGCAGCCTGTGGGGGGAGGGAGCGCAGTGTGTTTGACGGACAAAGAGGAAGCTCAGGGTGCTGGAGTGCAGCCAGGGAGGGAGCAGTGGGTGATGAGCCTGAAGACGGAACTCTTCCCAGGTCAAGCACGGCTTTGTAAGCCTGGCAGAAGATTGTCAGCTTTATCCTTGTGGGAACTAGGGTGTCACTGAAGGGTTTCAGTATGGAGTGCTAAGGTCATATCTGTATTTCAAGAGGGGTGCTCAGGTGGCTGTATAATCTCTGATCAAGTCACTTTCTCTGGATAAAGCTGGAATAACAGCCAAATTGTATCCCTCTGAGTCCTTTTTCTCCTTTCCGATGTTCAAGGTTGTCCCTTCCCCTTCTTCTAATGGTCTTCTTAAGGAGGGGATTTAATATAGCTAATTAAGTCTCAGCTTACGAAACGAAATCATATTTATGTCTCCCAAGGTCGCATGGATTGGAGTTTTGAGAACTCAAAACTCTACATTTACACAATTACCATCAATCTGTTGGGGGTACCCTGAGCACATCTATTGTGTGTTCAACCAGTTTAATTCCAAGAGGGAAATTCACAGCAACCCCATCCTGGGACACTTCATGAGCTAGGCCATGGTGGAGGGCAGACTCCAGGCTTCAAGGAGTGGGAGGGGCAGCAGCGTCAGACGGATGACCAGCTGTTGGCTAAGGACAGGAAGCCGAGTCGCAGCTGGAGGGGTGCAGCCACCTCCTGTCTTCATTTTCCCTTTTGCTTGGCTTGATTGCCCCATTCAGTCATTAGAGCATCACTTTTTGAAGACAGGAAATTCATTAACGGGGTCAACCGGTGGCATAAATAGGTGCCCTCACCTATTTATGGGAGTTACATATAGAGAACCCTCATTAGGCTATTGGCTTCCCTGGTGGTTCAGATGGCAAAGAATCTTGCAAGGCAGGAGACCTGGGTTCAATGCCTGGGTCAGGAAGATCCCCTGGAGAAGGAAATGGATACCCACTCCAGTATTTCTGCCTGGAGAATCTCGTGGACAGAGGAGCCTGGTGGGCTACAGTCCATAGTGTCATAAAGAGTGGAACACGACTGAGCGACTAAGCATGCGTTGGGCTACAATGATGGAGGCTCAGAAGAGGTGCATGAAGGACATTCAGGTGTTAATCTGAAGAGTCAGAGGTAAGCTGTAAAACTGTAAAGTGTAAAATCAACACAAAAGGCTTCAGGATAGAGTCACTGTAAAGACACCACATGTCCCCCTGGGCTGGCAAACTAATCACTAACGCAGTTGAGAGTGTGACAAACTCAGGGAGTGTGTGTGTCCCAGGGAGGGCTGATGGACCGTGGGAACTTGAGAAAGCCCACACCCCCGCCAGCTCCTCTGCCTGGAGTATCCTGGCCCCAGAGGCACAGCTGGCTCCGGACCCAAGGGAACCACGTTCACTGCACTTCTGATGCCAGTTGTATGGGGGTTTCCTCCACCAGGAAATCTTCTGCAACACCAGCTGGGGCTCCTACAATCTAACTCAATTCTGACACTGTCGACCCGGAGATATAGAGTCCCATCCCACAGGTGAAGGGTGATATCCCACAAAACTGCCCCCACCCCACTCCAAATGACAATCACAAGTCTAGACTGTCACCTGTGCTTCTGATCCACCAGCTATAAATCTACGGTTCCCACGACCCCCTCCTCGGGTTTGATGAACTTGTTAGAGTGGCTCACAGAACTCATGGAAACACACCTATCAAGTCATCAAAGGACACGATAAAGGACACAGAAGAACAACCAGATAAAGAGGTGTGTAGGGCAAGGTCTGGGAGGGTCCTGGGCACAGGAGCTTCTGTCTCTATGAAGTTGGGGTGCGGTACCCTTCTAGAAAAAGCAAGAGGATTCCAGAAAAACATCTACTTATGCTTCATTGATGAAGCCGAAGCCTTTGACTGTGTGGATCACAACAAACGGTGAAAAATTATTAAACAGATGGGAATACCAGGCCACCTTACCTACCTCCTGAGAAACCTGTATGCAGGTCAAGAAGCAACAGTTAGAACCGGATATGGAACAATGGACTGATTCCAAATTGGGAAAGGAATACGTCAAGGCTGTATATTGTTACCCTGCTTATTTAACTTCTATGTAGAGTACATCATGTGAAATGCCCGGATGGACGAAGCACAAGCTGGAATCAAGATTGCTGGGAGAAATATCAATAACCTCAGATACACAGATGACACCACTGTTATGGCAGAAAGTGAAAAAGAACTGAAGAGCCTCTTGATGGAGGTGAAATAGAAGAGTGAAAAAGTTGGCTTAAAACTCAACGCTCAAAAAACAGATCATGGCTATCCAGTCCCATCACTTCATGGCAAATGGATGGGGAAACAATGGAAACAGTGACAGACTTTATACTCTTGGGTTCCAAAATCACTGCAGATGGTGACTACACCATGAGATTAAAAGACGCTTGCTCCTTGGAAGGAAAGTTATGACCAACCTAGACAGTGTATTCAAAGGCAGAGACATCACTTTACTGACAAAGATCCTCCTAGTCAGAGCTCTGTTTTTTTCCAGTTGTCATGTAAGGATGTGAGAGTTGGACCTTAAAGAGGGCTGAACGTTGAAGAATTGATGCTTTTGAACTGTGGTGTTGGAGAAGACTCTTGAGAATCCCTTGGACTGCAAGGAGATCCAACCAGTCAATTCAAAGGAAATCAATCCTGAATTTTCACTGGAAGGACTGATGCTGAAGCTGAAACTCCAATACTTTGGCCACCTGACGTGAAGAGCTGACTCATTTGAAAAGACCCTGATGCTGGGTAAGATTGAAGGTGGGAGGAGAAGGGGGTGACTGAGGATGAGATGCTTGGATAGTATCACTGATTCAGTGGGCATGATTTTGAGCAAACTGCGGGAGATGGTGATGGACAGGGAAGCCTGGTGTGCTGCAGTCCAAGGGGTCGCAAAGAGTCGGACACGACCAAGCGACTGAACAACAACCCTTCCAGCATGTGGTTGTGTTCACTCACTTGGAAACTCTTCAAAGCCTGTGATTATTGGGGTTTTACAGAAACCCCCTCACACGGGCATGATCAAGTATTGACTCCATGTCCAGCTCCTCTCCCCTGTCTTGGGAATGGGGTAGATGGAACTGTGATTTCCAGGCTTCTGATCACCGCTTGGTCTTTCTGGTGGGAACAAGCCCCAACCTGGGAGCCACCCAGAAACCCACCCAGAATTGCTTCATTGTAACAAGAGAGGCTTCCAGTGCACTTATCACTTAGGAATTTACAAGGGTTCCAGGAGTTCCATGCCAGCAAGTGGGGGCAGAGACCAGTAGGAACATTTTCTATTATCTCACAGGACCCCAGTACATAACATTGAATATTGGGATCTGACTGGCCTCTAAACCACTGGTAGATGGATGAGTGGCAACTTAAAATTCAATTCATCAGATTCCCTGACTCTCCAAGAAGCTGCTCTTTGCCACTGGCCTCCTCCCCCACAGATCTTCTACAGGGTGGTGGGCATTTGAGGCACATGTCCTAGCTCCTCTGAGAGTTCTCATCCCACCTGTGGGCTTGGGTACCACGGATCCGCAGTGAGGAGGGTGGGGAGGTCACTCCCAGACTGGATTTATCCCATTTATGATCCCACAACCCTGAGGGCTACGCGCTTGGTGGACCAACGCACAGTGGACCAGGGGAAGTTCACCACAGGCGGGCACGTTTCCTGGAAAGCAGCCCAGGGCAGCCAGGATGCCTGGACCAACCCTGGCCTCTGGGGCCGGGCTCCTGGTCACAGCTCAGTTCTGCCCTCTGCCTCCCGAGCGTAAGCATCACTCACCTTTTTACCTCCTTTCTTCTTTCCTGTTCTCGCTGATAGTTCCTTCTCTCTGTTTACAGCTAGTTTCAAGTTTTTTAGTTCCTGTCTCATCAGCTCATCAACCTAGGTCAATATAAAAGATACTATGTTTTAGGTGAACTTGCCTGCTTTGTGTTTTCTTTGCAAAGTTAGAAACAGCTTAAATTCTGGGTAGGTCACGAACAGGACGTTATAAAGAAGCGCTGCAGTGGGAGACTTGACCAGGACTCCGGCGTTAAAGCCGCTTTACCTGCACTCTGATCTCTGACTCCAGCTCCTTCCGCTTGCCTTCCTTAATCAGTTCAGGGTCATAGTCCTGGGGGAAATTCCACGATTCGTCTTTATTCTTCCACAGGTCTGCACCCCAGAAGGAGAAAGAAAAAGAAAATGAATTGTTTTTCTGCATGAAGACTAACAAAGGCAGTTTCGTGAAATATAACACAAATTCAATTTTCTACCCTATGTCCTTCTTTTCCACTTTCCAAATGGAAGAACTGTGCCTGTACAACATCTGAAAAATAAAGAAGAAAACTGCTAATGTGAAAAGCTCTAATAACGAAGTATGAAACAAATGGTACCATTCTGTACCATCATAGTCATGTATGGATGTGAGAGCTGGACCACAGAGAAGGCTGAGCACCCAAGAACTGATGCTTTCGAACTGTGGTGCTGGAGAAGGCTTTTGAGAGTCCCTTGGACTGCAAGGAGATCAAAGCAGTCAATCCTAAAGGAAATCAGTCTTGAATATTCATTGGAAATGCTGAAGCTGAAGCTCCAATCCTTTGGCCACCTGATGTGAAGAGCTGACTCATTGAAAAAGACCCTGAGAAAGAATGAAGGCAGGAGGAGAAGGGGACGACAGAGGATGAGATGGTTGGATGGCATCACTGACTCAATGGACACGAATCTAAGTAAACTCCAGGAGACAGTGAACGACAAGGGAGCCTGGTATGCTGCAGTCCATGGGGTCACAAAGAGCAGACATGACTTAGCGATTGAACAGCAACAACAATAATTATGGGGTTATGCAATTATAGGTGACTGTTTCTGTAATATGTTTTCCATTAGTTCTATTATTCACATGATTCAATGAAATGGGAGAGATTTTGTTGCTAGTTCAGCTTACCCGTGACTTACCTTGGGCCCTATTAAAAGCCAGCACTGAACACACAAATACCCATTACTCATCCCGAATTCAACAGCTGTGTTTTTGTATTACTTTTGGGATGTTTTTGAAATCATATATATTTTACATGTCCCTTTGGCCTTACCCTGGCAGTTAGGAGGATGGTTAGAGGAAATAAGGGTAATTTTGTATCATTGGAATAAATGGAAATAAAGCTGTTTTCTCAGAAGGGGAATTCCAAATGTTCACAGAGGTGCAGACACCTGGACCCTGGCCGTGGGACTGGAGGATCTCCCAGGGGAAAAAGACTTGCCAGTTGGGGAAGGGATCTCTTCCTTGAATTTGTGTTCAGACTGTGATGAAAATCTGCTGGGATCAAACCTGCAACCACCACGTAGCTGGGCCACTTTGCTGGGCGCTGGTCCCTGGGGGCACTGATGCTGCTCAACTCGGGAGGGCAGTCGAGGGCTGCGGGGATGCCCACCTCCGTCTGACAATGGCTACGACTGGGAAGAAAGGGGGCCTGTGCGGGGTCTGGACAGCAGGTGGTGAGTGATGGGGTGGAAGACTGGACAGGAGTGTGTCCCCTGATACAGCTGACCAAGTAGGGAGGGGCTGGCACTTACACTCAACACCCAGAGAACAGTCACAGCCACAGACAGAAATGCATGTCTGGGTGCACAGGGAGCCAAGCGGTCAACCCTGTAGGCAAAGGGCAGAGCTAAGTGGGCACACAGACGAGAAAGGAGGGTGGAATCTCTGGGTAAATCACAGAGGCCAGGGGTGAGCAGAAGCAGTGAAACAGGAAAGGAGAAGGGATGAGACACGGTGGGAACTGCAGATCCAGGGCGACAGAGCAACAAGGCCATGAGAGGCAGACACACAAGAATGGAAAGCCAGGCAGGGAATGGCCTGAAATCTCCGGCCGGGGGGAACCCGTCAGGGGGACCCCGCATCCTAACCACTTACCAGCTCCTGGCCCTACGTCGTCCTTTGCTTATTAACAATCTCCACCCCCAAGAGGCGAAGGGCCAGGCGGGACAGTGGCTGTGCTAAGAACACTTAAAATCACTTGTTTTTAGCAAGTGGAATTGAGGACACAGGACCACGGGGGGTGTCCTCTTACAGGGATCCGAGTCAGGACCACACAGGACACAAATGGAGGGAGACGGGGAGCCCCGATTTTCCAGAAGTGTGGGTCGGTTGCACAAGTCCTGGGGGGGACACCCTGATGCTGCTCCCAGAGGCTAGCAGGGAGGTTTCTGAAAGCCGAAGAGGGTCATTACAAACTGCTGACCTCACACAGGTCTGGTGGGCCGGCTCACTTCCTGGACAGCTGGCTGGGCACAGGGGTTGGCCTGTCTGGATTTCAGGCCTGGCAAGGGCTCTCAGGCTTAGCGGTCTCCCCCCAGCTAGACCGAGGGCAGTGTGGCCTGAGCAGGGCTCCACCAATCCTTGGCCCATCATAGGAAGATGGGAAGGAGAAATCTACCAGTGATGCAAAGTTTCAGCGGCAGGTTTTTGAAAAAGATGATGTTGAACGTACCCAGATCCTTTCTAGGGTGACGACTGTGAATGTATAAGAAAAAGATAACACATCACAAAAGTGCTGAAATTTTTGTAAAATTGATGCACCCATGGGTTCTTCCCTGGCAGGGTGGCCAGGTGGGAGGTGGCCCAGTCACTGCTGAGACTCAGACAATGGGATGAGATGGGGCTGGAGGGGCTTGGGGGTGTGCCTCCTGGATGCCCGTCAGAGGTGAGGGTCAAAGGTCAAGGGGAGGGACCCTCCCTGGTGGTCCAGTGGCTAAGACTCTGCGCTCTCAATGCAGGGGGCCCAGGTTCCATCCCTGGCCAGGCAACTAGGTCTCATATGCTGCAGTTAAGAGTCTGACTGCCACGACGGAAAGAACCACACGCTGCAAGGAATATCAAAGATCTTGTGTGTCGCAACTAAGACTCAGCCAAATAATTTTTTTTTTTTTTTTTAAAGTTCAATCAGGGCTTCCCTCATAACTCAGTTGGTAAAGAACCTGCCTGCAATGCAGAAGACCCCAGTTCAATTCCTGGGTCAGGAAGATCCTCTGGAAAAGTGATAGGCTACCCACTCCAGTATTCTTGGGCTTCCCTGGTGGCTCAGCTGGTAAAAAATCCGCCTGCAGTGAGGGTGACCTGGGTTCGATCCCTGGGTTGGGAAGATCCCCCAGAGAAAGGAAAGGCTACTCACTCCAGTATTCTGGCCTGGAGAATTCCATGGACTGTCTCGTCCATGGGGTGGCAAAGAGTCGGACACGACTGAGCGACTTTCACTTCAAGCAGAATCACCACCCCGATGGGGGAGGTAGCCAGCCTGGGACTGCGGGGTCCCAAGGGGCAGAAGACCCAAACAAGACAGATGGGGACCAGATGCGGCAGGGATGGGCACACAAGAAATGTCTGGAAAGCTGGCTCTGAAGAGTCGTCATTTTGAATAGTCATTCCCATGGAGAGTGTCAGCAAGAGACAGCTATCCTGCTCATGAGTGTCAGGGCAAGAACGCATTGACTACATGGTCTATCCCACTCCTTTGATGTGAAAAAATGTCTTAAGTCATAAATATCTGAGAGTTTCTTCTTTGGCCTGAACCCCGTGGAAGGGGGATTTTGCAGAGCTTGTGAGGTGTGAGTACATGAAGGGCGGTTAATTCATGGGCCTGAAGGGAACTGCTCCATCTCTGTGCATTTTCTGAAATCTACATAAGCTTACACTGAAGGGAACTCTGAAATGTAGGAATAATATGGGTTTAAATTCTTTTTTATGGGTTTAAAATGGTAAGTTTTACCCCTTGAAAATATAACTGCGCTAAAATGTTCTATTCGTCAACAATATCAACAATACCGGGATTTTTGTGCTGGCTCAGTGGCAGAGTCCACCTGCCAAGTTCAGTTCAGTTCAGTTGCTCAGTCGTGTCTGACTCTTTGCAATCCCGTGGATGCCAGGCTTCCTTGTCCATTACCAACTCCCAAAGCTTGCTCAGACTCATGTCCATTGAGTCAGTATGCCATTCAACCATCTCAGCCTGCCAAGTAGGAGACGTGGGTTTGATCCCTGGGTCTGGAAGATCCCCTGGAGAAGGACATGGCAACCCACACTAGTCTTCTTGCCTGGGAAATCCTATGAGCTGAGGAGCCTGGCGGGCTGCAGTCCATGGGGTCGCAAGGAGTCAGATATATCGACTAAAAAGCAACAACACTCAGCAATAACAGTAACAACTCTCTTCTAACAGATGACGACTGAATCTTGGTTGATAATTAAATCTTTGCAAGCAAAACCCACCTGCTTCATTAAGGTCTTTTAGAGCAAAACCCCTTTGTTATTCAAAGGAAGCTGCTTTGCTTTTTCAGGGGATAGATAAGACAGGAAGTAATGCATTTAATAGTGAAAGGAACACACAATATTCAACAGAAAGGAAAGCAAGATACGATTCTTCGTGTGAAGCAGTGGCACCCCGTGACATCCGCACTCGGGCTGTGCCTCCGATTTACAGATAAAGCACTTCCGAGCAGCCTTCGTGGGTTTTACTAGAGATGACGTAAATGGACCTAGTTTTCCACTGAAACGTTGTTTTTCTCATGACACTTTTGCACAGGGCACGATCCCTTCAAGAATTTCATGGACATTTATAAATGCAGGAAGCTATCCATGCTCTCAAAGGGAAACAACTGACCCCTCTTTCCTGTAGCAGAGAACGAGTTTTTAATCTGAGAGTGGGAGAAGCCAGGGCCGGGGCAGTTTTCATCGGCTCAGAAGTGGACCGAGGAGGGGGCTTAGTATCAGTAATTAAAATGCTAATGCTTCCTTTGAGAAGGAAAGCCTTTGATTTTTATGAAAAGGAATCTCAGATGAAGACACTGAATTTCTGTAAGTTACCGAAGACATGTCAGATAACTCATCAAACACCCCAACAGCCAACGAGGAAAATCATGTTTCATGTCTCCTGCTCCCAAGCAGCTGGCAGTTTTCTTAGCCTTGATGGAATTACAGGGTAATTACACACAAGGTGTGGGTTGTTTCAAGAGCTTTGCTGTGTGGGTCTGTGGGCTTCCCATAGGAATGTTAGATGTCCCCCAAATTAATTTTTATCAAAATAATGCAGTACCTTAAAGCCAGAGAGTATTAAAAAGATCATAATTAAAAAAAAAAAACTCTGCCTTCCAGTTACACCATCCAAGGGCATTTATTCCTACATTCATTTGTTCATTTAAAATGCATTGGCTAGATTCAGATTTATCCATAAACCTGATTTATTCATAATTTATGAAATTCATGCCCTGTCCCTGGTGGCTCAGACAGGAAAGAATCTGCCTGCAGTGCAGGAGACCTGGGTTCGATCTCTGGGTCAGGAAGACCCCCTGGAGACAGAAATGGCTACCCACTCCAGTATTCTTGCCTGGGAAATCCCATGGGCAGAGGAGCCTGGTGGGCTGCAGTCTATGGGGTCGCAAAGAGTCACACATGACTGAGTGACTGACAAAGCTGCCTGGTTCTCACAGACCTGTTGCCCTGCTGTGGGGAGATGGGAACACACCCCTGGAAGTCAGGTGGAGGCAAATATTGCGGCTCTGGGGCGGGCATAGGTGAGGCGGGAGACTGTCATCCCACCTGGGTCTCAGGGGAGGCCTGAAGGGACAAGCATTCCAGGCAAAGGGAACAGAAGGCACGACAGCCTGGATGTGTGAGTGTGAGCAGCTTGTGGGAGGAAGAGCACGCGGCCCACAGGAGGAGGATGTGAAGGTCCGGCTTCACGTGGGCTCTTTCGGCTGTTATCCAGAAAGATAACATCTAGATAATACGCTTACATTGCTTTTTCTTCTTAAGTCCCAGCCTTTTCTTCCAAAAATGTATTTTAAAGGTTTTACTGGAGTATAGTTGTTTTACAATGCTGTGTTAGTTGCTACTGTACAACAAAGTGAATCAGCCGTGCCTATTCATACATCCCCTCGTTTTCGGATTTCCTTCTCATTCACATCACCACAGAGCACTGAGCAGAGTTCCCTGCGATATACAGTATGTTTTCATTAGTTATATATTTCGTACATACAGTACACTCTCATCAGTTATCTATTTCATGCATACGGCACATTATCACCAGTCACCTATTTCATACATACGGCGTGTTCTCATGAGTTACCTATTTCATACATATGGCGCATTCTCATGAGTTACCTATTTCATACATATGGCGCATTCTCATGAGTTGTCTACTTTATACACAGTATCAGTTGTGTAGATATGTGGATCCCAATCTGCTTCTTGACTCATCAAGTTTAGATACAAGCTCCCGACTCCCTGTGAAGGTAGAGGAGGATTTTGCTCTCTCCCACTTTTCTTTCTTCATCCAAGCAGTTACAATCAGAGGTGAAGGGAGCCAGGCTTTCCAAGTCTTGAGCGTGTGCTGACTTAAAAGACAGTCACAACCTCAAAGTTGAGAGTTATGTTTTTACTCAGTGGGACTTTCTGGGACTTCAAGCCCAGGAGACAGCATCTCCAGTAGCCCTGAGAGACTGCTCTGAGGAGTGGGGTGGGGTAGAGTCAGGTTACATAGAAGTCTTCCAACAAAGGGCAGGTAGTCTGAACGTTAAAAGCATTTTTGTGAATTAAAGAAAGCCAGATATCTCGAGTTAAGGAACTTAGCACTGTTCTGTGTACAGGAACATGCAAGAGCCTGGGCTCGCTGAGCTCTTTCCTCCACATGCCTCTCAGCTCTCTGGGGCCAGTATCCCGCGTGTTTCACATCCAGAGTTCCGTGGTGCTCATCATAGGGAGTGGCTGCAGCCTCATGGCTGCCAAACCAAGCAGGTACTGTTCTCCTTCCTGAATGCCCTTAGGGCTCAGAAGATCACACCTGGAGGGCTGGAATCGCCGATGGCTATGACACTCATGTTCACTGATGTGGCAGGAATACTCCATTTCTCAAGTGTAAGACACTACTGAGATGCACCCAGCACCCGAGACATCCCTCCACACTGGCAGCCACTCTCAGGACCCCCTGGAGGCTGGGCTCCAACACAGTGAGTGAGTAACAGGAGAATGAAGGACTGACAGGCAGGAAGCCCCAAGGACAGCCAGCAGAGAACCAGAAGTGGGGGTTCTTTAGAAGAAAATGAGCTGACAGTTCAAAGGCTGGGAAAGTATCTTGAAGTCTGGTGATACATACGCAGAATACGAGACAAGAGAGGGTGTGTGCAGACCAGTACATAATGCCCTGTGACAGAGGGCAGCTGCGTGCGGGGCCTAGCCCTGAGTTCCAGGGGCACCCCAGCCGGGCCTGTGACTCTGCAGGGTGGACTACCGCGATTCCTAGCCAGGTCCCTTGGAAGTGGCTGTGGCCAGACTAACAAGCCACCCAACTGGTGCCGCGGTCCCCACCCGCCCATGACCTCAGCCCCTGGGTGTGTGGTGAGCCTGCTGGTGGCATGCGCCGCCCTTGCGCCTCTGGGCCAGCACCGCACCTGCACACCGGAGGCAACCAATGTTTGCTGAGTGAATATGTGAGTGAGTGGACGTCTGACAGAAGCAGTAGAGTTGCCATGTGAGCCTGCAATCCTACTCCTGGGCATATACCTGGATTAAACTATAGTGTGAAAAGATACATGCATCCCAATGTTCACAGCAGCATTATTTACAGTAGACAAGACATGGCAACAGCCTAAATGTCCACTGACAGATGGATGGATAAAGATAAAGAACTGTCCCATATATACAACGGAATACTTCTTAGCCACAAGAAGAATGAAATAATGCCATTTTCAGCTGCATGGATGAACCCAGATATTATCATATTAGGTGAAGTAAGAAAGAGAAGGACAAACACCATATGATACCACTTACGTGTGGAATCTAAAGTATGACACAAATGAGCTCATCTTCGAAAGAGAAACAGACGCACAGACGTAAGGAACAGATGTATGGTTGCCATGGGGGTGGTCGGGTGGGGGAGGGTCGGGCTGGGAGTTTGGGATTAGCAGATCAAACTATTATATACAGGATGGATAAACAACAAAGTCCTTCAGTATACAGCACAGGGAATGCATTCAACATTCTGCAATCGACCGTAATGGAAAAGAGAAGGAAAGTTGAGATTCTCAACATGAATGATGGCAGGTCTCCGACTGTACCTGCTGACCGGGCTGAGTGGTGTTTATGTCTTCCTGGTTGTTGTAAAGAGAACTGAGATGGGCGTGAAAACATGCCTTCCATGTCGTGGGCGCCTGATCAATGTTAATTTACCCTCCGACCTCCTCTCTCCCCCATTAAAGCAGCTGCCGAGTCCTTCCGAGGTCATACTTTCCCGGTGTTTCTGCCTCAGCTCAGCGTCTCCAGCCGAGTGGGACCCTGGCCACTAGTGCTGAGTGAGAGAACTGCAGGAGGGACATGGACTTTCTTATTTTACGGAACCAGACAGCCCATCAAACCTGCCACGACTCTGATAGAGTTGCTAAGGGTGAGGCTCAACTAACTGGGGGTATAAACCATCCATCAGTTAAAAATACATATTAAGTAAATAACAGTCCCCCTGCGGTCTGGCTAAGGCCAAATAAAGAAGGAGCCACATGCATGACTCAAGCGTGGAAATATTCTACTTCACACCCTTATGGCATTTCTCAGGAGTTTCCAAATAGCACTAATGACCAGGGTCACCCTGGCAGGTCATTCTGTTTTGGGATTTATCATGAGGGTGGAGTGGAACCAAAGGAATTGGACAACCACTCCAGTAAATTATAATGAGAACATCTCAAAGGCCAGTTCATACACTTGCCGAAAGAGCCAGATTACATTCTGAAATGGGACAAAAGAATTAGGTGTCAGCATGCAGCACGTGTCTTAGACTAATAGGATTACAACATTTTACTGTACATACGGCACTGATTTTCCTAATTTAAACAATCCAGGGAAAATCCTTCTTCCCTTTCATTCCAAGCAAGAGAATGTTCAGCTGACGTCTCAAGGGTTTAAAACAGAACAGACGTTGAGACATATTCTCATCTTGCTCTTTTACCACCTATATGCTTTGAAGCCACTCAAAGCACTTTTAAAAGAGAGACGGGCAGACGGACTTGGTAGTGGACGGCATGTTTGCAGACTCTCGAGTTTGAGCAAACTCCGGGAGACAGTGACGGACAGGGCAGTTAGACGTGCTGCAGTCCACGGGGAGGCAAAGAGTCAGACACGACTGAGCGAGCAAACAGCAGAAGTCTCTCATGACTGGGCACCAACGTCTGCCCAACAAGGGCACCCCAGTCAGCACACCCGTCCCGGTAAACTGACCTTTGTAGACGCTATTTCCTTCCTCCATCGTATGAAGGAAAACACTCGGTGACATTTTCCACATCTCTTCTTCTTCCTGCTAGAGCAGAATAACACACCCATTAACGACAGGCAGTTTACCTGCTGCGATCAGACACTGAGCGGGGCACACATGCGTGGTTACACTGACTGTGGAGAAGCATGTTTGCTCCTGGTTTGTGGGCTGAAGGTCTAGCCCCTCGTCCGCCCACCTGGGAGGTTTCCCTGCTGACAGTCTGAGCGGGGGGTGCTGTGTCCACTGACCAGGGCGGGGATGGTTTGAGACTTAGCTCCACCGGTGGGCTCACAGGGCCTTCCTGACCCAGGCACCTCCCTGGAGTCCCCCTGGCCCTGAGCTAGGTCCTGTCCTCTGAGGTCTGGCTCCTTCCCTGCTCTGAGAGCTGTTGCCCATCTGAGTCCTGCCACCTCCCTTTGCCATGTTCCCATGACCCAGCTTCGGGGCTGTTCCCCACCTGTGTTCTGCTCCACTACCTGTCAGCTTGGGCTTTGTAGGAGCCCAGGACTGCTCCTTTCTTTGCTGGCCTGTCCCCTCCCCGGGCCAGGAAGCCAGTCCTGAGCCCCAGCCTGAGCTGGAGACTCGGCCTCCCTCCTAGAGGCTGGTACTGTTGGCTTCCCTGCCCTGGACCTCTGCTGCAGAGAGAGCTCAGCCACCCAGAGCAGCCAGATCAGAGCTGCAGGGACCCTGAGCTCTGCAGGCGCAGGCCCTGCCCTGATCCCCAGCATAAATACCCTCTGCCCTACACCGCCAGGGCTGCTGTCAACCGTGAACAGCCAGATCTTGCAAAGCCCCATCTGATGTTTCTGGGCAATCATGTTTACACTGTATGAAGAGTCAAGTGCCTGATGACCTGGTTCTCGTCCCTCCAGAAAGGACAAAGGAAGGATGCTTGTCTACGTGATGTCCATGGGGAGTCTTCCAAAGCACCTGAAGCTCTCTGTGTGGCTTAGGGGAGGAGTGGCTAGAAAGGGACAAACATCTCTGGTGGGTCAGGGTAGAGGACGTGTCCTTTTTTCTGAGATCCCAAGGCCACACGCCCTGGTGGTTGGGCAGTGCCTGCCCTCATACCAGATCCCTCCCCACTCTCCTGCCCCGACTTCACATGGCTGACGGGAGGATACAGGGAAGGAGAGCTCACAGGAGTGATGAGAGCACCCAGGGGGGAGTCAGGCTTCTGGGAGGACCCTCACTTCTTGGGATGGGGTCGCAGAAGACCTGCTTGAATCACAGCTCATGAAATGTGCCACCAGCCTTGCAGAGCCTGGGAGAGAACCTGGACCCAGAAATGCTGGGGGCTCCAAGCCTATGGAGCAACTGACACACCCTTCAGGACCCACAGGAGGTCACAGCTCTCACTGGGGCAGGAGACCCACCATGCCCAGGACACCTGATCTTCTGAGAAGAATCAGCCGGAGAAACAAGAAATGACAGTGTTGGATGAAGGCGTGTCCTTGGAGGAAAGAAATGATTCACGGACAGAGGGGCACCTAAAATGACTAAAGAACCTCTTGATGAAAGTGAAAGAAGGGAGTGAAAAAGCTGGCTTAAAGCTCAACATTCAGAAAACTAAGATCATGGCATCTGGTCCCATCACTTCATGGCAAATAGATGGGGAAACAGTGGAAACAATGGCAGACTTTATTTTTCTGGGCTCCAAAATCACTGCAGATGGTGACTGCAGCCATGAAATTAAAAGACGCTTACTCCTTGGAAGGAAAGTTATGACCAACCTAGATAGCATGTTAAAAATCAGAGACATTACTTTGTCAACAAAGGTCCATCTAGTCAAGGCTATGGTTTTTCCAGTAGTCATGTATAGATATGAATGTTGGACTATAAAGAAAGCTGAGCACCGAAGAATTGATGCTTTTGAACTGAGGTGTTGGAGAAGACTCTTGAGAGTCCCTTGGACTGCAAGGAGATCCAACCAGTCCATCCTAAAGGAGATCAATCCTGGGTGTTCATTGGAAGGACCGATGCTGAAGCTGAAACTCCAATACTTTGGCCACCTGATGTGAAGAGCTGACTCCTTGGGAAAGACCCTGATGCTGGGAAAGATTGAGGGCAGGAGGAGAAGGGGACAACAGAGGATAAGATGATTGGATGGCATTACCGACTCAGTGGACATGGGTCCAGGAGTTGGTGATGGACAGGGAGGCCTGGTGTGGTGCGGTTCACGGGGTGGCAAAGAGTCAGACACGACTTAGTGACTGAACTGAACTGAACTGAGTCTTCTCAGAGGTGTTCCGTCCTCTCTCTCCAGGTATCAATAAGCATTCGTGAATCTTTAGTATTTTTAGAGTCAATGTGTTACTGACCTGCGTGTTGTTGTGTTGTTGCCCTTTTGGTTTGGGAGACTCAGATCGGTCTGTATTTGGGGAGGATGGGACAGAGGAGAAGGGAAGGGAGACGAGGACAGGGAGGGGGACGAGGAGGGGCGGTAGGGGGAAGAGGAGGAGGATAGGGGGAGGGGGGGGGAGGAGGAGGAGGGGGAGGAGGGGAAGGAGTGCTACTCCAGGGATGGGAGCACAGCAGCAGAAGCACTTTTCACAGAGGGACCAGTCAGTCCATGGTGGTCTGAGCTGGGAGGCTGGGCTACCTTTTGGTAACTGGAAATCAGTAGGGCAGCGTGTACTGGAACAGGGGCCAGCAGACAGATAAGAGGCTGGGAGACAGAGCAGGGACGGACCTTGCAAGGCCCACGAGCCATGATCTTCAGAGAGCATGACCTTGGTCTGGGAGCAGGGCGGCCACTGGGGGTCCCAGCAGAAGTCCGATGTTTCTGCATCTGCTCAACGGGTCATGACTCTGGCTGGAGGGCGGGATAAGGCTGGAGGGGGTGAGGGTTGCCCCCCTTCTCTCCGACCAGGATTCACTTTCCCATCTTCTTCTGTGGGAAATCCCCCTTAGGCCCCAGGCCAATGTCCCCTCCCCTGTGAAGCCGTCCTGGATTCTCCCAGGTGGACAAGACCCTCTGTGGCTCAGCGGGATTTGCTTGTCCTTCCTGGCGCCTGTTTCACCGTGTAGATGACCAGCTATTTGTGCACTTGACTTTCCTGCTCTCTCAGGCTGCGGGGCCCCCGTGGAGGGGGATCCCATCTTGCTGATGCTTGCACCCTATAAAGAACCAGCACCAGGCTGGTTCTGGCCAGCCACGCCGACTCCCTCTGCAATGGGGCAGAGTCCACACGCAGGTGGACTGGCCAGCTGACAGCAAGGTGGGAACATGGGCCCCAGCCATCACACAGCCTTCTGCGGAGAAGCGGTGGTCCCCATGGACCTGGGTCCTGCAACTCCCAGCTCCAGCCCACGCCTTCCAGGAGTCTCTGTCATGCGTCCCCCACGTGCCCGGCTCTCTCTTATCAGCGGACCTAAGTGGGCTGGTGTTGCCACCCACAGACCCAGTGAGTCACAAGAGAAGCAGGATCTGAGATATGCCCAGTCTTTCCACTCATTCAGAAATCTTATAAACATCACGGAGGATCTGCTCTGTGCAAACGCCCGCGAGGGACGTCCGGAGAGTAGGGGCCTGGCTTACCTTGGCTTCTCCTGCAAGCTGATGGCAAAACCATGTTGTATGTTTTGCAAAAATGGTTATTTATTGTGCCAAGAACACAATGGCAACAATGCAATAAAATTTTTAGAAATCAAAGAAAATAATCAGCTTCCTCACCATCACTTTTATCCAATGAACCCTTTGTTTTTCTTTTTCCTTTTCTGTACATATAGGCAATGTCTGTCTGTTACAGCATAATCATAGTGATATAAAAGTCTTGCCAGCTGAGTAGGTGAAACAAAGCATTTACTTTTAATCTCTATTCCTTTATTTGGTGCCACTGAACTGTATTTAGTGTTTTGTTTGTTTTGATTTTTTTTGGCTTGTTTACCAACTTTATGACCTTGTTCACCTGTAAACATTTCCCGAGCACCTACTGTGTGGGGAAATTTCTAGGGGCTGGGATGACAAGGACCCTTCAGGCTCCACCCCTGGGGCCTGCCTCTGAGTTCTCCTGTGCTGGGATTCTCAGATTAGTTGTTGTTCAGTCACTCAGTTGTGTTTGACTCTTTGCCACCCCATGAGCTACAGCACACCAGGCTTCCTTGTTCTTCACTATCTCCTGCAGTTTGCTCAAGTTCATGTCCATTGAGTTGGTGATGCCATTCAATAGTTCCTCTGTTGTCCCCTTCTTCTCTTGCTCTCAATATTTTCCAGCATCAGGGTCTTTTCCAATGAGTTGGCTCTTTGCATCAGGTGGCTGAAGTATTGCAGCTTCAGCATCAGTCCTTCCAATGAATATTCAGGGCTGATTTCCTTTAGGATTGACTTATCTCCTTGCTGTCAAGGGACTTTCAAGAATCTACTCCAGCACCACGAATTAGAAAGCATTGATTCATTGGTGCTCAGCCTTCTTTATGGTCCAACTCTCACATCCCTTGGGCTTCCCTGGTGACTCAGATGGTAAAGAATCTACCTACAGTACAGGAGACCTGGGTTATATCCCTGGGCAGGGGAGATCCCCTGTAGTAGCGAATGGCAACCCACTGCAGTATTCTTGCCTAGAGAATTCCATGGACACAGGAGCCTGGCGGGCTACAGTCTGTGGGGTCACAAGAGTTGGACACGACTGAGTGACTGACACAAACACACATCTGTACATGACTATTGGAAAAATCATAGCTTTGACTATACACACCTGTGTTGGCAAAGTGATGTCTCTGCTTTTTAATACGTTGTCTAGGTTTGTCACAGCTTTTCTTCCAAGGAGTAAGAGTCTTTTAATCTCAGATCAGTGGAAAGGGGTTAAATTTAAGTGGGGCCACGTGTTAGGCTTTTTAGATGGGGGTAGGCATCTAGGCATTTATCTGTTAACATGTAAGCCCATACGTCAGCCTGATCACTTGTGGCTTTCAGATTATCTGATGGGTCCCTCAGGATCTGTGTCCTGGGGATAGGAGAGAGGTCACTCTGATGGGGAAGAGGCTGATGACTTCTCACTGAACTCAGAGAGAAATTGTAATCCACTTTTAGATGCAAAAGGGAAAAATCAGCCCAGAAGTGGCCTGGGGGCACTGCAGACAGACAAAAGCTTTTCAAGCTAATTGAATTGCATAGAGACAGGCCCAAGCTTTTTCCCAGAAGAATTAACACCAAGCCAAGTCTGTTTATGGCTGCAGGAAACAGAGACAAGACTCTTCAGCATTTGTGCGATTGTGTGTTAGGAACAGGACAAAACCATTGAAGACAGTTCCAGGGACTTCCCTGGTGGTTGTGGTTAAGACTCCATGCTTCCAATGCAAGGGGTGTGGGTTCCATCCCTGGTGGGGGAACTAAGATCCCACATGCTGTGCAGCACGGCCAAGGGGTGGGGGGGGGAAATATATATATATATGTATATATATATAAAGGAAAATAGTCCCAAATGGTTGAACATACGGAACACTGAAAAATAACAAAGAGAAAACAAAAGCTGTAAGGATGAACTGCAGAGTGCTTTTTTCCCATGTTTTCTCTTCCAAAGCCAACATGAGGTCCAGAGAGAGGCAAACGAAATTATGCTGATATTGAAAGCATATTTGCAAAGATTGCTATTGGTCTGCAGAAAATGCCCTTGAGGCACCAGCATTCTCCTCTATCAAGGTCCCCCTTTAAGGGGATCTCCTTATCTGCAAGCCTGAATACCTCTGTTCAGGCAACTAACCTGTGTGTTAGTTGCTCAGCTGTGTCCGACTCATTGCACTCCGTGGACCGGAGCCAACCAGGCTCCTCTGTCCATGTGATCTGGGCAAGAATACTGGAGTGGGTTGCCATTTCCTTCTCTAGGTGATCTTCCCCACCCAGGGATCAAACCCGGGTCTTCTGCATTGCAGGAAGATTTTTTTTTTTTAATATATACCATCTGAGCCACCAGGGAAGCCAGTTTAAAACCAAAGATCCCAAATAAAGACCGGTTTGTTTTCTTACTGTTGAATTTTGAGAATTCTTTATGTATTATAGATACAAATTCTTTGCCAGATAAATAATATGAAAATAATTTTCTCTTAGTCTATGGCCTATCTTTTCAGCCTCTTTACAGGGTCTTTACAGAACATAAAACTGCTATTAATATTTTGATGAGATCAAATTTATCTCTTTTATGAGTCACACTTTCGGTGTTAGGTCTCAGAACTCTTTAGCCCCAGATCCTGAAGATCTTTTCCCCAAGGTTTTTATTTACAGGTTTTACTGTTTCATGTTAAAGTCCATGATACATCTTGAGTTAGTTTTTGTATCAGGAATGACGTTTAGGTAGATTTCCACTTTCTTGCCTATGGATGAAAGACTTATTTTTGGAAGCCTACCAGTCCCTAAAGAAGAAAACGCCTGGATCCATCTAATTCCTTCTGTCCTTCGGCATCTTCATGCTGAGGATCCCCAGGTGGATCCAGGAAAGGAATAGAGAACGTCCATTAATTTAAACGTGAATATGCTTGCAAAGTTTCTTGGTGAGCTGATCAAATGAATATAAGATTGGAAGTCCGAGTTATTTGAATTTAAGGTGCTCTTGTCTACAGTTACAGAGACCCACCACAGTGCCCCTTACTCTTTCCTCATGCTACGAAGCCCAAAATAAATTGGAAATCCAAGCAGGGACACTGAAACCTACAAGTTCACACCCCAAAACTTCTTCCAGTCGTCTCCACGTTCAACCATCTCAAAGACCCCACAGGGACATTCACTCACCCTCAGATTCCTGGTTGATGGAGTGCCTACGGGAGCTCTCCCCTGCTGCTCTGGGGACAAGAGGAGAGGCCCTGTGGGAGGGTCACGGCCCTGCAGGTAGAGGTGGCCCCAGGAAGGAGATGCTGTCATGAAGGGGTGGGAGGGGGGTCTCTGAGCCAGGCGGGTGGGCTGCTGTAAAAGCCCAGCTCTTTCCACCACCAGCAGCGCCTACCCTGTCCATCATGTTCTCAGGAAAAAAAAAAAAAATCCACAAGGTCAACAAACCCACTTGTTTCTCTTTCAACTTCGTGAACGACGAAGTTTGATTTTAAATGCATCATGTCCTGTGAGGCTGGATGCACACTTCAGACTCAGACCATCCCCACCCCAGCCCACACCTGGCCTTGGGTGGGACCAGGCCTTGTAGTAACCCTGCTTCCACCCTGGGTCTAACTGACTTTGCTGCCTCAGGCAATCCCTTCTCCACTCCCAGTCCATCCCATGACACAAAGCATGGATCTTAGGCCACAACTTGCTGAACTCAGATCTACTCAAGTCACTACTACCCTGGATATGACCATCTATCCATCTTCTCTCTGCAGAAGGCTCTGCCTGGCCCCGAGGTCTCATTCATCACCTGCCGCAGCCTCTGTGGGCTCCAGACGTCACACACCTTCCCCAGCCTCCCATCACCTGTGCTCTGAAGTTGTCCTCTGGTTCTGTGGCTTGGATATTGTTGCCTAGAAAACCATCCCTGGCCAGCCTCCAGATCTGCGCACTCTCCAGGCCCCTCCCAACAGCTACGCTTGGGATAGTTATGCTCCTTGCACATGCATCCCCAGTCCAGCTCCCCTCTGTCAGTCCAGCTCCCCCCTTCTCAGTCCAGCTCCCCCTCTCTAGTCCAGCTCCCCCTCTCTCTAGTCCAGCTCCCCCTCTCTCTAGTCCAGCTCTCCCTCTTTCTAGTCCGGCTCCCCTCTGTCAGTCCATCCCCCCCTCTCTCAGTCCAGCTCCCCCTCTCTCAGCCCAGCTCCCCCTCTCTCAGTCTGGCTCCCCCTCTGCCTTGCTTAGTTCCCTTTCTAACCAGAGCTGCTTCTCTCCCTCCCTCCCTTTCGGGGGATGTTCTGAATAAACCACCCTCATAGCCTCCCTCTCAGTGTTTCCAGGGAACTCCACCCAAAGGACCAGTTACTACCCTATTGATCTGCCTGTACCCCCCAAATTCTAACTCATTCTAAAAAAAAAAACAAAAACACAAAAAGAGAGCTCACTTGATACAGTTAATTTTTAAAATCCTTCCCCACTTGGCAAGATAATTTTGAAGCAGTGCCTAATAGGGAACAGGGACAATTGGAAGAATTTCAATTTTATTCTAAGCATCTCTTCTTCTAAATATGCATGGGTGAGTTTGACACTTGCAAATTAAAATTCGCTGTTAGTGAAGCTTGTTCCATAAAAATCTGAAATTATCAGCTACACAATCTGGTCTTTGTTGAGTGACAGCATTTTATTAACTAGCTATTAAAGAGTCACTTAATGATGAATGGCTTTCTACAAAAAAAGCAAAGTTTGAGTACATCAGCATTTATGATGTAGTTGCATATGATGGGGATAATCCTTCAGAATTACTTAGACATGAATTTATATGAAAAGTACAGGTCTACAAAGTGATAATGTGATTATTAAAATAGGAAATATTAATCTCTAAGAAGCCTTGGCACATTTAAATGATGTTGGTATGTTTCTTACAGATCAGATTATCTTTTCCATTGACTTAAAAAAATCCTATCCTGAAATCATTCCTAAAGCTATTCAAATCTTTATGTGGAAATCAGCATTTTGACCTGTAGAAAAAGATATCTATTATTGTTTATCCTGGTTAGAGGGTAAAAGGCAGGAGACAGAGGCAACTAGCTTTGTTGAACTCACATGGGTGTGAATTCACCCCTAACCACAGAGGCAGAGCTGTTTGCTTATTCTTCTGAGTATTGTTCTAACACTTGGGCATCTATCAATCACCAGCCCCACATATATAGTCAGAAAACTTGGCAAAGATCTCAGATAAAAACATCTGAATATTTCAGCTAATTTCTATAAAGGGAAAACAGACCCTTTCCAAATTATCACACCGGTAACAAGGTTTAAAGCTTTGTAAGTCTAAGTCTATGAGATAAGGCGATAGCTGGTCCTGTGGGTGGGGCTCCCTGGAAAGAAGACTGAAGACGAGCGGGTGGTTTATTGGGAATGTCCCCCAAGAGGGAGGGAGGGAGAGCAGCAGCCCCAGCCAGAGAGGGAGCTGAACTGAGCAGAGGGGGAGCTGAACTGGGCTGCAATGGTGAGAAATCAGTAGTTGATCCCACAGGGCACCCAGGAGCTGGGAGAACCCTTCAGAGTTGTCCTGGGCAGTGAGGGGCTGGGTCTCTGTACCCTAACTTATCCTTTTTTTTTTTTTAAAGATGATTCTATTTCTTCATTTAATTAATTTTTGGCAGCACCTCACAGCCTGTGGGATCTTGGTTCCCTAACCAGGGATCAGACCTGTGCCCCCTCGCAGTGGAAACACAGATTCTTAAACCACAAGACCGCCAGGGACCCCCCTAAGGTGACTAGCCTTGAAGGCAGCTGGCCAGTGTGGGGTGGGTAACCTCACTTCGAGCACCTGCCTTAGACCCTGAACAGTTGCTGGGGAGGGGCCGAGTGTGAGGGGGCAGCACCCCATCCTGTAGCTGGGGATGGAGCCCCTTGGTCCTGAGGGGGCATCACAGGGGCTGCATGCATGCAGCATCCACTGCGGTGGAGGGGGGAGACCAAGGAGAGGAAGGAGCTAACAACAGAGCACCAGGGTTAGAGAGGGACAGGGCAGTGGTGGCAGCTGCGAGATTCCCATTCATCGCAAGGAGGGGGTGAGCCCCCGCCTGCTGTGTCGGCCACAATCAAGCCCAGGAATTTTATTTATTTATTGGCTTAGTTGGGTCTTCACTGCTGGGCTTTCTCTAGTTGTGGCGAGTAGGGGCTGCTCTTTGCTGCCCAGGGCAGGCTTCTCATTGTGGTGGCTTCTCCTGTTGCAGAGGTCTCTCGATGGGAGGGCTCAGTAGTTGTGGAGCACGGGTTTAACTGCCCCGCAGCACGTGGGACCCTCCGGTACCCAGGATCAAAGCCGCGTCCCCTGTATTGGTAGGTGGATTTCCAACCACTGGGCCACCAGGGAAGCCCCACTCCGAGAAATTCTAAACAAGATGCTAGCTCTTATCACCATCGCGATACCTTGCATTTTTGTGGACTTCAGGGATTCCCGTTTGATACTCTCCATCACCCCCTCTCCCTTGCTTACAACTTTGGCCTCCTGGGTCCAGTCTCTCTTTCATGACACACCCGGTCCTGTTTCTTTCTCACTGTGATGGCTCCAGAGTTCCCAGGCACCATCCACCACACCCAGTGAGTTGCCTCCCCCACGGAGAAATTCGAGAGTCTGACGGCCAGGGGGAACCCATCTCTGGGAAGATGAGGAGCGTGGCCTTGGCTACCTGAGCTAGAGGTGGCTCTCTGCCTCTGCACAGAGTCACGGAGGGACATAACCTTTCAGGACCCACTCTGGTTTAGGTCGGGCTTTTGGTCAGCTGTGACGTAGTATCTGGGCAAAAGGCTGTAGCTCACACATTCAGGTTTTCGGATGGTGCTACCTTCCAGCTGCTATTCTATTTCCCAAAGAAGGAGTCTATGTTGGAGAGAACCATCACCCTGGCAGGGGCCTCTCCACGTATGTGGGGGGAAAGATCCCTCCTGTCGTGCCCAGGATGTAGCACCTGCCTGCCCGCCCACCACCCAGCAACCCCATCACACAGGGCAGGCCCGGCCCACACTGACTCTGAACTCTGTTTTCCTTTGGGTATTAAGAAACAAGTCCTGTTAAAAACAGGTCTGAGACGTCAACGTGAAGTGATAAATTGGAAGGAGTATGCTTTGGTGGAAGTAGACAGGATTGTTTTGACTTTGTAGTGGTCATTTGGTTTGCCAAGAAATTTTCCTTATCTCTACCCTTGAGAAAGGATGAGTGGGATCATGTGTCTTGAGGAATGAGCATTCAGAGTGATCGCATATGTGACTAATGTGAGGTGTCTGAGTTGTTGAGACCACTCCTCAGCCTAACAGGTATTTACAAGTCATAGAAACGATGACAACTGACTGTCGACCGGCATTTAAAAAAAACGAAAAACAGCTAAGGTTTCCAAGGAAATGAGTGACTGTAGTTTCAGCAGACTTGAGATTATTCCAAGGAGTCAAAGCAAAAAAGGAAAAAAGAAAACTCCCAGTTTCTAAAACTCCAAATACCTTGTTTTTTTCCTTTGTTTCTTTGGTTTCCTTTTCTTTTTTTTCTTTTTTTGGTTTCTTTTCCTTCTTCTTCTTTTTGGTTTTCTCCTCTTTGTCTTGGCTTGCAACAATATCATCAATAACCTGCAAAGAAACAAAATCATCATAGGACTTTAAGAGAGTCGGATGAAGATGAGGCTTATCTTTCTGGTCCAGAAAGAAGTGTTTGCATGGGTCAGTGTCCCTTCTCTGCTCGGCTCTGAACCCTGCAGACCCAGCCTCCTGGCCTCTCCACTCTGCCTGCTGTCTGTCTCTGGCTGGATTCATCAGCAGAGGCAGCGGTGGGGCCTCAGACGGCAGGTGGAGAGAGAGAGGCTGGACATTTCTGAATCCAGTTCCCTGCCAGTTCAGAGCTGCTGTGACTCCCAGGGGTCCCACCGACACCAGGGGTGGGGTGGGGGGGGGGCGGTGGTCTTGGCTTCATTAGCGTCTCAGCTGCAGGCTGCTTCAGGCCTGCCCACATCTCTTCCCCAAATGCCAGCCGAGAGCTCCTGTGCTCCTTGCCTACACTCCATACATCTCTTCTCGGAGTTGGTTTCTTTCATCTCTGATTTAATTTGTATTTCCTACAAAAACCCACTTATTGTCCTAAAATTTAAAATACTGGTTAGGAACTTCCCCAGTGGTCCAGTGGTTAAGGCTCCAAGCTTCCAATGCAGGGTGTCCTAGTTGGAGAACTAAGATCCCACATGCAGAGCAGCATGCCAAAATAAATAAATAAAATAACAATAAGACAATCAAATAATTTTTAAAGAATACAATATTGATTAAAAATACCTAGTTCACATAGCATTAGCATCATTGGAGAATTAGTGAAAGTTTGTAAAAAAACCCACATGTGCTAAGTTGCTTCAGTGGTATCCAACTCTTTGTGATCCCACGGACTGTAGTCCACCAGGCTCCTCTGTCCATGGGATTCTCCAGGTGAGAACACTGGAGTGGGCTGCCATGCCCTCCTCCAGGGGATCTTCCCGACCCAGGGATGGAACCCACATCTCATGTCTCCTGCACCAGCAGGCGGGTTCTTTACCACCAGTACCATCTGGGAAGGCAAAAAAACCCCATATGATTCCACTCAATATGATCAATATTCGCCGGGCGCTCACTTGCTGTGAATTCTAGGAGGTAAAACAGTGACCCCGACGGGACACGCAGGACCCTCGGGCTTTTCGCGTCACTGGTCGCGCGACTGCGACAAGTGGCAGCACCTCTGGGAGACCCAGTTTCCTCCGCTTTAAAATGAAATCAGCACTTCCATCCCGACCACTTACAACCGCCAGGCGTGGTTCCGAGAGCTTCACTTGGTGAGCTCATTTACTGCCGAGCACGTTTACTAGGAGCTGTAATCAACCTGCTTTATCGACGAGGGAGCTGGGGCACAGAGAGCGCAGTCCCGTGCACACAACTAGCAACTGGCCTGAGCTGGGATTCAAACAGTGCAAATCGGGACGACCTGCATTACACATTCAGCCTTCAGTGTGAAATCCAACTGGTTAAAAAAACGAAAAAAATAACACTTCACCGTTTCAGGATGATAAATATTCATCCTGAATAATAAGAGATGGGGAAACAATGAGCAAACAGTGGCAGACTTTCTTTTCTTGGGCTCCAAAATCACTGCGGGTGGTGACTGCAGCCAAGAAATTCAAAGATGCTTGCTCCTTGGAAGAAAAGCTGTAACAAACCTAGACAGCATATTAAAAAGCAGAGACACTACTTTGCCAACAAAGGTCCGTCTAGTCAAAGCAATGGTTTTGCCAGTAGTCATGTATAGATGTGAGAGGTGGACCATAAAGAAAGCTGAGCACCGAAGAACTGATGCATTTGAACTGTTGGAGAAGACTCTTGAGAGTCCCTTGGACTGCAAGGAGATCCAACCAGTCCTTCCTAAAAGAAATCAGTCCTGAATATTCATTGGAAGGACTGATGCTGAGGTTGAAACTCAAATACTTGGCCACCTGATGCAAAGAGCCGACTCATTGGAAAATACCCTGATGTTAGGAAAGATTGAGGGCAGGAGGAGAAGGGGATGACAGAGGATGACATGGTTGGATGGCATCACCGACTCAACGGACATGAGGAGTTGGTGATGGACAGGGAGGCCTGGCATGCTGCAATCCATGGGGTCGCAAAGAGTCAGATACGACTGAGCCACTAAACTGAACTGGAAGGGTAAGAAATGTAAGAGAATGACACACACTAAACTCAGTCCAGTGGTTACTTTTGGAGAGCAAATAAAAAAAAAGGGCTAATAGTGGACTTCCTTGGTGATCCAGTGGTCCAGTGGTTAAGACTCTGCCTGCCAATGCAGGAGACACTGCTCCCCGATCTGGGAAGATCCCACATGCTGCAGGCAAATAAGTCCATGCACCCTAGCTACTGAAGCCCATGCTCTCTAGAGCCTGTGCTACACAAGAGAAGCCACTGCAATGAAGACCCCATGCACCACAAACTCAGGGTAGCCCTGGCTTGCCCGCCTAAACTAGAGAAAGGCCCGAGCAGCAGTGAAGACCCAGTGCAGTCAAGGTAATCACTGGTGGCTCAGTGGTAAAGAATCTGCTTGCAATGCAGGAGATGTGGGTTCGATCCCTGGGTGAGGAAGATCCCCTGGAGAAGGAAATGGCAACCCACTTCCAGTCTTCTTGCCTGGAGAATCCCATGGACAGAGGTGCCTGGAGGGCTACAGTCCATGGTGTTACCGAGGAGTCAGACACGATTTAGTGACTAAACAATGCTGAATAAATAAATAAAATTTAAAAAGGGCTAATATCATTTTACCCCTAGTGTGCCGTGCTAAAGCATTCTCCTGGGATCAAGTGTACACTGATTATGCCTTAGTGTGATTTACTGAAATGCTGAGGTTTATTTTCTAATATTGCATTTTTGAATTCATAGCTATGTTGTTTTTAGGAGCTTAATTCACACCTTTAAGTGTTCATAACAGTTTTATCATGAACAAAGTAGGATATTCAGGCACCATCTGGACTTTAAAAAAACTGCAGTCCCGTGTCCAGGTCCACATCCTCCTGAGGCTCACCCACCTCCCGAGGTTCTAGTGAAGATCCTGGGTAGGGGAGGCTCAGAAAGGTGGTGTGGGGAGGTGAGAGGTGACGTATGTGTTGTGTACACTATTTGGTAATAAAAAGGGTGTCTTTCGACAGGACTGAAAGTCCCTTGTTGTCAGAATAGCAGTATTTTCCTTGGGGGTCAGACCATAGAACCAAGTTATGGCTGCCAGGGCCGTCATGCTCTGGTGCACTTATGGAAAATGGACATGTTTTGGCCTTTGGAAGTTCGGAAACTTTCAGAAACGTATATAATATATATGTATAAAATATTAAATATAAATATGTGTATCTGAAAAGAGGATAAAATCCTTATTGTGAGGCAATACAATTCAGTGCATCAATTGTTTGTTTCACCTAGATCCTTACCCAGTTTATTATTTTCAAAAGACAAAATATTAGCACCATCCACACTTCAGAAATTACAAACAAGCATGTAGTGAAACGTTTCCTCCCCATTCATAACTTATCTGACCATTCTCCCCCCAACGGAAGTCAAGGTCATCGCCAATCTTTTGCTATTACCCACAAAGCTAACAGGGATCAACGCATGCAAATGTCATCTTGCAAGTGTATGAGCATATCTTCTGGATAATTCCTAGGAGAAACGCTGGATCACATGCATGTACAAGACTGTCAAACTGCCCCCAGCGGGCTGTGCTAATTCACACTTCCGCCACTGATGCGGGCGACTTCACGCTTTCCCACATGCTCACTGACACAGTGCTTGTGTTTGCCAGCTGAATGGGTGAAAAATAGCATGTCATGTCGGAGTCGTTTCGGTTGTTTCGTATAGGTGCCAATCTTGAATTTATTTGGCTTGTGCTCTCCAACTATAGTAAAATCTCCCAGAATTAGAGATGTGCTTTAGTGCCTGTAAAGTCAGCCATTGTGTTTGGAAAATCGAGGAGTCTGAATCTGGCTTGCTGCCTGTTTTCTTTCTGAAGATACAGGTCCAATTTTGTTGAGGCGTATTTTACATTCTTTACATTTACCCATTCCACGTGGACAAGTCAGTCATTTTTAGTGAGTGTATTGCATTGTGCCGCCACCACCGTAAATCAGTTTTGACACATCTCATCATTCCACCAAGATTCCCTTGCGTTACTCAATCGTTCCCCTCTCCTGCCCTCCTTCTCCAGCACTAATCTACTTTCTGCTTCCATGGATTCACTCTTTTTGGACATTTCCTATAAATGGAATCATATACTCTGTGGTCTCTTGTGTCTGGCTCCTTTCATGGCTCATCGAGCTTTTGAGGTTCACCCAAGTTGTGTTGTTCTTGTTGTTCAGTTGCTAAGTTGCGTCCAGTTCTTTGCAGCCCCATGGACCGCAGCATGCCAGCCTTCCCTGTCCTTCATTATCTCCTGGAGCTTGCTCAGGTTCATGTCCACTGAGTCAGTGACTCCATCCAGCCATCTCATCCTCTGCCACTCCCTTTCCTTTGGCTTTTTCCTTTGGTTTGCTCCTTTTTTATTGCTGAGTACCATTCTGTTGCATGGCTATTCCACATCTCACCTACCCATTCACCAACGGATGGAAATTTAGGTTGTTTCAAACATTTGGCTATTATGAGAAATGCTCCTATGAATATTTATGCACATTTTTTTTTGTGTGTGTGTACATATGTTTTCATTACTCTTGGATAAAGTCCTAAGAGTGGAACAGAACTGCTGAGTTATTTGGTGAATTTGTGTTTAACTTTTAAGAAACCGACAAACTGGTTTTCCAAAGTAGATGTACCATTTTATGTCCCCCGCAACGTAGGAGGGTTCCTTCTTCTTGACATCCTCAACATTTGTTACCATCTTTTATTAGTACATCATCCTAGTGTTATGAAATGACATCTCATTGTAGTTTTAATTTTCATCTTCCTAATGACACAGAGAAGGCAATGGCACCCTACTCCACTGCTGTTCTCACCTGGAGAATCCCACGGATGGAGGAGCCTGGTGGGCTGTGGTCCATGGGGTCGCAAAGAGGCAGACATGACTGAGCAACTTCATTTTCACTTTGCACTTCCATGCACTGGAGAAGGAAATGGCAACCCCCTCCAGTATTCTTGCCTGGAGAATCCCAGGGACAGAGGAGCCTCATGGGCTGCCCTCTATGGGGTCACACAGAGTCGGACACGACTGATGCAACTCAGCAGCAGCAGTGGTAATGACAAGTGGTGCTGAGCATCTTTCAATGTGCTTATTAGCCATTTATCTATATTGCTTTATGAACTGTCTTTTTGAGTCTTTTGCCCATTTAAAAAAAAATGTTTGCCTTATTACTGAGATGTAAGAGTTCTTTGTACATTTTGGATACAAATCCTTTATCAAGTGTAAGTTTTCAATCATCATCTCCCAGTCTGTTCTTGTATTTGCATTTTCTTAATGGTGTCTTTCTGGATGGCGTCACCGACTCGATGGACATGAGTTTGGGTGAACTCTGGGAGTTGGTGATGGACAGGGAGGCCTGGCGTGCTGTGATTCGTGGGGTCGCAAAAAGTCAGACACGACTGAGCGACTGAACTAAACTGAACTGAACGGTGTCTTTGGAAGCCCAAAAGTTTGAATTTTGATGAGGTTCAATCTACCAGTCTTGTCTGTCAGCATAGCTTTAATCTGCATTTCCTTTATATGTGTGGGGTTGATCATCTTTTCACATGTTGAGCATTTTTTATTATCTTTCAAATCCATTCAGATTTTCATTTCTGAGAACTGTCTGTTCATATCTTTTGGCTTTAAAAATATTGGGTTATTGAGTTTTTTTTCTTATAGAGCCATAGGAGCTCTTTATATATTAGAAAAATGATCTCTTTTCTGTGAAACGCATCACAAAAAATTCTTGCAGTGTGTCATCTGTCATTTGACTTTACTTGGAGTCAGTTTTGCCATGGAGGCTAAAATTATTTTTTAATGTAGTTTAAGTTATCTTTTTTTTCTTTTATGACTCTCGGGTCGTGCAACAGAGGTAAAAAGGTCTTTTCCACTCTGAGGTTATGACATATTTCTTTGTTGGTTGCTTTTAGTTCTTTTGTGTTTTTGTTTTGTTTGACATTTAAATCTTTTTTGATCCATTTGGAATCATTCTGGGGTGAAGTATAAAGAGACAGAGATTTAATTTTCTTCTTTTCCAGTTGACAACCTGGTTATTATAGTCCCATTCATTAAATGGTCCTTTTACTTTTCCTTATACAAGAAGGATGACAGGCTTCTTTATTATATACTAAATTTCCACGTGTATTTGGATATATTTCTTGACTTTCTGTTCTTTTTCATCTCATCATCTGCCTGTACCAATGGGCTCTTAAAAACATGTTTTAATACCTGGCAGGGTTGGTTCCTCCTCATTACCCTTCATTCTCAGAATTTTATGAGTTATTCCTGGTTATTTACTTTCTGCCCAAAGTTTAAAATCAAATTAGTCACCCTCTGCATGCTCTGACTCCCTACTCCAACGAAATGCTTTTGGTATTTTTATTTGGATCATATTATATGTATAAACTATGTTTGGGAGAGCTGAAGTATTTATAACATTGAACATTCCTACCTAAGAACACAATATGCTTTTCCATCTGCTCAGTTTCATTTTTCAGAACGTTTTAAGCTTTTATTTACACATATCACACATTTATTATTAACTTTATTCCTGGATGTTTCACCTTTGTGTCATTGTTGCTGTTGTAAATGGACTCTTCTTATATTTTCTAGATGTAGCTGCTCTTTGAACATACAAAAGCTTTCTCTTTCTGCATATTAATTTTGTAACTCCTCATCTTCTCATGTTGTTTAAGGTTTTTTTTTTCAGTTTATTCTCTTTGCTTTTCTAAGTACAGAACATATCTGCAAAAAGTGATCGTTTTCCCTCTTCCATTCCAACTTATTGCTCACTGTTCTTTCTCTTGTCTAAGAGTGTTCAATAGAATTCCTGTTCATCAATGGTGATGATGGGTATCCTTGCATTTTTCATGACATCAGTGTGTTTCTTGTGAATTTCTTTAAGCATGATATTAACTTGTGACCTAAAAAATATTTTGTCATGTTAAAGAAGTATCCATGCATTCCATTTTTGTCTTGTCTTCTTAACATCAAGAATGGGAGTCGACCCTGTAAAATGCCTTTCAGCACCCACAGTGATGAGCTTATGGTTTTCCCTTTCAGATCTCTTTAGATAACGCAATGTATTCACAGACGTCCAAAACACAACCACGCGGACATTAACCACGCGGACATTCTGGAATAAACACCACTCGGCTGCGTTGTTTTGCTAATATTTCACTTTGAATTTTTGAATTAATACTCAAAAGTACGACTGATCTGAGGTTCTATTCATATTCCATCTTTTGGGGGATTTGGCATCAA
Source organism: Bos grunniens (assembly GCF_055505025.1). Classification (NCBI taxonomy): domain Eukaryota; kingdom Metazoa; phylum Chordata; class Mammalia; order Artiodactyla; family Bovidae; genus Bos; species Bos grunniens. The sequence continues at coordinate 5,508,694 of NC_141167.1, read as the reverse complement.
TGTGATTATACTCACTTCATAGGAAGTCTTTTTACCGTTTTGGTTTTTAACAAATATAAATGACTATACACAGGCATGCCATAATGATTATGCTTGATCTATCTTTTCAGCTTCCTCCTCTTCCCCTTTCTCCTTCTACTCCCCTCCTCCCACTCCTCCCCACTCCCTCATTAGTAACAACTGCTAAGATTCCCTGAACAATTTCAGAGGGCCAGACTCTGCTCTGAGTACATTCCACGTATCATCTCATCTACTGATTCCTCAGCCCAGGGAGGCAGGTCTTGCTGGTATCTGCATCCAGACCAGAAAGCTGAGACACAGTGGGTCAGACCCTTGCCTGAGGCTGCAGACCCAGTGAAAACTCTGATTCTTCACCACAAGGCTGTCCTGACTCTTCACTCATCTGCCTATTTAAAAAATGTTTGTCTATTTATTTGGCCATGCTGGGTCTTAGGTGTGGCAACCGGGATCTTCAGTTGAGCCATGAGAACTCTGCTAGCTGTGGCAGGTGGGATCTAGTTCCCTGACCAGGGATTGGACCCCGGGCCCTCCGCAGGCAAGCTCTTAGCTCTTAGCCACTGGACCACCAGGAAAGCCCCTCACCTGCCTTTTAAAATCATGCTGCTCTGTGGCCCCCATTGCCTTGTGTATTAGTTCTAGTGTATTAACCAGACGTCCTCAGTCTTCTTTTGCTTTTAGTCTGACTGCACATTAACTCTACTTTCGAGAGTTTCCAATGGACAATTTAGACATTCCACCAACATTCCTAATTCTGTAATTGTTACCTTTCTAAACTGACATGAAACATGTCTGGCTGCCTGCCAGGGGCTGTCAAGACACAACCTGTGCCGGGTAATTTAGCTGGAGAGACAAGACCGAAACATGTAAGAAAGTGAAATAACAGCGCATCAAAATGACAGTGACTCCAGGCAGGGCTGAGGAACGGCCAACAAGAGGGAGCTCATCAAGTGGGGAGGAGGGCGGGGGTGGAGGGAAGGCTTTGGCAGCTGACGTCGGCTCTGACAGGGGACAGGGAGAGGAGAGCTTCCGCCTGACCGCGAGGGCTCAGGCAGAGGAGCAGAGGGAGCCAGGGATGCTGAGCGCAGGGTCGGCAGTACTGACGAGATCTCACCTACACATGGCTTTTACCACTGCTTAGTTAGCGCTTCATGTCACTTAACTAATTACCCAACTAGCAAACACTGGGCTTCCCTGGTGGCTCAGATGGTAAAGAATCTGCCCACAATGCCAGAGACCCAGGTTTGATCCCTGGGTCGGGAAGATCCCCTAGAGAAGGGAATGGCAACCCACACCAGTGTCCTTGCCTGGAGAATCCCATGGACAGAGGAGCTTGGCGGGTTGCAGTCCATGGGGTTGAAAAGAATTGGTCACGACTGAACGACTAACACAACACACGTTAGCCTGGTTTCTTCTTTGTCAATGCTGTGAACAGTGCAGACAAGAACAGCTATTTTGGTTATCTGTGGCAAGAGTCAGCAAATCGTATCACATAGGCCAACTGTGGCCTGCTGCCTGTGTTTGTAAATAAAGTTTTATTGGAACACAGCCGTTCCTATTCATTTACATATTGTCTGTGCTTTCAGGTTATAATGGCAGAGTTACTTACTATTTCTCTGCTTATGGAAAAAGTTTGCTGGGCTCCAAAATCACTGTAGATGGTGACTGCAGCCATGAAATTAAAAGACGTTTACTCCTTGGAAGGACATGCCTTCATCCAACACTGTCATTTTCTGGTTTCTCTGGCTGATTCTTCTCAGAATATCGGGTGTCCTGGGTGGGCATGGTGGGTCTCCTGCCCCAGTGAGAGCTGTGACCTCCTGTGGGTCCTGAAGGGTGTGTCAGTTGCTCCATAGGCTTGGAGTCCCCAGCATTTCTGGGTCCAGGTTCTCTCCCAGGCTCTGCAAGGCTGGTGGCACATTTCATGAGCTGTGGTTCAAGCAGGTCTTCTGTGACCCCATCCCAATAAGTGAGGGTCCTCCCAGAAGCCTGACTGCCTCCTGGGTGCTCTCATCACTCCTGGGAGCTCTCCTTCCCTGTATCCTCCCGTCAGCCATGTGAAGTCGGGGCAGGAGAGTGGGGAGGGATCCGGTATGAGGGCAGGCACTGAAGAAAGCTGAGTGCTGAAGAATCGATGCTTTTGAACTGTGGTGTTGGAGAAGACTCCTGAGAGTCCCTTGGACTGCAAGGAGATCCAACCAGTCCATTCTGAAGGAGATCAGCCCTGGGATTTCTTTGGAAGGAATGATACTGAAGCTGAAACTCCAGTACTTTGGCCACCTCATGCGAAGAGTTGACTCACTGGAAAAGACTCTGATGCTGGGAGGGATTGGGGGCAGGAGGAGAAGGGGACGACAGAGGATGAGATGGCTGGATGGCATCACGGACTCGATGGACGTGAGTCTGAGTGAACTCCGGGAGTTGGTGATGGACAGGGAGGCCTGGTGTGCTGCGATTCATGGAGTCGCAAAGAGTCGGACACGACTGAGCAACTGAACTGAACTGAACTGATGGCAAGTTCCCTATGGCAACTTGTCTTCTTATTTCCTTAGTATAAATTCCTTAAATAGCATTTATGGGTCAAAGGGTATACTTAATAAACATTTTGATATTTACTCATTCCACGGCCCTCAAAAAATGTCATGCTAATTTATGTATCCAGCTACAATGTTCGGGAGTGACTTTTCCCCACATGTTTACCCACTCCAATTATTGTCACAATCTAAAAATGTTAGCAATCTGACAGATGAAAGGAGATAGAGTAACATCGCTTTATATTTAAGTTTCTTTCCCAGAGAGTTTTAAAAAAATTAATGTTTTTTAATAAGTTAATATTTTTTGCCTTCCTTTCTACCGAGGTGTTCAGGTCCCATGCTCATCACTTACTAAGAAGATGAGAATCACGTGTTGTCACATAGTCTTCAAAGACAGGAGAAAGCATGAATTTCATTAGAAAAGTTTGAAAGTACATTAAGTGACTTCAAAAGTCACTTAATCAAAAGTATTTCCATGTAAACATCTGTAGGGACATAACCAAGACCTAATAACCCTGCAAACTCATTAACTAAGGTTTAAAGGATTGCAATTATGATATAGCTACATTTTATTTCTCAAGCATATCTGTACCTGTTGTGGGGTCTTGTTGGAAAAAATAATAGCGGAACCTCCTTCTTCTTCATTAGGGTAGTCAGGAAAAGTGCCCGTTAAGTTCCTGAGGAGGAAAAAAAAAAAAAGGCAGAATAAACATCCAGGAGCGCAGTCCTCTCTGCTACATTCCCGACGAGATGGCTCTGCTCAAGCTCACTGAAATGAGTGATGGTTATTAGGATGGGGCTCCCTGCCAGTTGCTGGCCGGACATGCAGTCTCTACGGAGCAGAAGGACCTGGTGACATTCAGAAGCAGGTTTCTCTCCTCAAAGCAATTGTTACTCTGAGTCAGACCTCTCTCCTTAAAGCAGACTGTCCTCTTCTGCCTCTTTTAAAAAAAAAAAATTATTGCAATACTCCATGCTTGTGTTAAGAATGACGACAGAAGCACAAATTATCTCTTCCTGTTTAAAATGTAGGATAAACACAGGATTTTGAAATAAAACAGAAACATGGCATGGTTCAAATTACAGACTTGGTACTCGTGCATGACATAGGCACGCATGCTTTAGATTTCAGCGAGTCTGAGCCCCACATGTTAAGAGATAGGAATAGTCATTGTTTTCTGTAACCATATAGTTTCTATGTTCTAAAAGGCAGAATTTGAAATTTAATGTTGAGAAATTTCAGAAGGGATACTAAGTTAATTTTTCTAAGAGAAACTACTTGGATACCAGTGTTATATTTATTCCATATAGAGAAAGAAAACATTTATCAAGTTTGTTCCATTAATCCAGAATCTAAGGGTTAGAAGATGCCCATGCTCAAGATGACTCTTTATTCTCAAACTTTTGGCCTTAGTTGCTCTTGACACTCTTTTTGAAAAAACAAGTTCTATTTATTTATTTGAAAAATTCTTGGCTGCACCCTGCATCAGGTGGGATCTTAGTTCCCTGACCAGGGATCAAACTTGCACCCCCTGCATTGAAAGGCAGAGTCTTAACCACTGGACCACCTGGGAAGTCCCACTCTTGACACGCTGGATAATTTTTGATGATCCCCAAAGCTTTTGTTTATGTGAGTTCTAGCTATTGATAGTTACTGTATTAGGTATTAAAATGGCAACCTTTCTAAAATATGCATTTTCATTAAAAACAACAATAATAAACCCATTAGATGTTCACATAAGTAACATTTTTAATGAACATATTTCCCAGAAGAAAAAAAATTAAAGAGTGCTGGTGTTCTGGCTCAGTGGAACCTAGCGGAATGCTTATATGCTTATATGTGCTTCTGTATTCAATCTGCTGCAGTATGTTGTTTTGGTTGAAGTATAGAAAGAAAATCTGGCCTCACGCGGATGTGTAACTAGAAAAGAGAGGAAAGTTTTAATAGGCTTTTAGATAGCTGTGAATATTCTGCTTTGACTCCACACCACAGCCTGATGAGTGGGAGCTTCCTAAAGGCTGGTGGTGATGTAGAATCTGAAACCTTATCAAGAACTTTGCCTTCCCTGCTAAATTAAAAGTCATGTGTCTTGTGCGCTGAACAGATCTTTCACTCAGACGTGACTCTGTAACATCAGGTCTTGATCATTTCAAAACTAATGGTCCACTGACTTATGTGGATCTTCCCAAAGCTGATATACATTGCATAGCACCAAAAATCGCAGTCATCAATAACTCCTAGACAGCATATTAAAAAGCAGAGACATCACTCTGCTGACAAAGGTGTATACAGTCAAAGCTATGGTTTTTCCAGTAGTCATGTACGGATGTGCGAGCTGGACCATAAAGAAGGCTGAGCGCTAAAGAATTGACGTTTTTGAACTGTGGTATTGGAGAAGACTCTTGAGACTCCCTGCGACAGCAAGGAGATCAAACCAGTAAATCCTAAAGGAAATCAACCCTGAATAATCATTGGAAGGACTGATGCTGAAGCTTCAATACTTTGGCCACCTCATGTGAAGACCTGACTCATTGAAAAAAACCCTGATGCTGGGAAAGATTGAAGGCAGGAGGAGAAGGAGGCAGCAGAGGATGAGATGGTTGGATGGCATCACTGAGTCAATGGACATGAGTTTGAGCAGGCTCCTAGAGATAGTGAAGACAGGGAAATCTGGCTTGCTGCAGTCCATGGGGTTGCAAAGAGTCAGACACGACTGAGCAACTGAATGACAACTCCATCAATCTCAGACTCTAAAGCTAAGCAATGGGAAGCTCTCAGACTCACAGTCTCTCAGACTAGAAGATTTCCAAACTTGTAATTTTTGCTAGAAAGCTTGAATTTTATTATTAGCAACAAATACCCTCAATTGTTTTCCTTCAGGCTTACTTGGTTCTTTTTTGAGAAAGTGTCTCCTGCGAACCTGAGTCTGAACAGCCAGAATGTCAGTCATCTTTTCAGTGAAAAATGAGGTTCCATAGAAAGGGCCTGCTCAGTCTGAAACTGGACAGGTGGCAGGTGCCCACCTTGAATGGCCTTCACAGTTTGGGGTGCAGCAGAAGGCAGTCACTCATCTCCAGGGCCCTCACATACAATATTGAAAAGCTAGGTATTCAAGGGTTAAGTCCTACAATTATTTTCTACTGTGTCCTCAAGGATATTGTTAAATGAACTTTTTAAAAAGGCAGGTGCATGGCAGTGAGGATCCAGATGAACTGGGGCCATTCCTTGGGTCAAGGTCGACACCCAGCAGCTCCCTAACCATCTGCCCCCGCCCCAGCACTTTGGCCCCCAACCCTTCTACAGATTGCCCCCCAAACATCTTAGGACAGCTTCATCCCTTTCTACATACAATCTCTCAGGTCTCCTGAACCTTGCCAGGGGGCTCACTCAGTTGGCATGGGACTCAGCTCCTCAGCGTAGCTTTGAAAGGAACTGGACACAGTGCAGCGTGCGGCTGGCAGGGGAGGTCTGTGGACAGACGCATCACCCTTGGGGATGGTGGGTGACCACCCGCTAGGTTCAGTTCAGTTCAGTCGCTCAGGCGTGTCCGACTCTTTGTGACCCCATGGACTGCAGCATGCCTGGCCTCCCTGTCCCTCACCATCTCCCAGAGTTTGCCCAAGCTCATGTCCATTGCATCAGTGATGCCATCCCACCATCTCATCCTCTGACACCCTCTCCTCCTCCTGCCTTCAATCTTTTCCAGCATCAAGGTCTTTTTCAATGAGTCGGCTCTTCACATCAGGTGGCCAAAGTACTGGAGTTTCGGCTTCAGCATCAGTCCTTCCAATGAATATTCAGGGTTGATTTCATTTAGAATGGACTGGTTTGTTCTCTCTGCTCTCCAAGGGACCCTCAGGAGTCTTCTCCAGCAACACAGTTTGAAGGCATCAATTCTTTGGCGTTCTACCTTCTTTAGGGTCCAGCTCTCACGACCGTACATGACTGGTGGAAAGACCACAGCCTTGACTATATGGAACTTTCTTGGCAAAGTGATGTCTTTGCTTTTCAGCTCAATATCTAGGTTTTTCATAGCTTTCCTTCCAAGAAGCAATCATCTCCTGATTTCAAAGCCACAGTCACCATCTGCAAAATTATTATGTGGTAAAGATCCGGACTTGGTAAATGGTGGTTATTTATGTCACAGCTTTCCCTCAATTATAGTTTAAATCTTAATTTCACAGACATTTATCTTCAACTTTCATCATTTTGCTGATTTTCAAAATTGCCATGCGGTGCGTGCTAGAATCCGCCACTGCTGTACACTGCTTGCCACATCCCCACTCCACACCCTTCCCGCCCCCACCAACCAGTTTCCATTTGCTCTCAAATTGCTGCAACAGGCAAGGCTGAAGCCGGTTCTCCAAATGGGCATCCAAACTGCCAGATGGACCAAGTGATGCGGAAAATGGAACTCATCACATGGCTGCATGAAAAATAACCTCAACTACAGACATTTCACCCAGATCGACAGAACAGGAGAAATAAGAGGTGAGAATCATCCGAAAACGCGAAGTCTGAGAAACGAACGCGGCACTTGATAAGACAGGACTCACCAGCTATTTGTGAGCTCTGAGCATTTCATCACCTCCGAGCCAATGCTGGCACATCTCATGGGGATTATGGTGGGGGCAGTTCTGAATTTGCTCAGTCCTGTCTGACTCTGTGCGACCCATGGACTGCAGCCCCCCAGGCTCCTCTGTTCATGGAATTTTCCAGGCAAGAGCACTGGAGTGGGTTGCCATTTCCTCCTCCAGGGGATCTTCCCCACCCAAGGATCAAACCTGCAGTCTCCTGCTTAGCAGGCAGATTCTTTACCACTAGTGCCACCTGAAAAGCCCCTAAAAAGCACCTTGGAAGAGCAGTTCTCCTGGATTCCCTTACCTTCCTGCTCTCCACCCAGGTGCCCCTTCCCAATAAAGTCTTTTGCTTTGTCAATTAAAAAATGAAATAAATAAAGCAGAATAAAATTGAAAATAGGAAAATTTGAATAGGAACTCTGAATATGAAATATATTTATCAAATTTGAGATTTGTCAATAAATTAGAGATGGTTGAATATTTCTCAAAATCAAATGATACCTCCCCAGCACGAAACCTGGATCACCCCTGAAAAATTATGAAAGAATCTGAGAAGCCAGCCAGGCCCCCACCTCGCCAGAGAATTAGCCTTCTGAGTGATGATGCCTGCCAGCTGCTCCCGCATTGGAAATCTCCTGACATTTCTGACATTCTTCCAGCTTCTTCGATCGCTACCAACCTTAGTTCTTGACTTGGAAAGCATCACCCGCATGTTGCATACCTAGGATAATGGCCTCTGAGTCTCAGGCTCTTGAGTGGGACCTGCACCATCTCCTCCCTAAATGGGCTTCCAGGCAGGGTTCACAATGACTCTGAAACCACAGCCATACGTGGTTTGATCCCATACTGTTCTCACTTAATTTTCTCCCCAAATCCCAATCCAAACCCTTGGTCCATGACTGGGATTTCAATGTCTCTTTGGCCCTGAAGATATATTTGTCCCGCACATCTCAGAGCCTAAGAGAATAGCCCCTGACTGAGGCATCATGGAAGTGGGTCCCCACTGTGTCCAAGGCCAGTGGCCAACAGATCTGCCGCCTCCTCATCTTACACAGGGAGGTGGGAGGTAGCCCCCATTTTATTTTGTACAAGTGGTATCTGTCGCATAATCAGACCACCTTGCTGCCATTTCCTTTCTTGTTGTTTAGTCACTAGGTCATGTCCAACTCTTTTTAACTCCACGTCCTCTGCCAGGTTCCTCTGTCCATGGCATTTCTCAGGCAGGAACACTGGAGCGGGTTGCCATTTCCTTCTCCAGGGGATCTTCCCAACTCAGGGATTGAACCTGCGTCTCCCGCTTGGCAGGTGGATTCTGTGCTGCTGAGCTACCTGGGAAGCCCTGCTACTTCCTTACTGTGCCTGAAAAATGGCTTCAAGGTCTGGAGGCAGAAGCCAGGGATTGGGCACAGGAACTCTCTTGCACTCAGACGGAGAGGGGCTGGCCTGATCCGTCTGGAATGCCTGAGCATCAGAACTCACAGCAATTCAGGTGACCTCGTTCACACCTCATGAGCATCTCCGAGCAGCAGCGACCTCTTCTCGGAAGTCAGATGCTCTGCACAGGATGCCGATGGCTCATTATTTTAAACAGGAGGACATAAAATTCGGTGTAACTACAACCCCTTGCCCCAGTCAATTATTCTGGGGTGGGGTGGGGGTGCCGATGATGGAAGTCCACAGAGAAAAGCCCCAGTCCCATCCTGGAAAGAGCAGAATTCAAACGCAAACGGGCAGTCAGTCCTGAGCCCCCTGTGGTCTGTTTCACCCGTCTCACCAGTGCATTAGCATTCCTCTTCCTCGGAGGCCTTGCTTTAGACCAGTTTGGGTGTAAAATGGAAGCACAACTTGAATTTGCACTTGCGTTTCTTTAGCTGTTACTGATCAGAGGAGGCAATGGCAACCCCACTCCAGTACTCTTGCCTGGAAAATCCCATGGGTGGAGGAGCCTGGTAGGCTGCAGTCCATGGGGTCACACAGAGTCGGACACGGCTGAAGCAACTTAGCAGCAGCAGCAGCAGCTGTTACTGACGTTGACTGACACTTGGATACATGCTAGGGGCGTTTGTGTAGCTGTCTCCTTGGTGGCTCAGTGGTAAAGAATCTGCCTGCAATGCAGGAGACCCAGGTTCGATCCCTGGGTCAGGAAGATCCCCTGGCAGAGGGTATGGCAACCCACACCAGTATTCTTGCCTGGAGAATCCAAGGGACAGAGGAGCCTGGCGGGCTACAGTTCATGGGGCTGTGAAGAGTCAGACACAACTGAACGACTGAGCATGCATGCACTCCTTACCTCTTGGACTCACTTATTAAGTAGAAATGATCATCGCGTGTGGGTTTGTTGCATGCAGGTTTACACAGCATTTCCACAGATGCCGTTCACAAATTGTTTCCATTTCATCCTTACAGAAATTCTGTGAGATGAGCCCTTCTGTCCATTTTGCAAAGGAGGGAACTGGAAAATGTGAGAGTTTATATGACTCTTCCAAAGGCAAACAATTCCTTCTGGGAAGAGCCAAGATGCTAACCCTGGGCTTCTGCCTAGATGCCCAGGATCCCCCTACTCACAGTCACTTACTGGCTTTGTCAAAAATCCTTAGACAATGGATTGCTTGTCTTCAGCTATCAAGTTTGCATTATAAACCTTTCATATGTGGGCTTCCCTGGTGGCTCAGATGGTAAAGAGTTGCCTGTAATGCAAGAGACCTGGGTTCGATCTTTGGGTCAGGAAGATCCTCCGGTGAAGGGAATGGCAATCCACTCCAGTATTCTTGCCTGGAGAATTCTACGGACAGAGAAGCCTGGTAGGCTGCAGTCCACGGGGTCACAAAGAGTCGGACAGGACTGAGCATTCAGGCATGCACTTTCACATGCATGGACCTTTCATATGTACACATTCAACCCCACAATTCCACTATTGGGAATCCCTACTGAACTAAAAGCAGAAATATTAAAGTTTTGTGATGCATTTTTTGTACTAGCAAAAGCTGTAAAAAATAAAAACTGTAATAAGAAACTGAAAATACTCAGACTGCAGGGAATGGTTATGTAACTGTGGTTAAGCCCCAGTGTGGAATCCAGCAAGGGACTAAGCTTCACCTGCTCCGCTTTAGCTTTTCACCACCAGCACTGAATAAATATTTAGGTGGATGAACACATTCAGTTCCATGAGGATGACTCGACTCTGTGTGAACAGGTGTTATTGTTTAGTTACTAAGCTGTGTCTGACTGTTTGCGACCCCATGAACTGTAGCCCAGGTTCCCCTGTCTGTGGAATTTTCCAGGCAAGAATACTGGAGTGGGTTGGCATTTCCTTCCCCAGGGGATCTTCCTGACCCAGGGATCGAACCTATGTCTTCTGCACTGGCAGGCAGGGTCTTCACCACTGAGCCACCAGGGGAAGTGCTAAGTGAACAGAGGGGATGCTAAAGACAGAATATGAAGGGGAAAAACTGGGCTGGGGAGCGATCTGGGTTATCGAAATAAAAGGGGATAGGACTTGTTCAGTTGCTAAGTCGTGTTCTATTTGCGACCCATGGATTGCAGCAGCCCAGGCCTCCCTGTCCCTCACTATCTCCTGGAGTTTGCCCAAGTTCATGTCCACTGAGTTGGTGATGGTTTAATGGCATCACCGATTGAATGTGGACAGGAGAGCCTCAAACAAGTGTGTGCTTACGTTTGCCAGGGGCAGGGGAAGGCAAGCACTGTTCATCTGGATTAGCTACGAGGCAGGGGCTAGAGGGAGGAGAACACTGATTTTTTTTCTGTGTATATTTCAGTATTATTTTACTTGTTACAGCAAATAGGAATCATGTTGATAATTAAATAAAACTATAAAGTAAAACAATTTATAATAAAAAATAAATTTTATTTTTGGTTGGCTTCCTTTCTGTCTTATTTTAGGGTTCGATTACTACATAGACCCTGTAATTTTAACAGTGGAAAAAACCTTTGTTTCTATAGTTGGAAAATTGTGACCTTTCTCCAGGGAAGTTAAATCCTGTTTTCTCCTGCTTGTTGGCTTTAGCAATTAAGGCAATCTAGTTATTGCGAGTGTATTTTTCCCATTCCTATTACTTTTTAAACTTAATTTATCACATGCTATTTATTCCCATCTATGTTTGTCGGTTCTGGGACTCTCTTCTTTATTTCACTGAGTTATGCTTGCACTTTGATATTAGTGTAAGGCATTTACCTTATTTTTCTTTATAATATTCTTGAAAACACAGTGCTATTTGTCCTTCCTTATTGTTCTTATTTCCCGATTTTAATCCTAATGACTTTAATAATTATGTTTTCAAGTTCAATAAATAATCCTGTTGGGATTTTAATTGAAATTGTGTCCTGTCTATAAATTACCCACAGCAGTCATGCCATCTTTCCATTTAACCAGAAACATGACGCGTCTCACCATTTATTCAAGTCTTTTAAAATTTCTTCAACATTTGTAGACGTCTTAAACTTCTTAAACTTTCATATCTCTCTCTTTCACAGTTAGTCTATCACTGATTTTAAAAAATATGTTTTTCTACTTTCTTAAAAATATCCTTCTTTCCTTTCAATGTCACTATACTGACAAAAATGTATACTATGGTATTAATTATTAGGCCCTGAGTAGGAAATGGCAACCAACCCATTTCAGTATTCTTGCCTGGAAAATTCCATGGACAGAGGAGTCTAGCGGGCTACAGTCTACAGGGTCCCAAACAGCTGGACATGACTGAGCGACTGAGCATGCAGGCACAAAATATTAGGGGACAAAAGCATCCATATTTCCCTTTCCATCTGTGGGACAACCAACCCGTAGTGTTTCCTCATTAGGTGCAGAGCTCTCTTTTGTTTTAAAAAATACTTGCTGTTTCATTCATTCACGCACGCGTTTAGAACTGTGTGCCAGATACTGTTCTGGGCACAGGGAAAAAGAGTAAACAAAAGATTAAACAAATCCTTGTTTTTTATTCAGCTTCAATTTTTATTATGCTAAGAATTAACTCTTCTCTGTTTTAGAATTTTTAAAATAAGAAGTGGGCATTCCACCTCATCAGATAGTTTTTCTGCATGATCTGAAATGATTATAGTGCTTTTCCTGATGTATATAATATTGCATTTTCCTACCACGGATCTATTTATATTACTGGGAATAAACACTCGTGTCTAATTTGGAAAGACTTGGAAACCTAAAGTCCTCTCTGAAATAACAAGTGAGTCAGAGAAGGCAATGGCACCCCACTCCAGTACTCCTGCCTGGAAAATCCCATGGACCGAGGAGCCTGGTGGGCTGCAGTCCATGGTGTCGCTAAGAGTCGGACACGACTGAGCGACTTCACTTTCACTTTTCACTTTCATGCATTGGAGAAGGAAATGGCAACCCACTCCAGTGTTCTTGCCTGGAGAATCCCAGGGACGGCAGAGCCTGGTAGGCTGCCGTCTACGGGGTCGCACAGAGTCGGACATGACTGACGTGACTTAGCAGCAGCAGGAGCAGCAGAGAGAGAAAGCAGAACACAGACAAGTTGGCTATGAACCAAGAAAACAATCGCAACATATACTTCTTCATCCTACAGCATAAGGAGTCAGTAACGTAAGTGGAAGCCTCTAGTCTCCCTTCTCCTCTCATGCACCGAGGGGAGTTCTGGGAGCAGAAACTATAGAAGCACATCCCCCAGGTGCTAGATGCCCACGGCCATGCTCCAAGGAGGTGTCCCTGGGTTGCCCCGAGAAGAGCCAGGCCTTAGTTGGTGGCCACAGGACACTCGCCCTCCTGGAGAGGAAAGGGAGCCACTTTACAGGGAAGGGGCATGACTCACTTTAGGTTTTGACAGGATGATCCCTGCTCTCTGGGTCCCAGACTCTGGGCCCATGCCTTTGTGCACCTCCTTCCTCTTGAGGGAGGCTGGGACTGGGACTGGCTTGGAGCTAGCACTACACACAAGCGTGACACCTCCAGCCCACAGCAAGGGACTGAGGCCCGTGGTCCGGCAGCCCAGAGTCGCTGACTGCTGCCCACAGCCCGGAGGGCGTGGGTGCAGATGAGACCCTGGGCTGCAGCCTTGTGAGACCCCGAACAGAGGACGCAGCTAAGCCCAGACTCCTACCTGCAGAGACCGTGGGAGCAGCACCACGGTGTGCTTTTAAGTCACTAAGTAGGTTTGTAAGTCTGAGTGATACTGTTATGGACTCAGCCATACGTCGTGAATACGCTGTCATTAACCCAAAAACAGATTTGGGGAGCCAGACTGGTTGTGGGGAGGACGGTTCAGAGGCTACTGCCTCCAGGCTGGGTGTGATGCCTCTTAGACCTCAGGCAGCAGCGAAGTCAGAGTCCTGGGAGGTCGGTGTATAGTAGAAGCAGTGTTAGTCGCTCAGTTGTGTCTGACTCTCTGTGACCCCATGGACTGGAGCCCTCCAGGCTCCTCTGTCCAAAGGAATCTTCAGGCAAGGATACTGAAGTGGGGTGCCGTTCCCTTCTCCAGGGGATCTTTCCAAACCAGGGATTGAACCCGAGTCTCCTACATTGCAGGCAGATGGTTTACTGTCTGCAGCCCTGGGAGGTCGGTGGGCTTGGGGCATATTTTGAAGCTAATGGGGTTTTCCAGCCGACTGTGTGCTGGGTGGGAGGTCGGTGGGCTTGGGGCATATTTTGAAGCTAATGGGGTTTTCCAGCCGACTGTGTGCTGGGCTGAGAGAAGACGAGGAGCTGGGGTGATGCTCAGAGACTGGCTGGGTGGGTTCTCATCTGCTGGGATGAGGGGCTGTTGGGCGCAGGGCTGAGGGGATGAGGTGCCAGCTTACTTGTGGACGTGTGGAGCTTGAGATCCCCTCCCCTGGTACCTCCGCCCCTACTCCTGTATGTCAGCGGGGGTACCGGGCGGCAGTGACATCCACAACTGGAGTTCTGGGGAGCAAACGACCCAGGTGGGGATTCATGTTTGGAGTAAACCAAACAAGAGATGGAATGGAACGCTGTGAGCTGGGATGAGGTTACCATGGATACCGAGAAGGGCAGGAATCGGAGGGAGGTGAGGGAGGAACCAGCGATGCCTTTGAGTAGCTCCTACCATATATTTTCTGTTGGATGATTTTTCTCCTCACTTTTCAGATTCCTACACTGCCATTTATGTCATGTAACCTGTATCGGCCTCAAGACAGGGCTGTAACCAATATCAGCCTCAAGACAGGGCATTTGTTGGGCAAAGCTGATGATTTCAGGAGCAGCAGAGCCCTCTTCAAGTCAGATGGCCTTTCCAGCTATTTCCTGCCCTTTCAGGCAAGGTCCTAGGGCCCTAGAAGGTAGATTCCATTCTCCATCAGCTGTTGGTTCTCTACTGTAAGCCGAAGGGCTTAAATGTGACGACCTTGGATCTTGGTTTAAAAATGCAGTGCTGGAGCTTCCCTGGTGGTCCAGTGGATAAGAATACGCCTGCCAGTGCAGCGAACACAGGCTTGATCCCTGATCTGGGAGGATTTCTCATGCTGCGGGGCAACTAAGCCCGTGTGCCACAACCCCTGAGCTCCAGAGCCCATGCTCTGCAACGAGAGAAGCCACAGCAATGAGAAGGCCAAGCCCTGCAACTGGAGAGCAGCCCCCGCTCCCTGAAACCAGAGAAGGCCCACGCACAGCAGCAAAGACCTGGAGCAGTCAAGAACAATATATTAATTAATTTTTGAAAAAAGAAAATACAATGTTATTTCTGGATAACCTGATCAAGCAATCACGTTGAAATGATCTGCAAAGAATCTTCCATAGCAATATACTCATTTTTTAAGCACTCTGTGCTCAGAACTTGCTATCATGATCTCTTTTAATCCCCCCAAAAGCCCTGAGAGGTGGCTTGCTTCTGTCAATATTTTTCAGATGAGAAAACTGAGGTTTGTGCAATTTCAGCAGCTGCCCCAGCAGGGCCAAGTGTGGAGCAACCAGAGAACCTGCCGGGTCGGCTGCCCTGTGGTACACTTTACCCAGACCCACGGGCAGAGCTGAGCTGATGGCCACAGAAAGCACACGAGTGGTTTAGGTTTCAGTAATAAAGCATTAAAATAAATCTGTAGACCCAATAAGGAAGCATTTAGTGGGAGCTAAATGTATAATGAAAATGGTATTTAACTGGAAATGAAGAAACCAGGGCTGCAGTCACCAATTAGAGGTGTGATTTGAGTTGGAGGAGCCTGAGCTGGAGGAGCCTGGTGAGTTTCCTTGTGTCAAATGATGCTGTTGAGCTAGGTCTGCTCATTCATTGTTAAAAAGTAAGTGTTGTGTGCCTATCAGACAATTTCTAAAGTCCCTTCCAGCTCTAGAAACTATAATTTATATGTGACAATTTTAATGGGGGATGGGCAATGTTAATTTCTTACAGAATATTCAATAATTAATGTTGCTTTCTTATAAAAATACCTTCGACAGAGCTACCTGCCTTCATATTATTTTATTTAAAGGAGCTTGAGAAGGAAGAACACCCACGCCTTCTATACTTCAGTTAGCAAACGTGAGGCTCCGAACACTTGGTAAAGTTCGGGCTGATTAAGAATTTATGCATATTGTCAAAAATTCTTGCACAAACGTGAAAAGGACCAGCTCTCGAGTCTGCAGTGATTTAGAAAGCAGAACTCCTAAAATGATAAATCTCCCCCCTGAGCTCTGACATCGAGCTTCAGCGGTCCCACCGTTTCAGATGCCCAGGACAGAGATTTATCTGTGTTTCATCAAGTATGAAAAATATATGGATGGAGGGGTTTCCGGCCGGCGCCCCCCTCCCCAAGTCTTCCAACCACCTCCATTAATGTCAGCAGGCTCATAAATTTCTCCTGCGTTCTAAAGAAAGCAGCTTGTGCCACCACACAGAAGCCTCCGAAAGTGTCACTTGCTGCCTATAAATTCACTTACACTCAATAAAGGCAATTGGCTACACATGGACTTAATTACCGTGGCCCTTGTTGGGAAACTGAGGGGTTCACCGTCTCTCAAAGGAGAGGAGAGGAGAGTAGTGTATAAATCGAGGTGGTGTCTCAGCTTCACTTTACAAAATCTGATTTATTCCTTGATGTTTCTACTTATTAGTGGGCTATTTATTAACAGTTACCGCTCCAGGAGGAAGCCTCCTTCTCGATCCCAAAGTACCACTGTTGCTCAGGCTTCACTCCTACGGGAACCTCCCTGCCCTACCCTGTGCTCACGTTTATTTTATTAAAAGGAACAATATATTACCGATAACATAATCGACTATCTAGGCTTTGATGACTCTTCTGTTGAGAAAATGATTAATATACTATATTTTCACCTTTTCTCTTGAATATTTATCTGTATAGAAAATTTAATATGCAAGAACAGACCACTTCAGGAACTAATGCAGAGAATTTTCTGTTTAAACAGATGCCCATCCATTTCTGTTTACACACCTGTCGTTTTAAAGCCCAGACACCATTCATTCACTGATCCTTCTTCAGTCAAAGGAGCCTCTGCCCTTCCTAACTCAGGAGTCCAGAAAGCTTAGGGAGGCAGACACAAGGGGAAGGTAAGTGAGCAAAATGTCCATGTTTACGTTCCAAATGCGGTTCCTATGCCCTACTTTCAAAGAGAATCATTTACAGACAGCAACAGAGTGATTACAAAAAAGGGAAGCTTTAGAGTTCAAGGTTAATTCTGAAGCTCCTCTGACCTGATTCTATCAAGTGACAAGTACCTGTTTACGAAATAAAGGCATGACAGTTCTTGTCTGGAGCAACACGCATGTTGACATCTGTCACCATATGACACAGAAGAGACGAGTCTGTTGAATGAAACCCAAAGTCTTTATATCTAAATGATAGCCTGTCCAGCCTTGCAGGGTATTAAGTGCCCATAAAGGCTCTCAAGCCATCCAACTTTCACAGTTAAGAGTGGCTTCAGCAGAAAGCCAGGAGATTTGGGGGCTTTCACATCTCCAGGATAATACTGGTTTAATTTTTTCAGTGATTCTCCGACATTGCTAGGGGGACTACCTACACTTTCCCTCCCCTGTGAAGGGCTGGCTGTGCCTCTAGCCCAAGGCTGTGTTAAGTTGCTCCAGTCGTGTCCGACTCTTCGTGACCCCGTGGACTGTAGCCTGCCAGGCTCCTCAGCCCATGGGATCTCCACACAAGAACACTGGAGTGGGTTGCCACGCCCTTCTCCAGGGGATCCTCCCGACCCAGGGATGGAACCCGCGTCTCCTGCATTGCAGGTGGATTCTTTACCACAGAAACACTGGGAAAGGCTACTCAAAGTATTATCCCAGGTCCAGGACTCTTAGTATCCCTCAGGAGCTTGCTAGAAATTCAAACTCGACATCAAAAACACAGGCAACAAAAGTGAAAACAGACAACTCGAAGCACGTGAAAGTAAAAGCTGGCGTGCCGCAGAGGAAACCATCAACAAAATGAACAGGCGACCTACGGAGTGGGAGAGAGGATTTACAAACCATGTATCTGATAAGGCGTTAGTATCCAAATGTATAAAGAACTCCTACAACTCAACAGCAGAAGATCCCCGGATAACCTGGTTTAAAAATGGGCAAAGGAAGTGAATAAACATTTCTCCAAGAAGACATACAAATGGCTCACAGGTACACAAAAAGATTACGCAACATCACGAATTAGGGAAATGTAAATCGAAGCCACAACGAAGTGTCACCTCACGTGTGTTGGGATGGCTATCATCAGAAGAGGAAAGATAAGTGTTGATGACAAGCATGTGGGGAAAAGGGAACCTTGTCCACTGTTGGGAGGAATGTAAATTGGTTCAGTCGTTATGGAAAAAAGTATGGAGGCTCCTCAAAAAAATGAATTAACACAGAGTTACCATAGAATGCAGCAACCCCACTACTGGGTATATGAAAGTGAAAGTGAAAGTCGCTCAGCCGTGTCCAACTCTGTGACCCCATGGACTACACAATCCATGGAATTCTCCAGGCCAGAACTCTGGAGTGGGTTGCCTTTCCCTTCTCCAGGGGATCTTCCCAACCCAGGGCCTGAAGCCGGGTCTCCTGCATTGCAGGTGGATTCTTTACCATCTGAGCCACAAGGGAAGCCTAAAAATACTGGAGTGGGTACCTTATACATACATACATATATATATATACGGGTATATATCCAAAGGAAATAAAATTGGGATCTCAAAGTAATATACGTACACTGTGAAATAATAGAAAAAGTGTATGTTGGTCTCTGCCTCCACTTCCTGGCACAGGAACTAAATACCTTGGACTTTCCTGGGTGATAGAGTATTCTGTTCTAATGAGGTGATGCTTGGTGGCTTCTGAGTGGGGGCTGACCCCCAGAAAGACCAAGCCATGATTAGAAGCTTGGAAGTTTCAGCTCCACGCTCTATTGACTAGGAAGGCAGGAGGAATAAACAGTGAGTTTATGGTCGGTCATGCCTAAGTGAAGACGCCTCCATACAATTTCCCGAAGTCGGGGGGTTTGGAGAGCTTCTGGAGCTGCAAGGCTGGTGTCTGGAGGGGAGCATGGCAGCTGGTGCCCCTCCCCACACCTTGCCTGTGTATCCCTTCCATCTGGATGCCCACTTGTATCCTTTATCATTTCTTTTTTATAATAAACAAGTCAGTGTGTTGCCCTGAGTTCTGTGCGCTACTGGAGCCAACTGTCAAACCCAAGGGAGGAGTCCTGGAAACCCGGATTTACAGCCGAATGGTCAGCAGCATGGGTGACAACCTGGGGTTTGAAACTGACATCTGAAGCTGGAGGGAGCAGTTTTGCAGGGCTGAGCCCTTAACATGGGGCGGGGGGTGGCCTGAGGCTCTCTCTAGGGAGGTCAGAACTGCACAGAATCACAGGACACCCCAGTTGGCCCTGTAGAGAACAGCTTAACGTGTGGACAACCCACACACATGGGGAGTCAAAAGGCAGCATGGTCAAAGCGTGTGAGTCAAGGACACACACACAGGAGGAAATGTTTTCTTCTTTTACACACATCTATGTTCAATGCAGAGTACATCATGAGAAACGCTGGGCTGGAAGAAGCACAAGATAGAATCAAGATTGCCGGGAGAAATATCAAGAACCTCAGATATGGAGATGACACCACCCTCATGGCAGAAAGGGAAGAGGAACTAAAAAGCCTCTTGATGAAAGTGAAAGGGGAGAGTGAAAAAGTTGGCTTAAAGCTCAACATTCAGAAAACTAAGATCATGGCATCTGGTCCCATCACTTCATGGCAAATAGATGGGGAAACAGTGGAAACAGTGTCAGACTTTTATTTTGGGGGGCTCCAAAATCACTGCAGATGGTAACTGCAGCCATGAAATTAAAAGACGCTTACTCCTTGGAAGGAAAGTTATGACCAACCTAGACAACATATTCAAAAGCAGAGACGTTACTTTGCCAACAAAGGTCCGTCTAGTCAAGGCTATGGTTTTTCCAGTGGTCATGTATGGATGTGAGAGTTGGACTGTGAAGAAGGCTGAGCGCCGAAGAATTGATGCTTTTGAACTGTGGTGCTGGAGAAGACTCTTGAGAGTCCCTTGGACTGCAAGGAGATCACGTTTCTGTCAGCCAAGACGAGTAAGTTCTAGAGATCTACCACATGGCATGGAGCTAGAGTTTACAGTACTGCACACTTCACGTTTTTGCTAAGAAGGTGTAAGTGATATTACACGCTCTCAATACACGTGCAACAGTAAATCAAGGAAAGAATGGGAAGTAATTATAAAAAATTCAGACTCTTCCCACTGAGGACCTACTGAATCAGAGCTTCGGGGGTAAGGGGGATCTGTTCTGACAAGCTTTTCAGCTGATCTGCTCTTTTTTCTTTTTTTCAGGCCGTACCATGTGGGATGTGGGATCTTAGTTCCCCAATCAGGGCTTGAACCTGAGTCCCCTGCATTGGGAGTGCAAAGTCTTAACCACTGGACCACCAGGCAAGTGCCGTGAACTGCAGTGTGAGAGGCACTGCAGTCTGACCTGATGTTAATTACAGAGTTCAGCTGGACCTTCAGCTCAGCTCCGCACATCTACTGCATCCGCTGAATTGCAGGCACTCTGCTGGGTTCAGTGAGAACCTGAGGAAGACACCACTGCCCTGTCCCTTCCCCCGGAAGTTTGCAATCCAGAGGGAAACACTCAGGTTCGGTGGAGGGGACCTGCGGGCTAGGGGTGTGACCTGGAATAATCTGTGGACCTTAGAGAGACAGTCTGGCCACTGCACTTGCAGAAGAGCCTCAGGGCCTGTCTTTCCATGGGACTTGGTGCACGGACAAGCCTATAGCTGCTGGGTGCTCTCCGTCTGATTTACTGTGACGATGGACAGCAAAATATGCGATTTCACACGGGTGTGCATCCGTCCTGAAGGCCTCTGTGAGTAATGTCGAAGACCTTGATTTCTCATCCACCTCTTCTATGTCCCCCATTCAAGCTAATATATTTTCCAGCAAAGCCAACGGCAGAAAAAAAGCTCTTCACCTTCTCAGAGGAGTCACCCACACATGTTCATGTCTCTTCCACAGACCACAGCTGCTTTGGAGGATTTACTGAAACTATAACTACACAAGGAATTCGAAATGATGACCCGCAGTCACTCCCCCTGGCCATCCGTTTCCCTCTATCCTCCTGAAATCTCTTTTTAGTTTCTGAAAGGAACTCATGCTCAAAAGAGAAAACCCGGAATATAAAGGCAAAGAACAGACAGAGCCGTGGTTCCGTTCCCGGGAAGGTATCGATCATGAACATTCTAGTGGTTCTTTTTGATGTCCTGCAAAGTCCTCTGAATAATTCTGAACCTTCCCCTGAGGACCAATCGGGGTTTGACACAATGGTCAAGCTTCCGAAAGCCTCTGCTCACCCTGGCTTTAGTTCTGCCAGGAGCGACCCCAGCTTTTAGCCAAGCTACCTGACTGTCCTGAGTCCACTTTGTCACCTGCAAAATAACTGGAGTCAGCCAGCATTCTCAAATCCCACGGTTCCTCTGTGGCTCTCTCCTGTTTACCGACACAGACTGTCACCACACTCTGCAGAAAGAGGATCAGAGGCTGGCGCAGAGAAGGAGCTGGGAACAAGGAAAGCTCTGGGCTTCCAGGTGGTACCCAATGAGCAACTGGGCCATAGGCATCTGCCATCCTTTCCCATGAAATGACAGCGGGGTCCAAGACGTACAGGTCAGGGTTTTGGCTGCTGGGATGTTCATAAGGAGGACATGAGCTCAGTGTCTTGGGAGCTGCAAGGCTTTTGGAACCAAGGGACCTGAGTATCAATGGCCTCTCGTGAGTCACGGACTCCAAGAAAGACACTCAACTGTTCCCAGCCCTGGGGTCCCAGAAGAGCATCCATGGAAAGCATCTGGCAAGACCCTCCTGGAGGAGAAGTGGTAGGTGACACAGGTCCAGAAGGAGGGCCCAGCTTCCTAAGGAGTGAACAGTGATGGAAGTTGGTGCGGACCCAGGGGCTTAGGAGATCCCAGCCGGGGACAGCACAGCTGGATAGGAGAGATCCGAATGTCTTTACTGAAAGAGATATTCACTTTTCCAGGCTGATGGGAAACTCTAAGGGTCTGCCCTGCTCCAGACACCTTCCCAGCACCATTCTCAGCAGATTTCTGCTCGTGGCTGGGGAGGTCTACTGGGCAGTGAGAGAGGAGTCTATAGGACTGTCTAGGTCCACAGGCCTTAAAATCACAAAGCTTCATTTGCTGAATGGTACCCAAAAGGGCAAATTTTACTGCATTTAAACTCAATCTTAATCTTTAAAATAAAAAAAAAAAACTAGCAAAGCATTCCAGGACCTCTTCAGGAAGAACGTGTATGTCCTGGTGATCTGCAGATGTGCTGCTCCTGTAGACAAGTCACATCCCGGCTCCCCACCCCAGGGACTAGAAGCGCATTCCACCCTGTCTAATTTTTGTTTGCCTGCCTTGTCATTATCCCCTCAGCTTTATCCCCACCCCCAGCCCCCACAGCCCTTCCGCCCCCGCCTCCACCACCAGCCAGTCCCTCCTGCCATCAGGAATGTAGCATTTTGAAAAGATGCTCGCGGCTGCGAATATAAAGGCCCAGACTCAGGAACGGAAACACAGAATGCTTTGACTGTGGCAACTATTCCACATTGCAGGCTTGTATGTCTGAGAATGTGCTGGCTTTCCAATAACAGCATTGGCTGTTCTTGCTGCTATTGATATGATGGTGTCATTTAAAATAATTACTGAGGCCTGATCATGTGCCACACACTGTCCTAAGGGCTTTATACATATTATTCTGTTATCCCGTCTGTGAGGTCAATACTGTTAATACCCTCACTTTAAGAGGAGGAGAAAGAGGCACAGAGAGGTTAAACAACTGGTTCAAGGTCACACAGCCTGTAAGTGTTAGATCTGGGATCTGAACCCAGGCAGCCTGGCTCTCAAGACCACTCCTGCTCTGTTTGCATGATCTGCAGTGTACTTGCTTATGATACAGAGCATGATAGGTGCCCTCACATCATTAGACTAAATGGCAGAGGCATTTTATTTCCCAGCCAGGCTCACCCTGCTGAGGATGAAAATCATTTCAAGACCCCAGAGTCCTGCCTCTTTGCTATCACTTCTGATTGACCCAAAAGGGCGAATTTTACTGCATTCAAAGTCTATCTTAATCTTCAAAGCTATGACCAACCTAGACAGCATATTAAAAAGCAGAGACATTATTTGGCCAACAAAGGCCCGTCCAATCAAAGCTATGGTTTTTTCCAGGAGTCACTTATGGATGTGAGAGTTGGACCATAAAGAAAGCTGAGTGCCAAAGAATTGATGCTTTTGAACTGTGGTGTTGGAGAAGACTCCTGAGAGTCCCATAGACTGCAAGGAGATCCAACCAAATCCATCCTAAAGGAAATCAGTCCTGAATATTCATTGGAAGGGCTGGTGCTGAAGCTCCAATACTTTGGCCACCTGATGTGAAGAACTGACTCATTGGAAAAGACCCTGATGCTGGGAAAGACTGAAGGCAGGAGGAGAAGGGGATGACAGAGGATGAGATGGTTGGATGGCATCACTGACTCAATGGACATGAGTTTGAGCATGCTCTGGGAGTTGGTGATGGACAGGGAGGCCTGGTGTGCTGCAGTCTGTGGGGTGGCAAAGAGTCGGACAAGACTGAGCAACTGAACTGAACTGAATCTTCAAACTTAAAAAAAGATTAGCAAAGCATTCCAGGACCTCTTCAGGAAGAATGTGTATTTCCTGGTGTGTTGGCTTAAAAAGTGGAACAAGGCTATGTCGTTTATACCATTTCCAGATTCCTTAAGATTACACGGGTTAAGAGGAGTCTGCTAAGAGCCCAGGAGAAAAGCCACAGGGCCAGTCCTAGAGCTGCCACCCCACCCGGGGGTCTGTCTTCTCTCTAGATTGAAGGTGAGCTGGATGCCAGGCACAGTTTCAACAAATTAAGATGAAAAATGCAGGTGGGGAGATATGGTCCACATGGGACCATTTGCAAAGAAACAAAGGCCTAGAATCAGAGCTGACAGTCACTCAGGTGGCTCTGATGCCCGTGTGGGGAATGGGGGAAGAGACTGTGCATCTTCAATGACAAGAGTCCACAGTTCCATAGACTTCAAGGTTCTCCTTGAAGAGGTTGGATGAGGTCACTTCCAAGACTCCTTTATGGTACTTCAAAAGGAAGGTCAGCCACGGGATAGTGAAACTTAGATGACAGTTCAGGCAAAGTCCCAAGCCGAGAGAAATACCAGTTATAGCAAAAGATGATCTCAAAACAAGTATTCCCATGACTGTGTCATCCAATATGGTAGCCTCCAATGACACATGGCAGGGCTTCCCTGGCGGCTTAGTCGAAGAGAATCTGCCTGCCAATGTGGAAGACACAGGTTTGATCCCTGGGTCCAGAAGATACTCTGGAGAATGAAATGGCAAACCACTCTGGTATTCTTGCCTGGGAAATCACATGGACAGAGGAGCCTGGTAGGCTGCAGTCCACAGGGTCTGAAGAGTCAGACATGACTTAGCAACTAAACAATCACCACAAAAATGTATATAAATAACTATAGTTTAGAGATCACTTAATAAAAGAGACATCACAAAGAAAAGCATATGAATGACTGGGCACTTCACAAAAGAAATGCTACCAACAAAAAGACTGAAAGATTTTCCAACTCTTCCAAATCATACAATAAATGCAAATTAAAAGATTACCGAGAAGTCACTGTTCTCGTATCGATTTGGCAAAATATTAAAAATATAAAAACGGATTCATTAGCCAATGCATCTATCCAATAGAATGTTAAACAATCACGAAAGACCTCTTTTGGAAACTATTTTACACACAAAAGGAAATCCAATGTTAAATTTTTTAAAATTAGAAAAAAGATTCATAAAACTAATTAAAATATACATTATACATGAGAGAAAAACACTGGAGAGCAATTTGCCAAAAATTTTTATAGTAGGTATCTCTGTATACTAAAATTGTAGATTTTCTTCTTAAACTCAACCTTGTAAATTTTCTACAGTGAGCATGTATTACTTTTACCACTGAAAAAGGACTTCTTTTAAAATAATTTAAAAGTTGACTTGAGAAAGAAATCCTACTTTTGACGACTACCAGTACAGACTAAATGCGCTAAGAATAAGTATTCTAAATTATGGGAGTTTATATTAATTGTAACTTCTGGTCATTTTTTAGTTGTCACCGTGTGCCCTGTTGGAATTTATCCTGAGGATTGATCGATGTTTCATGTTTCAAAAGACAATATTTGCTTTTTATTTGTCTTTGATTTAAAAAAGCAAAGAAAAGGATTTTTATCAAAGTCAATCAGATAAATGTAATCCAATTATGAAAATAAATCCACCCTTGATCTTGCATTACTTCAAAAGAATGGGTCTTTACGTCTGTGTGAATTATACACAGCACACCCATGGGACCTGCTCTAACTTAGCCTCCAAACTGCCAGGTCAGCAACACCAGGCTGGAATGCTCTCAAGGGGACTGGCTGGGCTGGGAGCACTGGGTCTTCAAAGGAAGCCCAGAGCCAGCGGGAAGGGCGGCTCCCAGGAGGCATGGGGTCTCCCATGACCCTTCAGCATCTCAGATCGGGGAAAACTCAACTAGCCAGCCTCCAGGCACCCTAATCTCTCAACAGAAGAGAATTTCTAAGAGTGCTCTGCAGGTATTGTATTAATCTACTTTTTTTTTTTTTTAAACAGGGTGTTTTAACATTTTAATGTTTATTTTGGATTATCCCAAACTAACTTCATGCCTTTCTTTACTTTCTAATATATTTTCAATGAGGCTTTTAATTACTAAAATAATACTCATAAAAAAAGACATCTAACTGTACAGAAGAATATAAAATAAAAAGTAACATCGCTACATGAAGTATCATCACTTCAAGGCATATAGATGGGGAAACAACAGAAACAGTGAGAGACTTTATTTTCTTGGGCTCGAAAATCACTGCGGATGGTGACTGCAGCCATGAAATTATAAGAGGCGTGCCCCTTGGAAGAAAAGCCATGACAAACCTAGACAGCATATTAAAAAGCAGAGACATTACTTTGCCAGCAAAGGTCCACATAGTCAAAGCTATGGTTTTTCCAGTAGTCATGTATGGATGCGACCATAAAGGCTGAGTGCCAAAGAAATGATGCTTTCAAACTGTGGTGTTGGAGAAGACTCTTGAGAGTCTCCTGGGCAACAAGGAGATCCAACCAGTCCATCCTAAAGGAAATCAGTCCTGAATATTCATTGGAAGGACTGAAGCTGAAGCTGAAGCTTCAAATACTTTGGCCACCTGATGCGAAGAACTGACTCATTAGAAAAGACCCTGTTGCTGGGAAAAAGACTGAAGGCAGGAGGAGAAGGGGATGACAGAGAACAAGGATGGCATCACCAACTCAATGGACATGAGCTTGAGCAAGCTCTGGGGGATGGTGAAGGACAGGGAAGCCTGGCTGGCGTGCTGCAGCCCATGGGGTCACAGTCAGTCTCGACTGACCGAGTGACTCACCACCAACAACACCACTATTCTTGTCCCCAGTGGTAGCCACGCTAACAAAGTTTCTAGTGAATCCTTTCAAAAATTTTCCATGCATACACAAAGATATATTTTAAAATCCATGTATGAATGTATCTTTGTATATGTGGGTATAGATTATATATATTTTAGCTTATTTGGGGTTATAACTGTACACAGTGCTTTCAATTTGGTTATGTCACCTTGTAAACTGGATTTTAAAAGTTTATATAAAAGTAAAGAGGGCTTCCCTAGTGGTTTAGAATGGTTAAGTGGTTTTTATGTATTTTATATATATATATATATTTATATATTTTAGCTTATTTGGCATTATAACTGTACAGTGCTTTTCAATTTTGTTATGTTACCTTTTAAACTGGATTTTAAAAGTTTATATAAAAGTAAAGAGGGCATCCCTGGTGGTTAAGAATGGTTATGTGGTTAAGCCTCTCCCTGCCAATGCGGGGGACACTGGTTCAATCCCTGGTCCAGGAGTCAGAAAGAAATGAACAAATAAGAATCTTTTTTTAAAAAGTAAAGAATTATTTCATCTGCAGGAAATGTATTTGCGCGCATCTGTTTTCTGAAGTCCTCAGAAAAGAGAAGAAAGTTGCTGATAAGGAAAGTTCACAAACAGAGGGCAGATCATCTTCGTTAACTATGAAAAGGAAGGTTTCAATTATAAACCAAGATGATTTAAACAGAAGGCAATTCTTTTGAAAGAGCTGCCTTTCTACCTCAATTTCCATGATTGCAGAAAACCATCCCGAGTGCATTTCCTCCAGACACAGTTATGTAATCAGATAAGAACGGAAAACCTCGGCCCTGCTGGTCTGCACAGGCCACTGCTTGGATGGGAAATGTGATCACCACCGTCCCTTCTCTGCAGCGGGCACAGTCCTCATGGGGCGTCCACTGCTTCAGGGGAGGGGCCCAGGGGTGAGCAGCTGGCTACAACACAGCAGGAATCATTACGGCCTGCCCCTGGGGCTAAATCTTGTCCATGTGTCACAGATGAGGAGATGGACTGCACGGAGAGGCTGAGCCACTTCCCGAGGCTGCACAGCTGTCCTCAGGCTCCACTGTGTGTGCTCACACAGACCACCTGCAGGAGGAACGGGGAGGGTGCCAGCAGAGCTCAAGGGGGAGACAGAAAGGAATCGCAGGGAGGCCCTGAGCAAGGGTGTCATAAAGAGGCTGAAGCTGAACAATAAGCTGGTGGTCCAGGCCAACGGGGAAGAGAAGAGAAGGCAGAGGAGTGAGGACATCGCCTGGACCTTGGGCCGCACCCTCCAAAGGTCTCAGACCAGGAGGGGATGAGTGCAGAGACCCGGGCAGAGACCCCGGAGGGCCTGGAGAGCGTCATGGACCGCCTGGGTGATGCGAGGTGTCTTCCTGTGCGAGAGGCATGTGACGGGGTTGGATGGAGCTGGGAGCAGGGGACCTGCTGGTGAGACAGCCCACTGGTCTCCGGAGGCCTGAGCTTGGCACCCCGGGTGCTCCTGGGGAACATGGGGCTTGGGAAGGACTCAGCATCCCAGCGGGATGAGGCCTGTTCAGGAGACGAGAGACCGGAATTGCGGCTGCCCAGGGACTCGCCCCGGCTCCCAGCGGGTGCTACCAGGACTGGTGACTTCGCTCTGCAGTCAGATGCCATGAGGGGACATTCATGTCTGCAGATATACTCAAAGTACATACTTTACCTTAAAGAGACTGTTTTAAATCAGAAGAGACTGCTACCTGTTAAGCTTTTCCTATATTGCGAGCGGGGGTTTAGTGGAGGGCGGTGGTGGGGCAATCTGAGAACAAGTGATTGGAATACTCAGTTTTGGTATTTGAGTAACAGAAAAACATGCTATTTTTAAAAATGAAACACTAACATCTTTGCTGGTAACTGTATCTTTTCTTTGATATATTTTCTAACAGCTTTATGGATGTATAATTAATATATAATAAACTGTTCCTGTTCATGGGGTTCTAGCAGTATGAATAATGGAGTGGTTTGCCATTCGCTTCTCCAGTGGAACACATTTTTTCAGAATTCTCCACCATGCCCTGTTCGTCTTGGGTGGCCCTGCATGGCATGGCTCACAGCTTTATTGAGTTAAACAAGCCCCTTTGCCATGAGAAAAGAGAAGGGGGCGGCAGAAGATGAGATGGTTAGATACCATCACCGACTCAATGGACATGAATTTGAACAAACTCCAGGAGACAGTGAAGGACAGAGGAGCCTGGGGTGCTGCAGTCCACGGGGCTGCAATGAGTTGGACATGACTGAGCAGTGGAGCACACACAAAGTGTTCATATTTAAGTGTAAAATTTGGTAAGTTTGAGATACCTATCTATCTACCTATCTATGTATATTTTATGTCTTCACCAAACCATCACCACAATGAACAGTGAGGAGGAAGCTGATAAAAGAGAACCCGTTTTGCTATAAAATATCCCTGAAAACACATATAAAGAGAAAAACTCACAAAAGTAATCAATTTTGAATTTTAAGAAATGATAAATATTTAAAAGCTCTATTTGGAAAGAAAGTTATGACCAACCTAGATAGCATATTGAAAGGCAGAGACATTACTTTGCCAACAAAGGTCCGTCTAGTCAAGGCTATGGTTTCTCCAGTGGTCATGTATGGATGTGAGAGTTGGACTGTGAAGAACGCTGAGAGCTGAAAAATTGATGCTTTCGAGCTGTGGTGTTGGAGAAGACTCTTGAGAGTCCCTTGGACTGCAAGGAGATCCAACCAGTCCATTCTGAAGGAGATCAGCCCTGGGATTTCTTTGGAAGGAATGATGCTAAAGCTGAAACTCCAGTCCTTTGGCCACCTCATGCGAAGAGTTGACTCACTGGAAAAGACTCTGATGCTGGGAGGGGTTGGGGGCAGGAGGAGAAGGGGACGACAGAGGATGAGATGGCTGGATGGCATCACTGACTGGATGGATGTGAGTCTGAGTGAACTCCGGGAGTTGGTGATGGACAGGAAGGCCTGGCATGCTGCGATTCATGGGGTTCCAAAGAGTCAGACACGACTGACTGACTGAAATGAACTGAACTAAACTGATTTATATAATAAAGGACTGAATTCCCCAGTCAAAACCATGTAACTCTGATATCGAACATTCCGAAAGAATCTTTGTTATAAAATTTAAGGATTATTGAGGAGATACTGTCTTAAGACCCCATACAGAGTTAACGCAAGAGAAGCTTACTGACTGTTTAGGTTTTTCTGAATCACTGTAAAGTAACTGATATATGTCAGACACCTGTTGCTGCATGGTAAGTCACCCCAACAGTCAGTGACTGAAATGACACACGTGACTGTGGATGGGGAGCCAGGTGTGGCTTAGCAGAATACCCGTGTCTCAGGGTCCCCGCCCCCTCAAGGCTGCAGTCAGTGTTGGCTGGGGCCGCAGCCTCACTGGAAGGCTCGCCTGGGGGAGAATGCCCTGAGTTCACACACGTGACTGTGGACAGGACTCTGTTCTTCTCAGGCTGGAAGGAGGCCCTAGGCTCCTTGCTGGCTGTTGCCAGGAACCTCTGTCAGTTCCTTCCAAGTGGGCCCCTCTGCTGGGCAGCACCTGACCACTCTCAGAGTCAGAGGGAGAAAGCACGTGAGGGATCGAGAGGCAAGCAGGACGGCAGGGTCGCCATTGCTTTTGCCACACTCTTTCCTTTAGAACTGAAGCTCCAGGTCTACATCACATGCAAGGAGGGGAGGGCATCACCAGGGGAAGAGGCGGGGTCCGCAGAAGCCATCCGCCTACCACGGGGATCTGTCGTTGTTCAGTCGCTCAGTCGTGTACAACTCTGCGACCCCATGGACTTCGGCACACCGGGCTTCCCTGTCCTTCAACTCTTAGCCTTTTTACTTTTCTAAAATGAAGCCAGAAAAGCACATGAATCTATATCAGAATATTTCTATGCTTAAAAATATCCCAGGACATCGCCCGCCACAGAAGAGACCATCAGGACAGACACCCTGCACTCACCTGCATTCGATGAACCAATGACGGATCTGATCCTGAAGGTTCTCCTTGATGTCGGGACCTTCTGTGAGTTTCAGGTCATCCTTGATTGTGACCAAGGCATCTCTGTATTCCTCTTCATGCTTTATCTGCACCTTATTCCTCAGGTGGCACAGCCTGTCAGCCTGGATCATTGCGGCACTGACTTCATTAAACAAAGGAGGTGGATTCTGAAAATACAGGCCCAAAGCTTTGAGATCATGAAGGTTATAGTGCTGGTGAAAAATATTAGAGACTAGTGAAACATATCAATATCTTCAATAGTGTCTTACCCAAGGCCCTTAAGAAGTACAAACAGAACGAAAGAATCAGAACTTGCAGGAGAACTTGAAGGAGTGACTGGCCACCGTGGGGAGGAAGGATCAGATCACTTCATACATTTTCGAGAAACTAGCTGGGGGTGGGGGTAGGTAGCTAAAAAAATGCATATTTGGTAAATCGTTCAAAAATTATTCAAATTACAGAAAGTAAAGCTTTTCTAAATCTTCTTGGTTAGGGGGAGAGAAAAGAATATAGAGTAAGAAAGCAAGAACCAATGAAAGGAGTGGGTGTTCTGATTTCAAGGAAAAAACGCTGCCAGGATTTCCCTGGTGGTCCAGAGGATAAGAATCCACCTGCCACTGCAAGGGACGTGGGTTCAGTCCCTGGTCCGGGAAGATTCCACATGCTGCAGAATGTCTAAGCTCATGTGCCACAACTACTGAAGCCCTCACACCCCAGAGCCCGTGCTCCACACAACAGAAGCCATCACACCGACCGGCCTGCGCGCCACAGCTAGAAAGTAGCCCCTGCTCGCAACTAGAGAAAAGCAACACAGACCCACAGCACAGCCAGAAGTAAACACATAAAATTATGAAAGGATAAATCATGTTAACAACACAAGCTACCAATACTGCAAACGCATTGATTCGTAATATTTTGTGCTGGATTTTGTTGTCTTCTTTGCTCTTGATGTTAGTAGGTCTGTCTTGTCTGTGTGATGAAATGCCATATAATGCTGTGCTTCTGTGCGGATCTTCCCATGTTCATTCAGGTTAGCAGCATGAAGTCGGCTACGGGAATATTTACACCATAAGTCAGTTCAGTTCAGTTCAGTCACTCAGTCGTGTGCGACTCTGCGATCCCGTGAATCACAGCACACCAGGCCTCCCTGTCCATCACCAACTCCCGGAGTTCACTCAGACTCATGTCCATCGAGTCGGTGATGCCATCCAGCCATCTCATCCTCTGTCGTCCCCTTCTCCTCCTGCCCCCAACCCCTCCCAGCATCACAGTCTTTTCCAATGAGTCAACTCTTCGCATGAGGTGGCCAAAGTATTGGAGTTTCAGCTTTAGCATCATTCCTTCCAAAGAAATCCCAGGGCTGATCTCCTTCAGAATGGACTGGTTGGATCTCCTTGCAGTCCAAGGGACTCTCAAGAGTCTTCTCCAACACCACAGTTCGAAAGCATCAATTCTTCAGTGCTCAGCTTTCTTTATAGTCCAACTCTCACATCTATACATGACCACAGGAAAAACCATAGCCTTGAGTAGATGGACCTTTGTTGGCAAAGTAATGTTGTTGCTTTTCAATATGCTATCTAGGTTGGTCATAACTTTCCTTCCAAGGAGTAAGCGTCTTTTAATTTCATGGGGGCAATCAGCATCTGCAGTGATTTTGGAGCCCAAAAAAAGGTCTAGAAATGAGCAAGTACGACAGATGAAGGCTTGATTTACTGCTTTGATTTGACTGTGCAGACTTCCAAAGTGGTAGAGAAAATACAAGTGCAGATGCACATAAACGTGTGTCACGTCTGTGTCACACTGTGAATAGCACAAAAAATGGAGGTAATATTCTTCCAGCATTCAAAAACCATCATCTGATTCAGCAAAGGAGTCCCTGACTTAAAAAAGTTGGATGAGCGACGTTCTGGCATAGATTTTGCAGTTTCACTTTCACTTTCCTCATTAACACAAAGAAAAGTATCAGGCAACATTCATACTGAAATGACACTCATTTGTCAACTAAAACCACAGGCTGACAACAGATACATGGGTTTAGTAAAAATCGAGGAAGGTGCTCTGAGAGAATCCACAGCTATGTTGAATATGCAAGGAAGAGAAGTACATATTTCACTATTATTTGTAAAACTGCATGTACATATCTTATATCAATGACATGGTAATAAACATAGGTCTGAATACATATGCATGTGTTTCTTTCCAGAGAGTCATGGTTAAGCAATGTGCGGGAGATGTGGGTTCAATTCCTGGGTCAGGAAGATCTCCTGGAGGAGGAAATGCAACCCACTCCAGTCTTCTCTCCTGGAAAATTCCATGGACAGAGGAGCCTGGTGGGGCCTGGGCACATCCAAGATCAGAACTCAGTTGTCGGTGATGCCTTGGTCATCTGCATACCCCTCCACTGCCCACCTTCCGTGGGCCTTCCTTCCCAAACAGGCTATTTGGGATGGGATAGTTACAGAGCCCTCGGAATCTAGGGCAAAGCCTCTTGTTGTTGTTTAGTTGCTAAGTCCTGTCCTACTCTATTGTGACCCCATGGACTGCAGCCCGCCTGGCTCCTCTGCCCATGGGATTATCCTGGCCAGAATACTGGAGTGGGTTGCCATTTCCTTCTCCAAAGGCTGACCTCAGTTCAGTTCAGTCGCTCAGTCGTGTCCGACTCTTTGCGACTCCATGAATCACAGCACGCCAGGCCTCCCTGTCCATCACCAACTCCCGGAGTTCACTCAGACTCACGTCCATCCAGTCAGTGATGCCATCCAGCCATCTCATCCTCTGTCGTCCCTTTCTCCTCCTGCCCCCAATCCCTCCCAGCATCCGAGTCTTTTCCAATGAGTCAACCCTTCGCATGAGGTGGCCAAAGTACTGGAGTTTCAGCTTGAGCATCATTCCTTCCAGAGAAATCCCAGGGCTGATCTCCTTCAGAATGGACTGGTTGGATCTCCTTGCAGTCCAAGGGACACTCAGGAGTCTTCTCCAACACCACAGTTCAAAAGCATCAATTCTTTGGTGCTCAGCTTTTTTCACAGTCCAACTCTCACATCCATACATGACCACTGTAAAAACCATAGCCTTGACTAGATGGACCTTTGTTGGCAAAGTAATGTCTCTGCCTTTCAATATGCTATCTAGGTTGGTCATAACTTTTCTTCCAAGGAGTAAGCGTCTTTTAATTACATGGCTGCAGTCACCATCTGCAGTGATCTTGGAGTCCAGAAAAATAAAGTCAGCCACTGTTTCCACTGTTTCCCCATCTATTTCCCATCAAGTGATGGGACCAGATGCCATGATCTTCGTTTTTGATGAGTTGAGTTTTAAACCAACTTTTTCACTCTCCTCTTTCACCTTCATCAAGAGGCTTTTTAGTTCCTCTTCATTTTCTGCCATAAGGGTGGTACCATCTGCATATCTGAGGTTATTGATATTTCTCCCGGCAATCTTGATTCCAGCTTGTGCTTCTTCCAGCCCAGCGTTTCTCATGATGTACTCTGCACAGAAGTTAAAATAAGCAGGGTGACAATATACAGCCTTGACGTACTCCCTTTCCTATTTGGAAACAGTCTGTTAACTAACCTCAAAAGGTTTTTTTGTCAAATCAGAAGCATAAACAAATCTTCCTCTTCCTGGAGAACTGAACAAGATAAGCCAAGGGTCTGAAGTGGAAAGCGAACGTGGACCGGGTAGAGTGAGGAGAGGGGTGGGTATGGGGAGAAAGAACTGGCACGTCTGATAATGTCCCACACAGACCAGCGGTTCTCAACCTGGTTTGTGCCTCAGTACCTTTGTCAGTCTGGGGAAGTCCACGGATTTCCTCTCAAAATAACGTTTTCAAATGCAGGCTTCCCTGGTGGCTCAGTTGGTAGAGAATCTGGCTGCAGTGCAGTAGACCTAGGTCCGACCTCTGAGTGGGGAGGATCCCCTAGAGAAGGAAATGGCGACCCACCAGTATTCCTGCCTGGGAAATCCCATGGACAGAGGAGCCTGGCGGGCTACAGCCAGGGGTCACAAAGAGTCGGACACGACTCAGCAGCTAAACCATCACCAAAGATAAAATGCACAGATTTATATGGGAAACCAATTACACTGACACATAGCTGTACCTGGTAATGATTAGGCTGGGATTTTGGGTGATGGAGAGAAAGGCCACGGAGATAAAGTGCCATTTTCATCACATCATATCAAGGGCACACACTATCAACAAGACTTAGGGCTGATGATGCTTCCCTGGGTCACTTGACTTAGACTTCACACTGCCCTCTTTGTCATTAAGTGCACCCCCAGTTAAGAAGTGAAAAGTGAAGTTCCTCTCCTTGAGGATACAGCTTCTAAAATTATTTGGGATCATGCAGCAGACATGATTTGTCTCTTTGCTCACACTGTTAATTTGTTTGATCTGTATGGCCTCATGGATATTCATTTTACACTTTGGGTTAGAATCCAGTGCTGCTTTATTATTTTCTGTTCAAATTGTCCCAGTTTTGGTCACTGGGAGCTCTTTCAGTTGGCTCCTGCGTCACTTTGAAAAACTTCCATCATTATATGCATGTGTTTCTGTGGTTTTTAAAAACATGTTCATTTTACATATACCTAATTTTTAAAATGTCAGTAATTGTCTCCCCAAGTGTATCATACCCTCAAATCCAAAACAATGGGGAAAGATTAGTTGCTTCAATAAATGGTGTTGGGAAACGGGATATACACATGAAGGAAAATGAAACTGAGCCCTGTATATACACTATATATATACACACTGAAACTGAGCCCTGTATATATACTGTATATCTCATACTATATACAAACATCAACTCAAAATGGATTAAAGACTTAAACATCAAACAAGAATCCAGAAAACAACTCAAGAAATAAATAAGAGGCTTCTTGACAGTTGTCTTAGCAATAATTTTTGGGGTATGACACCAAAAACTCGGGCAACAAAAGCAAAACTAGACAAGTCGAACTATACCAAACTAAAAAGTTTCTGCACAGCAAGGAAACAAGAAACAAAATGAAAAGGCACCCTACAGAAAGGGAGCAAATATTTACACACCACATATCTGATAAGGAGTGTGGAAAGGCCGGAGCCAAGATGGCGGCGGAGTAGGACGGGGAGAACACTTTCTCCCCCACAAATTCATCAAAAGAGCATTTAAACGTCGAGTAAATTCCACAAAACAACTTCTGAATGCCGGCAGAGGACATCAGGCACCCAGAAAAGCAATCCAACTCTTCGAAAGGAGGTAGGAAAAAATATAAAGGACAAAAAAAGAGACAAAAGAGGGAGGGACGGAGTTCCGTCCCGGGAAGGGAGTCTTAAAAAGAGAGAAGTTTCCAAACACCAGGAAACCTTCTCACTGCTGAATCTGTGCCGAGCTTTGGAAGCACAGAGGGCAACATAACAGGAAGTAAAAATAAATAAACAATTAAAACTCAAAGATTGCGAGTCCTACGGTAACTCCCCCAGCGGAGAAGCAGCGCAGACCCCTGCACGCGCCATTAGCAAGCGGGGGCTGGGCAGGGAGGCGCAGCGCGGGCTGCATCGCTCAGAGTAAGAATCTGGCCTGAATACCCTGAGCACTATCTAAGCGAAATAATTTGGGCTAGCAAACCAGACTGCGGGATATCTACCACGCGAAAAGCCAGCCCCAACGTAAGACACCGCCAGGCCCGCGCACGGAACAAAGAATTGAACAGAGATAGCCGGCTGCAGACCTTCCCCCTCCGGTGACAGGCAGCCAGAGCCGGAAGGGGGCAATCGCAGCCCCAGAGAGACATTATCTATAAAACTGTAAGCAGGCTTCTTTGCTAACTAAAACTTCTTGGGGGTCTGGACGGTTAACATCTGCCTGAGAAGGTGCGCCGGTTTTACAACCAGATAACCGAGTGGCGGGGAGGCGATAAGTCGCAGCATTGGCGCTCGCCAAACACCTCATCACTTGAGCTGCTCGGACCTGGGAAGAGCACAAAACTCAGGCCCAACTGAGTCTGCGCCTCTGAGGACTACCCGAGTGCCTGAACCTGAGCGGCTTGGACCTGGGAGGTACATGCCACCCAGGGCCAGCCTCGGATTGTTCCTGGCGGAACAACCTAGAGCCCAAGCAGTGTGGGCAGGGAGGCTACACGTGCCGTGAGCGGGGGCAGACCCAGTGTGGCTGAGGCACTGCGAGCGCACGCCAGTGTTATTTGTTTGCAGCATCCCTCCCTCCCTCCCCACAGCGCGACTGAACAAAGAGAAGAAATACAACTCCACCCATCAGAACACCGACACAAGCTTCCCTAACCAGGAAACCTTGACAAGCCACCTGTACAAACCCACACACAGCGAGGAAAAGCCACAATAAAGAGAACTCCACAAACTGCCAGAATACAGAAAGGACACCCCAAACTCAGCAATTTAAACAAGATGAAGAGACAAGAGGAATAGCCAGCAGATAAAGGAACAGGATAAATGCCCACCAAACCAAACAAAAGAGGAAGAGATAGGGAATCTACCTGATAAAGAATTCCAAATAATGATAGTGAAATTGATCCAAAATCTTGAAATTAAAATGGAATCACAGATAAATAGCTTGGAGACAAGGATTGAGAAGATGCAAGAAAGGTTTAACAAGGACCTAGAAGAAATAAAAAAGAGTCAATATATAATGAATAATGCAATAAATGAAATTAAAAACACTCTGGAGGCAACAAATAGTAGAATAACAGAGGCAGAAGATAGGATTAGTGAATTAGAAGATAGAATGGTAGAAATAAATGAATCAGAGAGAATAAAAGAAAAACGAATTAAAAGAAATGAGGACAATCTCAGAGACCTCCAGGACAATATTAAACACTACAACATTCGAATCATAGGGGTTCCAGAAGAAGAAGACAAAAAGAAAGACCATGAGAAAATACTTGAGGAGATAATAGTTGAAAACTTCCCTAAACTGGGGAAGGAAATAATCACCCAAGTCCAAGAAACCCAGAGAATCCCAAACAGGATAAACCCAAGGCGAAACACCCCAAGACACATATTAATCAAATTAACAAAGATCAAACACAAAGAATAAATATTAAAAGCAGCAAGGGAAAAACAACAAATAACACACAAGGGAATTCCCATAAGGATAACAGCTGATCTTTCAACAGAAACTCTTCAAGCCAGGAGGGAATGGCAAGACATACTTAAAATGATGAAAGAAAATAACCTACAGCCCAGATTATTGTACCCAGCAAGGATTTCATTCAAGTATGAAGGAGAAATCAAAAGCTTCTCAGACAAGCAAAAGCTGAGAGAATTCTGCACCACCAAACCAGCTCTCCAACAAATACTAAAGGATATTCTCTAGACAGGAAACACAAAAATGGTGTATAAATTCGAACCCCAAACAATAAAGTAAATGGCAACGGGATCATACTTATCAGTAATTACCTTAAACGTAAATGGGTTGAATGCCCCAACCAAAAGACAAAGACTGGCTGAATGGATACAAAAACAAGACCCCTACATATGTTGTCTACAGGAGACCCACCTCAAAACAGGGGACACATACAGACTGAAAGTGAAGGGCTGGAAAAAGATTTTCCATGCAAATAGGGACCAAAAGAAAGCAGGAGTAGCAATACTCATATCAGATAAAATAGACTTTAAAACAAAGGCTGTGAAAAGAGACAAAGAAGGTCACTACATAATGATCAAAGGATCAATCCAAGAAGAAGATATAACAATTATAAATATATATGCACCCAACACGGGAGCACCGCAGTATGTAAGACAAATGCTAACAAGTATGAAAGGAGAAATTAACAATAACACAATAATAGTGGGAGACTTTAATACCCCACTCACACCTATGGATAGATCGACTAAACAGAAAATTAACAAGGAAACACAAACTTTAAACGATACAATAGACCAGTTAGACCTAATTGATATCTATAGGACATTTCATCCCAAAACAATGAATTACACCTTTTTCTCAAGCGCACATGGAACCTTCTCCAGGATAGATCACATCCTGGGCCATAAAGCTAGCCTTGGTAAATTCAAAAAAATAGAAATCATTCCAAGCATCTTTTCTGACCACAATGCAGTAAGATTAGATCTCAATTACAGGAGAAAAACTATTAAAAATTCCAACATATGGAGGCTGAACAACACGCTGCTGAATAACCAACAAATCACAGAAGAAATCAAAAAAGAAATCAAAATTTGCATAGAAACGAATGAAAATGAAAACACAACAACCCAAAACCTGTGGGACACAGTAAAAGCAGTCCTAAGGGGAAAGTTCATAGCAATACAGGCACACCTCAAGAAACAAGAAAAAAGTCAAATAAATAACCTAACTCTACACCTAAAGCAACTAGAAAAGGAAGAAATGAAGAACCCCAGGGTTAGTAGAAGGAAAGAAATCTTAAAAATTAGAGCAGAAATAAATGCAAAAGAAACAAAAGAGACCATAGCAAAAATCAACAAAGCCAAAAGCTGGTTCTTTGAAAGGATAAATAAAATTGACAAACCATTAGCCAGACTCATCAAGAAACAAAGGGAGAAAAATCAAATCAATAAAATTAGAAACGAAAATGGAGAGATCACAACAGACAACACAGAAATACAAAGGATCATAAGAGACTATTATCAAAAATTATATGCCAATAAAATGGACAACGAGGAAGAAATGGACAAATTCTTAGAAAAGTACAACTTTCCAAAACTCGACCAGGAAGAAATAGAAAACCTTAACAGACCCATCACAAGCACGGAAATTGAAACTGTAATCAAAAATCTTCCAGCAAACAAAAGCCCAGGTCCAGACGGCTTCACAGCTGAATTCTACCAAAAATTTAGAGAAGAGCTAACACCTATCCTGCTCAAACTCTTCCAGAAAATTGCAGAGGAAGGTAAACTTCCAAACTCATTCTATGAGGCCACCATCACCCTAATACCAAAACCTGACAAAGATCCCACAAAAAAAGAAAACTACAGGCCAATATCACTGATGAACATAGATGCAAAAATCCTAAACAAAATTCTAGCAATCAGAATCCAACAACACATTAAAAAGATCATACACCATGACCAAGTGGGCTTTATCCCAGGGATGCAAGGATTCTTCAATATCCGCAAATCAATGTAATACACCACATTAACAAATTGAAAAACAAAAACCATATGATTATCTCAATAGATGCAGAGAAAGCCTTTGACAAAATTCAACATCCATTTATGATAAAAACTCTCCAGAAAGCAGGAATAGAAGGAACATACCTCAACATAATAAAAGCTATATATGACAAACCCACAGCAAACATTATCCTCAATGGTGAAAAATTGAAAGCATTTCCTCTAAAGTCAGGAACAAGACAAGGGTGCCCACTTTCACCATTACTATTCAACATAGTTTTGGAAGTTTTGGCCACAGCAATCAGAGCAGAAAAAGAAATAAAAGGAATCCAAATTAGAAAAGAAGAAGTAAAACTCTCACTATTTGCAGATGACATGATCCTCTACATAGAAAACCCTAAAGACTCCACCAGAAAATTACTAGAACTAATCAATGATTATAGTAAAGTTGCAGGATATAAAATCAACACACAGAAATCCCTTGCATTCCTATACACTAATAATGAGAAAACAGAAAGAGAAATTAAGGAAACAATTCCATTCACCATTGCAACGACAAGAATAAAATACTTAGGAATATATCTACCTAAAGAAACTAAAGACCTATATATAGAAAACTATAAAACACTGGTGAAAGAAATCAAAGAGGACACTAATAGATGGAGAAATAGACCATGTTCATGGATTGGAAGAATCAATATAGTGAAAATGAGTACACTACCCAAAGCAATTTATAGATCCAACGCAATCCCTAAAAAAAAAAAAAAAGGAGTGTGGAAAAAATATAAGGAACATATGCAACTTAAAAATAGCCTAAACAGGCAAATGGACTAAGACAATTTTTGCCAAACAAGACATGCAAATGGCCAACAGGTATACGAACATGTGTCAACATCACTGATCGTCCGGAAAATGCAAACTGAAACCACAATGAGGCAGCACCTCACATCTGTCAAACGGCTCCTATCAAGCAGAGAAGAGACGAGAAACTGGAACCTTCGTGCACTGTCGATGGGAATGTAAATTGGTGCAGCCACTCTGGAGGGTCCTCAAAAAACTAAAAACAGAACTACTATATGATCCGGCAGTACTACTTCTGTGTATATATTCCTATGGATGTGAGAGTTGGAGTATAAAGAAAGCTGAGCACTGAAGAATTGATGCTTTTGAACTGTGGTGTTGGAGAAGACTCTTGAGAGTCCCTTGGACTGCAAGGACATCCAACCAGTCCATCCTAAAGGAG
Organism: Bos grunniens; assembly: GCF_055505025.1. Lineage (NCBI taxonomy): Eukaryota > Metazoa > Chordata > Mammalia > Artiodactyla > Bovidae > Bos > Bos grunniens. The sequence goes on along the minus strand of NC_141167.1, from coordinate 5,468,215 downwards.
ATCAGCCCTGGGTGTTCATTGGAAGGACTGATGCTGAAGCTGAAACTCCAATACTTTCGCCACCTGGTGCGAAGAGCTGACTCATTTGAAAAGACCCTGATGCTGGGAAAGATTGAAGGCGGGAGGAGAAGGGGACCATAGAGGATGAGATGGTTGGATGGCATCACCGACTCAATGGACATGGGTTTGGATGGACTCCGGGAGGTGGTGATGGACAGGGAGGCCTGGCGTGCTGCAGTCCATGGGGTCGCAAAGAGTCGGACATGACTGAGTGACTGAACTGAACTGAATTCAAAGGAAATGACCTAAAGAGATATCTACACCCCCTGTTCACTGCAGCATTATTCACAATAGCCAAGATATGGATACAACTGAAAGCCAGGGCCCATTTTAGATCTGAAACTCCCTAGCCTTTTGTTATAAGTTTTGTTTGTTTGTTTTTTGTTACTGTTTCTTTACAATTTCCTTCCTCTGTTTGCTTCTTTTTTTCCAAGGAACTCCTGCAATTTTCTTTACATATATCCCTCACCCATCACTTTGTCATTTGGCTACTTTTTAGGAGATTTTCTTTTTTTTCAACTTTATTTTTTGAAATTCTACTATTATATTTTACCTCTTCAACAGCACTGTCCTGTTTTTTGGTTTTCCCTTGCTGGAGGGCATGGTGCTTTAATCCCTGGATTCAATAATCTATTTTTGTTTCTCTAAGGTTATTACTTTCAGAATTTTGTTTTTCATTTTTATTCTCTTCCTCTTACTCCTTCCAATTTCTTTTCTGTTGCATCTCTGTCTCTAAGTGACTGGCAACTCTTTGATGCTCACCCTTGCTTAGGAGGAGGCTCCCAGACCTGTTTGGATGCTGTGTAGGGTAGCTGCTGACTGCTGGATTGACATCTTTGACAATCCTCAAAGATGATGCTGTCAAGCTGTTTTGTTGGAGGTATCTGAATATGGGCTTCCCTGATAGCTCTGATGGTAAAGAATCTGCCTGCAACGTGGGAGACCAGAGTTCAATCCCTGGGTCTGGAAGACCCCCTGGAGAAGGGAATGACAACCCGCTCCAGTATTCTTCCCTTAAGAATCCCATGGAGAGAGGAGCCTGGGGGTATCTGAATATTTGTTGAGGTATCTGAATATCAGTATCCAAATGTGTTTCTTTTGAGCTGGTCAGTTTCTGCAGATAGAACTCCTCCCACCTGGTCCGGATGCAGTAGAAGCATGGCTGCCCAAGCCCAGCAGAGGGAGGGAGCTGTGGGTCTCACTGCCATGAACACAGAAGTTCTCCTAATCCTCCCTCTCAGAACAGGATCTCAGTTCACTCCTCATTGGGCAGAAAGAACAAGAAAACACATGTGCTTACCCTACCAAGTTAACCCAAACTCACTGATACATTTGAGTTAGATCTGATAGACAGAGTGCCTGAAGAACTATGAATGGAGGTTCGTAACACTGTACAGGAGGCAGTGATCAAAACCATCCCCAAGAAAAAGAAATGCAAAAAGGCAAAATGGTTGTCTGAGGAGGCTTTACAAATAGCTGAAAAAAAGAAGAGACACAAAAGGCGAAGGAGAAAAGGAAAGATATACCCATCCGAATGCAGAGTTCCAAAGAACAGCAAGGAGGGATATGAAAGCCTTCCTAAGTGAACAATCCAAAGAAATACAGGAAAACAATATATTGGGAAAGACTGGAGCTCTCTTTGAGAAAATTAGAGATACCAAGGGAAGATATCATGCAAAGATGGGCACAATAAAGGACAGAAACGGTATGAACCTAACAGAAGCAGTAGATATTAAGAAGAGATGCCAAGAGTATACAGAAGAACTGTACAAAAAAGATCTTCATGACCAGGATAACAAGGATGGTGTGATCACTCACCTAGAGCCAGACATCCTGGAATGTGAAGTCAAGTGGGCCTTAGGAAGCATCACTACGAACAAAGCTAGTGGAGGTGATGGAATTCCAGTTGAACTCTTTCAAATCCTCAAAGATGATGCTGTCAAAGTGCTGCACTCAATATGCCAGCAAATTTGGAAAACTCAGCAGTGGCCACGGGACGGGAAAAGGTCAGTTTTCATTCCAATCACATAGAAAGGCAATGCCAAAGAATGCTCAAACTATCGCACAACTGTACTCATCTCACAAGCTAGTAAAATAATGCTCAAAATTCTCCAAGCCAGGCTTCAACAGTAAGTGGACCAAGACCTTCCAAATGTACAAGCTGGATTTAGAAAAGGCAGAGGAATCCAAGATCAAATTGCCAACATCTCTTGGATCATGGAAAAAGCAAGAGAATACCAGAAAAGCATCTACTTTTGCTTCACTAACTATGCTAAAGCCTTTAACTGTGTGGATCACAACAAACTGGAAAATCACAACACACTGGAAGAGATGGAAAATACCAGACCACCTTACATGCTTCCTGAGAAACCTGTATGCAGGTCAAGAAGCAACAGTTAGAACTGGGCAGGGAGCAACAGACTGTATCAAAATTGGGAAAAGAGTACGTCAAGGTTGTATATTGTCACCTTGCTTATTTAACTTCTATGCAGAGTACATCATGCAAAATGCCGGGCTGGATGAAGCACAAGCTGGAATAAAGATTGCTGTAGAAGTATCAATAACCTCAGACACAGAGATTATACCACCTTTATGGCAGAGAGAGGAGGAACTAAAGACCCTCTTGATGAAGGTCAAAGAGAAGAGTGAAAAAGTTGGCTTAAAACTCAAATTCAAAAAAGGAAGATCATAGCATCTGGTCCTAACACTTAATGGCAAATAGATGGGGAAACAATGGAAACAGTGACAGACTTTATTCTCTTAGGCTCCAAAATCACTGGGGATGGTGACCGCAGCCATCAAATTAAAAGACACTTGCTCCTTGGAAGAAAAGCTATGACAAACCCAAAAGTAGAGAAATTACTTTGACAATAAAAGTCCTTTTAGTCAAAGCTATGGTTTTTCGAGTAGTCATGTACAGATGTGAGAGCTGGACCATAAAGAAAACTGAGTACTGAAGAATTGATGCTTTTAAATTGTGGTGTTTGAGAAAACTCTTGAGAGTTCCTTGGACTGCAAGGAGCTCAAACCAGTCAGTCACGAACTTCCCTGGTGATTCCTAAAAGAAATCAACCCTGAATATTCATTGGAAGAACTGATGCTGAAGTTTAAGCTCCAATACTTTAGCCACCTGATTCAAAGAGCTGACTCACTGAAAAGACCCTGACGCTGGGAAAGACTGAAGGCAGAAGAAGGGGACAACAGAGGATGAGATGGTTGGATGGCATCGATGACTCAATAGACATGAGTTTGAGCAAGCTCCGGGAGATGGTGAAGAACAGGGAGGCCAGGTGTGCTGCAGTCCATGGGGTCGCAAAGAGTCGGACATGACTAAGCAACTGGACAACAACACTGATAATTCTCTTATGTTCCTTTGTTTTAAACTTTTCAGCATCAGTTTGCTTGAAGTTTCTCCCTTTCAACAGCATATAACTGGGTATTAAAATTTAATCTGAGAATTACAGAAAAGAGGAACTTAATTATTAATTTAGATAAGTAAAATATTTGGAGCTAATTCTGCCATCTTATACTTTTTAACACAATTTCTTATTTTCCCTTTCCTGTCTTTTGATGGCTCAGATAGTAAAGAATTTGCCTGCAGGAGACCCAGGTTCAATCCCTCAGTCAGGAAGACACCATGCAGAAGGGAATGGCAACCTACTCCAGTATTCTTGCCTGGAGAATTCCATGGACAGAGGAGCCTGGTGGGCTACAGTCCATGGGGTCTCAAAGAGTCAGACATGACTAAGTCACTAACAAACATCTTTTGTTGGGTTTATGCAGTTAGCTTTGTTCATTCTTGCCATGTAGTGGTTAATAAATTGTACATCTTATTTTTAATCTTCTGCCAGTTATTCTGAAGTTTTTTTAAACAGAATAATTATCACCTGTATTTCTATCTATGTCTAGAATTCACTAGTATCTCTACTATTTCTTTAAGGAAGTCTAGGAGCTCTGCATGTGTTCACTTTTATTCCCCCAAACTTCTATTCTATAATCACAGATTGTGATTAGCTTTAAAAATTAGTAACTACTTAGATTTAACCACTGTTTTGGTTTCTTTATTTACTCTTCATTGTCTTATTCAGTTTTCATTTTGTCGAAGCATGTCCTTGAGTGCAACTTTCAGGATGGATATAATCAGCCATAAATATTCTAAGTACTTGCATTTCTAAAATGTCTTTATTTGGTCCCTCCCCCTCCAATGGCAACCTTGGAGAAGACTTCTAACAGGCAGAGCTGCCAGGAACTAGCTTGTTGGGACTTCAATGACTGCTGCTTTGTAGACAAGCTTTTCTGCTCTTAGGATGCTTTACAGACTTTTGAAAGTTCATCACAATGCATCCAGGTGAGTGCATTTCTTCATGCATCACATCCTGCATTTGGTGGGTCAATTCAATGTAAAGAATTACTTCTTGGGACTTCCCTGATGATCCAGTGGCTAAAGACTGTGCTTCCAACGCACTGGTTGGATCTCTGGTCAGGGAACTAAGATGTTGCACGCCATCTGGCGTGGCCAAAATGAGTAAGCAAAATGAAGAGATGTTTACTTAAAAAAAAGAATTATGTCTTCCCCTCTGTGTCCTTCTGTTATTTATCTCTGTTTCTTCTCCTGCAATAAATACTGCATAAATGGCAGGTCACCAGTTTGACCTGAACTTTTCTCTTGTATTTTCCATCTCCCGCTTATTTGCTTGCACTGCGCTACGAAAGATTTATCTTTCACAATTAATTTGGCTTTCAGTTACGTCCGCTTATTATTTGGAATTATTTAGAATATCAGGAGGGTTACTATTGTTTTGCTTCTTTGAGCATGCTTTTATCTTCCCAAAATTCTTTCTCATTTTATATTTGCTCCTTTCTTGTTTTTAGTAGCCACTCTGTTCAGGGTCACTGTCCTTATGGCAGAAAGTGAAGAAGAACTAAGGAGGCTCTTGATGAAAGTGAAAGAGGAGAGTGAAAAAGTTGGCTTAAAACTCAACATTCAGAAAACTAAGATCATGGCATAGTCCCATCATTTATGGCAAATACATGGGGAAACAGTGGAAACAGTGAGAGACTTTATTTTTGGGGCTCCAAAATCACTGCAGATGGTGACTTGCAGCCATGAAATTAAAAGACGCTTGCTCCTTGGAAGAAAAAGTTATGACCAACCTAGACAGCATATTAAAAAGCAGAGACATCACTTTGTCAACAAAGGTCCATCTAGTCAAGGCTATGGTTTTTCCAGTGGTCATGTATGGATGTGAGAGTTGGACTATAAAGAAAGCTGAGTGCTGAAGAATTGATGCTTTTGAAGTGTGGTGTTGGAGAAGACTCTTGAGAGTCAGTTGGACTGCAAGGAGATCCAATCAGTTCATCCCAAAGGAAATCAGTCCTGACTATTCATTGGAAGGACTGATGCTGAACCTGAAACTCCAGTACTTTGGCCACCTGATGCAAAAAACTGACTCATTGGAAAAGACCCTGATGCTGGGAAAGATTGAAGGTGGGAGGAGAAGGGGACAACAGAGGATGAGATGGTTGGATGGCATCACTGACATGATGGACATGAGTTTGAGTAAGCTCTGGGAGTTGGTGATGGACAGGGAAGCCTGGCATGCTGCAGTCCATGGGGTCGAAAAGAGTTGGACACAACTGAGCGACTCAACTGAACTGAACTTGTTCAGGGAAATTATTTCAGATGGAATACATCCTCAGATATACTAGTGAGTTCTTTTTTTCCACGTTCACATTTTTCCTCAAAATGGTGAAGAGCGTTAAAAAAAGTACAGACTCCTAGTTCCACCCTGGTGGTGAGGTAGAAGCAAATAAATATTGTAGTTTGGTAAAATCTTCAAGTGATTCTGATAATAATCAGGTTTGAGGAAAAACTAGTTGGCTCTAGAAAATGGGTTAGTCACTGAGAGCCCACAGGTCAAACCTGGCCCATTATTTCTGTGAATTAAGTTTTACTGGAATGCAGACATCCCCATTCATTTACACATTGTCTATGGCAGCTTCACACTACAATGGCCACCCTGAATAGCTGGGACAGACACTATACTGCCTACAGAGTCTACAGGAAGGATGAGAAAGAGAAAGAAGAGGAAGTGGAGGGGGAGGAGGAGACGAAAAGGGGGAGGGAAGAGGGGAAGGGGAGAAGTGAGGTGGGGAGGCGGAGGAAAGGGAACGGGCAGAGAAGGAGAGACGGAGGAGGGAGGACTAAGAGAGGAATCACAGAGGAAGACACAGGATGATTTCCTGAGTTTCTGCTGTGCACGCGCACTGGAGAGAAACAATGTTTTAGGCCTTACAGCAAGCCAGCCAGGCAGGTTATTCTTATCATATAAAGAAACGGGAGAAAACAACAGCAAACAAGGAAATGGAACTAGAGAGGCTAGTTAATGTTCCCCAATTCACACAGCAGGCAGATGGCAGAGGCAGCCACTGACCCCTAGCTTCTGTGATCCAAGGCCATGCTCGGGGGTTTGGGGACAGAATGCCTGGTTTGTGTCTTGGCAGGGCCACTTGCTGCTTCCGTGATAGCGAACAAGGCGCTGATTCTCCTAAGGATGGGACAGCATTAGGCTGTGAGGAGTGCATGGAGCCCAAAGCCAGCCAAGGAGCCTGGCACCTGGTCGTGCTTTATTGTTACACCAGGGGCACCAACATCTTAGCAGGTGAAACCCAAGGATGTTGGGGGCTACCAGGACAGGGAGGCCTGGCGTGCTGCAGTCCATGGGGTCACAAAGAGTCAGACACGACTGAGCGACTGAACTGAACTGAACTGCACCAGGTAAAGAAAGTCCCAGGGGTATGAGAAAGACATGAAAGTCCTTTCTAAATCTGTGAAACAAGTGTATGACAAAATTCAAAGCCTTATTTACAAAAGGCATCAGCAAAACTGTACATTTAAATCAATAACTTGGAAAAAAGACAGTCTTAAAAGACTCATTTTAGGTCATGTGCTCAGATGCTCGGTTGTGTCCAACTCTGCGACCCCATGGACTGTTGGCCGCCAGGCTCCTCTGTCCATGGAATTTTCCAGCCAAGAATACTGGAATGGGTTGCCACTTCCTCCTCCAGGGGATCTTCAATCCTGACTCAGGGATTGAACCCAAGTCTCTTAGGTCTCCTGCACTGGCAGGTGGATTCTTTACCACTAATGCCAATATATATATTTAAGATATATATAAAAGTAAATTCCAAGTGGATGAAATAATTAAATTTAGCAAGTATGCAGGTGCAAACACACACACACACTATTCCCAAGAAATATTTATAAGCCCCAGGAGGCATTTCTCTACTTGAATTCACAATTGAGATGCTGTTAGAATTCACTTAATTACATAAGGTCAGTTGAAAAAAAAAGAAAATCACACATATAATACTCAATAAAAATATGCATTAGAATGTCTAACAAAATGAGCCTATTGTCTAAAGTTTAGTATAATGAGAACATGAGAATGTACAACTTTTGACTAGGGAAAAAACCCTAAAACGACTTTAAAAGTGAATCTAGAATAAGAATTACAGAATCATTTTAAAAAACAATGTTAAAAACCCAGTGATCTGAATTTGCTTCAATATATAACTAAAGTCATGATTTTGTGTCAAAATAGAGAGACAGGAATTCCCCTTATCTAATCATTGAGAAAAATAACCAATTCTTATATTTTTCAGGTAATGTTTTACCTTCTTGGTGTCATGAAATACAAGTTTATAACTCACAGAGATTTTTATCTGATCTCTCCTAAAGTCCACTGTTTTTATTAAGAAGTTCAAATGCATCTCTGCTACAAAGGACCCAAACTTCTTTGTCTCTGATGAAAGTGTAAACTTGTTTTAAGGTCATGCGTCAATGTTATGATTCTTTACCAGTGACTCATATGACATTCCCCTCCCACCCCCAACATACTACATTGTTCTTACAGTAAATCACAGCAGATTTTTTCCATACAAGTCAACACATGCAAACTGTGTTTTAGCCGGGCCTTGCCGCCTTTGAATCCTTAAAAGTGAATTTATAAGGGACTTCTCTGGTGGTCTAGTGGTTATGAATCCACCGTCCAATGCAGGGGACACGGGTTTGATCCCTGGTCTGGGAAGGTCCGTCGTGCTGCGGGGTAACTGGGGTAACTTAGCCCCGCGTGCCACAGCTACTGGGCCTGAGAGAGGCGGCTACTGAGCCCGGGCACCCCAGAGCCCACGCTCTGCAACAGGAGCGCCACGGCAATGAGAAGCTGCAACCGGCAAACGGCCCGATCAACCATGAAGATCCAGTGCAGCCAAAAGTGAATAAATAAAAAAAAAAATTTACAGTGAATTAACGAGTAGGCGACTCTGACTGGTGTCCTCTCAACAGTTCTATACAAAGTGGTCGGCCAACTTTCTGACACATCCATGATCTATGACAAAACAGAAGTCTCCCTGCCCTCACCAGAGTTTTGTAATTGGCATGACACTCTGTCCCACACCTTCTTGCTGTACATCTCTTCACTGATGTTACATCCATCTTTAGAGACAGAAGTGAGGATCTGATTATCCCATTGAACAGATGGGGACGCTGAGGTCCATCAGCTAATGACCACCCACCCCCCCAGGCCGTCAATATGTTAATGAATAAGCTGGCAATAAGGTTTCTGGGTGTGTGTTTCCCCTATTACACCATGCTGGGCTGTTAATATGTGTGTATTCATGCGTGTTTCTTGAGATAGACTTTCTCTGACAAAAATACATTTGGGGTCATTTGTAGTTTCTTTCTCTAGTTGCTTTTGAATTTAAAGGTTATAATATATTTAGGTCCTATGTTAATGAGTAGCTTTTCCTTTGGGCTAAAACATCTTTTCTTCTTTAGCAACTTTGGTCATATGGAACTCAAATTTGTTAACTTGCCGTATAAACAGCAACTCATTTAAAAATAAATTATGAATATTAAAGGGAAATAGAGAACACGATAATATACTATATATGGAAATACATCAGCTGTAGAATAATGCATCTTAATGAAGGCTTCCCATGTGAATAAACCATTATATTTACAAGCTTTCCATGGTTAATGACCCAGAACTGGTTAACGAAACCTACGTTTATAGCAAGGTCCTCCGTCAGCAAAAATATACATATTAATAATTGATGGTGCCGTAAAAATAGGACATAAGATGATGCTTCCTGGGTTTGTGGAGAAATGGGACTCTATGGTCCATTAACTTAAAATGCTTATCTAATGTTTGATGGGCTTTGTCTTTAAAAATCCTTCTTCAAATTAGTAAGATAAAATGGACATTTGTCCAAATGACAATCTGGCCAATTCATCAGCCTCGCAAATAAGTGATTTAATACTGGCAACTTTCTTGAGCAGCTCATGGTCCTGGGGGTTTTGCTTCTCTTTCATGCTCTGCAGTCACGGGAGGCGAGGATGGAGAAGTGATGGGAAGGAAGAGGGTCCACTGTCCACTCCAGCAGATGCCCAGCGAGTCCGTGCAGAGATTAATTAGCTCCGGTTGCCTCCAGGACACAGCCTGAGAGGGCATCATTAGGGAGCACTCAGAGCCACGCCAGCAACCCATCGGCCACGCCACACGCTTCTGGCTCTAATTTGCTCATGGAATGCCTCATGCTGTGGAGTAAACTGCTCTTCAGTTGGTCTGTTTTAAGATCGTGTGTATGCGTGTATGTGCCTGTGTACGTGTGTTTCAGTTTACAAAAATAAGCCCTTTGTTTCAGCATTTCATTTCAGAGTAACACATCTATAATTATATGCCTGTGTTTATAGAAACACACTTACTCAGAAAGACGAACCCAGCAAGAAGAAGTGGAGTGAAGGCTGTGTGGAGAGTCAGAGCTGACGGCTTTGTTTTGCCCTCTGCTTATACTTTAGTTATGGTTAATCTTTATTTTTGTTGTTGTTTTTCAGTCGCTCAGTCATGTATGACTCTGCGACCCCATGGACTGTAGCACGCCAGGCTTCCCTGTCCTTCACTATCTTTCGGAATGTGCTCAAACTCACGTCCATCGAGTCAGTGATGCCATCCAACCATCTCATCCTCCGTCATCCCCTTCTCCTCCTGCCTTCAATATTTCCCAGCATCAGGGTCTTTTCCAATGAGTCGGCTCTTTGCATCAGGTGGCCAAAGTATTGGAGCTTCAGCTTCAGCATCAGTCCTTCCGATGAATATTCAGGATTGACCTCCTTTAGGACTGACTGGTTTGATCTCCATGCCACAATTTGAATGGGTGCAACACAATGAAAAATAAAGCAATTTCTACCCTGTTATATCTAATTTCTAAAATTTTTAGTAAAGTTTGATTGAGTAGCAGCTGGGCTAGAACAGCACAGTTGAGCCTATTAGCTGATGATTAGCGTAGTGGTGGGAGCTTAACTGGCTACTTTTGTATCCTATAGTCTTTAAAAATGTTTTAAAATAAATACTTCAACAGCACTTACAGTTTTTGAGATGCTATTTTGACTGGTTTGCAAATATTAATTTATTTCTAACAATAAATAAGCAGCCTAACATATGAATACCTTTACTACCTTCATTTTATATATGCAGAAACTGAGGTACAGAGAGGTCAAGGAACTTGTCCAGAGTCGCACAGCCAGCAAGTGGCAGACTGTGGTTTGACCTGAAGCGTCTACCTATAGAGTCTCTGCTCTTAACCCTCTATGCTCTGTTGTATCTCTTCACTGATGCATTTCTGGCTTAAAATATTTTGTGTGAAAATGGCTTTTTATGGGTACCATGGATCATACTTTGAAAACCTGCACGTTTGTAATTTTAATAGACATTGCTGAGCTGCCTGGTAAGAGACTGAGGGTTGAGTTCACGCCCCCCACCCCTAGCAGTAAACAACAGCCTTTTATCCCAAATCTTGCCCACACTGGGATATTAACCATTTTGATCATGGCTAACTTAAACAGACAAAAACGGCAATGGAATAAACATTTTGAATCATGAATGATGTATTTAAACCCACGACGATCAGCCATTTCAAAAACGAATAGGGGACACTTCATGTGTCAGACACTGTTTCAAACGCTTTATGGGCACTGGTTTCTTTAGCTCACGTCCAGGAGCTGGGTGCCAGCCCTATCTGCACTTTGCACGTGTGGAGACTTAGGCCCCGAGACGTCAAGTCACCTCCCCAGCTCACACGCGAGTAAGTGGTGCAAACAGCACCTGAACCGGGCTGGGCTGGCCTTCCCTTCTCTTCGCCAGTAGTGGACTCCGTATTGGGTCCAAATCTGAGATGAATAAAAGCATGTGTCCTGCCCTAGAATACAGATAAAGACCCCTGGGATCGGGTGACAAAAGGAAGAGAATCCTCTATCTCCTTGAGTTTCTGATGTCCTGGGGGCCTGCGGCAAGAATGAAGCAGAGTGAGAATACCAACAGATACTTTCCGGAAATAAACCCATGCACATATGGCCAGTTAATTTACAACAAAGGAGGCACAGATATGCAATGGAGAAAAGAGTCCACAACAGACGCGGGCAGGAATACCGGACAACCACAGGCAAAGAGTGAAACTGGACCCCCATCTCACACCATGCGAGAATAAATAAAATACGGATTGCTGTTGTTTAGTTGCTAAGACTCATCTGACTCTTTCGTGACCCCATGAACTACAGCCCACCAGGCTCCTCTGTCCATGGGATTTCCCAGGCAAGAATACTGGTTAAAGTAAAGTGCTAGTCACTCAGTCGTGCCTGACTCTTTTTGACCCCGTGGACTGCAGCCCACCAGGCTCCTCTGTCCTTGAGATTTTCCAGGCAAGGATACTGAAGTAGGTTGCCATTTCCTTCTCCAGGGGATCTTCCCAACCCAGGGATCGAACCCAGGTCTCCCGCATTGCAGGCAGATTCTTTACCAGCTGAGTCACAAGGGAAGCCCAAGAATACTGGAGTGATCTTTCTAACCCGGGAATCAAACTAGGGTCTCCTGCACTGCAGGCAGATTCTTACCAACTGAGCTACAAGGGAAGGAGCGGGTTACTATTTCCTTCTCCAGGGGATCTTCCCAATCCAAGGACTGAACCTAAGTCTCCTTCATTGGCAGGCAGATTCTTTACCACTGAGGCACCAGGAAAGCCCCAAGAATAGATTAGAGACTTCAATGTAAGGCCTGAAACTATAAAATTCCTAGAAGAAAACACAGGCAATAAACTCTTTAACATCAGTCTGAACAATATTATTTTGGACTTCTCCCTGCACTGAAGAATTGATGCCATTAAACTGTGGTGCTGGAGAAGACTCTTCAGAGTCCCCTGAACAGCAAGGAGGTCCAACCAGTCAGTCCTAAGACAATCAACCCTGAATATTCATTGGAAGGACTGATGCTGAAACTGAAGCTCCAATACTTTGACTGATTTGAAGAGCCAACTCACTGGAAAAGACCCTGAAGCTGGGAAAGACTGAGGGTAAGAGGAGAAGGAGGTGACAGAGGATGAGTTGATTGGTAGGCAACACTGACTCAATGGACATGAGTTTCAGCAAACTCCAGGAGATAGTGAAGGACAGGGAAACCTGGCATGCTGCAGTTCATGGGGTTGTGAAGAGTTGGACAGGACTGAGTGACTGAACAACAACTGTAAGTAAAGGCAACAAAAGCAAAAATAAACAATGGAACGACATGCTTTTGCACAGTAAAATGATTAACAGGAAATGATTAACAAAACTAAAGGGCTACCTACTGAATGGGAGACAGTATCTGCAAATTATATACCTGAAAAAGGGTTAATATCCAAATTATATAAAGAACTTATCCAATCTAATGGCAAAGAACAAACAGCCTGATTAAAAAAATGAGCAGATGACAAGAGGCATTTTTCCAAAGAAGACATACAGATGGCCAACAGAGACACATGAAAACATGCTCAACATCACTAACTGTCAGGGAAATCAAAATCCAAACCACAATGAGATATCTCCTCAGACCTGTCTGACTGGGGATTAAAAAGACAAAAAAATAATAAATGTTAGTGAGGATGTGGAGAAATGGGAATCCTTGTACAATGTTGGAATGTAAATTGGTGCAGCCACTATGAAAAAGTGGGCAGATTTCTCAAAAAAATTAAAAACAGAACTACCATACAATCTGGCAATCTCATTTTGGGTACTGATCTGAAGAAAACAAAAATATTCAAAAAGATACATGACTCATTATTTGTAATATCTGACATACAGAAGCAACCTAAGTGTCCACGCAATAGATAAATGAATACGGATGATGAATATATACAACATACACGCACGTGGAATATTACTCAGCCACACAAAAGAATGAAGTCCTGCCGTTTGTGGCAACAGGCATGGACCTGGACAGTAGTATGCTAAGTGAAATAAGTTAGACAAAGGAAAGCAAATAGCATGTGATTTCATTTATATGTAGAATCTAAAAATCAAAACACATGAACATCAAAACCGACTCCTCGTTAACAGAGGACAAAGTGGCCGTGGCCAGAGGAAAGAGGGACGGGGTGAGAGAAATGGGCAAAAGCGATAGAGAGATACCAACGTCCAGTTATAGAATAGTAAGTCACAGGACTGAACTGTGAGGCCTAGGGAGTGTAGTCAATTACACTGTAAAACCTTTGTGGGGTGACCATTTCTAAACGCGTGTAAACGTCAGATCACTATGATGCACACCTGAAGGTAGTACGATCCTGCATGCCAATCACACTTCAGAAAAAAAAGAAAAAAAACTAAAGGTTCCCAGTTAACCAGACTCTAAAATCCTATTTAACAGAAAATGGTGATTCTTTTCCCCCCAAAGCCTCCTGAGCTGGATTTCTAAGTCACAAGGTTATTCAGAGCGTCCTCCCCACGCTCATCCCCCTGCTCAATCTGACAGCCTTCCATGCACGCCTGTATCAGGATCACTGCTTTCCCTGCTTTGTAAGTATCTTCCTGGAATAACACACACAGTACATGGTGGGCGGTACCCACTGCCCCAGGGATCTCCTGAATTCTCCCCCTGCAGCTGCCTTAAGACTGGGACCCTGTGGGCTTTCCAACGGCACTGCTTTTCCAGATCATACTTTTAACAGACTAATTTCAAGTTTGTAAATCTGAATGAGACAGGCTGGGACCTGGGACCCTTTGCTGCAGTGCTCGCACCTGGACAAGTCTCCTCCAGAAACAAATCACAAAGAAACTATAAGGGACTAAAAATAACTGTGTGCGTGTACAGTGTGGTCAGTTACAAACAAGATGTAGAGAGACCGAACACCCAGCTGCCACTCTGAGGTTGTTGTTTAGTTGCTAAATCCTGTCTGACTCTTCTTGCAACCCCATGGACAGCGGCACACCAGGCTCCTCTGTCCATGGAATTCTCCAGGCGAGAACGCTGGAGTGGCCATTTCCTTCTCCATTTCCATTCCCAACCCAGGGATCGAACCTGCATCTCCTGCACCGTGTCTCCTTTACCACTGTGGTGTTGGAGAAGACTCTTGAGAGTCCCATGGACTACAACGAGATCAAAACAGTCCATCCTAAAGGAAATCAGTCCTGAATATTCATTGGAAGGACTGATGCTGAAGCTCCAATACTTTGGCCACCTGATGTGAAGAAGTGATTCATTGGAAAAGGCCCTGATGCTGGGAGAGACTGAAGGCAGGAGGAGAAGGGGATGACAGAGGATGAGATGGTTGGGTGGCATCACAGACTCGACGGACATGAGTTTGAGCAAGCTCTGGGAGTTGGCGATAGACAGGGAAGCCTGGTGTGCTGCGTCTATGGGGTCACAAAGAGTAGGGCACAGCTGAACTGAACTGAACACCAGGGAAGCCTGACGCTCTGAGGAGATGAGAGAGCAAAAGCAAGGTTCTGGGGGCGTGTTCCTGCACACACCACCGCCTTAGGGGTTGGCAAACCACCTAGGCCACCCCTCCAGCCCCATCCCTGGACACACCCCTACCCTCACCCTGTATAAGGAACCAGCTCACACCCCCCACCCCCACCCTGGGAGTGAGCAAGGAAACCTGTTCCTTGTGTTTGCTCCCCTTGCTGCAGCAGGGCCCCAAAAAAGCCTTGCCTGAACTTCTCCTCCTCCCTTATCAATTTCTGTCAATTGAGAAGGCCGAGGGGTCGGGAATGTAACACGAACAGCACAAAACAAGGGCCAGAAACGTTTCTCCTTTGAAATCAGTGCCGTGCGCATGCTGTTAGGCAATGACGTATTTTGAAATATTCTGTGCTTTGTTACATAGAAAAGTCATCACGGGTCCTGACAGTCATCCTTTGCACAAAATTATTCTGTCATTATGACAGTGCAACGTAATTCTCCAAGATGATAAACATCAGCCACCATTTCTTGAAGGCAACCTGTCCAAGCTCCAGGCTGGGTCCGGAAGCCCTTCTAACAGCTCTGGGAAATAGGTGGCACCATCCTTTTTCTACAGAAGGAGCAGCACAGCCTCGGAGGGCAGGTGAGTGTGTGGCTCAAAGTGTCCCCACCCCCGCCCCACATGGCCAAGGGCCCACCGAGATGCCTGTCTCTTCATCCATCCTGCTGAGCAACCCTTCAAAGCCTGCAGAGACATGCATTCATTTCTAAGATGCTGCTGCCCCCAGACACTTAGGGAACATATATATATACTTTTTTTTTTTGCATTTAAAAACTAAAACGAAACTAATTAAAAAGTAGAGACATCACTTTGCTGACAAAGTTCTGCATAGTCTTTGTATGGATGTGAGAGTTGTTTTTCAGTAGTCATGTACGGATGTGAGAGTTGGGCCATGAAGAAGGCTGAGTGCTGAAGAATTGATGCTTTTGAACTGTGGTGTTGGAGAAGACTCTTGAGAGCCCCTTGGACTGCAAGGAGATCCAACCAGTCAATCCTAAAGGAAATCAACCCTGAATATTCACTGGAAGGACTGATGCTGAAGCTCCAGTACTTTGACCACCTGATGCGAATAGCTGACTCACTGGAAAAGACCCTGATACTGGGAAAGATTGACTGCAGGAGGAGAAGGGAGTGACAGAGGATGAGATGGTTAGATGGCATCACCGACTCAATGGGCATGAGTTTGAATAAACTCTGGGAGAAAGTGGAGGACAGGGAAGCCTGGTGTGCTGCAGTCCGTGGGGTTGCAAAGAGTTGGATGTGACTTAGCAACTGAACAACAAAACAAAGCAAAACAAACCCCCGTATATCAGAGCAAATCTGTGTTTTAGTACATTTACATCTAGAAAACAACCAAAGGTCATTGGGAGCCAAACATGATGAATACGGCACAGAACCAAGCTGGATACTGTGGTTTGGGGTTGAAATCCAAGTGTGATCGTAAAGACCATTTCATTTTGGTTCTCGGTTCATTTTGGCTCTGACAGCAGTTCTCAAAAAGGAGCCTGAAGTTGAGGACAGGGGACCAAGGGGAGCCCCTGGAGAGAGCTGCCTTTCCGGAGCATTCACTGGTCTCCCAAACTCCTACCTGGGGATTTGTTAATAAGAAAGACGTCCAATTTATTGACCAAAAAATCATCTATAATGTAGCTTGTTTCATGTTAGAATTTGAAAATGAGCAGGGTTTTATGGTGTTTTGAGGATTTAGCTGATGTATTTCGAAGTGTCAGTTCCTCCTCTATAATAAGTGTCCCCTAGTGTTCTTTATTATAATGCAAACATTGATAGCTTCAGGGTAACATAAAATACACCATGGTCATGGCAGTAGGACACATTATTTCAAAGGGATCCACAGAAGAAAATGTATTACATTCATTAAGTTTCCTCCTTGATCCACTCCATTGGCTCTGCCAATTAAAATAACTGCACATGAATTTTTAGAGTGCTATTTATTTTCCTTTGTAGATTTTAGAATATAAATATTTTAAATGGCAATATCAAAAAATAATTTATATGGCAATGGTAAAGGCAACATTTGGTCAGGAACTAAGGACATAATGATGTCTTTTGCTCTAATTCTGGATTCAGTTACTAAATAGTCACCCCTGGAAATATGCCAGGCTTCCCACAAAGATATAAACACTGTTTTAATCAGAGAAGGCAACAGTTTATATATTGACAAAACAAAATAAAATAATGGAAAAATGAAATTTTAAAATGAGTAGACACTATCTTAATTAGTGATATAGTGGAAAATAGACTTAATTGAAAACATTCCTAGGATTTGGGGTAATGGATTTTTATGGTTATCAGCCAGCCAACAGAAGATACCATTCTTTTAAAAATTGGATCCATACATTTCTCAATGGTGTACAATTTCATAGAACACGTAACACCAAGAGAAGACATGCTTGGAGGAAAAGCAAACTGGAGAAAGCCACATGTAATACAAAACAGACAAGCGGTCCTGGTTTCCACTGCCCAAACCCTGTATCGCTGAAAAATTAAAACAGACTTATTTTATGTAAGCTGAGCAAATATAAACGGCAAAGTAAAACAGAAAAATCACAATGAAAAACAAGCAATTCTATCTTTATTTGGTATCAGTGTAAGCCATTAAGACTTTACCATGGAAAAATAGCATTTGGCCATTCTCTAAGTTTCTGTATACTACACGTAGGTTTTTAGTAAATGTTGGCTGAATTAAATTAAATGGAAATGGTTAAGTCAAAAGTGCTTCTTATATAAAATTTCATGTTAAACTTAGATTATCTTAGATTGAATCTTCTGACTGCTAGCTTAATTTTTGAAGTAGAAAATTGGAGATAACCACTGTTTTTATCAGTACATCTCTTATCTGTGTTTCTCTAATGAGTGGAACAGAGAAATAATTTTGTACCATTACCTGTCCACCTATGTATATATATCAAACAATTCAGAGATCTGAAAAGAAAAATTTGATAATATTCTTTGGCCATTTGCTTTTATTTTTAAATATGTGTCTTTTCCCAGTTAATGCAGTAAAATTTAAACAGTTTGGAAAATACAATCAAAACAAAAAACTTTCAAAGTCCTGACATTTAGGAGGAGCATGACTTAAACTTTCTTTTTTGTGTGCATAGATATACGTTACATATTTAGTTTAACTCATATTATATGTGTAATTCTAAATCCTGTATTTTCACTCTGAGCATTTTCACATCAGAAATAAGTCATAAACATTTTGTTAATGGTGGCATATCATTACTTTAATGTAAGTCCGCCATAAATCATTTAACTCCATCCCTACTCTAGAACACTAGGATTATTTCCAATTTTTCGTTAATAAAAACAACACTGTAGGAAATGTCTATGCACATAAACCTTTATTTCTGATGATTTACTTAAGATAGAAATAGAACTGGAGGAAAGGATGTATTTTCATGACCGTGTTGCCTCTTTCAGAAAAGCTGAATCAGTTTAACTCACCGTGTATGAGAATAAACACCTCATCACACTCTTATCAGTAATTATAACTTGATTTTACATTTCAGTCTTTAATCCATTTTGAGCTTATTTTTGTATATGGTGTTAGTATGTGGGCGCTCAGTTGCTTCAGCGGTGTCTGACTCTCTGCAACCCCATGGACTGTAGCCCGCCAGGCTCCTCTGTCCAAAGGATTCTCCAGGCAAGAATACTGGAGCAGGTTGCCATTTCCTTCTTTAGGAGATCTTCCTAACCCAGTGATTGAACCCACGTCCTCTGTGTGTCCTGCACTGGTAGGCAGATATTTTGAATGTTCTAATTTCATTCTTTACATGTAGCTGTCCAGTTTTTTCAGCACTACTTATTGAAGAGACTGTCTTTTCTCCATTTATACTCTTGCCTCCTTGTCATAGATTAATTGACCATGGTCAATTAATGGGTTTCTTTCTGGGCTTTCTATCCTGTTCTGTTGACTTATGTGTCTTTTTTTGTGCCAGTACCATACTGTTGTGATTATAGTAGCTTTGTAGTATAGTCTGAAATCAGGAAGTCTGATACCTCTAGCTCTGTTTTTCCTTCTCAAGATTGCTTTGGTTATTTAAGGTCTTCTGTGATCCCATACAAATTAAAAAAACTTTTCTCCTAGTTCTATGAAAAATGCCATTGGTAATTTGATAGGGATTACACAGCAAAGGTCCGTCTAGTCAAGGCTATGGTTTTTCCTGTGGTCATGTATGGATGTGAGAGTTGGACGGTGAAGAAAGCTGAGCGCCAAAGAATTGATGCTTTTGAACTGTGGTGTTGAAGAAGACTCCCGAGAGCCCCTTGGACTGCAAGGAGATCCAACCAGTCCATTCTGAAGGAGATCAGCCCTGGGACTTCTTTGGAAGGAATGATGCTGAAGCTGAAACTCCAGTACTTTGGCCACCTCATGCGAAGAGTTGACTCATTGGAAAAGACTCTGATGCTGGGAGGGATTGGGGGCAGGAGGAAAAGGGGACGACAGAGGATGAGATGGCTGGATGGCATCACCGACTCGATGGACGTGAGTCTGAGTGAACTCCGGGAGTTGGTGATGGACAGGGAGGCCTGGGCGTGCTGCGATTCATGGGGTCGCAAAGAGTCAGACATGACTGAGTGACTGAACTGAACTGAACACTGAATCTGAGGAGGGCATGGCAACCAGCTCCAGTATTCTTGCCTGGAGAATCTCATGGACTGAGGAGCCTGGCAGACTGCAGTCCATAGGGTCACAAAGAGTCAGACTGGACTGAAGCAACTGAGTGTACAGCGTTCACACCAGGTCCATAACCTGCCTTGTGTAGTACGGTCGCTGGAGAAGGAAACGGCAACCCATGCCACTATTCTTGCCTGGAGGATCCCATGGACAGAGGAGCCTGGTGGGCTACAGTCCATGGGGTCACAAGAGTTGGACACAGCTTAGCAACTGAAGAGAGAGAGAGTACGGTCGTTTAACAATATTAACTCTTCCAATATAATTATAACTTGAAAAAACCTCCCTCCCCAATAAGACTGATAAAACTTGCCTCTGTTACCAGTTCTAAGCTATACATTTTTCATGGTTTAACATATCTGAAATTAGGGATATACGTATTACAAAAAGGGAGGTGTTTTATTTGCCCAAACATTTTCTTTCACTTTCCATCATGATGTATCCTATAATGAATGAAATCTTAGATTCAAGGAAATACAGTGTCTCATTAAATTTTTAACGTGTAGTTTTTTGACATGTATTAATACAACAGTCATGATTCATATAAAACCATTTCAGTATACATTTCAATGTCTCAGTGAGCTAAAAAAATTTTTTAACTGTGGTGAAAAACACGAAACATAAAATGTGTTACCTTTACCATTTGTAAGTAAACCATTCAGCAGTGTTGAGTATATTCATGTTGCTGTGCAATAGATTCGGAGAGACTTTTTTATTTTCCAAACTGAAAATTTATACCCATTGAACAACTGCTGGCTTGCCTCCACCATGCCCCTGGCATCCACCCTTGTGGATGGGTGGTTCCCGTTTCTATGGGTCTGACAACTTTAGGTCCCCTATAAAGATGGCAGCGTGCAGCATTTGTCTTTTTGTGACTGGCCTGTTTCACTTAGCCTAACACCCTCAGAGTTCATCCCTGTCGTAGCGTGTATCAAGATTCCCCTCTTTTAATGGCTGAATAATATTCCACCCAGCACCGCCTTAAAATCATAAAGATCTGTAACAGCTGGCAGTGACTCACCAGTGTGATGCTCGCAGTGCCCCACCAACTAAGAAACAGAAGAGGAGCTGTGATCCCAGGGGCCCTCAGTCCCCCACAGAAATGTCGACTCGTTTTTGAAAATCAAAGATGAAAGAGAAATCAAGAATGCAGGTGACCAAATCAGGGTACTTCTTGAATCACATACCCCTCTGGGATGAGTCACCATATTCTTTGAGACAGTAAAGGTTGGACACCACAACTGAAATCTGAACACAGGTGCAGTGGGCACACGCCCCTTCACCAGGGAAAGACACTCTTCCAGGTGTTGGCACCACGGTGCTGAATCCCTCCCTCAAGCAAAATAACGCCTGTTTTCCATCCTGTGCTGACAACAGATGATGCATTGGGCCAAACTGGTGGAGCAGTCAGGATGTGGGGCAGAGGAAAACGTGTGTGCGTGCTGAGTCATTTCGGTCCGACTCTGTGCGATCCTATGAACTGTAGCCCACCAGGCTCCTCTGTCCATAGGATTCTCCAGGCAAGAATACTGGAGTGGGCTGACATTTCCTTCTCCGAGAGCAAAATGCATGCTATTCTGAAATGATTTATCGCATCACCTGGCATTTAGACAGATCATGAAAAAAGTGATGCAAGAGCAGGGAGTGGGTTCTGCAATCAACCAAAGATGAGACTGCTTACATTTTCTGAGGTTTTAGGATTTAAAGTAAACGGAAAGATCTTACCAGTGACATTATCGTATACAGAAAAAGTAGCATTTGGTCCCACACTCAGGCCATTGCTCCATGACTTTCATCACTTTTGTTTTAAAAAACACAGAGTGGACCCTACAACTCCCTGATTACCATCAGACTAGGGCAAAGCTTCCCTCATAGCTCAGTTGGTAAATAATCTGCCTCCAATGCAGGAGACCCTGGTTCAATTCCGGGGTGGGGAAGACCCGCTGGAGAAGGGATAGGCTACCCACTCCAGTATTCTTGGGCTTCCCTTGTGGCTCAGTTGGTAAAGAATCCACCTGCAATGTGGGAGACCTGGGGTTGGAAGATCCCCTGGAGAAGGGAAAGGCTACCCACTCCAGTATTCTGGCCTGGAAAATTCCATGGACTGTATAGTCCATGGGGTCACAAAGAGCTGGACACAACTGAGCAACTTTCACTTTCACTGTCAGGGCAAAGCCGATGCACACCACTTTCGTGATCCTCGCATGGGGCTGTACGCAGCTCCCCACCCCACCAAGCTGCCATGTGGACAGTCCACATGGCAAGGGGCTGGGGGCCACTTCCAGCTAACAACTAGGAAAAAACTGAGGCATTCAGCCTGGCAGCCCACCAGGAACTGAATCTGGCCCACAACCACACAAGCTCGGGCACTGTTTCTTTCCCCGTTGAACCTCAGGTGAGACTCCATCCCCAGCCAACACCCAGACTGCCGCCTATGAGCCCTTGAGCAAAGGACTCAGCCAAGCCCAGACCCCTGACCCACAGAGACTGAGGGAACAGGTTTGTGCTGTTGAAGCTGCTAAATCTGTGGTAATTTGTGGTCCGCTGCAGGAGAGCCCAGCCTAGCGCCTCCACCTGGAGAGCAGCCTCTGGGACCCCCAGGAAGCAAATTAAAGCACATGTAACCCGAAGCAATGGCACCCCACTCCAGTACTCTTGTCTGGAAAATCCCACGGATGGAGGAGCCTGGTGGGCTGCAGTCCGTGGGGTCGCTAAGAGTTGAACACGACTGAGCGACTTCACTTTCACTTTTCACTTTCACATACTGCAGAAGGAAATGGCAACCCACTCCAGTGTTTTTGCCTGGAGAATCCCAGGGATGGGGGAGCCTGGTGGGCTGCCGTCTATGGGGTCGCATACAGTCGGACATGACTGAAGTGACTTAGCAGCATATCTGTTCAACTCTTGATTCAGTAATCATCAGATGCCCTGGAGGAGGGCATGGCAACTGACTGCAGTACTCTTGCCTGGAGAATCCCCATAGACTGAGGAGCCTGGCGGGCTACAGTCCCTGGGGTCACAAAGAGTCAGACATGACTGAGTGGACTTTCACTTCACTTCATTTCATGGAGATCACTCAGGAGAAGGCAGTTATATTGGGACAAGTCCATTCTCCTGGTCATGAGTACTAACAGACATTAACAGAGTGGAGGCCACAGCTGACACTGGTGAGCAGCTCACAGCTTGTCCCCGCTTCAGAGCAGCCCACATACTCCAACAGACGTCTAAACAGACATGATCCTGTGTCTCCAGAACCCCTCCCCTCCCCAGGGAGGCTTCTAGATGATACACGGGATTCCATTCTCTTAAGTCACCGGTCATGTATGTTGCTTTCCTTTCTTTTGTCAAACGCTCCCTGAGGGGGACACGGGTCTTACAGATTCCTTGGTCTTTAAGAGAACCAGATGCTGGTCTTGTCTCTAAGAAAACTTACCATCCCCAGAAATATCATCTCCTCTCGTCTCTGTCTTTCGGTTCTCTTGCACTGATGGAAACCTCGCCAAACCTAAAGACAAAGAAATGCTTGCTTGTTTAATACGTAAAGATAAATCAAACACGGTCATGCCGTTTCTCCCACACAACCCGCACACGCCAAACGACGCATGATGATGCACTCAAGTTGCCCACGTGTCTGTGCTGATGGAGTGCTTTTCCTTCTGTGATCACAGTGACATTTTTAAAGAATGAATCACAGAAGTGGCCTATGCCACTGTCCACTGTCTGAGGACCCAGTTGTGGGCCCTGATGAAGAACCTTGTCCCAATATCCCCTATTAAACAAGGAGGACTAAGGCAGTTCTGTCCACCCAGGGACAAAAGAGGATCCACCCTTATCCAAGACCCTGGTAGCAACTGCAGAGCCCACTGCTGACCCAGTGACAGCCTCACACCTGTTAGGATGGATGTTATCGAAAAAACAAGAGATAACAAGTGTCAGAGAGGATGTGAAGATAAGGGAAGCTTCCAGTACGGTTGGTGGGCATGGAACTGGGTACAGCCGCTATGGAAAGCAGTAAGCAGAGTGCTCAAAAAATTAAAAATAGAACTGCTGTGTGCTCCAGAAATTCCACTCCTGAGTATTTGTCGGAAGAAAAGGAAAACACTAACTTGAAGAGATACATGCACACCAATGTTCACCACAGCACCATTCACAATAGCCAAGACACGGAGACAACTCGCCTGCTGATGGACGAGTGTATAAAGAAACCCTGGTATGTACATACAGTGAAGCCATGAAGAGAAGGAAGTTCTCATTTGCGACAACATGGATGAATTTTAAGGGCATGATGCTAAGAGAAATAAGTTGTAAGAAGACAAGCAATTTACGGTTTCACTTACATGTGTAATCTAAAAACACGGAGTGTATAGAAACAGAGTAGTTTTTGTGGCTGCCAGGGGTTGGGCAGGGGAGGGAGACAGGTGAAGGTGGTCAAAGGACCAGTTACAAAGTGAACAAGTTCTGGGAATGCAGAATGTACGCTATGGTGACTACAGTGAACAATACTGAATCTTATACCTGCAAGCTGCTAGGGGAGTAGACCTTAAATGCTCTCAGTATAAGAAAAAACGGCGTTCATGTGAGGTGATGGGTGTGTTAAGTGTGACCAATTACTGTGGCCATCATAATGAAATGCACATATATATCTAACCATGATGTCATACATCGCAAAGTTACACAGGGTGACATGGCAAATGTATCTCCACAAATCTGGAGAACATAAAGAGATAGTCTATAGTGGTTTTTTTTTTATAGTGAGATTCCTGTACCTGTATTTCTTTAAGAGAAACTCCTTGATTGCAGGATTGGGACTAAATCTGAGGGTGGTACTTCAAGGTTTTACAAGATTTCCACTGTACCGTGGAGAAATATTACCAAGTAACATCCAAGAATTGTACAACTCAAGTTCTGAACTCAGATGTGTATCCCATATCCCATATCCCATACCCCAGAAACTTCAAACCCCATAGAGGACAGACATTCAGCTGCCAAGTGGGGCTGGAAAAAAAGGAGTGGGAGCTGGTGGGAGAGGCAGCTACTATTATTTTTTACTGTCTTTTTAAATTTTTCAATTGGAGGATAATTGATTTACAATGTTGTGCTGGTTTCTGCCATACAACAACATCCATCAGCCGCATGTATCCCTGTATCCCCTTTCTCTGGCCCTCCCCACCACATCCCACCCCTCTAGGTCGTCACAGAGCGGTGGGCTGAGCTCCCTGTGTTATAGAGCAACTTCCTACTATTTTACACATAGGGTTACATACATGGGAGAAGGAAATGGCACCCCACTCCAGTACTCTTGTCTGGGAAACCCCACGGACAGAGGAGCCTGGCGGGCTACAGTCCACAGGGTCACACAGAGTCGGACACGACTGAGCAACTGAACAAGTGTACACGAGTCGGTGCCACACTCTCAAATGTCCCAGCCCTCTCCCTCCCACTGCGTCCCCAAGCCCACTCTCTGTGTCTGCGTCTCTGCTCCTACTCTGCAAATAGGCTCATCAGTACCAGTTTCATATACAGGATGGATACAAGCTCCTACTGTAGACCACAGGAAAGCATATTCACCCCCCTCTGATAAACCGTAACGGAAAATATTAAAAAGTACACACACACACACACGTATGTATACAAACACACACACAACTGAATCACTTTGCTGTACAGTAAAAATTAACAAAACATTGTAAATCAACTATATTTCAATAAAGTAAATTAAAAAAAGACTTTATGTCCCCACAGAAACTTGAAAGAAAGTAGTCTTTTTCTGCCTCTCCTCAGCCCCCTCCCAATTCCCATTCAAACACAACTGGGGACAAGAGCTCTGAGCTTCTGGCTCCCCTTTATGTCCTTATACTCGCTTTCTTGCCAATCTAATTCTCATTTGTATCGAGCTGCAGTTTTCTTCATTTTTCCATGAGCAACCTCAGTCACAATTTGAAAAAAGATGGGAGTATAAATCAAGAGGGTCATCTGACAAAGGCAAGGAAATTTCCAGGGCTCCTGAAAGGAGCATCCACGTGTGGTCATCGGTGGTGTTCCCTGAAGCGTACGTGAATGGTACACGCTTCTGTAAGCTCCTAGGTGTTAACCCTGCTCCCTTCTATAATCACATGTCTGTGTGTAAATGCAGTTTTAAAAATGCAGTGAGGACTTGTATAGCAATACTGCCTCCGAAAGTTATAGATGATTTTTAAAAATACATCAATAAAAGGTCCTGAGTTTCAGACCTATTTATAATGCAATTTGAAAAAAACATAACCAAGCATGCTTAACAGTTTCCCCAGGATAAAAACAGTCTTTTCTGGAATTTAGTCCTAAAGGCTTCTCTGGTGGCTCAGACCGTAAACAATTTGCCTGCGATGCAGGAGGCCTGGGTTCGATCCCTGAGTGAGGAAGATCCCTCGGAGGAGGAAATAGCAACCCACTCCAGTATTCTTGGCTGGAGAATTCCATGGAGGGAGGAGTCTGGTGGGCTACAGTCTGTGGGGCTGCAAAGAGTTGGACACGACTGAGTGACTAACTCTGTCACTGCCACTCTCCTGCTAGAGGCGGGACTTGGGAACGTTGAATTCTGGCGCTCAGCCCCACCCCCGGGCTGCATCTCCACCTTGTCCCCCATGGTCACACCTTCTGGATTCTCAGTGCAGCGGCGCTCACATCCGCCACTTTATCACCGAGTAACCTGGCTTGCTTGGCTCTGTATTCCTGCAGGTAGATCTGCTTCATGAACATGGCTCTCAGGCGCCCTTGCCGTGCCCTCTCAGCAATCTGGATCAATTTAACAGCCTCTTCTAGGGGGATAGGCTTTACTTGGTATTTCTGCAAAAACATTTAAGATAAATCAATGTTTAAACACGCTCACGACCTTAACTGATTCCAGAAACATCACATGCTTACTTCTAACACCACCCTGCTAAGAGTCTCCAAACTACTGAGAGAATTGCAGCCATTCAATACGAATCATTTTTTTTCCCAAGCATACGCATATTTTGATAATATGTCATGTTCACACTGTGAGCTTGTATGTAAGGATCTGTTAAGCCTTCCTCTACCATTTTGAACAAAATACTAATTAGCTCCACAATGTTTTAGGTTGGCAGCAGACTATACGAGGGATGCCAATGAAAACGGATCAAAATCAACCTGAAATGGCTACCAATGTTCCATTAACTTCAAAGTAGAAATTGAAAATATAGATCTACTAGGAGAATTTAAAATGAGAAATACAGACGAAGCCAAATGCTGGCTTTAAAATCACTTACAGAACCATCTAGTGAATGTGAAACTAATATTCGGACCATTTCAGAAGCATTTAACTTTGTAAGAGAAACCTCTCCCAGCACCTCCATATTTGTCCTTTAAAACATCTAACCATGGTGGGAACTGCTCAAGAATGCTGTCTTTGGAGATCTCACGTGGGGGGAGTTTGGGCAGAGTCAGGGAGGGGCAGTGCAGCTTTTCGGGGACAGGGATGAGAGCAAGGCTGCTGCTGGTGGCGGGTGCGTCCAGGGCCCTGCATGGGCTCAGGCCTGAGGCCCTCTGTCGTCCCAGGAGGGAGGGTGAAGCTGTGGACCTGGTGTGGCTTCACCCAAGCCTCCTGCCTGGACAGAGGCAGAAGGAAGAGGCTGTTCGAATCCAAAAACCACTCAATCATGGGCTGAGCCCTTGCCCCGGCCTCAGGGGGCAGCAACGGCCACATGTGGGTGCGGGCAGGAGAGTGCAGCCCACGGGCAGATGCTGTAGCTCATCCCCTGGGCCACCGCTCCTCAGGATGGTCACTTCTCTGTGTAACGGGGGTGGCGGCGGGGAATGCAGACAAAGCGGCAAGAGAGGGAGGGAAGGGCCATTTTATTGAGGATAGATGCCAGAATTGCTTTCCACGTGCTTTCTCATCCAATTCACAAGGCAACGGCCAAGACAGGTACTACTGTGACCAACGCTAGGGACTGCCCTGCTGGCCCAGCGGCGAAGACTCCACACTCCCAAAGCAGGGCCTGGGTTTGATTCCTGGTCAAGGAACTAAGACCCCAACTGTAGCAACTAAAGATCATGAGTGCTGCAACTAATACCCAACACAGCCAAGTATTCATTTGTAAAGGGCGTCCCTGGTGGCTCAGATGCTGAAGAATCTGCTTGCAGCGTGGGAGACCCTTGTCTAATCCCTGGGTCGGAAAGATCCACTGGAGAAGAGAAGGGCAACCCACGCCAGTACCGTTGCCTGGAAAACTCCATGGACAGAAGAGTCTGGCGGGTTAGAGTCCACGGCACCGCAAAAAGTCAAACAGGACTGAGAGACTAACACTTCCCTTTTGTACATAAAAGGAAGACTGAGGCTGAAGAAAGTAAAGGAATTCATGCAGTTCCTACACTTAGTAAGGGACTCACCCCATTTGAAATGATGAGTCACCCTCTTTCATGAAAGCTCCCACGGCCCCTCAGCATGGAGGCAACAGGGCCTTCCAAGGAAGCTCTTTCACACAACTGCTTAGGGTTCGGTGTCCAGGGGCATCTTGCTGCTTCAGATTTGCAGGGAGCTGTTCTTTTCAATAATGCACTTTGGAAGTGAAGGTAAAATGAATATTGCATGTGTGCGTGCAAAGTTGCCTCAGTCGTGTCTGACTCTTTGCGACCCCATGGATTGTAGCCTGCCAGGTTCCTCTGTCCATGGGATTCTCCAGGCAAGGATACTGGAGTGGGTTATCATTTCCTTCTCCAGGGGATCTTCCAGACCCAGGGATCGAACCTGAATCTCTTAATGTCTCCTGCACCGGCAGGCAGGTTCTTTACCACTAGTGCCGCCTGGGAAGCCCCAAATAAATGTTGCTATGCTGTGCTGTGCTTAGTCCCTCAGTCGTGTCCGACTCTTTGTGACCCTGTAAACTGTAGCCCACCAGGCTGCTCTGTCCATGGGCTTCTCCGAAGCAAGAATATCAGAATGGGTTGCCACGCCCTCCTCCAGGGGATCTTCGCAATCCAGGGATCCAACCCAGGCCTCCCACATTGCAGGCAGATTCTTTACCATTTGAGCCACTGGGAAAGCCCAAAATAAATATTATGCTGGTATAAATCAGATGATGTATGTATAAACCCTTAAGTGTAGAGCAGGTCCTCAGCAAATGCCATTTATTATTGTCTATTTCCTTTAGATTGCACACTGCCATTCTGAAAATAATTTCAGCCCTCATGGGATACATGTGAGGGATTTGAGATATCCACTCAATACAACAAAGATATCTGAAAGTCAGTGGAGGAGGCCATAAGAGTAAATACTCAGCATGACCAGTGCAGAAGTGGGCAGTTATTTTCCCTTTATTAAAATTCTTTGTGCGGGGATTTCCCTGGTGGCCCAAAGGCTAAAACTCTGCACTCCTAATGAAGAGGGCCTAGGTTTGATCCCTGATCTGGAAACTAAGATCCCATATGCCACATACTACACAGAAAAAAAAAAAGAATTCTAATAAAAAAGTCCTTCTTGGGGTATACATTGTAAATATCTGCAAGAAATAAACAGCTTAAGGCAAGAGCAGGGGGTCCAGTGAGACAATGACAGGCCCAGGAAAGTCACACAGACACCCGGGTGTTGCCCGGAACTCCCATGTTCCACTGAGCACCCTTAGGTACCCCAGAAATGGGGCCTGGAAAACAGAGATGAATGGCTCGACCTAAGGAGGAGAGAGGAGCTGCTGAGGCTGAATGCTGAGTGAAGGAGGGGCAGAAACCTTTCTACTGCTGACCCTGCACAAAGCAAGATGGACTGGGGGAGAAGAGGCAGGGAGGACGTCTTAGTGCAACTGCGCTGCGTGCAATGTAATCGCCCTTCTCCATCTTCCCAGGAGATCCCGTGGATTCTGCACTGCATGTCAACGCTCTGGGCCAGGGACTCCCAGGGGTGGGGATGCCTGGTGGGGGCGGGCTCTGTTCTAGTGATGTGGGAACTGGAGGCACAGACCCAGGAGCAGGTGGTGAAGGGATGGCTGGACGACCCCCAAGGCCAGATTCCCAGGAGTCCACTTGGAAGAAAATTTGATGCAGAAGAGGGGCCAGATGTTTAGGGGAGGAGCAGTGGGAGGAGGGGTGGTCCTGAATGAGGCAGGTCAGGCAAGGCATCTGTAGGGACACTGTCACACCAGGCTCTGCAGGAAGAGGACTGCTTGACTGGCTGGCACGTATGGCTGGGGTGCAGTGTGAAGCCGCCCATGCAAAACGACAGGTGGCTCAGGGCTCGGTATGTGTGCTCGAAGAGCAGTACCCGACCTGTGTCCCTCAGCAGGCAGGCAGGGCACGTGCTGCTCCCTCCGAGATGCCATCCCGGGGGCACCTGGAATCTTCCTCAATGCGTGGCACAGCGCGGGCTGGCAATGCCCCGAGGCATACCCGTCTAAAGGCCACAGGAGTTGTTTCCCCCTGTGCACCTAGGTTGCACCCACAGTCCCAGCATGGCTACTAACGGTGCCCCTGTCACCCTGCACTGTCCCTGGGTGGATGGTCTGCTGCCGCCTTAATGCTTAGGCTGGGACGACCAGCCGGAGGGCGGGAGGCATGACTCTGGAGGCAGGGAGGGGCACTGGAACACATCAGGTTGCAGTGGCAGTGCCCTGCGGAAAGAGCTGCCCGCCAGGAGGCTGCAGGGAAATAAACACAGAATCCACGAGAAGGCAGAGAGAGTTAAAGCCAAGACAGCTACTGTAACAAGCAGAGGGTGCAGCTGCGCGCATACCGGGGGACAAAGGAGGAAAGCGCTTAGAGCTCCCACTGGGCTTTGCCCGGGGCTGTCCAGGGGGTCTACAGGTTTCCCCCCTTTCCCCAGAGAGAGTCTACTCCAGGTGATCTAAGTGCCACTCAACTTGAAGTTACTTTTTAAGATTTATTTTTTTAGATGTGGACCATTGTTGAAGTCTTTATTGAATATGTTGTAATATTGCTACTTCTTCTTTTTTTTTAATCTTTTGGTTTTTTGGTCACGAGGCATGTGGAATCTTAGCTCCCCAACCAGGGATGGGACTTGCACCCCCTTAATTGGAAGGCAAAGTCTTAACCACTTGGTCCCCAGGGAAGTCTCCCTCAACTTGAAGTTATAGGAGGTCAATCAGCATTTTCAGAAAGTGTCGTTTATAGCTCCTAGTTACTCAGTACTTAATTATTTTATATGAACAACATTCAGTTTCTGACCGTAGGCTGGGTGACTTGGAGATGAAACATGAGACTGAGTTGATCATCTACTCAATCTCAGAGCTTCTGATTTAACCAATACTGTGTTTTGATCTCTAAGTTCTTGGACAGGGGTGGCTACGACTGGTCAAAAACACACCCAAAAGTTATTCAATGTCTTACTGATTGAATAACATGGGGGAAAGGCTGTTGCTCTCCTCGCATTGAGAATAGTCTTGTTTCTCCTACAGTTAGGAGCAGCAGGAAAGGAGGTTTTACAGATTATGGAATGAAGTTTATCAAAACGATATACAAACCTTTGCAGATACATCTAATCCACTTTCTGCTAATATCTGGGAAAGGATTTTCTCTCTTCCTTTTATGACTTCCAACTTCTCCTTCAAAAAATACTTGGGTATGGGGATATCTAACTGTTGCTAGAGAAGAGAAAGAAGAAACAAAAGAGTACTTTGGTCACAATTTCAGGACCCAAATCCATGTAAAACCCACAGTCAGGACAAGTGCATCAGAGACTCACTCGACCTCCAACCCACACTTACAAGGTGAGGAAGCCAGTGGTGTGAGACACCTTGTCCCCATCAGGTAGGCACAAATAAAGTCAAAACGGGAAAGTATAACATATCTCATTTTGATCATTATCACAAAATTCCAGTAATCCGTATCAATTAGGCCTCAATGAACTAACGATAGCTTGAGGAATTTTCTTTAAAGAAATATAATCTTATCTAAGCCTACCTAGATGTTCATGCTGGTTTTAGAAAAGGCAGAGGAACCAGAGATTAAATTGCCAACATCTGCTGGATCATGGAAAAAGCAAGAGAGTTCCAGAAAAACATCTATTTCTGCTTTATTGACTATGCCAAAGCCTTTGACTGTGTGGATCACAATAAACTGTGGAAAATTGTGAAAGAGATGGGAATACCAGACCACCTGACCTGCCTCTTGAGAAACCTATATTCAGGTCAGGAAGCAACAGTTAGAACTGGACATGGAACAACAGACTGGTTCCAAATAGGAAAAGGAGTACGTCAAGGCTGTATATTGTCACCCTGCTTATTTAACTTATCTGCAGAGTACATCATGAGAAATGCTGGGCTGGAAGAAACACAAGTTGGAATCAAGATTGCCAGGAGAAATATCAATAACCTCAGATATGCAGATGACACCACCCTTATGGCAGAAAGTGAAGAGGAACTAAAAAGCCTCTTGATGAAAGTGAAAGAGGAGAGTGAAAATGTTGGCTTAAAGCTCAACATTCAGAAAACGAAGATCATGGCATCCGGTCCCACCACTTCATGGGAAATAGATGGGGAAACAGTGGAAACAGTGGCAGACTTTATTTTTCTGGGCTCCAAAATCACTTCAGATGGTGATTGCAGCCATGAAATTAAAAGACACTTACTCTTTGGAAGAAAAATTATGACCAACCTAGGTAGCATATAGAAAAGCAGAGACATTACTTTGCCAACAAAGGTTCATCTAGTCAAGGCTATGGTTTTTCCTGTGGTCATGTATGGATGTGAGAGTTGGACTGTGAAGAAAGCTGAGTGCCGAAGAATTGATGCTTTTGAACTGTGGTGTTGGAGAAGACTCCTGAGAGTCCCTTGGAATGCAAGGAGATCCAACCAGTCCATTCTAAAGGAGATCAGCCCTGGGTGTTCTTTGGAGGGAATGATGCTAAAGCTGAAACTCCAGTACTTTGGCCACCTCATGCAAACAGTTGACTCATTGGAAAAAACTCTGATGCTGGGAGGGATTGGGGGCAGGAGGAGAAGGGGGCGACAGAGGATGAGATGGCTGGATGGCATCACCGACTCGATGGACATGGGTCTTAGTGAACTCCGGGGGTTGGTGATGGACAGGGAGGCCTGGCGTGCTGCGATTCATGGGGTCGCAAAGAGTCGGACACGACTGAGGGACTGAACTGAACTGAACTGAAGCCTACCTAAAATAATAATTTAAATTCGGATAGCAAAGAATTGAGCTATAGAGCTCTTTGAATTAAATCTAATAATTTAACATCAGCGCATTGACCATTTGTGTGTAAATAGTTACAATTAAAAAAATAATTTGGTTTTATTTTTACCTTAATTACCCCACTGCAAGAATCATTTAAAAAATGAATTTGCTTTATTAGAAAACTTGTTTCTATACACTAGTTTAAACTCCTGTTCTTCTTTTGTGTGCAGGTATTTCAAACTGGTGCTGAGCCACTTAGTTGTGTCCAACTCTCTGTGACCCCAGGGACTGCAGCACACCAGGCTTCCCTGTCTTTCACCATCTCCCAGAGTTTGCTCAAAGTCATGTCCATTGAGCTAGTGATGCCATCCAACCATCTCATCCTATCAGTGGAGGTCAGATGAATGTTTCCCATTCCAAGGTCAATGATCAAAACTGTAGAAGTGTTACTAGAGGATCTGAGTCACCACTGACCCAAAGCAAAGGAGGAGATGCATCTTCCTGGGGATTAGGAACCAGCAACCAAGAGGCTGCTCATCAAGAAGATGATGGGAGGCAAAGGCCAGACAGAGATGTCTTCTGGAAACAGAAGAAGTGGCATTGCTGTTGGAAACTGGGGGGATTATTTGCGAAAGGGTCATCCTACTCCATTCTTCCAACTGGCTCAGGCAGATACCATGGTGACAAGACCGACCACAACAATCCCGGTGTTCAGCAGATCCCAGGGCCATGCAACAACTCATCTGAACCAAAAGCTGAATGAACCCCATCCATGTCCACAGCAGTAAAGTCTCATTGAAGGGCTATGCTTCAACTTTCAATACAGCATACAACCAGTCAATATGCCTAGAAAGTCTGTAGATTATTGGTTACAGGCCTACATATCTTATTTACAACAAAAAGAAACTAATATAAAAAAAAAAAACTTAAGTACTTACAGGCTCCAACTTTAGATCCTGTAAGATATCATCAAAGTAATGGAACTCAGTTAATTCCAACTCAACCATCTCATTCTTCAGCTCCAGGATGCGACCCATCACAGCATCCAGGATTTTTCGGATCAGAATGCGTTTCTGTGGGTGGACTATCTGGTCATAGACATTCTCCAGGTTTCTGAAGATCTGCACGTATTTGATATAGAAGGTGGCTAACATCTGGAAGATGAACACTTGATTCTTTTGTGGTTCCATCATCTTCTGAGATTCTGTATCAAGCAAAGAATTGAGGGCTTCTTGGGTCTGATGCCACATCTTATTATACATTCTGAGGGAAGACAGAGTAGACAGTTCAGGAAGCAGAAATTACTTTGCAAGGCATAGATACTGGGCATCTGGTGTAACAAAAAGCAACATACCATAAATATGAGCTGAGAACACCGCATGTGGCGGCAATGTTCTTTAGACCACGTATGTTCCGTTTTGTTGGGCATACGAATTTTGGATATGACTACAACTATTATTATCAAATAAATGGTTTAAAAAGCTTTTCACCTTTGGTGGAAGAAGGCGGCAGTGGAGGGGAGACCCTTCCATCTAACTCTCCCACTCCTCAGCCTCCTTGGCTGCATGCCTCCTCAGTTCATTCCAACCCGACCCATCACTGCATCCTGGAGCCAAAGAATGACATGGCTGAGTGGGAATTAACTGAGTTACCAGCCGGCCTGGGAGGCTGGCTCCTCACCCTTGTCTGAGTCAGTGAGGGGTGCAGCCAGGGGTGCTGAGGAGGGGGAGGGTTAGATGGAAGGGTGTCCCCTCCATTGCCCCCTTCTTCTACCACAGGTGTAGGGTGGTGGCCACACCCCCAATCCTTTGCTGGTTTCCCAAGATTTAGCCCACACTTTTGTCACCCGGCCCCCTATTCACCCCCCATCCCCCATCCCCCCACCATAACCCATCCCCCCATTTCCACTGAGCATGCCCTCCTATCCCTGCCAGGACTCTGATCAATACACTCACAGAAGAGACTTCTGTTTTCTTTCAAAATCTGGGCAATTTTTGGCTTTCATTTATATCCAAGATCCAGTTCTGAAAAGCTAAGTGAAAGTTCACTGTGTCTGGGAAGGGACTTCTCATAACCAGCGGGCCTAACCAGGGGGTGAGGGGTGGGCAGAATCTTGGCTGTCTCCCTGGGAAGAGGGTAAAACCCACAATGTCCATCTCTCTAGATAAGGTCTTCCCAGGGACTGGCGAGGGCGGCTCCAAACACTGCCTGAGAAGCTCGTGGGTCCAGGGGGCTACGGGCTCTCACGGCCTGTCCTGGGTCAGCCCAGACTCTCATGTCTGCACCCACCTGTGTCCCGCGTCCCTCCCTGGGTCCAGGTCACCTGCACCGGCCTTGGCCACCAGGATGGGAACAGCTTGGCCCTTGCTCTCTGGGGTGGAAATGCCTCTCCGCTGATCTGTGACCAGTCCCCTCACCTCTGAATGACCTTCCCAAGGTCCTGCAGACTGCTGGTCACCCACCTCTGCTGACCTGCAGGTCACACTCTCTACCCAGGCCCTCCCTTTCATCCACATCTGCTTTTCGTCCCTTGACAGCATCCTGCTATCTCTGGTCAAGCGTTCTCGTGGCCCTTGTGTGTTTACAGTCCTTACTGCCTTTTCAGAGGCCGTCACGGGAGGAGGTGGAGATACATACGCTGGTCAACCCACCTTGTTGAACAGGAGGCCCTCATCTCCTGCCTGAGGTCATCCCCAGGCATGCCCTCCAGAGCTCTCCTCCACCATCTGCCCTTCCTCACGCAGGCTCCTCTCCCTCCCGTGGGGTAAGAACATGTGAGCATCTCACACTGAAACCAGCTGCCGGCCGAGTTCTGAGCCGTGTGCCATCCTCGCAGCATCCACGGGGCAGGGCGGCTCCCATCTCTCCACCAGGGTGGAAGGTAGGGTCTGCCCTTCAGAGGGGAGGTCAGCACCTGAACCCCGGTCTGCACAGTCGTGAGCTGAACCCACAATCCAACCCATGCTGCCACCTCCTCCTCCACTCAAAATAAAAGAAGCCCCCCCCGCCACGAGATGCATAATCACAACATCTGCTGAGACAACATGTAAGAAACAGGATTTCCATGTCCATCTGCCTAAAATTAATATAAATTTAAAAATAAAATTTAAATATTTTTTAAAATAAAAGTTTCAGATAAATGAAAATAACACTTAAAATGTTCCTTTTTTGTAATTTGATTTTTGTTTTATTGATCAAAATTTCTAATTAAACATACAAATGATTAACGTTTACTAACCAGATGTCATGATAAGTTATTTAAATATGGTAAGCCACTACCTATACTCTGAATATTTTTCAAAATTAAGTGCTGTGTTGTTTCTTCATTTTTATTACTAGACTCTACTGATCTACTGCTGCTCTCTCAATAAATCACTTAAATTCAAAACAAATGTTTGATTTGTTAATTTTGAGGAGTTGAAATAATTTAAGAACAAAATATAAGAACAAATAATTTAAGAACAAAGCAACATTCTTATTTATAGAGAAAGATAAATATGGAAATCATAGTATTACCACAACCTCAATAAGCAGGACGTTTGTTTAATTTCTAAACCTACTGACGTATTAGTGCTCATAAAACAAGAAAGGAACTTATATCTGTTACTGTTTACATACTCATTTCTGTACTTTAAAATTTTTTATTTTATTCAAGTATAGTTGACTTATAGTGCTGTATTAGTTTATGCTGTTTCTTTTTCCTATGCTTGGAGCAGAGATGGGAGATTTTCATCTTTCTGGCCCAAAATAAAAAGCTTCTATTGATGTGAAAACTCTTTTAGGTTCAAATGAAGATGATGGTACAGCTCATATTTACATCATGCTGGTCACTGTTCTAAGTACTTTACATATCAGTTCAGTTCAGTCGCTCAGTCGTGTCCGACTCTTTGTGACCCCATGAATCGCAGCATGCTAGGCCACCCTGTCCATCACCAACTCCCGGAGTTCACTGAGACTCACATCCATCAAGTCAGTGATGCCATCCAGCCATCTCATCCTCTGTCGTCCCCTTCTCCTCCTGCCCCCAATCCCTCCCAGTCTCACAGTCTTTTCCAATGAGTCAGCTCTTCACATGAGGTGGCCAAAGTACTGGAGTTTCAGCTTTAGCATCATTCCTTCCAAAGAACATCCAGGGCTGATCTCCTTCAGAATGGACTGGTTGGATCTCCTTGCAGTCCAAGGGACTCTCAGGCGTCTTCTCCAGCACCACAGTTCAAAAGCATCAATTCTTTGGCACTCAGCTTTCTTCACAGTCCAACTCTCACATCCATACATGACCACTGGAAAAACCATAGCCTTGAGTAGACGGACCTTTGTTGGCAAAGTAATGTCTCTGCTTTTCAATATGCTATCTAGGTTGGTCATAACTTTTCTTCCAAGGAGTAAGTGTCTTTTAATTTCATGGCTGCAGTCACCATCTGCAGTGATTTTGGAGCCCCAAAAAATAAAGTCTGACACTGTTTCCACTGTTTCCCCATCTATTTCCCATGAAGTGATGGGACCAGATGCCATGATCTTCGTTTTCTGAATGTTGAGCTTTAAGCCAACTTTTTCACTCTCCACTTTCACTTTCATCAAGAGGCTTTTTAGTTCCTCTTCACTTTCTGCCATCTAAACCCTATGAGGCGATTGTTATTATTATTCCAATTTACAGATGAGAAAATCGAGGCACAGAGAAGCTACTGCCCAGAGTTGTGTAATCTGAATGTAGGATTTGCAGCCTGGCTCCAGAATTCAGGCTCTGAAATCTAATGGACTCTAGTTTGTCAGGACAAACCCTGGAGGGCAGAGGTGTGCTGGACACAACAAGAAAACAAAGACGTGCAGTTAAAAACTGGACTTCTGGGTTTCCCTGGTGACTCAGTGTTTAAGAATCCACCCGCCAGTGCAAGAGATGGGTTCAATCCCTGGTTCAGGAAGATCCCACATGCCGCGAAGCAGCTAAACCTGTGGGCCACAGCTGAAGCCTGAGCAACCTAGAGACTGCACTCCAGAACAAGAGAAACCACCCCAGTGAGAAGCCTGAGCTCTGCAATGAAGAGTAGTCCTTGCTCTCTGCAAACAGAGAAAGCTCTTGTGCAGCAATGAAGACCCAGCGCACACACACACACACACACACACACACACACACACACACAGCTGAACGCCTCCTCCCTCCCAGCACCCCACTGAGTTTGGTGGCTGAATACTGCCCCTTCCACTCCACAATCTCTGGTTCAAGTATTAGATTTCTCCAAACTTGGTCATATTTTTAAAATACTGCTAGTGCAACAGCACTCTGCTAGACAACTTTATTATAACGATGAAAAGCTACTATCAGAAAGTTAGAATTCCACTCAGCTAGGAATGTCTCACTGTTTGCATGATGAACAGACACAAAGAAGCTGAGCAGGTTCTTGGTTTTTCCGAAGCCCAGACTTCCAGCATCTGAGAAGGGGCGGGACACCCAAGGCTTTCGCTGACCTGACAGGTGATGGCAGGCCCCACAGGCCAAGAGACTCAACACATGTTCCCACAAAGCAGAAAACTCGCCCATTGTGTGGACTAAATAGGGCTCAGGGCCTAGACCTGGCAGGACAACATTACAGAAGAAAATGACAGGCTAATTTTGTTTGGAACTCAGATCTGAAATTCCACTTAGCAAACAAAACACAGCATCAGATCAAAAACAAACTGTTCCCTCTGATCAAGGAGGGGTCACCCGGGGAATTCACAAGAGTTCAACGTGAAGGAAAGCTGAATGAAACGCCGCACGGGACAGTAAAAGCTGTGGGTTATTTCCACAGATGCCAAGGAGGTGCTCTATAAATTTAATTTATGGCAAATGCCTTATGAAGAATGCTGTCACATGCCCCAAAGAACAGATGATGACAACCCTCTTCAAAATGCTGAAAACCAGAGACCAGAAATATTTTCGGTAGAAAAACACTAGAAAACTAAATAATATGAGTAAAAAAAAAGCATGAAGCATAGAGAAAAGGGGTGAATATAAAAGATGTTAAAAACTGCTTGTAAATGATACCATTGCAAGATCCATGGAAATCAGTAACAAAAAGTAAGAAGTCAATTAGTACAGCAAAGTTGCAAGGCATAGAAAAAAGCCCTCCAAACTAAACGCAGGGAAAATATATGAAAAATATAACTCCATTCACAGTCCTGATTAAGAACATTAAACATT
Source organism: Bos grunniens (assembly GCF_055505025.1). Classification (NCBI taxonomy): domain Eukaryota; kingdom Metazoa; phylum Chordata; class Mammalia; order Artiodactyla; family Bovidae; genus Bos; species Bos grunniens. The sequence goes on along the minus strand of NC_141167.1, from coordinate 5,429,315 downwards.
CAAGAATACATTTGGCAAAAGCCACACAAGATGTAGCTGAAGAAAATTCTGGAATGCGAGCTGCAGAGGGCTGGATCCCGCAGAAGGCAGTCTCTCTGTTCCTGTCTGGAGACCCAAGAAACAAAGAAAGTAGACTCTTGAGACTGACAGGCAGGTTTAATATTACCAAGAATTTGCTAACAATATCCGGAAGGCTCTATAAATAAATCCAGTCATAATTTCTAAATGCAGGGGTGGAGTTGCTAATAAAAGATAAAGGGCATTTATCAGAATTCAAAGTATTTGCCATGCCAGCAAGCATTAAGGTATGTCCCGCCACCCATGGAGGCTATGGAGGCTGTCTTCATAGGGTGCAGGGTCAATCTGAATTCCATAAAGACCCACGCCCGTCATAACAAAGGATCTTGGGTAGAGGAGGCCTCCTCCAGGGGAAACAGCAGCCAAATGAATGGATGGGAAACATCTAGAACTTTATGCCTAGGTTCTGCTTTGGGGCAGACCCAGCCCGGGAAGTCTTGCTGCCCTAATTCAGTGCACTCATTGGCTTGTTGTTGTTCAGTCGCTAAGTCATGTCCAACTCTTTGTGACCTCATGGACTGCAACACACCAGGCTCCTCTGTTCTCCACTACTCCCAGAGCTTGCTCAAATTCATGTCCACTGAGTCAGTGATGCTATCGAACCATCTCATCCTCTGTTGTCTCCTTCTCCTCTTGCCCTCAATCTTTCCCAGCATCAGGGTCTTTTCCAATCAGTTGGCTCTTCACATCAGGTGGCCAAAGTATGGAAACTTCAGCTTCAGCATCAGTCCTTCCAATGAATATTCAGGATTGATTCCCTTAGGATTGACTGGTTTGACCTCCTTGCTGTCCAAGGGACTCTCAAGTCTTCTCCAACACCACAGTTCAAAAGCATCAATTCTTTGGTGCTCACACTTCTTTATGGTCCAGCTCTCACATCCGTACATGACTACTGGAAAAAACCACAGCTCCGACTAGACGGACCTTTGTCAGCAAAGTGATGTTTCTGCTTTTTAATATGCTGTCTAGGTTTATCATAGCTTTTCCTCCAAAGAGCAAGCATCTTCTAATTTTGTGGCTGTAGTCACTGCCCTCAGTGATTTCGGAGCCCAAGAAAATAAAATCTGTCACTGCTTCCACTTTTTCCCCTTCTATTTGCAATGAAATGATATTCAGCCTTGTTGTACTCCTTTGCCAATTTGGAACCAGTTTGTTGTTGCAGTTATAACTGTTGGTTCTTGACCTACATACAGGTTTCTCAGGAGACAACTAAGGTGGTCCAGTATTCCCATCTCTTAAAAAATTTTCCAGTTTGTTGTGATCCACATAGTCACAGGCTTTAGCATAGTCAATGAAGTAGATGTTTTTCTGGAGTTCTTTTGCTTTCTTTATGATCCAACAGATGTTGGCAATTTGATCTCTAGTTACTCTGCCTTTTCCAAATCCAGCTTATACATCTGGAAGTTCTTGGTTCACATACTGCTCAAGCCTAGCTTGAAGGATTCTGAGCATAACCTTGCTAGCATGTGAAATGAGGCAACTGTACAGTGGCTGAAACATTCTTTGGGATTGGAATGAAAACTGACCTTTTCTAGTCCTGTGGCCATGGCTGAGTTTTTCAAATTTGCTGGCACACTGAGTGTGGCACTTTCACAGCATCATCTTTCAGGATTTGAAATAGCTCAACTGGAATTCCATCACCTCCACTAGCTTTGTTTGTAGTAATGCTTCCTAAGGCCCACTTAACTTCACACTCCAGGATGTCTAGGTTAGGTAAGTGACCACACGATCATGGTTATCTGGGTCATTAAGATCTTTTTTGTATAGTTCTTCTTGCCACTTTTCTTAATCTCTTTGGCTTCCGTTAGGTCCTTACTGTTTCTGTCGTGTATTGTGCCCATCTTTGCATGAAACGTTCCCTTGGTATCTCTAATTTTCTTGAAGAGATCTTTGGCATTACCCAGGGTCACAGAGGCAGGACTCCCTCCAGGGCCAGAGCAGAGCCAACTCCTATCTGGAACTTCTGGCCAAAGACCTTCCTGGGGGCTTGATCCTTCCAAGTCCTGGCATTTGGGCTGTACCCTCTTTCTTCCTCACCTGCTGTTTTTCAGGGAACCCTTGTTGGAGAGACCAGGCAAGGTTGTTGATTGATAGGGAAATATTAAGTAACAATAGCTGCGAGAGCATGCAACCAGACATCCTTACTGTTTCCCGCGGAGACTGGCTTCAGTGTTCCAGTTTCCCTGCTGCCCCTTCCCTGCTGGCTACAACCCTACCACTCCCTGGGCCCCCATCCTGTGTAGCCCCCACTTCCCTCACAGCCCCAGTCCACCCTGACCCCCACCCTGCCTTGAGCTCAAAGTCTCAGCATCCTTCCACTGAGCCAGTGCTCAGGAAGACGACCTGAGACAAGGAAAAGGGCAAGAGGATGTTTTAACTACTGAGACCATTACTGAGATGTAAGTCACATAACCACAAATTCACCCTCTGAAAGTGCAGAAATCATCGGTTTTCATCACAGAGTTGTGCACCCTTCACCACCTTTCTCTGATTTCAGACCATTTTTGTCACTCTGAACAGAAACCCCCGTGCGTGTGAGCAGTCATTCCCTATTTGCCATTATCCCCCATCCTCCCAGGCCCCCTGCAACCACTCATCTAATCTGTCTCTATTTACCTGCCTATTCTGGATGTTTCACCTAAGTGGACTCATATAACAGGTGGCCCTGGGTGATCAGCTCCTCCCACTCAGCGTAATGTTCCCAGGGCCCACTGTGCTGTGGTGAGCATCATCACCTCATTTCGGTTTATTGGCCAATACTGTTCCACTGCCGGTATATCCCACGTTCTGTTTATCTGCTCATCAGTGCAGGGACACACGGAGAGTTTCTGCTGTTTGGGTCTGGGGAGTGATGCTGCTCTGAGCATCCCTGTACAAGCTGTGCTGTGGACCTGTGTTCTTATTTCTCTGGGGTATGGCACAGCGGTTTTTAAACGTGTGAGTGCTCTGAGTTTAAAAGCAGAACCCATCTCCCAAGGTAGTTGGTCTCAGGCAGGTCACTTAACCTCGTGTCTTCACTTCCTCAAGTGGCAAATCTGGATAATGACACCTGCCCTGGACACCCCACAGGATTACCGAGGAGTGGGATAACAGATGTGAAAGTGTTCTTGAAATCTTAAATGTGCCTTGTAAAGAGAAGCCAGTATTTTATTCATGGGACCACTTAGAATTTTTTTTTAAGTATTTGATTGGTTTCAGACTTCAGTATATGACCTAGAAACGTTACAGATACTGAAGTCAGGGGGACCGTGGGTGCAAAAGACTGAATATGACGGCTGAAAGAGACCAGATTGTTATTTCTACAGCTTGGCAGTTTTCCTATGACTGGGGGATTGTGCGGTGCCTGGGTTGGGGGGAAGGGAGGAAAACAACTTGCAATATTCAGACACACCATGTGCTGGGGTGGAAAAATCTACATCTTGCAAAATGGGAACTTTCAAGTTATTTTATACATGATAAGCTTTTAAATTTTTCCAATTTTCCTATCTAGTTGTTTGTACTCTTTCTGGAATATTCCTTAGCATTCTTGGTCAAAGGGAGGCCTAAAGTGAAAGTCTTAGTCACTCAGTCATGTCTAACTCTTTGCCACCCCATGGACTGTAGTCTGCCAGGCTCCTCTGTCCATGGAATTCTTCCAGCAAGAATACTGGAGTGGGTAGCCATTCCTTTCTCCAGGGCAAGGGGGGCTTGGCCTAAAGGACACAGCTTTTCCTGTGACGCCCTCCTTTGTCTCAGAGCCCTCTGACTGTGGCAGGGAATAGGGCCAAGTCTTTGCTCCTCACTCAATTTCCAGACCACTCTCCTTCACTCCTTCCTACACTCTCTAATTCTGAAACTCATTTCATCTAATGGTATTGCCCACGGCCCTTCAATGTCACCATCATCTACCATCTGCATCATCTTTCCACGCCCCACCAGGGCATCTACCCTCCAAATGGAATCTTTACCAACAGCCTCTACTCTACCTTCTCAGTTTAGTTCAGTTCAGTTGCTCAGTCATGTCTGACTTTTTGCGACCCCATGGACTTCACTATGCCAGGCCTCCCTGTCCGTCGCCAAATCTCAGAGTTTACTCAAACTCATGTCCACTGAGTAGGTGATACCATCCAACCATCTCACCCTTTGTCGTCACTTTCTCCTCCTGTCTTCATCTTTCCCAGCATCAGGATCTTTTCAAATGAGTCAGCTTTTCATATCAGGTGGCCAAAGGACTGGAGTTTCAGCTTCAACATCAGTCCTTCCAATGAATATTCAGGACTGATTTCTTTTAGGATGGACTGGTTGTATCTCCTTGCATTCCAAGGGACTCTCAAGAGTCTTCTTCAACACCAAAAGCATTAATTCTTCGGTGCTCAGCTTTCTACCTTCTCATCTTCCTGCAATCAAGAACCTCAGCTCCTCTCTCTGCATGCTGGGGCCTGTGCCCTTGCTAGCAAGGACGTCACCCCACTTCTCCTTCCTCCTCTCATTTCACCCCACTTCCTTTACGCTGGCCATTCCCTTCAACATACAAACAGACTATTGTTTCCTATCTTTAAATCTGTCTCCGGACCCCATTTCCCCTGCCACCAGCTACAGCAAAATGCCTTTAAAAACCCAGCTTTGCACCGTCTACAGTTTCTCCCCTCTTCCTCTCTCCTACATTCACGTGAGTCCATCTTTCTACTCCATCTCACCCATGAAGGTCAAGGCCACCACAGGACTCCACATCGCTGCCCCCGGCCAATCCTCAGCCTTCTTCTGGCCTGCCTCAGCAGCCTCTGACAGAGTCTGCTACTCCCTCCTCCCAGAAACTGCATTCATTTTCCTCCTGGCTCCACAGTTGTGTTTCTTCCTCAACAATCATGCCTGTAATTCCTCTGCTTGTTTCTCCCCCACCATCTCTTGCCATTGGATGGCCAAGTCTGAGTCCTTGAACCTGCTCTCTGTTCTGTCTACACTCATCTCCTGTCTCATAAAAATTGTCTATGCCAACAGCTGTAGAATTTATATTTCATACACAGACCTCTGGTCTGAACTCAAGTCAGCTGCCTACTTATGCTCACTGGATGTCCAACGGGCATCTCAAACTAAACATCTCCGAAAATGAACTGCCGATCTCTCCAGCCGCAAAACTCTGCAAGCCCTCAGTCTCAGCCTTACTGCTTTTCTTTTCTGACCTGGAAAACAGGGTTACTGAGAGCTAGAAATCAGGCAGGAGTTGCAGTGCTTCTGGCATCATGTTCCTGCTGTATACGAACTCCTTAGCCCCTATGTGCCTGAGTCCTCCACTGTAAATGGAAATAATAATACTAACAGCTCCGACGTTGCAGGGGAGTCATGAGTTATTACATTTCGAGTGCCTGCAGAGTCAGCACTGTAACAGGCGTTTGAGATGACCAGCAACAACTGCTGGGCTACTGCTCTGTAACGGGCACAACGCTGGGTGAAGACTCTTTGCGGCCACGGCCTCCTGACTGGGGTTTCTTGCTGGAAAGCGAAGTGGTACAATAAAGCCTCCTCAAGATCTTTCCTAACTTAAAGATAGGGGCCAGGGTGTTTTCACAAAGCAACGAACATTGCTGGGAAAGATCAAGAAAAAAGCGGACGCAGACAGCACTTCCTCAAAAATAAGTCCACAAGGGCTCAGTGGGCGTAAAGTAAGCACTGTGTTTGGCGGAGCTCTTCTCTATTGGGGCCGTGGGGGAGCGCGAGGGGAGTTGGAGCATCTGAGGAAAAGGCATGCCCTGTCCGCAGAAGCTGACAGTCTGTGCTGAGGTGTATCTTTATTTGCTAAAACTGCAAAAAGAAGGGGTGTAGGAGAAAAGAAAAGGAAAAGAGAAAGCTATCTTTTTGCCTGAAGAAGCCCACTCCACGGCTGCGCCCGGGCAGCGCCTCACTTACGCGTTCGACATGTTGGCTGTTTTCCCTCTTTGCCTCGCCTGCCGGGAAGCTCTTCTGTCGTCCTCTGATGCGCGGCTGGCTGCAGGGTCGGGGCACCACCAGAGGGGCTGGGGGAAGGTGCTTCCGAGGGAGGGACTGGGAACGGGGATATCCTCTGACTTCGGGAAGGGAAAGGCGGTAGGAAGGGAATGCCTACACTCTCCAAGACGGGGGATTCCAGAGCCTTCCTTTAGGAGGCTCGGGAACTTAACTCTGGCCACCCAGCGAGACGCACGAGGGGGAACCTAGCAACGGAGACGCTACGCCTGCGCAATACGCAGTGGAGGGGGCGGTCCTTTCTGCCACCCCCCCTGCGTGCTATGCGCCTGCGCAGCGCTGCCTGCTGTTTCCCTGGCAACCGCGCGGGGCGGAAGCTACTGCATTATTGGTGGATGCGCAGGTCTGAGTCACCATCTCTCAGCAACCACCGCGAGGCGTTTGCTTCTCGGAGTACCCGCCCGGCGTTCCCCTGAGCTGGCCCCACGTCCCATACACCCGCTCTTTGTTCTCCACGCCCGCGTCCCGCTTTCTCTTTTGCACATTTTCATCTCCACTTTGAGATACGTAGCCTTGGACTAGGTCCTTAATGATTGTAGCCGCAGTCTTCCCATCTGTAAAGTGGTGTAGCAGTCTTTCGTTCTTTTGAAACCTTACTGGGTATCTACTCTGTACCAAGCACAGACTTCAGTTCTAGGGGTGCAGAGTAGATGCAGATGCTGCCTTTCTTGGGTTTAATGAAAATGGAAAAAGGCGACAGTGCATTGTAAGTGTAAGATGCCTTGTGGATGTTAGCGTTTAGCAGGCCGCTGTGAGTGTTTGGGTTCCTTGTTCTGTCATTACCTTTCGTATCTGTTGAGATTTATTTGCAGACTTGATAATCTGCAGTACCTACTGGAACGTATTCAGAACGAATGCAGCTGAAAGGTATAAAGAAACATTTCTGAAACGAATGAAGTCTGCAGATCAAAAGTTCTCACTGTGTTCCAGGAAAAACTGACATGGAACAACCAACACAAGATATCCTGAGTATGTTATTGAACTTCAAGGAGAAGTGGTACAGGGAATCTGGCTGGTCTCGAATTTCTCCATAGTAGCTTATCAATTTCAGATGAAAAGGTAGCGATATTTCTAAGGTTCCTGAGGAAAAATGTGAACCAGGATATTTCTACTGGTTGTAGTTAATTTTCCAAAATATGAAAGCTCTCAGGAAACACAGCATTGTGTAAACTGGCATGTTTTCAAATGCAGGTAATAGAAAACCACTGGGTTAATGTCCAATGGCTTAAACAATAGGAGAATTTATAATCTTCCTTAACAACAAGGATAGAGCTGAGGCTGTTTTGGAGCTGAGTATTCAGTGGCTCAAGGACATCACCAGTCTTTGATGGTCTTTCCATCTTTTGGAGCGGTCAGTCATCCTTAGGATGCTGGGTGACTTCCCTTTGCAGTGGCTCTACAGCCTCACTCTGTAACATGAAGATAGAAAAGGACCAGCTGAGAACTGCGACCTCCAATGGCAACCCACTCCAGTACTCTTGTCTGGAAAATCCCATGGATGGAAGAGCCTGGTAAGCTATAGTCCGTGGGGTCGCAAAGAGTCGAACACGACTGAGCGACTTCACCTTCACCTTAAGCAGCACTTACCTGCATTAAGAGAGAGGTAGATAGTAGAAGAACTGTATCAAGAAGTGTAGGCTGTTATGTAAGGCAGCATTCCATGTGTGCCCATGAGCTTTTCTAGAAAATAAAGCACTTGTTGACGAAATCCAGCAATTTAAAGATACAAGCCCTGTGAAATAAAAGAGCAGGCACTCAGTATAAGAGAGACAAGTTCTCCCAAGGTCCACATGCCAGGAAAACAAACATAATTGTTCTTTGATTACACTCCACGACCTTTGCTTTCTATGCCAGGGACTGTTGAGGACCTGACCTACATTCATTCATTAAATCTTCCTACTAATTTTATGAGTCGAGTAATATTTTCATCCTCATTTTATACATGTGGAATTTTCCAGGTAGAGAGACTCAGAGAGGTTAATTCTATATCCAAGGCCATCCTCCACTTCATGGTAGAGTTGCTATTCGGACCACCTGGTACTCTCCCTTTAAAGACCACACACCTAACAATTATCATTTTATTGGTAGCAACAGTTATCTTATTGGATATTTGTTTAAAATTTTGGTTTCCTATGAGACAAATGTTACTAAAGATCAGTTCAGTTCAGTTCAGTCGCTCAGTCATGTCCGACTCTTCACGACTCCATGAACCACAGCTCACCAGGCCTCCCTGTCCATCACCAACTCCCGGAGTCCACCCAAACCCATGTCCATTGAGTTGGTGAAGCCATCCAACCATCTCATCCTCTGTCATCCCCTTCTCCTCCTGCCCTCAATCTTTCCCAGCATCAGGGTCTTTTCAAATGAGTCAGCTCTTTGCATCACGTGGCCAAAGTGTTGGAGTTTCAGCTTCAAAATCAGTCCTTCCAATGAACACCCAGCACTGATCTCCTTTAGGATGGACTGGTTGGATCTCTTTGCAGTCCAAGGGACTCTCAAGAGTCTTCTCCAACACCACAGTTCAAAAGCATCAATTCTTTGGTGCTCAGCTTTCTTTATAGTCCAACTCTCACATCCATACATGACCACTGGAAAAACCATAGCCTTGACTAGACAGACCTTGGTTGACAAAATAATGTCTCTGCTTTTTAGTATGCTGTCTAGGATGATCATAACTTTCCTTCCAAGGAGTAAGAGTCTTTTAATTTCATGGCTGCAGTCACCATCTGCAGTGATTTTGGAGCCCAGAAAAATAAAGTCAGCCACTGTTTCCACTGTTTCTCCATGTATTTGCCATGAAGTGATGGGACCGAATGCCATGATCTTAATTTTCTGAATGTTGAGCTTTAAGCCAACTTTTTCACTCTCCTCTTTCACTTTCATCAAGAGGCTATTTAGTTCTTCTTCACTTTCTGCTATAAGGGTGGTGTCATCTGCATATCTGAGGTTATTGATATTTGTCCCGGCAACCTTGATTCCAGCTTGTGCTTCCTCCAGCTCAGCGTTTCTCATGATGTACTCTGCATAGAAGTTAAATAAGCAGGGTGACAATATACAGCCTTGACATACTCCTTTTTGTATTTGGAACCAGTCTGTTGTTCCATGTTCAGTTCTAACTGTTGCTTCCTGACCTGCATACTGGTTTCTCAAGAGGCAGGTCAGGTGGTCTGATATTACCAACTCTTGAAGAATTTTCCACAGTTTATTGTGATCCACACAGTCAAAGGCTTTGGCATAGTTACTAGAGATAGTATTTCCCAAACCATTTTCCTTTAAGAAAAAAAAGTTGCTACTTAATCATGTGAATACTCTAGAAAAGGTGACTTTGTCCTCAGTATTTAATTATGCAGCTTCCTGATCATACCACCGGGTCTCTGAGCAAACTCATCTTTTTGGTCTTCTGAATATATATGAAGTCATTTGGATAAACATTGAGTGATGCCCATTCTGTATTTATTTGGTCTCCAAAATCAGTGTGGACAGTGACTGCAGCCATGAAATTAAAAGACGCTTGCTCCTTGGAAGAAAAACTATGACAAACCTAGACAGCATATTAAAAAGCAGAGACATCACTTTGCTGACAAAGGTCTATCTAGCAAAGCTATGATTTTTCAGTAGTCATGTATTGATGTGAGAGCTGGACCATGAAGATGGCTGAGTGCCAAAGAATTGATGCTTTTGAACTGTGGTGTTGGAGAAGATTCTTGAGAGTCCCTTGGACTGCAAGGAGATCAAACCAGTCAACCCTAAAGGAAATCAATCCTGGATGTTCATTGGAAGGATTGGTATTGAAGCTGAAACTCCAATACTTTGGCTACTTGCTGTGAAGAGCTGACTTATTAGAAAAGACCCTGATGCTGGGAAAGATTGAAGGCAGGAGGAGAAGGGGATGACAGAGGATGAGATGGTTGGATGGCATCACTGACTCGATGGACATGAGTTTGAGCAAGCTCCAGGAGACAGCGAAGAACTGGGAAGCCTGGTATGCTGCAGTCCATGGGGTTGCAAAGGATTGGACATGACTGAGCAACTGAACAGCAATTTATTCCAAGCACAATGGTTCTCACTGTGCAATAGGAAGAGATCGGTCTGATATGAACGAATCCTGCCTTCCAGGAGCAGAGGTGGTAGTGACCCAGGGGAATGATAATCTCAGGCTTCCTTATCCTGGGAACATTCCTGAAGGAATGACAGGCCCAGAAGAGCCATCGGCACTTGTCTGATTTACTTCTGTCTCAGATACTTCAGGCCCTCAGGACATGTCTGTTTCTTGAGCATCCCTTCTTGCCCAGGCTCTGGCAGAGAGAGGGACCTTCTGGCCTCTTGAGGAAGTCCACTTGCCTTGGGACAACTCTCACTATTAGCCTTTTTCATCAAAGCTCTAGGGCAAAACAGAATAGCCCTCTTCTTACAGGAGCAGCCTTTTAAATGCTTAAGCCCATTAAAATGTCTGCTTCCCACAAGTCTTCTTAATTACAGGGTTCAGTTCAGTTCAGTTCAGTCGCTCTTTGCGACCCAATGGGCTGCAGCACGCCCAGTCAAGTTCTTCAACACTAGTTCCCTTGCCATCAGTCACTCTGTATCTCTGTTCACTGTCAGTGTCCTTTAGACATAGACCGATGGATCAGAACCTTCCAGGTTCAGGCTGGTAGGTGCTCCATCAGGCAGCAACAGGGGCCCCACGTTGGCCTTCGCCCCTTCCATCTGTTCTTGGGCAGTCACAGTCAACCAAACCTCTAAATCGCCCCATAGTCCGCCTGCTGAGCCCCTTCTGTCATTCAGCATGCCCACTGTGCCAGCCAGGTCCTTGTCTTTCCTCAGATTTGATCCAGACCGTCGATGAGAATGTTCTCTATGAGAAAGCTGGAGAGCCTGGCAGCCCAGCACTAGCAGTGTGTCTAAGTGAGCATCAGTCTGACGCGTTATCCGCCTCCCCTGCCGTCGTATCATCTCTTGGTCCTCAACAAGTCCATGAGACAGAGATGCAGTCGAGTTTGTCACCAGTATAGAGCGCTCTCTCTTTCTACAGTTTTGTTCTTCTCCACTAAGCTGGTCACTATGGCAACTGAAAATTCAGATTATCTTGCATGCTTTGTTGTAGAGAACCCACTTGTCCCTGCTTCCTTTTTCTAAGAACCCATAAATTGTTTTTTTTCCCACTTTTTTTTTTTTTAATTGAAGGGTATTTGCTTTATAGAACTTTGTGGTCTTCTGTCTTACATCAACAAGAATCAGCCATAGGTTGATTCTCTCCCAAACCTCCCTCCCCTCTCCCTGCCCATCCCACCCTTCTAGATTGTCACACAGCCCCCGTTTGAGTTCCCTGAACCATACAGTAAATTCCCGTTGGCTAGCTCTTTTATATATGGTAATATAAGTTTCCGTGTTTCTCTCTGCATATATCTCACCCTCTCCTCCCCTCTCCCCATGTCCAAAGTCTATTCTCTATGTCTGTTTCTCCGTTGCTGCCCTGTAAATAAAGTCATCAGTACCACCTTTCTAGATTCCATATATATGTGTCAGTATGTGATATTTATATTTCTCTTTCTGACTTACCTCCCTCTGTATAATAGGCTCTAGGTTCATCCACCTCATTAGAACTGACTCAAATGCAAATCGTTTTAACGATCTATTCTGGATCCACTATGAAGTTCACTAGACCAGAACCTAACCTGCTTTTCTTTTCTGAAACACCAGTCCCTGCTCTGCACGAACCCTCCTTTCCAGGAGAGCATGGTGATTCAGCCAGCCCAGGGACCTGGCTCCTCACACGTGAGTCTCCTGAGAAGTCTGCACCAGAGTTAAAACAGCACAGAGAAGCTCCACCCTCTCTGACTCCTCTGTCCTCCCAAGTCCATCCCAGAGTCCTTTCCTGTTAGAGTCCCTCTTCTGGCAGGAAAATACCAAGTTCATTTTGTTCAGTGGCCATACTCTCTGCTTCCCTGGACATCTGGCACCCTAATCATTATTCTGACTCACCTTTCTGTAATTTCCTCTAAATCAACCCCGGTGGCTCAGACGGTAAAGAATCTGCCTGCAGTGTAGGAGACCTAGGTTTGATCCCTGGGTTGGGAAGATCCCCCAGAGAAGGGAATGGCAACCCACTCCAGTATTCTTGGCTGGAGAATTCCGTGGACTGAGGAGCCTGCTGGGCTACAGTCCATGGGGTCACAAAGAGTCAGACAAGACTGAGCAGCTAACACACACATTTCATTTAGAATGAAAATGCCTTTTTACACGGCCTCATAATCTGACCGCCAGCTCTCTGGGAAAAGTCATAGCTCTCTGATATGTGTGATGTCCCTGGGAAGCTGTTTACTGATACCCTTCTACACAGAGCCCCACACTCAACCCTGTGCAGTTGACAACGATGACTGGGAAATTCTGGCTCCCCAGAGGAGAGGAGAGGAGAGGAGAGGAGAGGAGAGGAGAGACAGGTCTCAGGTGATTAAATGCCACAGTGCCAAGTTACCTGGGAGTTTAGAAGAGAGAGGGATCACCGTGCACTTGGGGAAGGAGAAGAGGTGATGCAGCCTGTGAAATTTCAACTGGCTTTGACCTGAAAAAACAGAAAGAGAACATTCCAGGCAAAGGAAACAACATGGGAAAAGACTTAAAAGCAGAAGTGTGGGGAGCTGTTTATCTGATGGTCTCCATTTTGATCTGATCTGGGAACAAGCTTGGCATCCTAATGTGAGGCCAGATGGTGTCTGTGCTCAGTAGCTGCCAGAGAAGTTTGGACTGAACTCTATGGACCAGGGAGGTCCACTTGGGCAGAGGGTGGACGTGATCATGGGGCTGCGAGATCAGTGAAAAGTCGAGAAGTACAGATGAGAGGGTAAATGAGATGAGGTATGAATATGGGGGACAGCATTCAGCCATAAAAACAACAACCTTCTGATGTGTGTCTTAATATGGATGAACCCTGAAATAAGCCAGATGCAAAAGGACAGATATTGTATGAGTTTGTTTAACGTGCAATATCTAGAATAGGCACGTTTATAGAGGCAAAAAGTAGTTTAGCAGTTCCCAGGGGCTGGAGGGGGAGGAGGGGTGGAGAGCTGTTGCTGAACGAGTGCAGTTTCTGTCTGGTTGCTGAAGGACTTTGGAAATAGCGCTGATGTGTGTGGGACATTGTGGTGCAGTTAATGCCACCGAACTGTATACTTAAAACTGGCTTAAATGGCAAGTTGTGTGCCATGTATATGATGGAATTTGGCCTGTGAAGGGTCGGTGGAGTCGGCAGCACCCGCAGTTTGGGTAAGTCTCTCTGTAACCCGCAGCAGCCCAGGTGTACCGGGAAGACTGCATGTCCGTCTCCAGGGACCAGCACGCTTGTGTGCCTCTCCACAGGGAGCGATCCAGGGTCACGATGCGTCTCTTCCATCCTTTGCACCATTCAGATTTCCCCAAAAGCCCCCAGCATACGGATCATGCTTATTAGTCCGTAAGGTACAGGATGTCGTTTTTTTCTCCTTTAATACTTTATTTATTTGTAAATTTACTTTTTGCTGGCATCATGCAGCCTGTGGGATCCTAGTTCCCTGGCCAGGGATGGAACCTGTGCCCCCTGCATTAGAAGCATGGAGGCTTTACTGCACCACCTTGGAAGTCCCTCCTTTAGTGCTGTAATTACCCCACTGATGCTCAAAAATAGGTTAGAATGTAATCAGGCAAACTATAAGCTGATTTGAAAGTTCATTTGAATGATTTATAAGTTCATTTGAAAATAGGAGCTGGGTGCTTTATGACCATGAATGGAATAATTGCAGGCAACCAGAACATCAGACACCCCGTCCCAATCCTTCCATTGTCTGCCAGGGTGACTTGAAGTGGCCTGGGGAACATTTCTGAAACTCGGTGAGAACAGACCTCCCCCCAGTCCCCACCACCCCTCATCCCTGAGAGCCTGAGGTTTGTCTCCTCCTTCAGTGTCTTTGAATTGCCTTGAGTTGGAAAACTGGATGTTACAACCCTGTGTACTTGAGAGTCTGGAGGTTTAGTTCATGATGTTTTCCTGAAGACTCAGTACGTGAGCCTTGTAGACAGTTTTCCCTACTTCCCTCATGCAGCGCATGGGACAGGACTCGTCTTTCAGAGGCGGGTTCCCTTACCCCCCAGGGTGGCTGGTGTGCAGGTTGTCCAGGGAGTTTGGGGAGTGATGGCTGCGGTCCCTCCCCTGACGCGATGGGCTTTGAAGTGGAATGGACCTTGGTTCAGTTCCCATGTGATCCTCAGATGGGCCTGCAGAGCAGCAGGCAGAGGAAACGGGATGGATAGAAGTGAAAAGGTCTGAAGTTCAGCTGGAATTTGATGGTCTTCTCAACTTAGCCATAAGGAGCATTTTCTATGTTTCAAACTATAATGTCATTCCACATAAGTGCGTGCTGAGTTGCTTCAGTTGTGTTCGATTCCTGGTGACCCTGTGGACCACAGCCCACCAGGCTCCTCTGTCCATGGGATCCTCCAGGCAAGAATTCTGGAGTGGATTGCTATGCCCTTCTCTGGGGGATCTTCCCAACCCAGGGGTCAAACCCATGTCTCTTACGTCTCCTGCACTGGCACGAGTGCTCTTTACCACTAGTTCCGCCTGGGATGTTATAAAGTATCAGGGGTTAAACTCTCTGCTATAACACACTTTTGCATCTAACATTATATCTGTGCAAAAGAAAACTGATACCATTCTAACTTGTTATGTTTACTTACATAACTGGAAATGAATCAAGCATGGGTTTCATCAATTCATAATTATTAAAGTAAGCTTTGATAGATTGCTGGTGTTCTAATATTCCTTGTCTTGACTCTTTCTGACATCCCCTAATGTCTATGAATGTTATAATTTGTAAGAGGGACAGTTCCACTTACCTCCAAGGATTATGCAAAAGATTAGGTGAATAATGTAGGTAAAGCACTTGGTGCAAATTAGAAGCACATGCTGTGGTGTGTCGGCCAGTTCCTTAAGGTCCAAGGAGAATCTAGGTGTCTGTTCAGATTCCTTAAGTCAGCTAGCAGTATTCCTAATTTGGGGGTTCACAGAAATCTTGGGTGTCAAAGATCTGCTCCATATGAGAGGTTTGGTGGATATAGCATCTTCACCACAGTGATAATTACAAATTTCTCCATCCGCTGAAATTGACATTCCCAAACAGAAGACATTTTGGTTGTAAACCTTGGCTTCCCTCTAGTCCATTAAATCGCATATCAAAGGATGTTTTGGACTAGAAATAAGTCTTATTTGATACATTTTGTTGAGAATATGTTAGTAAACTGATTTAAAAGGGATGTGAGCAATCTGAAAGTTACTTTCTGGAGGAGATTCCAAAGATAACAGAATCTGCAAACACCAAAGCTATTTTACGTCAAATAAACATCACTTCCACCAGGAAATGAGTGTAACTGTGTGTGTGTTTCTTATAAGCTGCCTTTATTATCTATAAATAAAACTGCCCAGTGTGAGAAGAAAATAAAAAGGAACTAGTCAGAAGCAGGATGTTTTTTAATTTATCATTGTCCTGTTTTGTTTCACACACGTTGGGGCAGCTTTTGTAACCCAGGTGCAAAGGAGGTCACTTCTCATTGTTTTCACACCTGCTGTCTTTCAAAATGAACACGATTTCCACAGGCCCATTGATAAATTCAGCCCTAAACCTCCCTCAAAAACGGCTCTCTCCTGTATTTTGGTGCCACTTCTGAACAACCAGCACGTGTCTGCCCAGTTTCTGGTTTGTTTTCTTCCCATTCTACTCTCATATGTGTTCCCTCCTCTTGTGCTATTTTACGCTCACAATGCTTATAATGAAACAATAGTTCTTGGTACCTCGGGTAGAGAGCCCATTACAAGTAACAGCTGCATTGTTCATAAAACAGAAGCGATACATGAATGAGGCTTATTTATTTAAAGACTTGAATTGCCAGTAGCCCTGACTACAGCTGTAAGATGAAGATTAGCAGCAGAGAAAACATCTACTTAATCTATTAAGTTGCCGTAATACACTGCCTGACTTCATAGAAATAGAATCTGGGTTTTCAAAAATCAGGCAGGAGGCTGGTAAGAATGTTTATATGCACATTTCTTCCTCCATCCATCTTCCAGACTCAGAGACGTAGAGAGCAAGTTAGTGGTTACCAGTAGGGGAGGAGTGGTGGGGGGACGAGACAAGGGGAGGGTAGTACAAATTATTATAATAGAAGCAATAGAACTACAAATTATTACTCATAAAGTAAGCTGCAAGGATACATTGTACAGCACAAGGAATATAGCCAATATTTTATAGCAACTGTAAATGGAGTATAGCTTTTAAAAATTGTGAATCACTGTACTGTACACCTGTAACAAGTACTTTAAAGCAGTGGGCCCCAATCTCCTTGGCACTAGGGACCAGTTTTGTGAAAGATAATTTTTCCACAGGCTGGGGACGGGTGCTTTGGGGATGATTCAAGAACATTATAATTATTGTGCGCTTTATTTCTATTATTATTACATCTGCTCCACCTCAGATCATCAGGCATTATAGCCCAGAGGTTGGGTGCTTGGAGTGGAGTGAAAGTCACTCAGTTGTGTTTGACTCTTTGCTACCCCATGAACTATAGTCCATAGGATTCTCCAGGCCAGAATACTGGAATGGGTAGCCTTTCCCTTCTCCAGGGGATCTTCCCAATCCAGGGATTGAACCCAGGTCTCCCACATTGCAGGTGGATTCTTTACCAGCTGAGCCACCAGGGAAGCCCAAGAATACTGGAGTGGGTAGCCTATCCCTTCTCCAGGGAATCTTCCTGACCCAGAAATCGAACCAGGGTCTCCTGCATTGCAGCCAGATTCTTTACCAACTGAGCTAACAAGTACCCCTGCTTTAATGTATAATAAATGTCCCAAACCGTGAAACTCTTAAGCACCCAGCTCATTTTCTCAGCTTGCAAACACAAGCTGAGAAAGATCAAGATGCAGAAGAAAAGCTGAATTCCAGAAGCATCCCCGAGCCCTCTTACTCTGGGTCAGCTTCCTACTACCTAACACAGAAGGTTAATTTTTCCCTTATAAAGGAAGACTTTATATGTACGATGGAATTATACAATGATGCATAGTAGCTTTGACCCACTGTGTGTGTGAGTTTCGCTCACCGTGTGGCATGGAGATGAAGTTTGTTTCCATGACTGAGTAGTCTCCCATTGTATGAACAGACTTCAGTTTGTTATCCATTCTACTGGTGATGGACAGGTGGGGTGCTCCCAGGCTAGGGTTATTATAGATAATGCTGCTGTAACCAAGTCCCTATGTATCTCTTACCACACATGCCTGTCTCTTGCTGGGTCATGGAGTATATGTATGTTTAACCTCAGTGGACGGGGCTTCCCAGGTGACTCAGAATCCACCTCCCATGCAGGAGACACAAGAGAAGAAGGTTTGATCCCTGTGTTGGGTAGATCTCCTGGAGAAGGAAATAGCAACCCACTCCAGTATTCTTGCCTGGAGAATGCCATGGACAGAGGAGCCTGGAGGGCTGCAGTCCATGGGGGCGCAAAGAGTTGGATATGACTGAGCATGCAAGGACAACCTCGACAGATACTGTCAAAAAGTTTTCCAAAGTCTCTGTAGCAAAACCTTCTTCAGTTCTACCAATCAGTGTTCTGATTGCTCCACGTGTTTGCCAATACTTAGTATTTTCTGTCTTTTTCTTTGAAATTGTGGTATTATTCAATCGTTGTGGTTTTAATTTGCATTTTTCCTGACAAATACTGGTCCTGAGAACCCTTTCATATGCCTCTTCAGCCATTTGAGCATTTCTTGGGAGTGAAGTGCCTTTGAAATCTTTCACCAACTTTCAGTACTTGGTAACAACCAGGAGGGGTGGGGTGGGGAGGAAAGTGGGAAGGGGTTCCAGATGACACATGTATGCCTCCAATTACTATAAATAAATAAATTAGAAAGAAGAAAAAAGAGAAAGAGTTGGGTAGGCTGGGTGAGGCCAGACCTGTTGTTATCTCTGTCTTTTGAGAGAAGCCTGCCTCTCCCTGGCTGGTGGTGTGATGGTGAGTGTCTCCAGACTCTGAAAGACGTTCTGGTTTCCTCAGGGTTGGGGCTGGGCATGAAGACCTGGCCCCCGTCCTCCTGCACTGGCCAGGGCCCGTGTCTGCTGCAGAATGCTGCGATGTCTGGGGAGGATAAAATTCTTCTTTCTGCATGATCAGTAGTCATCAAAGGATTGCCTGGGTGAATTAGAAGAGGAGCTGGACTCGGGTCACTTTTCCTTTTTTTTTTTACTGATTTGGAGGCTATATTACTATTAAACAATACGGGAGAGTGAAACTGTTGGTGGCTCAGCTGTGTCTGTCTCTTTGCAACCCCAAGGACTGTACCCCGCCAGACTCCTCTGTCCATGCAATTTCCCAGGCAAGAGTGCCAGAGTGGGTTACCATTCCCTTTGCCAGGGGATCTTCCCAACCCAGGGATTGAAGCCAGGTCTTCTACATCACAGGCAGATTTTTTACTGAGCCACCAGGGAAGCCCGTGGGTGTAGAATTCAGGCAGAGGTAAATGGGAAAAATGATCACATGTGAACAAAAGGCAAAAAGAAAGAGAACTGGCTTCAAATCACAGCAGATGCGCTCTCCATGTAGCACACTTCCTGCTGGTGTGTAACTGATGACCACACATCCCCTGGCTTTGAACTGCATCCGTTAGTATCTCACTGTTTCTATTGGTCAGAGGGCCCATGTGGCTTGGCTGGGGGTCTCTGCACAGGGTCGTGCAAGGCTGAAGGTTAGTTCTGGCTGGGATGGAGCTCCTGCTGGAGCTCTGGGTCCCCTGCAAGCTCATGCGGCTTGTTGACATAAACCAGTTTCCCGCAGGGTGGGACCGAGCCCCCAGAACTTAGCTCCTGGATACCAAGCTCAGGTCCCAGGCCTGGGGTCCTCTCCCAGCACAGACAGCCCACTTCTCCAAAGCCAACCAGAGAAGTTCTCTCCTGGGGACCACAAGGGAGTCTTGTTGCTTCTGACTTGATGGAAGGAGCTGCTCTTGGGGGAGGGGCTGATATAGGGGAGGGACTGTAGAGGCCCTTCTTAGCATTCTTCCCGCCACAGACTACAAATCCAGTGATTTCTTTTACAAAAGCAGTTTAACAACAAGGACATTCTGTATGCCACGGGGAACTATAAAGAAAGTGAAGTTGCTCAGTTGTGTCTGACTCTTTGAGACCCCATGGACTGTAGCCTACCCTACAGAGGGCTGTAGGGTCCTCTGTCCATGCGCTTTTCCAGGCAAGAGTACTGGACTGGGTTGCCATTTCCTTCTCCAGAGGATCTTCCTGACCCAGGGATTGAACTTGGGTCTCCCACATTGTAGGCAGTTGCTTTACCATCTGAGCCACCAGGGAAGTCCTGAGCCACCACGAAGTACAATGGAGATGTCACTCCAAACCCTTGTCCTACATGAGGTTGTTGCAAGACTGACTGGACTCAAACATGTGAACTGCATCTGCAAATATCCACAGAAGAGAATGGGGGCCCGCGCTTGGGTCCGTGCTTGTGCCTGCAGTGAGCCCGCCTACCTCACCTGCCTCCTCTTCCCCACCCAGAAGTCCACCCATTACCATTTCTGTTCCCACTGCATCTTTGCTGCTGCTTTTTTTTTTTTTTTTGCACTTTTGCCTCTTATAGGATGCTAACACATGCCACCTTCTCTTGTCATTTCTTTTTACCTTATATCTGTTCCTTACCCATTTGGAACCTTTCCAGCCATAGAGTTTGCACCTTAATTATTTTCTGGCATCCACTTAGAGTCACGAAAAAGTAAAGGGACGATAATCCATCGCACACTCTGCACGTTGTAAGGCTGAGTGCAGTCATCATTCAGCGGGGAGGGGCTGGCCCCGTCCTGGAGGGTCCTCGTCAGTAGATTTCACTGGCTTCCTTTATGTAGCACTTAATGAGTGCCTGCCTTCACCAGGTAAAGTGTCATCAAATGTGGTGACTCTTCAAGGTGACTCTCTGCCTTCTTAGAAATGCTCTGTGTTAAAACAGAGCAACTTACTTTGAGTAGCAGTGAGGCTTCCATCACATCACAACATGCCATTCTGAATTACTTTTGCTGTGAGTGATCAGTTGCTCAGCTGTGTCTGACTCTTTGCGACCCCATAGACTGTAGCCCGCCAGGCTTCTCTGCCAATGGGATTCTCTAGGCAAGAATACTGAAGTGGTTAGCTGTGCCCTCCTCCAGGAGATCTTCCTGACTCAGGGATCGAACCCACATATCTTATGTCTCCTGCATTGGCAGGCAGGTTCTTTACACCTAGCACCGCCTGGGAAGTCCTTGGCTCAGACAGTAAAGAAAAGTGAAAGTGAAGCCACTCAGTCGTGTCTGACTCTGCGGTCCTTTGGACTGTAGCCGTCCATGGGGTTTTCCAGGCAAGCATACTGGAGTGGGTTGCCATTTTCTTCTCCAGGGGATCGTCCCAACCCAGGGATTGAACTCAGGTCTTCTGCATTGCAGGCAGACTCTACCCTTTGAGCCACCAGAGAGTCCCAGATGGTAAAGAATCTGCCTGTAATACAGGAGACCCAGGTTTGATCCCTGGTCTGGGAAGATCCCCTGGAAAAAGGACATGGTAACCCGCTCCAATCTTCTTGCCTGGAGAATCCTATGGACAGAGGAGCCTGGCAGGCTGCAGTCCATAGGGTCACAAAGAATCAGACGCAAGTGAGCAGGTAACACAATACAAAGATCTTTTAAAAAGGATACTGAATGCAGACATACTTTAAAATTTCACAGTAGTACCTGGTGGTCCTTAGGGCAACCTGCACTAGCCTGGAGCTGCCAACTCCCCAGGCGGAGGTGTATCTAGTTTGCAGGGGGACTTTGGGGTGTGGTGGGCTTTTGACAGCCACGTGGCGTGGACATAGCATCAGCGTCCACGGGGCTGCTAAAACCAGCTCCCTGCGGGTTGGCAAGAAGGCTGTTGCTCATAGTGTAAAATAAATACCTGTGGTGGAGCCACGTAAATTTGTTGGATGAAGGGGCTGAGCGGCACGTTGGCCTGGTATGAACTTGTAGCAAGTTAAGAGGCATTATTGAACGTCTTTCTCCTTCTCCAGGCTCAGAGAGGGAAAGCTTTGTCTTAAATGTGGGCACACAAGGTATGCTTTCCATAACAATTGTCAACCACATCTCAGCTTAGACTAAAAGTTTCCACTTGGCTAGAGTGTTTTTTTCCAAAGTTTAATTATGACAAACCTTATGCAACTAAAAAGGTATAAAGAATTACATAATGAGCACATAGATTCCCACTCCAGAGGTCTAAAAAACTGCTAATTTAGTTGAAGACCCTGAATCCCTCCCTGATTATCTGCCCTTCCTTTCTTTCCCCCAAGGTATCTATGAACCTGAAATTCCTACTTTCTAATCTTGTCTTTTGCACTACAGTATCCACAAACTTTAGTTTCTCATGAGTTTGGATTTTATTTAAATGCTATCATAATGTAGGTATTCTTTGATGACTTCCCTTTATCATTCAATATTATGTTGGGAACTTCATCCAATACTCATAGCTCTGGTTCATTGTTCCTGCTATTTAGTCATTGTAAAAACATATAGCCATTCTTTGTTCATTGGACATTTGGATTTTTTCCAAGTTTTTCTAATACAGGCAATGACACTACCAACATTGTGGCCCATGAGCCACTGTATACAAGAATTTTTTTCTTTTTTTTTTTTCAAGAAAAGACCTTTATTTTTTTTAAATTAATTTTATTTTTAAACTTTACATAATTGTATTAGTTTTGCCAAATATCAAAATGAATCCATCACAGGTATACATGTGCTCCCCATCCTGAACCCTCCTCCGTCCTCCCTCCCCATACCATCCCTCTGGGTCGTCCCAGTGCACTAGCCCCAAGCACCCAGTATCGTGCATTGAACCTGGACTGGCATCTCGTAAGAATTTTTTTCTGATTGAATAAATATACCTAGGAGTGGAGTCCAAGGATATATCTCTCTTCAACTTAAGAGAATCTGCTCAATTGCTCTACAAAGTTCTACACAGGGTGGGTTTTTTCGATGCTAGACTTAAGACTAAGCTTACCCATGAATTCTCACAGTGTTGAGTATTTGGAATCTCAAGCTGTTGATCAGACTAGGGCTGGTTCTCATTTGCTCTGTGAAAGATTAACCAAACCATCCATCAGAATGACCATGTTTATTTTCTTAATATTGAAGCCTTCTTCCAGAGAACAAGTTTTTAATTCCCTTTCTTCTCCACCAAGGTGGGACCTTTTACTGAATGATGCCTTCCTGGCCAGCATCACAAACGATCTCGCCCTCCCCTTCCTTTGCTTAGCCTCGTTCTTCTGTGCTCTTCAAAGACCAGATGAATCCCACCCCCACTTGCCACAAACCTTTCCTACCAGACAAGCCACAGCAATCTCTGCCTCATCTAAACCCCTGCGCAAGCCGTTGTTTATTTTTTTAGGCTGTAAATGGCAGAGAAACCCACTCCAATGGGCTTAGCGAGAAGCACTGTTTATTGGCTGGCAAACCTGAAAAGCCTTGGGGTTAACACCACCTTCATGCAAAGCTGGACTGAGGCTTGCTTTGCTTATTGCAAACACCAGCATCTCATCCTCTCTGACTGATTCTCAGTCCCTGCCTGGTGGCCTGGGATGGATCACTTCTCTCGATGACCCCAAGACAGCTGTACTTCTGCCCCCATCCAGTAATTTAAAGAGTTATAGGGCCTATAACATTCCCCTCTGGATCACTTCTTCATTTCTCTTTTTGTTTGTATAGGAATGAACAGATCTACATATGGTTAGAAGGTCTGATTATTGGCGCATCTTTTCTTTTTTTCTGGGCCTTGGGAAGTGCAGTAATGATTTGTTTTTAATTATGGAAAGTAATACTGATTGATGGATAATGAGGATTTTTTTTCTTTTACTACCGATGGTAAGTTGGATCATAGAGAAAGCAAGGGAACTCCAGAAAAAACATCTACTTCTGCTTCATTGACTACACTAAAGCCTTTGACTGTGTGGGTCACAAAAACTGAAAAATTCTTAAAAAGATGGAATACCAGACCACCTTACCTGTCTCCTGAGAACCTGAATGCAGGCCAAGAAGCAACAGCTAGAACCAGACATGGAACAATGGACCATGTCAAAACTGGGAAAGGAGTACGTCAAGGCTGTATATTGTCACCCCACTTATTTAACTTCGATGGGCTTCCCAGGTGGCTCAGTGGAAAAGAATCTGCCTGCCAATGCAGGAGACGTGGAAAACACGGACTCGATCCCTGGGTTGGGAAAACTCCCTGGAGAAGGAAATGGCAACCCATTCTGGTATTCTTGCCTGGAGAATCCCATGGACAGAGGAGCCTGGTGGGCTATAGTCCATGGGGTTGCAAGAGTCAGACACAACTTAGCGACTGAGCATATTTGCATGCCTGCAGAGTACGTGATGTGAAATGCTGGGCTAGATGACTCACAAGCTGAAATTAAGATTCCTGGGAGAATCTCAGCAACCTCAGATACACAGATGATACCTACTCTAATGGCAAAAAGCAAAGAGGAACTAAAGAGACTCTTAATGAAGGTGAAAGAGGAGAGTGAAAAAGCTAACTTAAAACTCAACATTCAAAAAACTAAGATCATGGCATCTGGTCCCATCACTTCATGACGCATGGATGGGGAAACAATGGAAACAGTGACAGACTTTATTTTCTTGGACTCCAAAAATCACTGCAGACAGTAACTGTCATGAAATTAAAACACACTTGCTCCTTGGAAGGAAAGCTATGGCAGACCTAGACAGCATATTAAAAAGCAGAGACATCACTTTTCCAACAAATGTCTGTATAGTCAAAGCTATGGTTTTTCCAGTAGTCATGTATGGATGTGAGAGTTGGACTGTAAGGAAGGCTGAACACCAAAAAATTGATCCTTTTGAATTGGGGTGCTGAAGAAGACTCTTGAGAGTCCCTTGGACCATACGGAGATCAAACCAATCAATCCTAAAGGAAATCAGTCTTAAACATTCATTGGAAGGACTGATGCTGAAGCTGAAGTTCCAATACTTTGGCCACCTGATGCAAAGAACTGACTCATTGGAGAAGACCCTGATACTGGGAAAGATTGAGGGCAGGAGAAGAGGGCGACAGAGGATGAGATGGTTGGATGGCACCAGCAACACAATGGACATGAATTTGAGCAAAGTCTGGAAGATGGAGAAGGACAGGGAAGCCTGGCGTGCTGCAGTCATGGGTCACAAAGAGTCGGATATGACTCAGTGACTGAACAACAGCAACAACTTATGGCAAATGAGAATGTTTTACTTTAAAGTTATCAATGCTTTTCTTTGAGGAGGGGCTAATCTCTTACTGAAGTGACTTACTATTTGAAGGATATGCTTCTCAGCTCTCACCCTGGAGTCATCCTGAGGCAGCAGCATCTAATTACACGTGCATGATGTTCTTAAAATCTTGGCGTCAATTTCATTCAAAACCTAAGGTGTGTGTGTGTGATATTTTTATAGAGCATTCTAATTGCTGCCTCTGATCTGTGGCTATGATGCCTGTCTTTCTCCAGTTTACAAGGAGGAAATAATCCATTTTGCTGAATCTTTTAAATATTCAGTTGATGAAATGAGTTCAAAGCTTTTGCCAAAATGGCATTTTTTTTTCATGCCACCAGCAAAACAGAACTGATAGCCATAATTCAAATAACCAAAACCATTTTCTTCAACCAAAGTAAAAAATATGTCTTTATCAAACAAACTTCGGTTGAGTGGCAAAGGACAGGGTGGTAAGCGTTCTGTGTTTTCATGGAGCATGAAAAATCTGATGGTGCACCAGTCCTTCCCATCCTCCCTTCTTGAGATAAGGCCTCTTTCACGGGCACCTCCATCCAGCCCTCCCACCTGCTGCCTCTCCGTGGAGCTGCTTCCCTCTGCTCATCTGTTCTGTGCTCCACTCGCTTCTCTTTTGTCAGATTTCAGACTGTAAAGTCTGAGCCTCCCAGTCCAACGCTTTCCACAAGTAGGAAGCATATAACTGATAAAACAAAATATTCATTCTAATAGATTATTTACTCAAGAACAACATAAGGCTACAAGAAAGGCCATTATTATATATTGCCTAAATTGTAAATAATTTTTGTTTTTTTAAATTTATTTATTTATTTTCTTCTTATTATTATTTTTTACTTTACAATATTGTATTGGTTTTGCCATAAATCATTTTTAAACAAGGTGAAGCTGTTTTTCACGTACTGCATCAGATAAATTTTGTAGATAGGCGGCCATCTGTACTAAACATTTTTGGCTCATTCATTTTTCTAATAGAATCTTCCTGATATAGGATTTTTAGTACACAGAATTATTACTGATCCTCAACAGTGAATATTATGTTTAACCCACACATTTTTTTAAAAAATGGGAGGATTGTGGATTTTTTTAAATAAAAGAACATAAAATGAGGCTATAAAACATGATGCTGTTTAGAAAAGTTCCACGATAGGCATCTGAGAAGATGGAGGAACAGATATCAGGACCAGGAGACTCCATCTCCCAACGTCTTCAGCTGTATGGATAAGAACTCAGTGAGGACATGGTGAACGTGACTCACATCAGGCACTCACAGAGTGCTCCTATGTGATGCTCGCCATAGAGATGGATCCAGAAATACCTCCCAAACTGGAAAGTCAGGCAGGTCTACAATCATAACTTACATGAGGGAAAGGATTGCAGGAAAAATACCAATAAATATGCATATTATGTTGACAGGCACACAAATTGATAGAAGACACGTTGAGTGCTTGGTGAACAAATGGACAGGATTGTGGGGATTATTCACAAGAGTAAATGCACTTGGTAAATAAGATGGGAAAATGTCCCCTCCCACAAGTAATCAAAGGACAAAATTTTATCCCCCATCCCCTAGGGGAAGTGATTTTGAATATTATGAGTGAGATAATATTCTCACTCACTCCTGGGAATTTCTCCTAAGAGAGGAGGAACTCTCAGTACAGTTTTATCTTCAGTAAAGAAGCAACATTCAATATTAAGAAAATGGCCAAATACATCACAGTAGCAGCCCCAGTACAACCATTCTACAGTTAATGTAGAAGACTATCGTCAAAACAAAAATACTTGAATCAGAATTTCCAGCAAAGATCCAAAAAGCAATCAGAAGCTCAGAGCTGAACAGGTTCTTAAATGTCATGCCATCCCCAAACCTGCCACATAAAGGTGAGGATGGGCCATGTGAAATATGACTGGTTTTCCTCCAGTCCTGGGCACTGGTTCTGAATTCAACCTGAAGGACAGGGAAGCCTAGCGTTCATGGGGTCACAAAGAGTGGGACATGACTTAGAGACTGAACAACAACCACCGAAACAGCTGAAAAAGACTTGATGAGAAGTTGTTTTGAATAGAGGCACTGAAGAATTGATGCTTTTGAACTGTGGTGTTGGAGAAGACTCTTGAGAGTCCCTTAGACTGCAAGGAGATTCAACCAGTCCATTCTGAAGGAGATCAGCCCTGGGATTTCTTTGGAAGGAATGATGCTGAAGCTGAAACTCCAGTACTTTGGCCATCTCATGCGAAGAGTTGACTCATTGGAAAAGACTGTGATGCTGGGAGGGATTGGGGGCAGGAGGAGAAGGGGACGACAGAGGATGAGATGGCTGGATGGCATCACTGACTCAATGGACCTGAGTCTCAGTGAACTCCAGGAGCTGGTGATGGACAGGGAGGCCTGGCGTGCTGCGATTCATGGGGTCGCAAAGAATCGGACACGACTGAGCGACTGAACTGAACTGAACTGAACAACTGTACGAACCTCCAAGGAGACACATGTAGGTGTGGAATGCTCTGTGAGTGAAGACAGAGATTAGTGATCAGCTTATGACTCAGGGAAAGAATGGAATATCAGTTAGTTGGTGTGAACCATGGCACACTCACCACAGCACTTGGAGAGCTGTGTTGTGTCCCATCCCAAAGGTGGGGGAACAGAGGCAACCAGCACAGCATCCTGGGGGCAGAGCCTGCCTTTGCCCTGCCCCCGTGCCTCCTGGCACATCCTCCTGACAATTGGAGGCTTTCTTTTATATATATATATAATTTATTTATTCATCTGTTTATTTGGTTTTATGGCTGTGCTGGGTATTCATTGCTGTGTGGGCTTTTTTCTAGTTGCCCTGAGCAGGGGCTCCTCTCCAGTTGTGTTGTGCAGGCTTCTTATCGTGATGGCTTCACCTGTTGCAGAGCACAGGCTGCAGGCACTCATGTCAGTAGTCGCAGCATGTGGACTCAGGAGTTGTGGTTCTGGGTTTACTTGACCCATGTCACGTGGGATCTTCTCAGATTGAACCCCTGTCTCCTGCCTTGGAGGGTGAATTGTATACAACTGAGCCACCAGGGAAGCCCCAGGGGTCTTCTCGAAGTGGACGGAGAGAGGGAACTGGGTTGGTGTCTAGAATGGGAGCACGGGGAGTGACGCAGCAGTTGTGAGGCTGCGCCAGTGAAGGCCAGGCTTTTTGTTCATTACGTTAATGTTTCGTGGGCAGGGCCTGGCGGAGAGTGGGAAGTAAACATGGGCGATACCGGCCAGTCATGGGACGGCCAACCAGGATGAACGGGCCTTGGTGTGGGAGAGCGCGTGAAACTGTGTGTGGAACCAGCTGAAAGCCGAGGCTCTCTAAGGAGAAGGTCTGTCTCCGAGGGCTCAGCCATCTCCCCCTGACTCCAGTCCAGGGAGGGGACCGGGGTCCTAGCTATGCCATCAGGCAACCCACAAATGGTTAAGGCAGGGAGATAGGGTCTTAGTGGAAGCTGACACAGGCCGTTGCCTTTGCCAGCATCTCCTCGTGAATGGGAAGACCCAAGACTCGGAATGGGGGGCTCAGGAGCAGCGCTTTTGCCCCCAGAGTTGGTTGGCTGTGACCAAGGAGAGCCCCGGCCTCAGCTAGGGCATCCTAGAGTGAGAGGAGAGCTGTCAGCCCTGTCCCAGACCATCAGGGGTGGAAACTTGAAGCCCAGTCTCTTTGGACGGCAGTCTGCTCAGTCCTTAGTCACAGTGGCTTTTTCCAAGGTAGGGTTTCTTACTGGCTTGTAGGCCCCACCAGCAGGGACAGCTGAAGGAGGCGGGCACAGAAGGGTGGGCAGTAGCGGAAGATGGAGACCCACAGCCGGCACCTGTCTTAGCCTGGATTCCCCTCTGGAAAGCAGGGCCGGATGGAATTTATTTGGAAAGTCCTCTTCCGGGAGCAGGAGCAGGGTCTAGAGGGTGGGAAACTTGGGAGGGTTCAGGCTGCTGTAGTGCTTCCCGACACTGGCCCCACTGCTGGTCACGGGGTTCCATCCTCTGGGCCCTCCGAGAGCCGCATGGAGAATGCCTCCCAGAAAGTTCCACCCGAGGATGGCTAGAGACCAGATCGCTGGGGCTCCTGCTCCCACGTCGGGAGCCCCGCACAGGGTGTCCCGCCCTGGGACTTGCGGGCTGTATGTTCTGGAGGAACCAACTCACTTACCTGAGACTTAGTTTCCTTGCCTGTAGAATGGAAGCATGAGTCTCAAGTTTTCATATCCTGTGGGTGTTGTGTTGTTGTTTAGTTGCTAAGTCATGTATGACCCTTCTAAGTCCCCATGGACTGTAGCCCACCAGGCCCCTCTGTCCGTAGGATTGCCATTTCCTTCTCCAGGGGATCTTCCTGACGCAGGGATCCCACCTGCCTCTCCTGTATCGGCAGGCGGATTCTTTACCTCTGAGCCACCACGGAAGCCCTGGTGTTGTGTTACCAGCAGTGAAGAATGAATGGAGATGCTTCACATCTTGTAAATCACTGTCCAAGTGTGAAGCAACACTGATAGTTAGGGCAGACATCGATGTGCCTGAACCATGTGACAGCTGGAACAGCCAGCCTCTTCAACTTTCGGAGTGCCTGCTGCCTTGAAGCACTTTTATATATACCGTCATGTCATCCTCACTGCAGCCTCTAAGGTGGCCACCGTCATCATCCCCATCCACGGACAGGGACACAGAAGCTCAAAGGGGCCAGGGCACAGGCCCGAGGGGGGCACAGAGGACTTCCCCTGCCTCCGTTCCATTTCTTGGGAAGAGCATGTTGTCACCTGGCAGTGTAACACCCAGGCCAGCACCCTGGGGTTTGTGATCACATTCTAGGAACGCTAGTGGTGGGAAACCCAAACTGCCAGCTCCCGAAAGGGAGGCAGAGAGGGCAAAGGTCAGCAGGCAGCCTGCCTCTGCTGTAAGTGCGAGAGGCCGCGTGGGGATCAGCCGTGAGGAAGCAGGGGATGGTAAATATGTGGGTTTTGCTTAGCACGGGGCCTCTTGGCTGGGGCTCTGTGAATAAACTCAGGGCCAGTGTCTGAAGCTCTCGAAACGGTCTGTAAAAAAGTGTGCATGTGGGTGTACGTGCACTTTTCCAGGAAGCAGGTTCGTAATTTTTATTACAGTCTTAATGAGCCATGACCCCAAGTTTTAAAGCCACTTCAGTCAGGCCACCCCAACATAAATACAAAAGGCGCAACCCCCTCCTCGGTGGAACACCTCTGGGCACAACAAGAACCTTCCAATCTGTCCTTCAGAACAGCTCAGATTCCATGCATTCTGCTTTTTTTTTTTTCTTAACATAGTCTGCTTTTAATTTCACATCTTCATCTTTTTGCTACTGTTATTTATGAGCCAAGGTTAGCGGTTTTTTACAAGGAAAATGCATAATAATTTTATGATCAAAGGATTCCTTTCTACTACCTTTATTATTATTTTTTGGACTTTCTGCAAAAGGTATAATTTCCTCATCAAATGTAGTTTCTTTCACTGACACATATTCATGCTCTTTCAAGCAATTGAATGTGCTTCTTTCAGGGAACCAACCCTTGCAAATTATACCTCTTTGAGTTGCCAGACCAGGAAAATAAAAATAACCTATTGAGAAAGTGTTTATGTTCCAAGTAGGTAGTCTTTTAAAAATCATATCCCTGAACCACTCAACAGATTTTGATTCAAAGAGCTCTTTTGTCCTTGGTATGAAAAGCAACATGAATAAATCAGATCCCCGCTTCCCTTGTGTGGTGCAGTTAATATCCGGGCACATCACACCTGGTGTCTGACTTCTTGAAAACTGGCTGAAAATCCTGAGCACTGTATAACCCCAGCTTGATGAGCTGTGGTTGCGCGTGTCCTGCAGAGTAGCTTTGGATGTCCCCCAAATAGAAAGGCAGGACAGGGGACAGCGGCATAGCGAGGGCGCCTTTTCTGTGATGTGAAATCATGGACGGTCGGAAGGATTCATTTAAGCTGGAGACTGGGCTCCATCTGTGACCACAGGGGACACCACATGTCCTCCCCGGGTGGGCCCCCCACTCTGACCCATGGAGGGAGGGTGGGCACCCCTCCACCCTTTGAGAAACCAAAGGGCAGAACTGGCGCTGAGCATGGCTGGGGCAGGCCAGCTGGAAGGCTGGCTTGCAGGCTTGCTTCTGTTTTCTCTGAGGAGGACTGGAGGGGAGGACCGGCCTGAGCGGCCTCTTCGTCAGGCAGTGCTTGCCTTCAGAGAGGCCATAGGAAACCGCGGAGCGGGGTTGCCAGAAAAAAACACGGGATGCTCGTTACATTTGAATTTCGGATGAAAAATAAATCAGTGTTTACTATAAGTATGTCCCATGCATATACATGCCACCCACGTCCTAGATAATTGCATGGGACACACTCGTCCTAAGAAAGTTATTTGTGGTTTATCTGAGGCTGAAATTTAACTGAGTAATTTGAAATTGTATTTGATGAACCTTGGCAACCCCATTCCAGAGCAGAGAAGGCCCCAACAGGCTGTGCTGGCGGGACATATATATATATATATATATATATATATATATATATATATATATTTTTTGGCAAGACTTTCTTAACATGCCTGTAAAGAATCTAATTAATTATTTTTTATTGGAGTATAATTGTTTTTATTTTACAATGTTTATGTTAATTTCTGCTGAACAACAACATGAATCAGCCATCGAAAGCTTGAAAGTGAAGTCGCTCAATCGTGTCCGACTTTTTGCAACCCCGTGGACCATAGGAAATGGCAACCCACTCCAGTGTTCTTGCCTGGAGAATCCCAGGGACGAGGGAGCCTGGTGGGCTGCCGTCTGTGGGGTCGCACAGAGTCGGACACGACTGAAGCGACTTAGCAGCAGCAGCAGCAGGACTGTAGCCTACCAGGCTTCTCCGTCCACAAGATTCTTCAGGCAAGAGTACTGCAGTGGGCTGCCATTTCCTTCTCCAGGGGATCTTCCTAACCCAAGGATCGAACCCAGGTCTCCTGCATTGCAGACAGACGCTTTAACACCTGAGTTACCAGGGAAGACCGTTTTCCCTCCCTCTTGAATTCCCCCTCACCCCTCTAGGACATCACGGAGCCCGGAGCCCGAGCGGAGGCCTCCGTGCCGCACAGCTGGTCCCTGCCGGTCATCTGCCTCACACGGGCGCATGTCAGTGCCGCCGGCCCTACTTGCCCTGCCCTCCCCTTCCTGCTCTGTGTCCACAAGTCTGCTGTCTTTATCAGGCTCCCAGCTTCCAGGATTTCAAGGAGACGGACTCCTGCAGGGCTCTTGTTTGTGTCTTACCTCTCTCACTCAGTATGCTTTTGAGATTCTTCCCGTTGTTGCCTTTAATCAGTAGTTTGTTCTTTTCATCTTTTTTAAAAAATAATAATTACTGCTGCTAAGCTGCTGCTGCTAAGTCGCTTCAGTCGTGTCCGACTCTGTGCGACCCCATAGACGGAAGCCCACCAGGCTCCCCCGTCTCTGGGATTCTCCAGGCAAGAACACCGGAGTGGGTTGCCATTTCCTTCTCCAATAATTACTGAGTGCTTTTCTATTGAATGAAAGCACCACAGTTTATCTATTTACCTCTGGCGGGCCTTTGGGTTATTTTCAGTGGTCATCTGTTATAAAAAAAAGCTGCTATGTGTTTCTATGAGCAAATGATTTTGTGGACATACGTTTTCATTTCTCTAGGGTGAAACCTTAGGAATTAAATTGCTGGATCTAATGGTAAGTTTAGCTTCATAAGAGACTGTCAAACAGTTTTCCAAAATGGCCGTACAGCTGTGTTCTCTTAGCAGTGTCCTTGGTCTGTTCAAGGGGCCTCCCTGGTGGCTCAGATGGTAAAGAGTCTGCCTGCCAGTGCAGGAGATGCGGGTTCAACCCCTGGGCCAGGAAGATCCCCTGGAGAAGAGAGTGGTACCCACTCCAGTATCCTTGCCTGGAGAATTCCACGGACAGAGGAGCCCGGCAAGCTGCAGTCCATGGGGTCGCAGAGTCACAGAACTGACGGGCTAACAGTAACTGAGTAGTCTGCTGCGGGTGCTAGAACGAGCCGTCCCAGGCCGGGTGACTCACACAACAGAAATTCATGTCCTGCAGTTCTGGAGCCTGGGACGTATGGTAGAAAGTAAACGGGGGCCTTCATTTCCCTCCCACATATTGTCCGTTTTTACTGTCCTTCCCCAAGGAATTAGGTTGGTGTCTTTGTTGACGATCAGTGGAGCCTGCCTCTGTGCTCCTGTTTCTGGGCACATTCTTGTCCTTCGACTAATACATCTGTCTTTACGGCAACACTGAGACAGCCTGGGACCCGGGGCCTGGGGCCCTTTGCTGCAGAGCTCGCACTGGACACACGTCTCCTTCTCTGGAGCAACAAAATACAAAGAAACTATGAGGGACTAGAAGCAGCTGTGCATGCGAAGCTGGGGCAAGTTATGGGCAGGGGTGAATTATGGACAAAAAGATACATAAAGACCAAAAAACCCCAACTGCCGCTTCTGAGGTGTTGGGGCAACAGCAGGGTCTTGAGCGTGGCCCCAGCATACAGCACCCCCAGAGGGGTGGGCAGAGCATGCAAGCTGCCCCTCTCCCCATGCAAGGCACCAGGTTGCCCCCGCCCCCTCACCCAGGGAGTGAGCAAAGGAAACCACGACTTGTTTTTTGATCCCTTTGCACTAAGAGTTCCATTAAAGCCTTGCCTGAATTTTTCATCTGGTCTCTTATCAATTTCTCTTGATTGAAGAGTCCAAGACCATGGGTCAGTAACAACACCACAGTGTCTCGGTTACTGTAGCTTCATAGGAAATCCCGCCAGAGTCCCTCTCACAGATAACTCCACTTTCTTGGGGAAACCAAGCTAGGACGACAGGGGAAAACCTGATGACACAGCTCCTTGCTGGCGTCCGTCTGTGTTTACATCCCGATCTTTCCCTGAATATGTATTTCTGGACTGATATGTAAAAAGCATTGACTTTGGTAATCTTTAGGAGACTCACTCCAGGACACCTTCCCGGACCCCTCACTCCTCTCTGTGACCGTTCTTTTTCTTTTCATATGATATAAAAGTAAAAGCTGTTGAAAGTTCTTAAAAGTAACACTTTGCATGTTTAACCTCTTAGCTTCCAATCGTCTCCTTGCTTTTGCTGTGAAAACAGCACCACGAAAGACAGACAGATGCTGGTGTTGTAAGGCAATGCCAGCCATTTCCAGTCTTTTTTTTTTTTTTTTTTTGCTGTCACAAACCTATGGTGAGTGAAATGAGTGTCATACCCTATCTGATGCACTTGGGCAGTCCTGTTTCTCTTCTAGGTGACTCCCAGTGAGACAGGCTGGGACCTGGGACTTTGCTGCAGAGCTTGCACCTGGACAAACGTCTCCTGGAGGAATAAAATACAAAGAAACTATGAGGGACTAAAAATAACTCTATGCATGCAGCAGTTGGGGCGAATTACGGACAACAAGATACATAAAGACCAAAAAACCCCAACTACCACTTCTGAAGAGCTGGGAGCGAAAACAGGATGTCGGGAGCAAAAGCAGCATATTGTACATACCTCCTGCACTCAACACTACCTAAGGGATGGGCAACCACCCAAGTCACCCCTCCAGCTCGAGCCCTGGACCTGCCTCTTATTGTTCTTCGGTCATCCAGTCGTGTCCAACTCTTTTCGACCCAATGGACTGCAGCACGCCAGGCCTCCCTGTCCATCATCAACTCCCAAAGTTTGCCCAAGTTCATGTCCATTGTATAGGTGATGCCATCCAGCCATCTCACCCTCTGATGCCCTCTTCTCCTTCTTCCCTCAATCTTTCCCAGCATCAGGGACTTTTCCAATGACTCAGCTGTTTGCCTCAAGTGACCAAAATACTGGAGCTTCAGCTTCAGCATTGGTCCTTCCTATGAGTATTTAGGGTCGATTTCCCTTAAGACCTACTGGATCGATATCTGAACTGAACAGGGGACGCAACCGTCCTGCTGGTAGGGAGATAGGACAGCCACTGAGTTTTCAGATGTGCTGTTGTGTGCAGGGAGGAGGGCTAAGGATCTCAGGACACTAAGGACAGACATCTCGCTGCTTTGGCCGGATTTCCCGAGTACACTGTGATAATTTGCAGAATCATGCAGTATTATGATGGAATCTGGCCCTGAAACAACCTTAGAGCCAATCACCAGCGAGGGCTCCTTTGGGATGACATCTAATTAGTGAGAGAGACCAGTGGGGGGATGCTCTGGGCCTGTGCATCCTGGTCCGTGTCTGCCTTCCAGCCACTCACTGACTCCAGAAATTGCAAAAGATAAGGATCCCATTTTCAAAATTGCTACACCTACTTATGCAGAGGCACGCTGCCTTAAAAAGCTTTGGAAACATTCCCAACCGGCTGTATTTCAGTCATTACCCTATAGCGTTTGGACTCTCTTGGGTCTTTCATGCCATCAGAATAAATTGGCAGCAAGAAATTTATAATCCCCTTTACACGTGTTTTGGGTTAGGAAGGAGTGGTGCAGATTTCGTTCTGGGCAGTGTTGTGGTGTTCCAAGAGACGCTGCATTTCAGTTTGAATTAAGTTTACGTATAAGAGGAAAAGTGTATGACGTTTCTTACCCACAGTGGAAACCTTCAAGGAAAGCAGTAGTAATCCGGGACGCTGCTCACGTAGGAGAATCCAATGTGGAATTTCTTCCCCTGCGTTTTGAGTGTCTTGTGAAAAACTCAGAGCATGCCACGCTGCTTAGTATTTTCCGTCATGGTTTCTGTTCTCTCTGGGGGTCTTTGAGTTAAGTTATCCATGGAAAACTATTTGTTTAAGACCTACTATGCACAGGCCCTCTGCTAAGTAGTTTATAAAGATACGATGTGAAAG
This sequence comes from Bos grunniens, assembly GCF_055505025.1. Lineage (NCBI taxonomy): Eukaryota > Metazoa > Chordata > Mammalia > Artiodactyla > Bovidae > Bos > Bos grunniens. The sequence continues at coordinate 5,394,067 of NC_141167.1, read as the reverse complement.
AATATAGTTCTTGCCTTCCAGGAGTACAAATCTTTCACGGGAGACTGAGATATAAAGTGATTACTGAACAGTGTGACAAAGGCTTTCCTGAACCTAAAAGGAGATCAGGGAGTCCTTCTGGACAAGCTGCTATTTGGGGCATAAATCTGTGAGTGGGACTCATCCTAGTGGGTAGAAAAAGGAGGTTGCTTCGGGCAGAAGAGGAGAAGTGCACAGGAGGAGATGTGCTCTTTGGGTTCAGAGCGTGCAGCAGTGGTGGCGCCAAGGACAGGTTCACCGTGGGCAGCAGGGTGTGGAAACGGGACCGGTGTGTTTCTGTTTCAGCTGTGCTCAGTCAGTCGTGTCCAGCTCTTTGCGACTCCGTGGACTATATAGCCCGCCAGGCTCCTCTGTCCTTGGAATTTTCCAGGCAAGAGAACTGGAGTGGATTGCCATTTCCTTCTCCACTGTTTCAGCTGAGACCCCAAGAAATGGATGCTATGTTCCAAAGAGGAGTTTGAGGCCGTGTGCAGATAGTGGTGAAGACAAAACCTGTTTAAAAAAGGTCCTAGTGTGTATTGAACTATATTCAATATCTTAGGAAAACCTATAACCAGTAATGGAAAAGAATCTGTAAAAGAATATGTATGTGTGTGTATATATATACACACACACATAACCGAATCACTTTACTGTACATTTGAAACTAACACAACATCGTCAGTCAACTCTACTTCAAATAAAAATTAAAAATTAAAAGAAACCCATTACATGTGATGATAAATGACGGATTTTTAACAAAGGCTCTATTCTCAAAAAAATAGAATATTGGCATCGCTTTCCATTTTTGCAAATCTCTTTAATGCTTTCCTTTGAAAAGGCAACTGAATTCTCATATCTACTTATACATTTAATCTTTTGTAATATGTTGTTTTGATTGAAGTACATGTAGAAAAATCTGGCTGCACACAAATGTGTAGCTGGAGGAAACATTTGATGGACGCCGGGAAGAGCCTCGGGGATACCCGGGTGCTTTTGGACCACATTTTGACAGTGACTAATACAGATGTAAGTGCTGAAACACCTTGTTCCCATAAAAAGTAGATGGAACTGGAGAGAATGGTTATAACAGTAATGCGCCTAAAATTTTCTATTATTAAGTACTATTTTAAATTTTCTATCAGGGAACAACTGAATCAGGGCCTCCTTTAATTGAAAATAAGTGATTTGAAATCACACACAAATACAAAAGTGAAAGCTGTTTCATTACCTTTATCTCTTCACACGCTCTGACTGTGTCTATGAGCTCAGCCATGTCTGACCCTTTCTGACCCCGTGGACTGTAGCCTGCCAGGCTCCTCTGTCCATGGGGTTTTTCAGGCAAGAATACTGGAGTGGGTTGCCATTTCCTCCTCCAGGGGATCTTCCTGATGCAGGGATTAAACCTGCGTCTCCTGCTTTGCATGAGGATTCTTTACCAAATGGGCCACTGGGGAAGTCCCCAAATGTTGCGGTTACAGCAAAAGCCAGCTTGGAGGTGAAGAGAAGATTTGGAGAATTGTTGACATGTTGTGTGTCCAATCTCATCCCCAAGAGGTGATGGCAAACACACAGTGTGGGGGAGGCGAGATGAAGCCCCCCACCGTTCCAAACAGGTGACTGGCCTACAGTTGGCATGGGCTGACCAGGATCGGTACTCTTAAATGAAATCACATATTCTGATTACATCACTACACTGGTCATTGTCATTCCTGATCAGTATGGGCACACTTATTGGTTGAATGTGATCAGAACAGTGATGGGATATGACCCAAATTCCATCCCAGGGCACAGAAAGAATCAGCCTGCCAGAGCAATCTGAAGGGACAGTGGAACCCCAAGTAAAATTAACAGATTATTATACCCCTGAATTGTGCTTCTTCAACATAGTGGTTACGGAGCCTCCCAATCTTCTCTGTGTAAATAATCATAGTTTTATAATGGACCCAGGATTTGGAGAGGTTCTAAGTATGGCTGCAGACATGGGGAGGCTGTTGTGCTGTTGTGATGGTCATGACAGGAGCAGCTTTGTCATCTCTACTACTGCCTTGGGTGACAGAGAGGCCTGTCTGATGGGGCGGACCCAAGTCTGGAGGCAGGGAGCTGAGTGAGGGGGCCACTGTAGGAGCACAGGGCTTGTGTCTGAACCGGAGACTGTAGAGCTGCTGGCAGATTCCAGAGCAATCCAGAGACTGGATCAACGGCAATAGTGGCTGTGTAGACCAAGAAGAGATGACTCTTCCCAGCCTTCTGGGTTGACCAGATGGACGGACCACGGTCTTATGACTGAGCCAGGGGAACATAAGAGGAGGGGCAGGTTTTAGGGGGAAGATGATTGGCTTGATCTAGGAATTTGAGGTGCGTTGAGGAAGGAATCCGGAGAAGGCAATGGCACCCCACTCCAGTACTCCTGCCTGAAAAATCCCACAGATGGAGAAGCCTGGTAGGCTGCAGTCCATGGGGTCGCTGAGGGTCAGACATGACTTGAGCGACTTCACTTTCACTTTTCACTTTCATGCATTGGAGAAGGAAATGGCAACCCACTCCAGTGTTCTTGCCTGGAGAATCCCAGGGACGGGGGAGCCTGGTGGACTGCTATCTATGGGGTCACACAGAGTGGGACACTACTGAAGTGACTTAGCAGCAGCAGAGGAAGGAATCGATTGGCTGATGCTTGGAAGAGAGATCTGGGCTTGATTTGGAAGAAGGCAGAGGTACAGAGTGTAGGCAATTATCTAAAAAACCTGGAAAGCACGGCAGAAATGTAGAAGACACAATATGGATTTCATCTATTTTTAATTGAAGGCACTCGGACATTTTTATAAGGGACCAGAGCCACTGGTTTTCACTCCAAAGAAGACAAATCTGGTCTGCAGATGGCAGCAGGCAATCAGAGCAGAGATGGGAGAGACATGTGACCCCCCCAGAAGCCTCACATCTCAGGCAGCTGGCGCTCCGTGTTTTCTACAAGCTCTCAGCATAACAGTCTTGCTTCCCTTGTCTTCTCTGCATCAGCCTGCATCCTTCCTATACATCCTTCATTGCTGGAAGCTTAAGTGAGGTTGAGAGGGCTTCTGTTTATAGTAACTGAAAGATGTGAGACCCACACCTTGACCTTCAGGGGCTCTGTCACTCAAACACATTTGGGAATTGGTGCCAAGGGTATCATTCACAGCTCTGAAACACCCCTCCACTGAGAGTCCACAGCACTCACCCCCGTCTTTTGTCACCCTGCCCAAGAATACAATTCTTGCTTCCCTCTCCATTCACCCTCTCAAAGTCAGTGCCTCTGTTGGGTATTTCTTCAGCACTTGTGCACACGTCTGTAGGTCCTCAGAACTCTCCATCCATGCTGTATGGATTTATTTGGCTGCTCTGGATCTTAGCTGCAGTTCCTGCACCCTCCCATCTTCGTTGCAGCCTGTGGAATCTTTCAGTTGCAGCAGGCAGGATTTGTAGCTGTGGCGTGTGCACTTCTCATTGCAGCATGTGGGATCGAGCTCCCTGATTAGGGATCAAACCTGGGCCCTCTGCATGGGGAGCATGGAGTCTTAGCCTTTGGACCATCAGGACAATACCCCCTGTTGTATTTAAAGGGAGAAGAAACTAAGGAATATGTTTTACCTTTCACAGTCATGGAGCCAGGGTGCCACAGGCATATTTTCACCATGATGTTGAAGATATGGAACAAAAGATAGGCCAAATGTTAGGATTCCAGACAGGACTTGGTGCGGGAAACAAGTGGACAGCGTCCATTTGTCTTTTGAGTGTAGTTCAAACCAATAAGGCCAGGAAGTTCACCTGCGGCCTGTTACTCTATTTTCTCTTCCTCCAAAGACGCTTCTCGCTTCCGTGGTGAGCAGGGAACAGGGGCTGCTCTATGGATGTAGTATCAGCACAGCAATTGTTTAACACTCTGCTTTGCATTTTGGTTGTAAAATAGGAAGATTTCATGGTATGTATGTTGGGAACTCTCCTCTCTAGGGAAGTAACATAAACTTCTGGGAATTTACGGCCGTTACGGGGAGAGTGTGCTGTGTTTTCCAATAAATACTTCTATTTTACTAGAAAGAGAAGTCATGTTTATTTGTGAAATTATTTGCATGATTTAGCTTGTCATGGTTGCAGTTCACATGCCTCAAACACACAGCAGGGTGAGAACTGAAAGGCCGAGTTTCCAGCATGTGGGAAAGGAAGTGACGTTCCACAGCAGCTGTTCTCTGCGCTGCTTTTGCCTTGACTACCGAGGAGGGAGCCGTCTTTCAACCACAAGGGTTTTGCTTCCTTTTCAGAGATTGATCGCATGTGTAACTGCAGAAGACACACCACGGTGCTCCGTCACTTGCAAAGCACCAAAGCAACTGGACTTCCCTTCTCACCTGTCATGGCCCTGCAAGAAAATAGGTAACTGGCCAAGTGTGTGGAATTGTGATAGGAAGATGGTTGCAGGTAAAACGGGAACTTGATAACTGGTGTGCTCGTGAGGGACCCCAGCCTCCTTCAGGGCTCCTTCAGGAAGGATGTCTTCTTAGGATGGACCCATGGAGGCCTCATGGCTTCAGGGGCCAGTGAAGACTCTGCTTTGTCTCTGCTAGTCTCCTCCTGCACAAGGGCAAGCATTATTTCACTTGTATTTTTTCACTACAAATTTAAATAAAACGTGTGATCAATTCTTGGTGGTTACAACCAGGAATCAGATTTAAGGCAATAAAAGTGACCTGTGAGATTTATGTTATAAAATACAAAGATGGGTGGATATCATTCACCCTGGAGCAGATGCTCTGGCCACCAGCTTGGTCATCCTCCTGAGACTCTGCAAGAGTGACTCTAGAAAACATATCAAAGTATAAAGAAAAAATAAAAACCGCCCAGAGCCTCTCAGTGCAGATAATGACTATTCATAAATATCATCCTTCTTTTTTGTTTTTCGCTTTTTAACTTAGATCATACACTCTAAAGGTATAAGCACAGTTACTGATTAGGTTTGAGTTAAGAAATGCTGTGAAAAGAGGCAATTTGTTCTAGGTTTATCTGCAAAAGAATATGTATCCTTGTTCCCAAAGAATAAGCTCTACAAATATATAATAAGAATTTGTTTAGATTTACCCACAAGTTTATTATTTTCTTTGCTTGTCCTTTCTTCATAAATAACAGATCATTTTTCCCCTGAAATTATTTTATTTCTTCCAGATCTAGAACTTTTAAAGAAGTTACTTTGTGGAAGGTTTCTTGGTGAAAAAACTCAATTTTTGATAATCCAAAGGAATTTTTGACAGTATATATATCTGTGGTTGATGTTTTATTGTCAAATACTTCTTGGGGAATGAATACTTGAATTAATTTTTATTTTTTAAATTAAATAATTTTAATTTTATAGTGCTTTACAATTTTCGAAAGTTTCACACACATGATTTCATATAGTCCCATAATAACTCTTTATCCCTCTATTGCCCCTTCGCCTTTTATCTTTCCCCTGGTAACCACTAGCTTGCTCTCCATAACTGTGGGTCTGCTTCTTTTTTGCTATATGCACTAACTTGTTGTGTCTTTAAGATTCCGTCTATAAGTGATATCATACAGAATTTGTCTTTGTCAGATTCATTTCACTTATCATAAGCCCTCCAAGTCCATCCATGTTGCTGCAAATGGCAAAATTCCATTTTTTTTATGGCTGCGTAGAACCTACATTTAAAAGTGAAGTGTATCTCTTGAGGTAATACACTCAAATGTTCTGAAACTGGATTCTGGTGCTGGATGTACAACTATAAGCAGACTAGAAAGCACTTAAACAGGTGGGATTTACAGTATGTGGCTCCAGAAGCTTTGCATTTTGCACTCATTCTTTTAAAAAATTATTTTCTTTTAATTGGAGGATACTTGCTTTCAGTATTGTGATGGCTTTTGCCATACATCAACATGAAGAGGCCACAGGTATACATGCATCCCCTCAATCTTGAACCCCACCCCCACCCCCCCCTCCACTATCTCTCTGGGTTGTTCAGGAGCACTGGTTTGCACTCATTCTTAATAGATAATTATCCTGGGCTTATAATTCTAGATCGAGAGTTCTAGATTGAACATGTTAATGGTATTATCCCACTGACTTCCAACTTTCATTACCGTAGCTGGACAGTCAGATTTCAGTCTAATTGCCATTCTTTTGTGATACTGTCTTTTCTCTGGGGTTACTTTTAAGATCTTTTTTCATGTTTAGTACTCTTAAAATTTTAAATAATATATCTGGGTATTGAACTCTTTGCATGCATTCTGCTTGAGAACTGTCATGTTTCCTGAACCTATGAATTGGTGTCTTTCATCAATTCTGAAAAATGTGGAACCATCTTTCCTGATGACTGTGTCATCTTCCTTCTCTTATGTCTCTCCTCCCGGGATTTCTATCAGGCATCTTACACATTCCTGTTGGTCCTTCTTATCCTTTCATTTCTCATTCGCATTTCCACTTCTCCCTTTTTTTACATTCCTATTTTTTAATTAGTTAATTTATTTTAATTGGAGGATAATTACTTTACAATATTGTGATGGTTTTTGTCATACACCAGCATGAATCTGCCATGGGTGCACATGTGTCCCCCCATCCTGAGCAACCTAGATATGTCCATTGAAAGATGAATGGATAGGGAAGTTGTGGTACATGTACCCAATGGAATATGACTCAGCTAGAAAAAGGACACATTTGAGTCAGTTCTAATGAGGTGGATGAAACTGGAGCCTATTACACAGAGTGAAGTAAATCAGAAAGAGAAACACCGATTCTGCATATTAAGGCATGTATATGGAATTAGAAAGATGGTGAGGATGATCCTAGATGTGAGGCAGCAAAAGGGCTACATTCCTATTTTCTCGTTTCTCCCCAACAAGTCCATTACTGTGTCAGTAGGTTTGGATTTGCTGTTTGTTGTCTATGCTCATTCAGCTTTCCTCGTGCCTTGTCTGCTCATGTATTCTGTGATTTCACTTCTGAGTTTATTTGTGAGCTCATGATCAGTGATCTTTGTCTCAGGGAACTCTCTGAGGCCTGGGTTGAAAGCACCTCTTCCGGAGATATTTGTATTCACTTCTGTCTGGCTCTTGCATGAAGGTCTACTTCAAACTAACTTTTGTGGTTCAAACTAACTTCTGGACCACAAAACTGAGACAAAATCAGCCCCAAAACTCACACAAGTCTGGCCTGTTATTATGAAGTATGGGGAGTATTTTTTCTCCCTGTAAGCAGGATCAAAGAATCGATGCTGTCAAACTGTGGTGCTGGGGAAGACTCTTGAGGGTCCTTTGGACTACAAGGAGATCAAACCAGTCCATCTTAAAGGAAACCAATTCTGAATATTCATTGAAAGTAATGATACTGAAGATGAAGCTCCAATACTTTGACCACCTGATGCGAAGAGCCAACTCATTGGAAAAGACCCTGATGCTGGGAAAGATTGAAGGCAGGAGGAGAAGGGGGCAGCAGAGGATGAGATGGTTGGATGGCATCATCAACTCAATGGACATGAGTTTGAGCAAGCTCTGGGAGATAAGGTAGGATGGAGGTGCCCGGCGTGCTGCAGTCCATGAGGTTGCAAAGAGTCAGACACGACTGAGCCACTGAACAACAAGCAGGACCAAGACCAAGAGAGGAAGATTCTTCATCATCTCCCTAGTTACTCCTCCCGGAGGGTATGGTACTGTCTGTGGAGGTCCCTGACCTGACCCTTCATCTCTATCTCCTGCCCCATGTTTCTTGAGCAAACCAATCCAGCAAGAGGAAGCAGAGAGGACACTTGTAAACCTCTGGCCAGGAGCCCTTGTTCTGCTTGGGAATGGAGCGCCGTGTGACACAGGCAGAGAGAGGCTGGAGAGCATTGTCTGGGGAGACTTGCAGATGTTGGCTTTTTCCTGCCATAACAGCCAATAAAAATTCACATCAGCACAGTTCAGCATTTATTTAATTGTGGCTTATATTTACTAGATGAGTTTCTTGCCAGCTAGCTCATTTAAAAAACGCATCTAAAGAGGCGGCATTACCATTTTGGAAAATATTGCCTAAAGGCAGACAGCGAGGGCATACATATGCTAGCCTTAAAACTCAACTGGAGCAGCTTTCGGTCACCAGTTAGAGTTATTTAACAGAAAACCTTAATTTTCTTTGTTCAACCTTGGAAGGAAATGTGAAACAGCTTTAACGAGTTACTAAGAACCCTTGGCAATCTTCACAAACTCTGTTGATCTGAAATGAGATAAACTCTCCTCTTTTGCAATAAGATTGAACTGAGATGCTTTTGAGAGGTTGATGTGTTTCTGTCTCTGTCTGTCCATCTGGGGGAGGTTTGTCTGAGCTCATGACTTCCACGGAGAACCCTCCCCTCTGTTTTAGCTTTGCCAGCTCCAGGCTCCATCCTCACCCTGACCCAACCCTTTAGGCCTGAAGGGCTGCAGAAAGGGGGTGCTTCCACCTTTGTGGCCCCAACATGCTTCACAGTCTCTGGGTGTGTCTGTGAACTGCCCATCATCCTTTATGGGTCCCTGTTCAGTCACCCTTCTGGGTGTGCCATCTGCCCTTGCTCCTGCCTGGAGGTGACTCTGGGTACCCCCTGTTCCTCCTCACTGGGAAGAAGGCTTCCATCCTTGGGGTCCGCACACACAGCATGCTGGAGGGCCCATTCCTCCCAAGGGCTCTTCTCCATGAGGTATCTTTACCAACTGTTGGGTCTGGATCCCACGGGAGGCAAGCTGCCAGTAGGTTTCCAAGTGACTCAGTTTTTAACTAAACCGTGACAGAGCAACGATGCTCATCCAGGCAACATCCTCCTTCCTTGGCTGCAGTTCTGATCGTGAGAACATGGCGACAGCTGGTGCCAGAGACTGGAGCAGGGCCCTCCATCCCACGCTGCACCTGGAGTGGGGGAGCCACCACCTGTGCCCGCAGAGCTGTGACAGGCCCACAGGATTGGGCTGTGTGCCCGGTACATCCCCAGGGAGTGCGTTTTGAAGGTGCACACTATGTCTGCTTGTTGCTGTTGTTCAGTCGCCAAGTTGTATCCAACTCTTCGCGACCCCATGGATAGCAGCATGCCAGGCTTCCCTGTCCCTCACCATCTCCCAAAGTTGGCCCAAGCTCATGTCCATTGAATCGGTGGTGCCATTTAACCATCCCATCCTCTCTCGCCCCCATCCCCCTTGGACGGCAAGGAGATCAAACCAGTCCATCCTAGGGGAAATCAACCCTGAACGTTCTTTAGAAGGACTGATGCTGAAGCTGACGCTCCAATACTTTGGCCACCTGATGGCAAGAGCCGGCTTACTGGAAAAGGCCCTGATGCTGGGAAAGTCTGAAGGCAGGAGGAGAAGGGGACGACAGAGGATGTCTTGTGCTTAGTAGAAGACAATGGTCCGGGGAGCCATGAGTCACTTGACTTATTTCCAGAGGGCCGATGGGGAGTAGTGTTGGCAAATCACCATTTTCTCTACTGTGACTGAGGACATTTCCACAGGACTCTCGTCCCTGACATAACCTTTGTGGTGTGACTGCTGGCGAGGACATCTGACCAGACAGGGCGCTGTCTGCTGGGGACACTCACTGACCTTTGACAGTGGATAATCATGGGCTTTGGCTCAGCATTGTGGATTCTCGTTTTGTACCCTGTCCTTTCCCATGTCCGTGGTCACCAGAGGGCCCAGCTTTCTGCAGGCAGGCTGTGCAGTGTGGGAGCTGCAGGGGAAAAGTCAGTTACATCCTTTCTGGTGTCTGTGACTGGGATAGAATGGGCTGGAATGCCTGAACAGGAGCACTGCTTTGCCAGACGAGGCCCAGCAGGGGACATCGGGAGTGGGTGGGCCCCCTGGGGCCCTGTTGTCTAGCAGGCCAGTGAGCTGACCCGTCTAGTCAGGTTAGAGACAAGCTCTGTTTCCAGAGGTGCAGATGCAACTGGTGAATCAACATTCTTCGTGTCAGCCAGCAGTAAATCCGTGCTGATGGATGGCATTACCTTTCGAGGAATCCAGCCTGGGGGACTGCTTTGCTTTGTTTCAGGCCAGAGTCTCATGCAAAGGGTGACAAAAGCCCTAGACCAGCTCCAGGCGAGGCGGGTTCTCTGGGAGCAAATGACTCAGCCTCCCTAACCCAGGCCAGAGACGACTGAATAGCTGGGCAAGATTTTGGGCGCAAAGCACGGCACCTCTCTGAGCCTCAGTTTCCCCATCTGCAAGATGGGTGTATTGATGCTTTCTGAAGGGCTGTTACCTGGGTTCAGAGATAAATGCAAAGTCTCTGGTAAAGAGTCAAGGCTCAGTAAGGATCTACTTATTCTTGCTATCATACTTTTGCTGTGAAAATAAAGCTATTCCTTGCGTCAGCCCTGAGCCCCCTGCTCCTGGCGTCTTATTCTCTCCCTTGTACGTTGTTCTGGAGGCAAAGTCTTCTTCCCCATGGGTGTCCCCTCCTTGGTCTTCCTGGTCCCTCAGCACTGCAGATGCACCTGCCCTCGGCACTCTCTTCCACAGGGCGCTGCCCACCTCTGCATCTCACGTCCCACCTGCGGGCTGGTCTTGGAGGGGCCTGGCTGGCAGGACAAGCAGCTGCCTCACTGGCGCCCGCTTCTACGCCATCTTCGGAACATCCTGGCTCCTTGCCCAGGCCCCCTCGGGAGGCTGGCCTCTCATGCGCCAGAGCCCCTGCCCCTCCCCGGCCAGGGGAGCCTCACCATGACTTTGAGCTGAAGGTGGCTGCTCGCAGGTGCAGCGGGGGGCTTGCAGGAAGGAAAGTGCGCTCCGGCCCGCCTACGGGGAACTCAGAGAGCTTTTCCCTGTGGAACTCTGAGTCCCCAGCCCCGGGGTGGGCTGTCTATGCTGACACAGGGGGTTGAGCTGTCAGCTCCCTCCCCAAGTCAGGCTGCCACCCCTATTCATGCACTAACTGACCGCAAAGTCAACACGGGTTGTGAGGGAATGGTCCACTCGTTCCCTGCCCTCACCACCTAATCCACAGAAGGATGGCTTCTGAAAGGCTATATGGAATATTTCTAAACAACAAAATGTGTTAGAGGCTGTTTGATATAGAGGACCTGTCCTTTCCAGTGTCAGCCAGCACAGGTTTATATTTTAGCCCAGACCTCCAAGCCCTCTACCAACTTGGACACCTGAGCCCCTGGGTCCCTGGTTCCTGCAGCTGGGACCTGGAGGAGGCTGGGTCCCACCCCCTCAGAGCCCGATGGGGCATCGGGGAGACCATGGCCATGGCTCAGAGGCCCAGCTTCTGGTCTGGCTGCTGGCCCCACCCATCCTGCCGTGGGACTCAGGTACCCCTGTTTGGACTCTCTGTGTGTGTGCAAAGTCGCTCAGTCGTGTCCAATTCTTTGTGACCCCATGGACTGTAGCCCGCCAGGCTCCGCTGCCTGTGGGATTCTCTAGACGAGAATCCTGGAGTGGGTTGCCATTCCCTTCTCAACTTTGGACTCTAGCCTTGCTCCTTATCATCAAGTTCTCTTCCTTTTCTCCCGTTTTAGTAATTGAAACATGGTTTCTGTCTCCTGTGGAAACTTCTGCAGAGTTTCCGATCCAGCACTTTCATTCATTTACATTTCATTCATTTACATTTTTGTGGGGGAGACAAGATTTCTCAAGGCAAAGTGGGGATGATCTTTTTCAAAAATTTGTATTTGTTTATTGACTATGCTGGATCTTCGTTGCTGCTCGCAGACTTTCTCCAGTTGTGGACAGCAGGGCCTGCTTTCTGTTGTTGGGCACGGGCTTCTCTGCTGGGGCTTCTCTTCTTGCAGAGCACAGAGAAGGGCACTTGGTAGTCGCAGGTCTCAGGCTTAGCTGCCCTGCAGCATATGGGATCTTCCCGGAGCAGGGATTGAAGCTGTGTCCCCTGCATTTGCAGGCAGGCGGAGTCTTAAGCTCTGGACCACTGGAAAAGCCCAGTGATGATCTTTTAAGATGTAAATGTGCTTTGTGAAACCCTGAATGAGATGTGAAGCAGAGGAGACCTCCCTGGTAGGGGTCTCTGACTGAGGACGTGTGTCCTGATGGGCATGTCTCAGGACAGCAGGAAGGGACAAAGTTTGGGGAGAGAGAAAGGACTCTTTCCACCTGCCTATCATCCATCTAGTTTATTTCACTCATTTCTATTTTACATGGTGAAGAGCTGAGAAAATGAGCAAAATCAGAACTAAGGGAACATACCAACGTGGGTGCCACCATCCAAACAAAGCTCCCTGTAGAGTTTCAGTGTATTTCCTTCCAGTCTTTTCCTCCTCGGTTCCATCCTTCGTGTGGTACTGATTGCCATGGGCTTCGGTGACCGCCAAACAATTTTTCCTCTGGGGGTAAGGATTCTTATTTGGAAAAAAATGTAAATATCTGCTACTGTCGAAAAACTAGGAAATATAAACTGATTGTGATGACACCACGAGGTGTGTTTGTCCACGAAGTGTCTCTGTACTAAGATCTGGGTATGGGGACTGGAAGGGGTGGGGTAACAGGGCCTCAGAGCCAAGGGACCCCTCCCGACCCCCACGGCCACAGCGATGTCCATAGGACTTCATGCTGGCCACTTGCACAGGCTCCTCCCTTCCCAGGCCCCCGGCAAGGCTCATGGTATAACATTGTTTGGGACGTTTGTAGAAGGAACACATTTTTTTTTTTTTTTTTGAAGGAACACATTTTAACTGACAGTAGGTAATGCATGTCTCTTCCCATTCTGATTTCAAGTCTCCCTTGTCCCCTTTCCTGTGCCTGGTGGTCTGGAGCGGCCCAGGCGTGTTTAGTCATAATAATGAGTTCTTTTTCTGAAAGGGGCAACACAAACGCATCAGTTCCAGGCCCCACAACTTTGGATCCACCGTCATGTAGAAGGGGTAAGGGCTTCTCCAGTGGCTCAGAGTAAAGACTCTGCCTGCCAATGCAGGAGACATGGGTTCAACCCCTGGACTGGGAAGATCCCCTGGAGAAGGAAATGGTAACTCACTCCAGTATTCTTGCCTGGAGAATCCCACGGACAGAGGAGCCTGGTGGGCTATAGTCCACAGGGTTGCCTGATGTTGGTGGATCTGGAGGCACCCGAGGTGAAGGTGGGAGGGCAGGGGGAGCTCTCTTCCTATCTGCTGTGGAGCCTGTGGATGCGTCCATTAGGTCAGCCTCTTGTTGGAGAACAGGTGGGGAGGGTGATGTGAGGATCCCATCACAGAGGGATGGATCTTGGCTCCACTGAGGACTGAGGGAAAGATCTTGGCACTGAGTACCTCCCACCACCAAGGCAGCCGCTGGGGACCTTGTGTCACATGTATGCTCACCATCCTTTAAAGAGAATTCTGCCTGAGGCCAGAAAGACCAAGACAGAGGAGCCAATGAGGAAGAGCCAGAACAGTGAGAAAACAGATTCCTGAGGGCCTCAGTCAAGGAGAAGCTGGAAAATGACCCAGCTGCTTGGAACAGAACCCCCAGTTCTATAAATTAAGGCACAGATAGAGACGCACCTGCTTCAAGTCTGAGGTGAAAAGGAAACCCCTCAGCCCTGGGCGTGTTCCAGAGAATACGTGAAACACGGCTGTTCAGAGGCCTGCAGAACCGGCTCTGCGGGTGGGAGACGGGAGCCCACCCCCACCGCACGCCCACCCCAGGCTTGTGTTTAGATGTTGGGCTTGTGGGGAGGAACAGTTTGGTTTGTGGGCATCTGATATGGTAAAACAAGAAGGAAGTGTCTCAGAAAAAAATACAGACTTCAGAAGAAGAAAGTGTTTTCTTTGGTGATATTTTAATTATTTCATCTCAGCTTGTTCCAGCCATTCTGGGAAAACTGTCCAGCACTGTTGTTCCATTGGTGTGGGGTTTTGTTTAGGAAATGCTTTTGCATCTCATCTCTGGAGCATTGCTAAATAGGATCCAGGTCACAGACTCACAAAACGTTCTTGTTGTGGGGGGGGCGGGTGGCAGGACACAGTGTCCTAAGGAGCAATGCTCAGTCATGACTGAGAGTCAGCAGTGGATTTGAATTTCGGGGGGACTTAACCTCAGGGCTGCCCTGGTGGCTCAGCGGTAAAGAATTCGCCTGCCAATGTAGGAGACATCGGTTCAACCCCTGGATTGGGAAGATCCCCTGGAGAAAGAAATGGCAACCCACTCCGGTATTCTTGACTGGGAAACCCGATGGATAGAGGAGCCTGGAGGGCTACAGTCCATAGGATTGCAAAGAGTCGGACATGACTTAGTGACTGAGCACTCATACATGGGACTTAATTTCAAGGAGGAAAGTGTGGTTTGAGAAGCTCCCAGATGGTTACAGTGCCTGCCTCCTTTCTTTTCCTCAATTCCGCTAAAGCCGGTGATTAAGACACATCCCTTTACCCTCAAGAGGCTATTAGTAACTTGGGGCATTTTACATAAATAAAGTGAAGTGTGATTGAGGCAGTGTCCACAGATTTAGGTAAAAACTCTATGGATCCTTGAGGGGGCGATAGATTTTGAATGGTTGAGCTGGGACATCATCATGGGGAACAAGGTGGGTGTATTGGTCCAGGCCCAGATGGGAGAGAGAGGCCACAGGCAACTTGAACAAGGCAGGTTTTAATATAAAGACATTAACTATAGGAGCAGCTACAACCCCAGGGCTGGGACCGGAGACCTCAGTGAAGAGGGCACAGCTAGGGCTCTCTGGTGGCAGAGATGTTGCTATGGCGATGCCTTGCTATCAGGCCTTACCAGAACCCTGTCCATGGAGAAATAGCTCATCAGAGGTTACCCAGGTTTTTTTCTGCTTAAACAAACAAACAAACAAAAAAACACCCAGGGTGCTGCGGAAAGCTGCTGGCTATACCCAAACTAGAAAGCAAAATGCTTCCTCCTGTCGCTCATGGGCTCCCTAGAGCCCCCTCCACCAACAAAGCTGAACACCATGCCAACCAGAAAGTAAACATATTGAAAGGGGTCATACCCATTTTCACAGGATGAGGGAAAAGGTTGAATTTGTATCTGAGAGGCAATAAATAAATGAGCTTGACAGGAGGGTCTCACTGAGTGTCAAGTTTGGAAGGATCTTTAAACGTCCTCTTGTGGGCTTCTCTGGTGGTCCAGTGCTTAAGGGTCGGCCTGCCAGTGCAGAGGACACATGTTTGATCCCTGGTCTGGGAAGATAACTAAGCCCGTGCACCGCAGCTCCTGAAGCCCATGCGCCTAGAACCCGTGGTCCTCACCAAGAGAAGCCAGCACAACGGAAGCCCACGCACTGCAACCAGAGAAAGTCCTCGTGCAGCAGCACAGACCCAGCACAGCCAAAAACAAAGAATTTTTTGAGAGTCTTATTGATTCCAAATACTCATGTCCCCATCATGGGGTGGCCAAGTTGATGAGACATCGAGGCCAAGGCAGCTACCTATGTCTAAAATGGTTAGACAGTCCCTCCACGTACTGAGCCAGCGTCCATCACCGGTTCTGGTCCTGGGGACAATTATCTTGTTGTCCGCCTGACAACTCTTCTAATACACGAACCCAGACCTTCCGCTTTGCTCCTCCCTCAAGTCTTCTGCCTCTTGCAAGCTATGTGTCCTTATGACCGCCCGGACATTCAGAAGCTTTTCACTCCACCAAGCACAGGTATGAGACTGGGTAGTCTCTCCACCCAGAAGTCTGCGCTCTGGTTGTGTGAAATTGAGCAGGACCATTTCATTCATAACTGATTCATCTCACTGGCCACAGTGGTTGACCTAAGGCCTACTTCCTGATCCATGTTAGAAATGGGACTTTTCAGGGACAGTTAGTTAAAAATAGATACTGAGAGCAATGGACAGAAACTCACAGACAGGAAACCACAAATTCATATAGATATAAATAAGTCAATGAATAAACAAAAAGTTTGAGGAAGAATGAGATATTTGCATAGAGTCAAAGTCCCTCCCCTCAAAGTCACATAGGAGAAAAGAGTAAGACAGTGAAGAAGTCTGACTGACAGTTCCTGAACCAAGGGATCAAAGTGAACATCAGTGCAGTAATGAATTAAGGGATCAGGTGGATATTGTCGGTAGAGTAGTAGAACCAAGGAATACTGTTCACCCCCGATGGGCTTCAGAGAGAACACACACCTGTAAGAAAAGTGAAAGTGAAATCTCTCAGTCGTGTCCGGCTCTCTGCAACCCACATGGACTATGGAGTCATGGGATTCTCCAGGCCAGAGTACTGGAGTGGATAGCCTTTCCCTTCTCCAGGGGATCTTCCCAACCCTGGGATCGAAGCCAGGTCTCCCGCATTGCAGGCGGATTCTTTACCAACTGAGCCACAGAGGAAGCCCACACCTGTGAGACTCCTTGCCAAAAATGCATAACCTATATCTAACCACGAGGAACCATCAGACAAACCCAAATGGGAGAACAGTCTACGATATAACTGTCTTGTTATTTTCAAACCTGTCCACACCATGGAAAGACTGAGAAACTGCTAGACGGACAAGGAAAGAGGTATAATGACCAGGGCAAGCCACGATTCAGAGGCTCCTTTTTCTATACAAGATACTGCTGGGATAAATGGCAAAACTTGAACGGGCTCTGGAGACTTGGAGGTATGAACGATTTGAAGTTAGTTTTCTGGATTTGGTGGCTGCTTTGGGATAAAAGAAGAATATCCTTATTTGTGACAAAAGCACATTAAGTATTTCAGGGGGTGATAGAACATCATGTCAGCAACTCAGTCTTAGATCGTTCAGGAAAAGAAGAGTCTTTGTTCTCTACTTATAATTTTTCTTTAAGTTTGTAATTATTTAAAAATAAAAAGGTAAGAGGAAGGAAGGAAAGAAAGAAGTAACAAAGGAAGGAAGAATGGAATCTCATTCTAATTTTGCCTCATATGGTGTTTTAAGCTTTTTAGAGGTATTTTCAAATTACATGGAAACGATAATATATAACCCTATGAGCAGGTATAAAATGTGGATTCTTAAAACCCATAGCAGCTGGAATAATTTTATTAGATATACTCAGATATTTCTTCTTTGATTGTCTTCAGGTTTAGATATTTTTTTAAGCTGAAATTGCTTTTAGACTTTGAAGCTAAAATCTTTATATTGAAGTTTGTGGAATGTTAAATCACAATACTTCTGAATGTTGCCAAAGTTTCAGAAGAATGAGACTTAGTCTGACCTGATGTGCTTGGTATCTCATTAGGCTTTCCACGCTTTGATACGCTCTCCTGGCAAAAGTCTCCTGGGCTCACTCAGAGATCAGAAAACACTCTATTCTGTGTCAAACTTTACAGTGAAGTAAAAGTAGAGGAAGCAGTGCTTCACTCAGAATTTTCTATTCAAGTTTTTTTTCTTTCTTTTCTTAAAATTTAAAAGCTAAGAATGAAAAATTTCAAATATGGAGAACAGCAAGTAATATAACGTATTCCCATGAACCCACCAGTAAGATTTAACAGATGAGAGTATTTTGCCTAAAGAAATAAAAACACTACAGAGACAGTGTGCTGTTCCTGGGCCTGCTCCTGCTTCCTACTCCTGTTCCTCGCTCCATTGTATTTCTCTTTCTCTCTGCTGATGAAACCTTTGTCCTCAGGTTGGTGTATAATCATTCTTCCATCTATGTGGGCTCTTTGAATAGTTCCACAAACAATATATACTTTTCTTTAAGTGCTTTACATTTTTATATAAATAATATCATTTTGAATATATTATATGTGTGTGTGTGTGTGTGTGTGTGATTCTGATGCTGGAAAAAATTGAAGGCAAAAGGAGAAGCGGGCAGGAGAAGATGAGATGGTTAGGCAATATCACTGACTCAATGGACATGAATTTGAGCAAACTCCAGGAGACAGTGGAAGATAAGGAAGCCTGGCATGCTGTAGCAAAGATCTGGACATGACTTAGCAACTGAACAAAAATAACAAATATGTACACTCTACAACTTTTTAGAATTAGTAACATTTAATGAAAATCACAGGGCTTCTCTGGGGGCTCAGCTGGTAAAGAATCTGCCTGCAATGCAGGAGACCTGGGTTCGATCCCTAGGTTAAGAAGATCCCCTGGAGGAGGGCATGGCAACCCACTCCAGTATTCCGACCTGGAGAATTCCACTCACTGTATATGTATAGTCCACGGGGTCTCAAAGAGGCAGACATGACTGAGCGACTTTTACTTCACTTCACTCACAGATCTCAAGTATACAGTTTCATAAAATTTGATAAATATATACACTTATGTCACCACCTGCCCAGTCAAGATACAGAACATGGCCATCCACATCAGAAAATTCCCTTCCAATTAAGCCCCACCCCTATAGGCAACAACCATTGGATTTCTACTATGATACTGTAAATATCATTGTTCTTAAACTTTTCTAATTGCTATGGAGCCTTTGTTGTATATCAACGGACTGTATATTGACTGTAAAATGAACATTTCATGCAAAGATGAGCATAATAAAGGACAGAAATGGTATGGACCTAAGCAGAAGATATTAAGAGGAGGTGGCAATAATATATAGAAGAACTATACAAAAAAGATCTGAATGACCCATATAACCACGATGGTGTGACCACTCACTTAGAGCCAGACATCCTGGAAAGTGAAGTCAAGTGGGCCTTAGGAAGCATCACTATGAACAAAGCTAGTGGAGGTGATGGAATTCCAGTTGAGCTATCTCAAATCCTAAAAGATGATGCTGTGAAAGTGCTGCACTCAATATGCCAGCAAATTTGGAAAACTCAGCAGTGGCCACAGAACTAGCAAAGGTCAGTTTTCATTCCAATCCCAAAGAAAGGCAATGCCAAAGAATGCTCAAACTACCACACAATTGCACTCATCTCACACGCTAGCGAAGTAATGCTCAAAATTCTCCAAGCCAGGCTTCAACAGTAGGTCCAGATGTTCAAGCTGGATTCAGAAAAGGCAGAAGGACCAGAGATCAAATTGCCAACATTTGTTGGATCATTGAAAAAACAAGAGAGTTCCAGAAAAATGTCTACTTCTGCTTTATTGACTATGCCAAAGCCTTTCACTGTGTGGATCACAACAAACTGAGGAAAATTCTCAAGAGATGGGAATATCAAACCACCTGACCTACCTCCTGAGAAATTTGTATGCAGGTCAAGAAGCAACAGTTAGAACTGGATAGGGAATGGCAGACTGGTTCCAAATTGGGAAGGAGTACGTCAAGGCTGTATACCTTCACTTTGCTTGTTTAACTTATACGCAGAGAACATCATACGAAATGCGGGACTGGATGAAGCACAAGCTGGAATCAAGTTTGCTGGGAGAAATATTAATAATCTCAGATATGCAGAGGACGCCACCCTTATGGCAGCAAGTGAAGAACTAAAGAGCCTCTTGATGAAAGTGAAAGAGGAGAATGAAAACCTGGCTTAAAACTCAACATTCAGAAAACTAAGATTGTGGCATCCGGTCCCATCACTTCATGGCAAATAGATGGGGAAAAAATGGAAACAGTGACAGATTTTATTTTCTTGGGCTCCAAAATCATTGCAGGTGGTGACTGCAGCCATGAAATTAAAAGATGCTTTCTCCTTGGAAGAAAAGCTATGACCAACCTAGACAGCATATGAAAAAGCAGAGACATTACTTTGCCAACAAAGGTCCATCTAGGCAAAGCTACGGTTTTTCCAGTAGTCATGTATGGATGTGAGAGTTGGACCACAAAGAAGGCTGAACGCTGAAGAACTGATGCTTTTAACTGTGGTGTTGGAGAAGACTCTTGAGAGTCCCTTGGAATGCAAGGAGATCCAACCAGTCCATCCTAAAGGAAATTAGTCCTATATATTCATTGGAAGGACTGATGCTGAAGCTGAAGCTCCAATACTTTGGCCACCTGATGCAAAAGTATTTGGCCACCTGATTCGTTGGAAAAGACCCTGATTCTGGGAAAAAGACTGAAGGCAGAAGGAGAAGGGGACAACAGAGGATGAGATGGTTGGATGGCATCACCGAGTCAATGGACATGATTTTGAGTAAGCTCTGGGAGTTGGTGATGGACAGGGAAGCATGGCGTGGTGCAGTCTATGGGGTCACAAAGAGTCGGACACGACTGAGAGATTGAACCGAACTGAACTGATTGGACTGTACATGTGTGTCTATTTTTGGACTATTTTGTCTATCTATTAATATTTGTCTATCATGTGAATACCATACCAGATTGATCCTATATCTTTACATTAAGCCATAAAATCACAAAGTGTAAGTTCTCCAACATTCTTTCAAGTTAGTTTTAAATATTTTTAGGTCTTTTCAATTACCATTAAAATATAAAAATCAACCTGTTAATTCTGCCAAAGAATATTCTGGGATTTTGATTAGGACTGCATTGTGTTCACACACAAATTTAGGAAGAATTCATGTATTAACATGTATTGAGTCTCCCAATCCATGAACATGCTTTACCTCCTCATTCATTTTTGAGGAGAGCATAGCAACCCACTCCAGTATTCTTGGCTGGAGAATCCCATGGACAGGGGGGCCTGGCAGGCTCCATTCCCTTTGGTTTCATTTAATTTCTCTCATGGCTGTTTAGTTCTCGAATTTGTTTTGTAGATTCATCAGGATTTTTTCTATGTAAATAATCATGTCAACTGCCAATAAAAGAAGTTTTACATGTTTTTTCCAATGGCAGCCCACTCCGGTACTCTTGCTTGGAAAATCCCGTGGAAGCAGAAGCCTGGTAGGCTACAGTCCATGGGGTCGAAAATAGTCAGACATGACGGAGCAACTTCACTTTCACTTTCTTTCCAATCCATTGCCTTTATTTCTTTTTTTCCTTATTGAGACTAGCTCAGAAACCAGTACAATATTGAAAGGAGATGGTAAAAGTGGGTATCTTTGCTTGTTTTTAATTTTAGATGTAGTTAAGGTATTCAATTTTTTAGCGTTACGTATGATGTTAACTAAGTATTCATACATGCCCTATATCAAGTGTATACATTGGTTATATCAAACTAAGAAATTAAATCTAATCAAGATTATTTCATTTCCAGATTGCTGAAAGTTATCATGAATTGGTTTTAAAGGTTTTCAAATGCTTTTTTATTAATTTAGTGAATTCTATTAATTTTGAAATGTTTAACTGGCCTTGTATTTCAAGAATAAACCCCACTTAATCATGATATATTATACTGTGGTATTTGATTTGCTTTTTAAAAGATTTTTATGTCTATGTTCGTGAGGGATATAGGCTTGCAAGATCCTTTTTGGCTAATGTCTGGTCATTTCTAGTTTGAGTTCTTATAAATAGTCCTCTTATAAACATTCTGGCTTTTTTTTTTTTGCTGCAATATAACACCTTTAAGTTGTGTATTTATGTTGCAGTGGAACTTCTGGGTCATAGGGTATACGTATGTTTAATTTTAGCAAATCCCGCCAAAGTGGTTGTGGTATTTTGCACCTCCACCATCCGGGTAGAGTGTGTCACTGGATGTGTGTGCTGTGAGCTACTTTCTGCTAGCCTGCAAAGGGTCAGGTCCAGAAATTGAGAATGAGCATTTAGAAACTTCTAGAAATGTGCCAGTGGCACACGCATCCACAGCTGGCAGCCTTGTGTGACAGTGCAGACTGACACTGCAGATGGCACAGCTGCCTGAGGGGCCCCAGGCAGGGACTTCTGTCCGGGTGCTTCTCGGTGGACCACGTTCTGGTTTGCAATGCACGGGAGCCTACAAAGGATGCTGGTCTTCACCGCACAGAGTTTGAGAAGCAGGGGTGTGGGAAAATTCTGGCGGTTCCACAGCCTTTGGTAACACTCAGTCATCTCATTTTATTCTTTCTGATGGGGGTCCAGTTGTCTGGCCCCGTTATTTTAGTTTGTATTTTCCCTATGACTAAGGAAGTTGTACACTTTCTGTTATGTGTTTAGGTCATCTGGAGATCCCTCTGTGTGAAGTATCTACCTGTTCACATTTTTTGCCCACTTGCAAGGTGTATATTTTTTCAGTTGAAGTATTGTTGTCATTCAGTCGCTCAGTCATGTCCGACTCTTTGCGATCCCATGGACTGCAGCACACCAGGCTTCCCTGTCCTTCACCATCTCCCGCAGCTTGCTCAAACTCATGTTGATCAATTTGGTGAAGCCATCCAGCCATCTCATCCTCTGTCACCCCCTTCTCATCCTGCCTTCAATCCTTCCCAGCATCGGGGTCTTTCCCAATGATTTGGCTCTTCAAATCAGGTGGCCCAAGTATTGGAGCTTCAGTTTCAGCATCAGTCCTTCTAATGAATATTCAGGATTAATTTCCTTTAGGGTTGACTGGTTTGATCTCCTTGCAGTCCAAGGGAATCTCAAGAGTCTTGAGAATTGAAATATAGTTGATTTCTAATATCACGTTTGTTTAAGGTATGCAGCACAGCAATTTACACACACACACACACATATTCTTTTTCAGATTCTTGTCCCTTATAGGTCATTACAAAATACTGAGTATGGTTCCCTGTGCTATACAGTGGTCTCTGTGGGTTATCTATCTCATATATAGTAATGTCTATATGCTAATCTCAAGCTCCTGGTTCAATGTTAATGTTTTAGGTTTCGCCAAAACCCTGAACCTGGACTCTTTCCTAAACCCCACCCCCGACTTCTACGAGGGAGAAGATGAGCAAAATAGGAGGAGAGCAAAACCCTGATTTGAAAGTGAGATTTGTCTGAGTTTATTCAGGTCATATTTATGAGCACTCAGCATGAGCCAAGCGTCGAGTGTGCCCACAAGGACACAGCACTGAAACAGAACAGGCACATTCTTGCTCTGCAGGAATTTACACTCGAGCGGGTAGAAGACAAGAACAAAATGATGACTTTGGATTGTGAGTAAGTGTTACGAAGAAAGCAAAATAATGAAGAGAGTAACTGGGATGGAGGGATTCTTTGGCTAGAGTGGAGAAAGTGTTTCTAAAGCAATTGTATTTAAGCCTGGAACAGGATAATGAGAAGAAGGCAGCCATATAACAATGACTAGAAATAGCATTCCAAGAACAGAAAACATCGGGGGCAAAGGTCCTGAGGTGGAAACAAGCTGGTCCAGGTCTTGATTAAAGACTATTCTCCTATGTGGGTCAAATCTGATAAGTTATATGCCCCACAGGCCAAGTGTAGTGGATGCTGGTGGTATTCCCCCAGGTCCCCTTGACCCCTTCTAGTTCTGTGTACCCCCTTGGCACCCTTAATGTGGGTTTACTGCCCAGGCTTGAGACTGGGTAAATCTATGAGAGGCTGACCTCGATTTCCTAGAGCAGCTTTGCCCACACAGGTTGAGAACGGGAAGTATCTGTGGTTATATTCCCCGACCCATCACCCAGCAGTCCAGATCCACTGGCTGAAGGATACAGGACAGGAAAACTAGCTTCCTTGCCTGGGGTTGGCACAAATTAGGGTGCAATTTAGGCTTCAGAGAGACATCAGGGATCAGGCTACAGGTGAGAGACAGGTCAGAAATGGTATCTCTGGTTATCTTTCCCCCTGCACTCGCCGGCTTCTTCTGGCAGCACTTCCTTAATACATCAGTGCCCCCTGAATTCTCACCCAAGAGCCTGCTTTTAGAACCCTGATACACGTTTTACATTTAAGAGTATGTGTTTCTGTGCTGGAAAGCTAGGCAAACCAGGTTGAATCTCCCTCTTTTTCACAGGCAGTGACCTGCCCAGGGGCAGGCTGCCCACTCCCTCTGGGCCTTAGTTTCCTCCGTTACAAAAGCAGGACAAAAACAGACACTTTAGGTTAAGGGCTGCTGTGACTGTTAACTGAAAGAATGCAACGCTTAGCACAGAGACTGGCAAAAGTCACACACGCACAGCTGTTATTGCACAAAGTTTAGGGAAGAGTTCATAAAATGTTGCAAGGCTTTAGTTTTATATCTTCAAGGGTGTTCTGTGTCACCAGAATTTGGCCAGGGCCAGGGGATGAGGCGGGAGAGAAATAGCCTTTCTGGGACCTACAAGGTGCCTCCAACTTTTTCATTTAAGCCTGAGAGTGAAAGTGAAAGTCGCTCAGTTGTGACTTTTTGTGACTATTTGTGACCCCATGGGCTATACAGTCCATGGAATCCTCCAGGCCAGAATACTGGAGTGGGTAGCCTTTCCCTTCTCCAGGGGATCTTCCCAACCCAGGGATTGAACCCAGGTCTCCTGCATTGCAGGTGGATTCTTTACCAGCTGAGCCACCGGGAAAGGCCAAGAATACTGGAGTGGGTAGCTTAACCCTTCTCTGGTGGGTCTTCCCAACCCAGGAATTGAACAGGGGTCTCCCGCATCGCAGGCAGACTCTTTACTGGCTGAGCTACCAAGGAAACCCTAAGCCTGAGATGCACCTGCCAAGAATAGAAGGTTCTGTTATAATCACTTTAAAGACAGGAACCTAAGCGTCCAAGGACATAAGATGCCTAAGGAGACATGGTGTGCAAGGCAGGCTCTAAATTAGACCCATCGGACCCCAGCCCAGCCTGGGACCTCCATCCCCTTGAGGGCAGGGCTCTGTCTTCCCTTCCAGGTCCTCTCACCACGCCAGGCATCGGCATCTGTGGTTCGGGGTGGTGGGATGTCCAGTCCTGGCTGAGATGACTTCCGCCAGGCCAAGCCTCTGGCTGGTTCCAGGAATCCATAACACCTGGTGTGATGTGCTGAGGTTGCAAGGAAGCCCCCCCCGGGGCTGGGTTAGTCTTCAGCCTTCGGGCAACGGTGCGGGGGAGCCTCTGTGGGCCACGTATGCAGTCATCAGAGACCACCCTCTCTCCATCCTACTGTGCCTCCTGAAGCTCCCACCCTGCCCGCCATCAGAGACCACCCTCTCTCCATCCCACTGTGCCCCCCTAAGCCCTCACCCTGCCCGCCATCAGAGACCACCATCTCTCCATCCTAACTGTGCCCCCCGAAGCCCCCACCCTGCCTGCCATCAGAGACCACCGTCTCTCCATCCTAACTGTGCCCCCCCGAAGCCCCCACCCTGCCCGCCATCAGAGACCACCATCTCTCCATCCTAACTGTGCCCCCCGAAGCCCCCACCCTGCCTGCCATCAGAGACCACCGTCTCTCCATCCTAACTGTGCCCCCCGAAGCACCCACCCTGCCCGCCATCAGAGACCACCGTCTCTCCATCCTAACTGTGCCCCCCGAAGCCCCCACCCTGCCCGCCATCAGAGACCACCATCTCTCCATCCTAACTGTGCCCCTCGAAGCTCCCACCCTGCCCACCATCAGAGACCACCATCTCTCCATCCTAACTGTGCCCCCCTGAAACCCCTACCCTGCCTGCCATAGCTCTGGCCCTCCAGGATCCCTCTGAAAGGGAGCTGGGGTTTCGAGGCAGGAGGTTGATGGGGCCACATCCACAGGCAAATCAGAGCCCAGTGGGGACAGCTGCTCTATGGGGGTCTAAAATCCCAGGTGCAGATTATAGACAGGGAAAAAGAGGGGCTTGGCTGAACACCCCTTCACGGCGCCACTGAATGAGTAGTCAGGGCTAGGAACGGGTCAAGGAACTATGAGTTCTGGACAACCCTAGGCACAGAGACCCATTTCTGCTTCTCGGAGTTTCCCATGGGGCTAATCAAACCCATTCTTCCCCAACTAACCCCTCCGTTAGAAACGCAATCCTCCCAACAGCAGGGCAGACTTCCAAACGTTCCAAGAGACATTTTGGGTCCCAGGGGGATGGATTCCTGTTCCCTTGCAAAACCTGGCTTACTTACCCTCTCAAATCCCCCAGGACTGGGCTCTCCGAGAGGACTGGGGGTGGGAACAGCCAGGGGAGTACTCGGACCCGGGAGGGTGGTGGGCGGGAGCACGCAGCTCTGCACGAACTGAACCAGTACCAGGATCCCTGCGCCCTTCGCCCTCCTCTGGATGCTGAGCCCTCTCGGGCCCCACAGCATCTGACCTGAAGTGGGTTCTTTTTTTTTCTTTTAACATCTAGTTTGTGTTTTCCTTCCTCTGCTTTAGCGACTGCATCCTGTCGCACTGGTTTTTCTGCGAGGAGGCTTGCTTTCTTCGCACTGGTTTTTCTGCGAGGAGGCTTGCTTTCTTTTCAACACAGCACGCCTAATTGAGAGCAGATTCAAACCCATCCTGCCTTTTGCTCTGGCCCCTGGAACCTGCCAAAGGAGAATCGTGTTCACTGAGGGACAGATCAAGTTCATAGACATAGAAGGTCAGCCTGTGCGTCGCTGTCTGGAGGAGGGCAGCTCTGTCCTGGCTGCCGCCGCGGGCATTTGTCAGGCTCAGACGCAGGGTCACTGCCGGGAGAAAACAGGTCCAGGAAAGTCCTGAGCGTGTACTTACAGACTCCCCCAAATCCTGCGTGTGTGCATCCTGGCGGCCTGGGTTTTACTTCACAGTCACTTTCACTGTGGGAGCTTGGAGATGGGGCTTCTGGTGCCCAAGAGGCAGGGCAGGAAGAAGGTCCGTGCCAGTGGTTAAGGACAGCGACCCGATGAGCCGGGACAGGGTGGGCAAACCCCCTCTGAGAGCCTCCCGGAGCAGGTGTGCTCTTAGCTTGTATTTTGGAGTGATTTCACTGTGCTGGTGAAGTTTCATCTAAACAAAATATTTCTTTTGTTGAGGGCTTTCTGCAACACGGAGGCCTTCTGGCTGCCCAAGAGTTTGACCTCCCTTCTCCAGACTCGGCATTTCGCTGTCTGCTGGTATTTTTAGTAGAAGCATAAAAAGAATCTCAGAAGGTTTGGGCTGGGGAGAAGGGAGAGGAGGACTGGGTGCCTGCTTACAGTGACTTGAGCCATGGAACTAACGCCAAGAGGCAGAAAGCAAAACAGAAGCCGCAGAACAGCAGTTACTCTGGGGGAAAGCTCAGTAAGCATGGTTTTAAAAGTGAAAGTTCAGGTCCTTGTCTTACCCTTGATTAATCTAAATAGGGCAGTAGAGGTGATTATTATGCGAAGCACATTTTTAGGTCTAATTCCCCCATGGACAGAACTTCAGCCACCCACTTCTAGATAAGAATGTATATGTCAATAATAAAAATAAATATTTGCTAAATTAACCTCTGAACAGGACATTATCAAAAGACATGTCTGATACCTCTAGTGTGTGTCTGGCACTAGGTAGGTGGTTCAGAACGTTATTTTCACCAGACTTTCAAGATTTACAAATAAAAGAATCTAAATAAAATCTATTACAAATGTTCCGTCCCCTCCTTTGGGGGTAGTATGATGTGGTACAGATTCATTGCTCCCCTTCCAAAACTGTTGCTTCTGTTTTGGAGGAATTAACAAAGACAACCCAGGCTTAATAAATCAACACCGAAGTTCAGAAGTTCAGAGCAATTTGTCTTGGGAACAAAGTCTTCCCTAGAGCTAAGAGGCATTCAAAGGAATTCTTCTTGTTAATGGGATTATTAAAGATATCCCTGAGACCCAGATAAATATTTGATGATTTGGCAAAGTGCTGGGGTTTCTTTGCCGATGTTTCTTCTGCTGACGCATCTCCCCCCTCCACCTGGGGTCTGGATCTTGTAGCTTCATTAGACTCTGCAAATGAAGGCAGGCTGGGATTTCCCCAGAGTATGCTTGTGTGCGAGAGTTTGGCCGGAAACCACAGATCGGGGTTTACAAGAGGGGTGAGGGTGCGCGCGCGCGTGCAAGTGTGTGCGTGCATGTAAGCATGTGTGTGTGCGCGCGCGCGCGCACGGAGGGTGGATGGCCGGGGCGGAGGGATGGAGGGGGAGGGGGGCGGCCCGGGAAGGGAAGCAGCAGATGCCGGTTACAAAGCTGCCATCTAGAGGCCGCCCGCCCGCAGTGTATATAACGCGAGTCTGCAGCCCCAGAAAGCTCACACTTGTGCAAACTGCTCAGCCCTAAGGCACCGAGCGCCTGAACCCAGAAGGCGAGCCGGAGTCGGAGGAGCCCAGCCGCCAGGTAAGGAAACGCTGCTGGGTCCGCAGGGCGTGCGGACGGCGGGCAGGGGTCTGCTCTTAAGCGCAGTGGTCTTTTTCCAGAGCTCTTCTTTCTAATAAGCTCTGATGGGTGCTGGCGAGTCCGCAGGTCTGGTTTCCGAAAGCCCAGGCGGCGTGCTGCCTTGCGAAGTGCGGCTGCTAACTTGGGGCTTCCCGTGGGCTGCAGAAAGTCAACAAGGGCTGTTTTCTGAAGTGGAAGGCGCTCTCTGTGTGTGTCTGTTGGACTGAGGAATCTGAGGTTCATCTGCAAGCAGACTGTCCATCCCTCTTGCTCAAAGTTGGCATCGGGGTCAGCTTAGCGCCGCTGCCTACCTGTTTTCTCTTCTGTCTCTCCACTGGGGAAACAGTTGGCACTAAACGTGTAATTCCAGAAAGATGTGCCCCTTACGAAGAGGCGTCCTCCAGCGGAGAAGAAAACTGGGCTGAGAGTCTTTGTGGGTCCAGAATGGGTTTGAATTCACTGCTCTGGAAGATTACCAGAGCCTGTAAATCCGGAAGCTATAAGAGTGAATGTTAAATACAGCCCGGCCCTCTTGTCTCTCCACTGCATCCTTCTTAATCTGACTATTTGCTGTTCGCTCAGAAGGTGTTAAATCTGACTTCAGTTGGGAAAAAAAAAAAGGCACACACAAGTCTAGGATTTTGCACTGTGATTGTACTCTTGAAGTAAAAAACATGAATTTTGTTCGATTTTGTTCGCCTGCATAAAGATCTGAGGAGTGACTCAAAACTCTGCAGTGAGGTCAGGCTTGGGTGGTTAGCCAAGACTTGGAAGTTCCAGGGAGAATGAGAAGTTGTAAAAGTCAGACTGCCTGTCTCCCTTTTTCTTTCTCTCTCTGTCTCTCTTTCTTTCTTTCAATTCATTTGCTCACACCAGGATCATTACGTTTTCCAGACGTAGAAGGGCCCCCCCCCAAATGGTTTACAGCCCTTTGAAGGTATTTGATGCCCTGACATCTCCTGAAACATTCATTCTGCAGAGTCTCAATGTGGTAACTTTTTCTTTTCTCTTTAAACGGGCAGATGTTGCCTTTGTGTGGCTTTATTTATTCCAGGGAAATGCGGAGATCAAATAGCCTCTCCGAGAAAGGCAAGTGGAGGCGGCTGGTGTCTGCGCTTCACTTTCCATAGATTTTAAATGGATAAACTGCTTGCCCTTCTTTCATCAGCCCTTGAGCTTCCCCAGATGCAGAGCCTTTTTCTAAAGCAGAGTTGCACATGGGGAGCTCTAGCTTGGAAACAATTTGCTCTTTTTTCCCCCAGTCTCTGCCATAAACACTCCAGTGTGCACCAACTGTGGAGCTCCATGCCCCAAGCTCCTGGAGATGGGGGTGGGGGAGGAGGGTTGCTCGGGATTTGGGTGGAAAAGCAAAAGAAAATTGAGACTTGCTGCTGTGTTTTGCTGCTCATCTGATTTTTTAAAGGGATGTGCATTGCAGTTGTCATTTTTTAAAAGTTCTGGAAGGTACAGTGCAGGGAGCATGCAGATGCTTAACTGAGTCAGGACTTCCGAGGTTATCCCATATTAGCAGCCAGTCTTGAGAGATTGGAGAAGGTATTATGGTTTTTAATCAGGTCCAGAACAGGCAAAGTATAGTCTTTCTGGATGGAAAAAAAAAACCCAAAACAAAAAAAACCTACTTAATCAGGAACAGTGGCTTTTTGTCTGATCACTCCAGGCAAAGAGAGAGGCTCGTGTTTTCCAGGAGACACCAGGGAAATTGGTTACTCAAACCTGAGACTGAAAGAGAGTCATTCTGTGAACCCTAAGGGTAACCAGGAGAAGGAAAAAACCTTAAAGGTTTTAGGACTTGAGATGGTTCTCAGTGGTTCTGCAGAACACGAGTGGAATTCCGGGCTAGAAAGTATTTGTATTTTTCATCCAGGCAACCACGGAACTTGGTTTTTATTCAGGGACAGAAATAGTTTTAGAAGGGCTTCCAGACAAATTGCATGTGTGTAGGTGGAAATTTGTGTGTCATGTCAAGTGTTTTTAAAGTCCAGGAAATTATGGCTCTGGGAGACATATGTTTTATTAAAGTGAAAGCAAGCAGAAAAAAGGGAAAGAATGAGAAAAAAGGGGGCAGTCCTCTGATTTTGAATACTTAATGGTTTGCTGCTGGAATCTTTGATCCTTTGGTTACACAAGAATCGACTCAGCTTAGAACTGGAAAAAATGTCGTTGCTTGGTTCTTCAAGTGATGAGAGAGTTGCGTGTTTTCATAGTGAAAATTTTGCGGAGCCCTAAGCAGATTTGGAAGCTGACTCTGCTTTTTTGTTCCGAGGTGGAGGGGCTGAGACCGCCTTGGGTGGTGCCCACGGGCAGGGGACAGATAAAGGGGGCAGGGCCAGCCACATGGCTAACACCTCCCAGTTCTCTTACGGTCCAGGAAACCTCTGTCACGTCTGCTCCTAGTTTTAAGTCTAAGATGGGAACCCCACTGTGTGTAGCCCAGGGTTTGGGGTTGTCCTAGGCTGGCTAACCCCCCACCGCTCATCCTGCTTCTAAGCTGGGTGGGAATTAGGGCTCTGGTTACACCCGCCAGCCCAGAGGGCAGCCTTTGTGCCGTGGGAACCTCTGGGTCTGCCCTCCTGGGTCCTGTGCCGCTTCCCAGTCGGGCCGCTGAGCACAATAGAACAGATCAGGTTTCTGGACATGGGGTTCGTTCTCTTTCCCCCAGTTCTCCCCGTGTATCAATGCGAAGTGTCTGAGGACTCTGGAAATTGATGGCCTCTATCTGGATTAGGGTTTGGATTTCTCTCTCTCTCTCTCAAACGACTCAGAGCAGTGCTTTCCTTGTGAAAAATAACAGCAGCCAGGATGGCATTGTTCTGTTTGTTTGACATGGGGTGGGGGGAGACAGACTGCCCCCCTGCCCCAGCTCTGCTCGCAGTCCTAGCAGCTGGCCTCCCAAGCCTGGGCCAAAACTCTCCTGGACGTTCCCATAGATTTAATGCAGGATTGGTACGAAATGAACAAACCCCAGAGCTGTGCAGTTTCCTAAGGACTTTTAGCACGGGTGCTCTGGGTCAGTCCAGAGGGATGGGGTGGGGAGGGGGATGGCGGCACACATGTATACCCGTGGCCGATTCATGTCGATGTTTGGCAAAAACACCACAATATTGTGATTAGCCTCCAGTTAAAATTAATTAATTTGAAAAAAAGAAAGGAATGGTGCAGGTCTTCCGTATATAAATTGCGCTCCTGGAGTGGAAAGGGCTGGGCTTTCGCAGGCGACCTGCTTCTGTGTCCCCCTAGAGAGTCCCTGGGGTGTGGGGAGGGTGAACAGAGCTGGTTTCAGCCACACCCCTGAGTTTCTGGTCCTGCTGCCTGTCTGGCCTCAGTTTCCAGGTGCCCAGCGGTGCGGTTAGCTAGGCTGGGTGATCGTGTTGGGACAACACTGAGCTGCTCTGTGAAATTCCACCCTGGGAGGACATGAGTTGAGCCCCAATTGCAGAAAAGCCAGTGAAAAATGTCGCCTGCGGGCACAGATCCTGGAGAGCCCAGGGTCCCCTCGGCGTCCAAGTCGGTGCCCTGGGTGGCCCGGCCCATGTCACCTTCTCTGCACTGCACCCAGGCCTGACAAGCACCTGGCTTCCCCTGCAGGCCTGCTGCCTCCTCCCTCAAAAGCCTTTTCTGCCCCAAAGCCAGGCCCTTGCTCAAGACCGTGGTGGCTCTCGCACGGACAGGCTCAGCCAGGTTCGGTGACCCTCCGGTAGCACATCCCTGGCCACCCCAGCACCCACTTTCCTCTGGGGGGTCCCCATTGGTCACTGGAGCGGAAGTCCCTCTCCACGCTCCAGCGATGTCCACGCTGCTTTCCCGACCTTCTCGGTTAGCTGGCGGGTCCCCAGGGGTGGGTGGGGAGTGATGATTCTGGTCTGTTATTGCCCCAGAGCAGTGCTTCTCACAGAAGGGGCTCCACAAACATTGGCAGGCATAGAAACTGGTGAGACTTAGCTCAAGGGAGGCTTCCGGAATAGTCTCCTCGGGGCTCCTGTTTCCATTGATAATCTCATATTTCTGGTCTCGGGAGCTTGATTCACTGTTGATTCATTGATTATGAATTCACTGAACACGTGCTTTGTCCAGGCGCCATTGCTGGCTGCCCTGTACACAGGCAGTAAGATGTCGTGGGGTGGGGGCTTGAGCAGGAAGGAGGGGGACCGGGGAACAGCCCAGTGAAAAAGAGTGGAGGTATACGGCCTGGCTGGGAGGAGGTGGGAGTAACAGAGGGCATAAATGGGGAGATGGGGGCCTGCCTGGCTGGCCGGGAAGGGCGTTCCAGGTCTGTGACTGGAAACTGCTCACATGCTGAAGGCAGTGTTGGGGAACTCCGGTTGGGTACCTGAATGTGGGGCCGTCCGTGTCCTGCAGGGGGTGACTGTGGTCCAGGGGAAGGACATGTTCCTTGCAGGCCAAAGCACCAGCCCATGGAGACCCTGAACTTGGAGATGTCTCGTTCTGGCTTTGCCCTCAGCTTGCCGGGTGAGCGCAGGGAGACCACTGGGGGCAGCTGAATGTGTCAGGCCGCTTGGAGCTGTGCTGTGGTCGCCAAGGAACCTTGATTGATGAATAATAAGCCCGAGAGACGAGGGGACATCTCCCTTCCAGCAAATGGGGATGTGAGTGGTAGATGAGTCTCTTACAGATGCCAGTGTGGGGTTAGGGGGTGGGGGTGACGAGGTGGACAGACGCTGGTTCTCCATCCTCCAGGCCATAGGAAAATCTACTTCCTGTCCTGGTGGCAGTGTGATGCTCTCTGGGTGCAGATGTTGGACCCAGAATCTACAGGAAGTGATCCCTATAGAGGGAGCTTGGTGAGAGAAACCAGTACCCATTGGGAAAAGGGGAACGAAAAAAAAGTGATGCTGATTACTACTTTGTTTTCAGCGGGGTCCCTCTGGTCTAGAAAAAATGGACCACGAACCACCATTGTTCTGTGGGATGTTCGTGCCTCTAGTAAAATTTCCATAACTCTTGATGCCAAGTTTCAGATCACAGAGAAGTGTGTGAGGTGAAAGCCACAATCCCTCCTTTGTCCTCTTATCCCACACTTCCAGCCCAGTTTTATATTCACTGCAGATCTTTCCCCACGCTTTTACGCATACATGAGTGTGCACCCAGTCACTTCAGTCATGTCCGACTCTTTGTGACGCCATGGACCGTAGCCGGCCAGGCTCCTCTCTCCATGGGATTCTCCAGGCAAGAATACTGGGGTGAGTTGCCGTGCCCTCCTCCAGGGGGTCTTCCTGACTTAGGGACTGAACCCGCATCTCTTGCGTCTCCTGCCTTGGCGGGCAGGTTCTTTACCGCTAGTGCAACCTGGGAAGCCTCTTATGCACATACATGTACCTATCAAAATGCACATAATTCTTGTGTTTTTGGCATGTATATATGTGTAACTTTCCATGTTCATAAAAGCATCCCCTCTTTCTTTATACAGCTGTATTATATTCCAGATAGTGGTTTGCGGTCCTTTATGGATCGACATTTATGTTGTCACCAATTTTTTTTGCCGGTGTATAAATAGTGCTTCAATAAACATCCTTGCATCTTGGGAATATTTATTTTGAGAAGAGAATGTGTGAACTTGTGAGATCAAAGAACTGGAGGAATCTTTTATCCCAAGCCCGGTTGCTTTCCTTCCATGAGAAATCTTTACGCAGATGTTATTAACCTGTGTCAGAAGTCGTCTCTCATTCTCCCGCCCTCCCTGGTTGGGGCTCTGAACCCCAAGGGACGCAGGTGGTGGACAGGTGTGACTGTCACCCAGAGGTCCCTCCTGAGCTCTGGCCCAAGCCGACAGGAACGGAACTGCTGGCTTATTGCAGCAGAGGGGGTCTGGTCCACGTGGATTGGGAGTCGGCTTCAGACCCTGGGATCCTCAGCCTCACCACAGCCCTTCCTGCCATCACAGACCGGCCACATGGCCTGGAGATGTCACCGTGTATACGAGGATCACGGCCCATGCTTCCCAGTTGGCATAGGCAGTGAGCCCTCCAGTTGCATGGGATGACCCCTCGCTTTTCCTGGGGGCAAGTGGAGACTCTGGTGAAGGGTCTCGGGGGGTTGATGGGATGTCCCTCTCACCCCTGCCTCCCTCAAGTTTGCCAGGCCTTGGGGAGCCAGGGGTCTGGGTAGACGTTCTGCAGTTGCTGGATCACATCTTTGTTCAGGTCAGGGTCTTGAGAGCATCACCTGTTAAATCTAAGACAGTGACTTCGGAAGTTTGTTGTCTTAGGCGCAGGGACCACCCACGATTAGCCTCGGGCCTCCTGGACACACGCTCAGAGGCCCACCGACTGCATTCGACGTGACCTGGCAGATGTCTTTATACGATACTATTCTCTTTTTCTGGAAAGAGCCCTTGTTTGTTTCCAAAACAGAACAGGTGAAAAATGACAGGTGACGTGGGCTGCGCTCTCCTGCAGCATTTTCCCCCCTCTTTGGCTTCCCGTTTAGATCTGCAGGGGGCTGGATTGCTGCACTCCTTGCGTGCACACCTCCTCTCTTGCGGCCTCTCTTACTTCTCTGGACCCCTGGAGCCTCTGCCCTGGGAGGGGAGGGGCCGGTAGGCTCCCTGGTAGAAGGCCGGTGGGCACGGCGCAGGCCTCTGGCTCATCTCCTGGGCTGGTAGCTGGTCAGTGATTGGTGGTGGATGATCGGTGGACCAGCTGGCTTTCAAGCTCCAGCATGGCGCCCCCCAAGCCTCTGCTGTACCCCCAGCCCCTCCTGGAAGGTTCCCCACACTGCCCAAGAGGAAACAGAGAGGACTGTGGGGGAGGGGGGGCGGTGGACCGACTCTTAAGTCACCTTCTGGTCCCAGAGGACCAGTGATCATTAAGTCGGGTTTTCATTGTCCAGAGGCCAGAAACCTAAGGACCCGATGGGGTCCCTGAGCCCTTCCCTACCTTGGCTGCGGCGCAGGGGACACCGAGGGCCGGCCCAGGCCCAGAGGTGTGAGTGTGGACGGTCTGCTGTGCGGGAGATGTGGGCCCTGGAGGGACACAGACTCCTGGTGATTCCTGTAGACCTCCTGTGCCCGTGGGCCCCTCCGTCCACACTGAGCCATGCCCCTCCACCTGGGTGCTGGGGGGTACGGCATGTCCAGTTAGCGGGATGACTCCTTGGGGGGAAGACAGAAGTGGGGGCGTAGCATCTCAGTCAGGCTTCCTTTTTCTCCAGCCCCCGTGCACGGCGCAGACCCCAGGGATTCTGGCTGCATCTGTGGAGGCCTCTAGTAGGGCTGTGCCAGGGCGGGCAGAGGAAAGGACCCTCAGCCAGGGCCCAGCCCCACTCTGCCCGCCTCTGTGGGGCAGCAGCTCGTCCTCCGGCTGAGTTCTGCAGGGACCCGGGTCAGATGAGGTCATGGGCTGAAAGTGCTTTATAAGCTAAAGTGAAAGTGTTAGTCGCTCAGTCACACCGACTCTGCAACCCCACGGGCTGTAGCCCGCCAGGCTCCTCTGTCTGTGGGATTTTCCAGGCGAGAATACCGGAGTTGGGTTGCCATTTCTTCCTCCAGGGGATCTTCCTGACTCAAGGATTGAACCCATGTCTCTTCTGTTTCCTGCGCTGGCAGAAGGCTTCCTTGCCACTCGTGCAGCCTTTACCACTAGGCCTTAGGGAAGCCCATGCCATGCTGCAAGTGTGTTTCATGGATCACAGCCTGGTCGTGGCGAAGGGGCTTGTATTACTCAGTGAAGCTATGAGCCGCGAGTCCATCACCCCAGATGGACGGGTCCCAGTGAAGAGTTCTGACAAAACGTGGTCCACTGGAGAAGGGAAGGGCAGACCGCTCCAGTATTCTTGCTGTGAGAACCCCATCAACAGTATGAAAAGACAAGAAAATATGACACCGGAAGGTTGGAACCCCCCCCAGGTTGGAAGGTGTCTTGTATGCTTCTCCCAAAAGAGCAGAGCGCAATTACTAACAGCTCCAGAAAGAATGAGGTGGCTGGGCCAAATAGGAAACGACGCTCAGCTGTGGATGTGTTTCATTTTAAGGAGATGGGAAAAAACGGGGTCACACCTTACAGCCATACAGGAGAGTCAAGCCCAAATCCTCCCCTCCCTCTCTCCTGAAGGCGAGGGTGCAGCGGGCACCATCAGTTCCTGGCTGCTTAGCAGCCCAGGGTGGTGGGAGGGTCAGGAGCACCTTGAAGGCAGGATCTGGAGGTGGCTGCCCACCGCGAGGGCTGTCCAGGCCTGGTCTCTCACAGGCATGCACTGTGCGTCCATGTCCGCTTGGGGTCCTCCAGCTGCATCTTCCACAGTCTCTTAGGAGGATGAGTTTATTTGTCCTGACTTGACCTTGGGCTTCCCTGATGGCTCAGCTGGCAAAGAATCCACCTGCAATACGGGAGACCTGGGTTCGATCCCTGGGTTGGGAAGATCCCCTGGAGAAGGAAAAGGCCACCCACTCCAGTATCCTGGCCTGGAGAATCCCCTGGACTGTGTAGTCCATGGGGTCGCAAAGCGTCGGACACGACTGAGTGACCTTCACTTCATTTCACTTCAACTTGACCTTGCTGATTTTCCGTGTGTGCCCTCTGGTCAGGTTTTGCCTGACCAAGTCGGTGGTCCCAGGGCCTGAGTGTCCTCTGGTGATGGGGGGAGGCTCTGAGGACCACCAGGTTTCCTGGCCTCGGGCCCCGTGGCTCCACCACCCCCTCCTCAGAGGTCCAGCTGTGTCCAGCAGCAGCAGGGGATGCTGAGGCCTGGTCAGGTCACCTGGAAGGGAACCAGCGGCCACTTGCTGCTCACAGAGGCAAACAGACAGCAACTGAGGGCCATCTCCATACCTGTGGTCCTAGGGCAGGTCCTCAGCTGTGAGTCTGGAGGCTGAGGTGGCCTTGGGCGGCAGCAGGTGGATGGCCTCACTTCTTGGGCGTCTGCTTGTTTCCCCTGGAGGTAAAGGCATCAGCTCGCTGTCTGCGGGTAGCTCCTGCCTTTCCCCCCTCTCAGGGCGGGACATTGACCACTTAGCCACTTGGTCAGTTTTGAATGTGGAGCAAGAAGTAAGCGAGTCCGTGCTTTTTGATAGGTCAAGAGAGGGGATGGATGCGGTTTTGAGTTTCTGTCCGTTAGATTCTGTCCTCAGCCCTTGAGTTCTTAGCCCTGGGAGATGGGGGCTGGTGCGCTGAGAAAGCAGTGGCAGATGACGGATTAACTAGACTCACATGAAACGCTAATGAGGCAGGAGCCCGAATCCCAGCCCAGGACGGTCTGGTCACCAGAGGGGTGCTCTCCCAGCTGGGTCTCTGTGGACTGTTAGCCCGGCCACTGGGCCCTGACTCAGGGACCATCCTTCCCCATCCTCCGGGACCTCTCATGTGTAGCCTGGAGTCCAGTTTAGATGAACTTGGCAAATAAGCTTGGCTTGCAGTCGGTCCTTACCTGCGACGGGAGAAGGAGGAACAGACTCCCTACTCTAGATGGCAATGCCCAGCCGGGCACCCTTGGGCCGAGTGTTTTCATTTTACAGCCCCTTCCTGTGGGGACGCAGTGAGGCTGTCCACCCAGGGTGGTGGTGGGGGCACTTCAGAGCCTTCAGGTGGGCGGGTCAGCAGGAGAAGACAGCCCTGGGCAGCTCTCAGAGCTGGAGTCAGTGGGCCGTCATCCCCAGGCACAGTAACGCCTCAGGCCGGGATTCTTCTGG
Organism: Bos grunniens; assembly: GCF_055505025.1. Taxonomy (NCBI): domain Eukaryota; kingdom Metazoa; phylum Chordata; class Mammalia; order Artiodactyla; family Bovidae; genus Bos; species Bos grunniens. The sequence goes on along the minus strand of NC_141167.1, from coordinate 5,356,515 downwards.
GTGTTAAGATGGTGCCAGTCGAGAGTGTTGACCTCACGCCAGATCAGCAGGGAAGACCATTAGGAAAAGCCAGTCCCTCCAAGACCCAGCTTTGGGTCTTGGTACAAGTTGCTGTCAAAGCAGTTGGACAAATAAAAGGTGGAAAACCAGGCAATGGCCCACATTAGGAGATGGCTGATTGGTGGCTCTGAGTTGAGAATCACATGGCAAAGTCAGAGACTGTGGATGGGGGCGCAGTGAAATTGCAGGGCAGGCCACACACTGTCCACACCTCCAGAGGTCTGCAAACCGCAGGCAGCCCGACACGGCCAAGCAGGACGCTTGTTACTCACCAGTGCAGGGAACAGATCCACCCCCTGCTCTTGGGTATGTGGGTGAAATGCCTCTGCCATCCGCAGGGGAAAGTGAGCTGGCCACAGGCACCTCCCGGCTGAGGCTCAGCTGCCCGACGTCCCTCTGACCCCCCAGAATGTGTCAGTTTCACATCCGGGCACAGCCCAGTCTGGTGACCTCTTGAGAACACAGTCCTGCAAAGACAGAGGAAGCGAATGCTTTCACTCTTTGAGAGAGATGGACTCACATGGTTTTAGAATGTGGGTGTGTTTTGCAGATTCTGTCATGGTCAGTTTTGTTCTCTCCTTTCTTTGCAAAGTTACTTGGGAGCTACTGTGAAACCTCTGAGCAGATGGGGGTGCTGGGAAAGCGCTTTACAGGCCTGGAGCGTTTGCTAAGGGATCCATTCTGCTCTTGCATCTTTTAAAACTGTATTTGCTTTTGCGCGCAGGCCGTTCAACCGCTGCCCTTGACACCATGGATCTGCATCTCTTGGACTACTCGGAGCCGGGGAACTTCTCCGACATCAGCTGGCCCTGCAATGGCAGCGACTGCATCGCAGTGGACACCCTGCAGTGCGGCCACATACCCAACAAAAGCGTCCTGCTATACACGCTGTCCTTCGTCTACATCTTCATCTTTGTGATTGGCATGATCGCCAACTCCGTGGTGGTCTGGGTGAATATCCAGGCCAAGACTACGGGCTACGACACGCACTGCTACATCTTGAACCTGGCCATCGCCGACCTGTGGGTGGTGGTCACCATCCCTGTCTGGGTGGTCAGCCTCGTGCAGCATAACCAGTGGCCCATGGGCGAGCTCACGTGCAAGGTCACCCACCTCATCTTCTCCATCAACCTCTTCGGCAGCATCTTCTTCCTCACCTGCATGAGTGTGGATCGCTACCTGTCCGTCGCCTACTTCGCCAGCACCTCCGGCCGCAAGAAGAGGCTGGTGCGCCGTGCCGTGTGTGTCCTGGTGTGGCTGCTGGCCTTCAGCGTGTCCCTGCCCGACACCTACTACCTGAAGACCGTGACGTCCGCCTCCAACAACGAGACCTACTGCCGGGCTTTCTACCCCGAGCACAGCGTCAAGGAGTGGCTCATCAGCATGGAGCTGGTCTCCGTGATCCTGGGCTTCGCCATTCCTTTCTGCATCATCGCTGTCTTCTACTTCCTGCTGGCCCGCGCCATCGCCTCCTCCAGCGACCAGGAGAAGCAGAGCAGCCGGAAGATCATCCTCTCCTACGTGGTGGTCTTCCTGGTGTGCTGGCTGCCTTACCACCTGGTGGTGCTGCTGGACATCTTCTCCATCCTGCACTACATCCCCTTCACCTGTCAGCTGGAGGCCTTCCTCTTCACGGCGCTGCACGTCACGCAGTGCCTGTCGCTGGTGCACTGCTGTGTCAACCCCGTGCTCTACAGCTTCATCAACCGCAACTACCGGTACGAGCTGATGAAGGCCTTCATCTTCAAGTACTCGGCCAAGACGGGCCTCACCAAGCTCATTGATGCCTCCCGCGTTTCGGAGACCGAGTACTCCGCTTTGGAGCAGAATGCCAAGTGATGACGCCCCGCGCGGCCTCTGGACCTGTGCGCTGGGCTGCAGCGGGGCGACCTGCTGGGCTGCCTGGTTTTCCGGAGGAAAGCCGAGTGGCTTCGAGCTTGGCGACCCTCATTGGCGTGGAGAGGGGCAGCCTGCGTCCCTATGGCTCCTTTCTCGCTCTCGGCCCAGCGTGACCCTCGCGGGGCCCCTGTGACAAGCCCCCGCTGCTCGTCACACCAGCTTCGGGACAGGCTTGCCTGCACTTCTGTAACATACGACTTTTCTGTGCTGCCTAAAGGTTTCATAATGGGGATTTGTATTTAAATCTTAAGACTCTATTTTTCTCACTCTTGATGTACCCTCTCAGTGTATTTGAAAGTTTATATTTTAAATATCGTATGGGAGGTATCCATGCTGACATGTACTCAGTGTCGTAGTTCTGAGGTTAGTTTGACTTCCGTTTTGACTAAGGATGACATTAATTGTTAGCTGTTTTGAAAGCCTCTCTCTATATAAATATATATATATATATATAAAAATATATATGCCAGTCCTGGCTGAAATGTTTTATTGACGATAGTTTTATATCTGTGTGGTGCTTTGGGCCGGTCTGGGATACAGAACGAAAACTGCTCTATAATGCAGTTTGTGACATTAATATTATTGTAAAGTGACATTAAAAATAAGTGCAGTGACACTATCCCAGTCTGTAACACGGCACGCAAAACAAACCCTTGTATTCCAGAGAGTTCTTTCCATTTGTAAGTTATTATTTTTTTTTAATAAAGATGTTTTTTTTCCTAAAAAGGTGTTCAGATCTCAGTTTTCAAAGCATGTTTAGCATTCAGGCGGCATGTTTGATGATGATATACAAATATTTACAACATAGGTGATCAACCTAATAAATATGTTTAAAGAAAGGAATACTGTCAGAAAAGCAAATCCCAGGAGGTTAACTTGGATGAAATTATGTGAAAGGAGGAACATCTGAGTGCGAGTGTTGTGGTTTAATTTTTTTTAATTTCTGCCTATGTGTAAGGGAGGGGAGCTGGTTGGTAGGTGCACTTGTCAATGCAAAGTTGGTAAAGAAAAGTCCCAGTCTGCCGTCTGCCCAAAAGGGTTGAGGGCCTGGAACTCACCCTCGTGTCCGCCAGGCCTTGAACCTTCCCTGCTGAGGCTCTGTGGTTTAAGTCCTTTCTTCTTCTCTGGTCAAGACAGATTCTTCATTTAAAAGATAATCCATCCATGAGCCTGTTCTTTAGGCTGTGCAGTAAGTACAATCCTGGCCTGTGCGGTCACCAAATTAACCCCCCTTACTAGTGGTCAGGAAGAGCTCTCTCAGGAAGCCCCTACCATCTACACGGGCTAAAGGAGCAGTGGGGGCTCGGTGGGCGTGTCTGGGCAGGAACCCAGAAGAGGGCGTGGCTTCCTGATGAGCCCCACCCCCCGATCCTCTGTTGGGACTGATGAACAGAGAGAGATTTTGCCAACACAAAGGTGGACCCGGACCGGGACTCCAGGCTCACCTGGGAACCTGGGGGCTGCCCCCACTATAGGAAAATGCCTTGGGCACGTCGGTTTCCACAGCAGACAGCCCCCCAGGCCCTGCTTCCAACCTACTGCAGGAGGGCTCCCCCTTCTCAGAGGGCTTAGGGCTGAAGTTGTGAAGCCCAGCTTACATATTATTCTAAACATCTACTTGATACGCAGGCGTGTTCTCAGGGCCACGTGCGCCTTGTGGTGCTTGAGTCCCTAAGTCGCATCCGGCTCTCTGCAACCCCACAGACTAGTGCGCCAGGCTCCTCCGACTATGGGATTCTCCAGGCGAGAATACTGGAAGGGTTTGCCATTTCCTTCTCCAGGGGGATCTTCCCGACCCGGGGATCAAACCTGTGTCTCCTGCATTGTCAGGCGGATTCTTTACCACTGAGCCGCCACCAGGGAAGCCCTTGCCTTGTTCCAAACAGGATTCAGGTCAGATGGATAATGACGTAACCATAGGTGAAGACACCAAGGTCAGGGAGAAGGGATGGGAGGGTGGCAAAGTGAAATCAGAGGAGACTGTGATCCAAATATACATTCTTGATGATAGAAAGGGACTGAAGTTTGCTCTGTGCTATCTAGTGGCCTGAGTTCAGACAGAAACCTACTTAGCATGCAGTCAGTGCAAAGCGGGGTATGCATTGCACCCCCAAGTTCAGTGGTGTCCAACTCTTTGCAACCCCATGGACTGCAGCACTCCAGGCCCTCCTATCCGTCCCTCTCTCCCAGAGCTTGCTCAAACTCATGTCTGTGGATTCAGTGATGCCATCCAACCATCTCATCCTCTGTCATCGCCTTCTCCTCCTGCCCTCAGTCTTTCCCAGCGTCGGAGTCTTTTGCAATGAATCGGCTCTTTGCATCAGATGGCCAAAGACTGGAGCTTCAGCTTCTGCGTCAGTCCTTCCAATGAATAGTCAGGACTGATTTCCTTTAGGATTGACTGGTTTGATTTCCTTGTAGTCCAAGGGACTCTAAGAGTCTTCAATACCATGGTTCAAAAGCATTAGCCCCAAGCTTCAAAAGCATCAACAGCTTCAGCATTCAGCCTTCTTTGTGGTCCACCCGTCACATCCATACATGACTAGTGGAAAAACAGCTCTGTCATAGGCCAATAAAAATGATTCAGTGTTGCAGCCCCATCTCTGCCATTCAGAGGCGTCCCGCCCCCATCCCCACTGGCGTCTGCTGAGATGTCCTCTGGTTCTCAGTCAGGGCTCCTCTGGCAGCCCTGTTCAAGGGTCTCTCTCTGCCATTCCACAGCATGCTGGACCACAGTGTACTTGGGTACTGGGTAGGCTGCAGCCTGCTCTTTTCTGCATTCCCACCTCTTGAAGCCAGTGAAAATCACCAGCCACTTCCTCCTGCACCGAGGTGTGGAGGGAGAGAGGAGGAACTGAGTCTGGACACAGCGTGTGGATTTCCTGTCTCCCTGTCTCCCTGAGCTGTCACCGAGCTCAGCACACGGTGTTGCAGACCCCTGTGGGTCTCGGGGTGCAGGCTCCATCTGCGGGATGTGCCAGTGACTAAGCCCTCTCTGTTCCTTCCAGAAATCCTCTTCTCTGCCCAGCCCCTTGTGTGCGTGCCTGATCAGTTGCTCAGTCATGCCTGACTCTTTGCGACCCCATGAACTAGCCCGCCAGTCTCCTCTGTCCATGGGATTCTCCAGGCAAGAATACTGGAATGGGCTGCCATTTCCTCCTCTAGGGGACCTTCCCGACCCAGAGATCAAACCCATATCTCTTGCTTCTCCTGCATTGCAGGCAGATTCTTTATCTCTGAGCCACCTGGGATCCCCCCTGAAGACCCACTTATCCAGATTGGAATCCTTTCCTTTGATCTCTGGTGTAACATCCCTCCTGGGAGCAATGGCACGGGACAGTGTGGCTGCAGGTGGGATGATGGAGGCCCAGGTCAAAGGCACGGTACATCGGTGGGGATGTCATCAATTAATATTTAAAACGTGGAGTGGGCAGAGGTCACGTGCACGGTTTGGGATTTGTGGTGGCCACTGAGGGGAGAAAGGCTGGGCAGAAGCCCGCAGATCTTCTCAAATGCAGAGATCAGAGTTTGAATTCTGCCCTTCTGTCATCCTTTTGGCTTCTCTTGCAATGCAAGGATCTTTGACACATACACACTGCTGTATTTAAAACGGATAACCAGCAAGGACCTACTATATAGCACGGGGAACTCTGCTCAGTGTCATGTGGCAGCTGGGATGGGAGAGGGGTTTGGGGCAGAGTGGATACACGTGTATGTACGGCTGAGTCTCTTCACTGTTCACCTGAAACTCCACACTGCTTGTTAATTGGCTATGTGCTGTGCTGTGCTTAGTCACGCAGTTGTGTCTGACTCTACGACCGCATGGACTGTAGCCCTCAAGTCTCCTCTGTCCATGGAGATTCTCTAGGCAAGAATACTGGAGTGGGTTGCTGTGCCCTCCTCCAGGGGATCTTCCCAACCCTGGGACTGAACCCAGGTCTCCTGTATTGCAGGTATGGATTCTTTACCATCTGAGCCACCAGGGAAACCCTAATTGACTATATCCCAATACAAAATAAAAACTTTTAATAAAAGAAAAAAAAAGAAACATCTTTGAAAATGCCAGTCTTCTGAGATGGTACTAAAACTGTTGGTGATCTAATGAGTGATGGCATTTGGACCCCACGTGGATATCAGGAGCTCCCACGTAGGGCAGGGTCTGGGCTAGGGAGGAAATCAGCCATCAGATCCTTGACAGCTCTGCCTGGCGCTGGAGATGGGGAAGCTTTTCTGCCCCCCTCCCTTCCACCTGACGCTCTATTCCAAAGGGCAGCGGGCAGGAGGACCATGCAAGCCACCCAGGAGGCAGTCTGTTGTCAGCAATAAAGGCTTTTCATTTGGCTCAATGTGTAAGCTATTTACTGGGTTCCGGAAAATGAAGAAGGAAAATAATGCCACTGAAAACACCAGATGTGAAATCCTTTGGGCACAAAGCAATCCACAGGACAATGGACTTTAGTCCTCCCAGCAGCCTTGCCACAAACTGGGACGAGGCCCCGTGGACATCGGGGTTCAGTGCTCTGATTGAGTAGCAAGAAATTCCAAATCACAGACAGCCGGCCTTTTCTCGGGGTCTCCCCAGGAGAGAGCAGCTCAGCAGTGTGACCCCATTTTTTAGGAATGTGGGAATTCTGCCTTTGTTGGGCTTCTCCTGTGAGGACACTGACCATCAATCATGGGTCCAGGAGACTTTCTGTCTAAGTTAAGCCTGGCATCGCAGAATCTGGAGTCTCACGTGAATCTGGCCTGAATGGGCTGAGTGACGATAGTGGATTAGCTCAGGAAGGTCCCCAAAGTTCCCTCCCGGAAGGACCAGGCTTCATTATGAAGCTCCAGGAGGGTACCTCTGTATGGGTATGAGTCACCGAGATCTCATCTCTCCTGAGCAATGGTAGCTAAATGTTTGAAACGATCCACCCAGTATTCAAAAACACTTCACTTCCCTTTGTCTGTGGTCTTGGACCCTCCAAGGAAAGCTCCTGTATACCTTTGACAGTGTATCCAGGCAGTGCCTGCCAGGACTCTAAAATACTGATAACACGGCCATTTAATATGGAATGATGCTAGTTTGGGGAAGGTCTGATAGGAAATTAAATTATTTATTGTAGGCAGTCTGTATTTGCAGCAAGTTTTTTGCTTTCTGGGTGATTAATGACGGCTTGACTCTTCCATAAAATGCTAAGGGTTTTCTTCCCTGGTATCAGCTCTTACACTCACTCACACACATACATGTGGCTTCGTTACTATCTGGGAACTAACACAGGCATCATGGACATGGCTTCCACGTTCATGTCTAGGATGGCCTAGCCAAAGGCTGGACCACAGCGTGGAGGTCTGCCTTTGAGAAGACGGGGACCTCGGCCAGAGTTGGGGCAGCTGAGCATGAAGTCCAAAGAGCCCTCAGTGCTCGTGTCCTGGGGAATCTTGGAGATTCTCAGTTTCCTCATTTATAAAGTCGGATGATAATAGTTCCTGCTTCACAGGGTTCCTGAGATGGTCAAATTCCACAGACCCTGCAGAGTGCTATCAGCTGCCTGGGGCACACAGAGCCCGTGCTCAGGTCCGGAGCCCCTCTTCCACAGCCTCTGGGCGCAGTCTGCATTTTCTGTGCAAGAAACAATGCATTCCAGAGAAATATGGAGAGTGAATACCTGCCCGCGGGCGGAGACTGAAGGAGTGGGGCACGCCTGCCTCAACTGGGTGCTTTTGTCCCCTGGGAACAACGGGCAGGGTCTGGGGACATTTTTGGTTGTCTCTCCTGCAGGTGAGGACACTATGGGCACCTGGTGGGTGGAGGCGAGGGAAGGGGCAGGGCATCCTACAGTGAGCAGAGGGCACCCAGGAAACTACTGCTGGCCCCAGGTGTCAGCAGGGCTGAGACGGAGGGACCTGGTCTCAGATAAGCCAACCGTGAGACACGAGAATTCTGGCTGCTATTCATTGCTGACCTTCCATCTGTTCAGAGCAGGTCCTCGACGGTCCTGGGGCTGGGGGTACATCCTAGGGGGTCCCCGGAGCCCCCAGCTCCCCTTTCCTTGCCCCTCAACGCTGCAGAAGGACACTAGCTGACAGGTGAGGGCAAGGCGCACCTTCAGGGCTTGTGCAGGACGCGGACTGAGAGGCTCATGGCACCTGAAGAGAGTTTAATGTCACAGGATTCAGACCGAAATTCTCATTTTAATTTCACAAATTTGGTTCATTACTAGTTTACATTAAAGACACTTGTGAAAAAGGCACAGGCAAATAAACTAGTCAACATTTGAGGTGCCCCTAGGAGGTTTTATCTTTTTTATTTTTTGCAGTAACTGTAAACACCTTTAAAGCAGGAAGGAAGAAAAATGAACATTCGATTTACAAAGCAAGGAAGACATCAGAACTAAAGGAATTTGTGAAGAGAGTAGGATGAATAAAGCAATTTAAAAAAAAGCAGAAATAAAAACAAAATCAAGAGAATTACAATATTTAGTTTAGAAGGCTCCAGAAAGAGTGCAGTTGGTGACAGGGCTGCGTGAAGGCAGGGCAACAGATTCGATTCTGCGTCTCAGTAACTGGGTGATGCGGGTAACAGTCCTTCCACGAACCTCAGTTTTCTTGCCCTTAAAACGGCTTCTCCACCTTCATTAAAGGGTTCTTGCAGAGGTCAGAGGTGTGCGTGTGCCAATAAACACGGCTGAGTGACGGGATAAAGGGGTGAGTCAGTGGTTTACCCCTCTGAAGCACCTCTGAAGCCACACCAAGACTTCCCAAGCTTGGGGCAAGATTCCTTCCCTGTCCCAGTGCTTCCACGCTCTGCGGCTCGGAGTGTCTTCGATGTCGCATCTCGAGGGCGCCCTGTGCTTTGCAGGCCTGTGTGAAGTCTGCACGCGTTCACGGTCGCCATCCCTGCTGTCAGCCACTGTCCATCGGCCTCGTCTGGGTTTCCCAGGCTTGCGCTTCCCAAGGACTGAGATGACTGGCCGTGGGAGGAAGGCTCTTCACGGCGGGGGCCGGGGGGGCGCATTGCTGGCTATCTGTAGGGTGTGTGACAAGCAATAGGCAACGTTGGTGTTTTTCTTAATTTCCGAAGCTTCATTTCTGCTGGCTTTTCATATGCTTATTCACTCAGCCTTTTCCATGCGGGATTCAGAAGGGCTGACTATCATGTCATTTCTCCCGACCGGTTGGGGTAGGGGGTGGAATAAAAGAGGGGGTGAAAAAAAAGGGGGGCTTCATCAGCCATTTGTTAGAATATAATGTTCAGAAGCAGTAGAATGGAAAAATCTGAATTTCCATAGTTATTTCCGGAACTAAACTGATTAAAATCCTTTCCTAGGTAGATCGGAATCTTCCCTTTAACCATGTTCAGAAGAAAAGGCCGAGAGAGGCATTGTGGCGAGGGCATTAAATCTGCTTGGGTGACTCAGAATGCGGGTTGGCACGGCGGCGTGTCACGGGGCGCGTCGAAGACCCAGCGAGTCGGTGGCCGTGGTGTGTCTGAAAGGGCCTGGGCCTCACGCTACCACGCTGAATTTGCTTCCTTTTAGGCTTTCACAGCAAAGTGTTTGAAGCTGAGCCTTTCATTCCTTTTCGCGGGGCTGTCGTCAATAGGAAGAACGCATTAAGGTCCCCCCATCGCTGCCTTTCTCAGGATCGTGGTTAAAGTGGGGATTGTGTTTTAGGCTGTGCTCTAATGAGAATTTGAATTTCGTGTGGAGCTGGAGTGTCAATGAAAAATCGCCCGTTGCCCAGCTGTGTAGCCTGTGAATATCTTTCCCTGTGGTTTATTCCGCCCTGGCTCCTGTTAATTTATTCAATCACGGATCAGGCCATCGTTATTGAACGCCTGTGGTGTGCCAGGCACTGGGCTCAACTTTAAAATGTTAGAGACAGCTAGGGCTTTGGTTTTTCCTTTTTAATGCTTAAATTTTATTTTTTAGTTTTTTGGCCATGCCATGCAGCATGTGGGATTTCAGTTCTCTTACCAGGGATCGAACCTGTGCCTCCTCAGTCGGAAGCATGGTCTCTTAACCACTTGACTGCCAGGGAAGCCCCTGTTTTTCTAGTTTTCTATGATCCCAGCCTGGAAGGGGAGATGGATGACAAGACGCAGAGACGTTGTTACTGGCAGCATGGTAAGAAGACTCTGGGGAGGCTCAGAGCTGAGAGGACGCAGCGATTCGCCCCAGGAGGAATGGGGGAATGTCTGCGAAGAGCCGCCCTGCCCCATCTCCATCTGAGGGTGGCTGGGACTCCAGCAGGCAGGCCCTTGGAACAGGGTATGGGCTGGCAGTCCCCAGGACAGCTTTGGGAATGCTGTCACTGCTAAAAGGAAACACTTCCAGGAAAAGTGAAGGTGTCTAAGGTGTCCAGAAGTCAATCAGCGCTGACGCTATTAAGCACTGTGTGATAGGAGCCTGTTTCTAGGTCAGAAGCCAAGGTCATCAGGGCCACGCCCATCCTGAGGACAGAAGATGGGGTTTCAGGACAAGGACTTGGGCAAAGGATGGAGGCTCTGGGGAACATGTGCTCGCCTCTCAACAGCTGTGGGATGGACCACTGGACCCGTGTTTCAGTGGGATGGGCGGTCCTCGGAGAGCCTGGACTCCTGCCCTGCTCAACGTCTGACTGCAGTCAGTAGGCTGACCACGGTTGGAAGGTCTCTGGCCGTTCCGGGCGGCGGGAGCAGAGAGCATGTTTTAAAGCTGAGCTCTCAGGGTCTCTTCTAGTCGGCCAGTTCCCAGGGTTTCCACAGCATCTCTCCCCACTCCCCACGGGGTCTGTAAATGAAGGAGTCTTGGATCATCTGCCATGAACACAGCACAACTCAGGCACCGCCGAGAGGAGCCAGGAGCGTGCAGTGCCCCAGGAGGGGTGCTCCCAGCTGCCCACCTTCTGCACCTGGTCTGTGCGTTTGGCTACAAAGACTGGACCTGGAGCCCCAACCTGCTTTCTTTGGGATCTGGGGTTCCTGATCCATGAGAGTCCTGGGGGTGCCCTGGAGGGCATGTGGCCACTGTAGGGGTATGGGGCTTCAGTCAGGATGGACTCCAATGCAGATGCTGCACCCAGGCCGAGACCCTTCCCCAGGAAGGCCCCACTCACAGGCTCCAGATGGGCATGTCTTGCGGGGACACCGATCAGCACCTCGGGGATGCTCCTGCCCGTTGATGGGGTGGACATGGTCAGCCCGGGTCCTGATTCCCAGCCCAGCTCCGCACACACGGGACCCAGTGTGGACTGAGCTCCAGTCAAGCCCTTCTCCCCGTTTGCCTGCTTGTTGGTTTTGGTCTCTGACTTTCACGTGAGGGTTTTTTTCTCGAATAGCTCCTGCTCTTTGGTGACCGAGCCACAGTCTACAATGAGACTCCGTGCGCTGGGGGGGCCCTGGCGTCCAGCAAAGCTTGTGGAAGAACTCACGGATGGACCGAGACGCTTCACCTTGGTGCTCTGAGTGTGAGGGCCTGGGGGGCTTTATCTCTCACGGGTCTGTTATTCCAGACCCTCCTCCAGTCTTGGGTGTGTAAGCCTGATTCGTGGCCCCCTGGAGAAGGACCCAGGGAAGGGGAATGGGAAGAGGGCTGGCGGGTGAGACTCACCTCGGGGGGCACTTTTTATCAGCCGCCCCTTTCTTTACCCCTTTGTCCTGTACCCACCAAGTCTTACCATCCAGGGGGATACGTTTGTTTACTGGCTCTATTTTCAAGACGATCTGCTGTGCCTGAGGTCCCAAAGCCCAGACCCCGATTCAGTTCCCCCACAGGACACCCTTACTCTTCTGTCTGGATGGAGACAGAGTACGAAGCAGGGGCGGGACAGGAGGGTCTAAGATGGTGTGTTTTCAGCCTCATCCAGCGGCGCCTTAGGAAATGTTAAACAACTCCTTTCTAGAGGAGAAATCAGGCCTGGTGTCTAGTGTCTGCCGATTCCCGGGTGGCCAATGTTCCCCTGGAGGCCCGTCTCCAGCCGCCATGTGCCGTCCCTGGAGGCGGAGTCTGTCGGAGACGCTTGTGCCACGCCCACCACGTAGATTCAAGAGCCCGGGTCCCCTCGAGAAAGGACGTAGCGAAGCGTGATGGAAGAATTAGGAAGTGATGCGTTCTGAGGACCTTCTACATGGTTTTACAGAAAATGCTTTAAATTCTAAGTTTCTGTGATTTAAGTGTCGATGATGGCCGCTTTCAAAAGCTGACTCACAAAAGTCCTGAACGTGTTGCCGCTGGTTCTCGCAAACTGGTGTGAACTGCAGGTCGAACACCTCACCACTGGGCCTCATCCCCCACTCACTGGTACGTGGGAGCTCAAGCTTCTAAGGCTTTCTGGAACTTGTGGTGTAGATAGGTTTGTTTCTTTGTGATTTCTCCCCCTGCAGGCCTTTTGATTTCTTTCCAGTTTTAAAAGCTGGAAAGCAAAAGATGTGGTGAAGGTAAACGAGTGTGCAGAGTCGCACAGGGTTGAGTGGGCGCGCGTGCACACATACCGATACACACGTGCGTGTGTGTGTTTGCATGTGTTTTTACTTTCTCTGCTGCCCTGTGGTAAGGCTTTGGGAAGGTGTGCCAGGTGTTCCTTATTGTACTTTATAGCTTTACATTAAAACTCCCTGTTCCGATTTCTCCTCCTGACTGGGATGGGGTAGGAGCGGGTGAAAGAGTGCTGTCCGCCTGCTGTGTCACACGGCAAGTTCAAGCTCAAGTGAACTGTCTCCTGGGCTGGTCTGTCCTCACAGTCTGCAGCCACCCCGCCATTCTCCCACCAGGGCCTTCAGCTTAAGACCTTTCTAGGTTTCTTTGGTTGGTTGGTCCCTTACCTTACCTCTGTCCATCCAGCTCACTCTTCATGGGAATGTCAGAGTCATTCTCCCAAATGTTTGGCACTAAAGGTTTGACTCCTGCAAACCGCGGTTTTGGGGACCCCTGGGCACTGGCTCCTGGCCACCCTGGGCCAGAGGCTGGGCCAGTGAGAGGGCGGGAGCCAGGCTGTCCATCCTCCCAGTCTCTGCTTCAGTCACTGTCTCCAGCGGGGCCCACATTGTCTCTATAATCTTAATTCCCACTGGCTGTGCCTGACCACAGAGCCGCTCCCGCTGGGTGGCCTTGGTCTCTGCTCAGGTACCACCTCCACCCCAGTACTGATCTCCAGGTGGCCTCGTCAGCCTTGAATGACTCTTTAGCAGGGTCAGCACTGTTTACCAAGTTCCCCGTACTACGTGCTCTGGAAGAATCGCTGCCTTTGAACTGTGATGCTGGAGAAGACTCTTGAGGGTCTCTTGGACAGCCAGGAGATCAAACCAGTCCATCCTAAAGGAGATCAGTCCTGAATATTCATTGGAAGGACTGATGCTGAAGCTGAAGCTTCAATACTTTGGCCACCTGATGCAAAGAGCTGACTCATGGAGAAGACCCTGATGCTGGGAAGGATTGAAGGAGAAGGGGACAACAGAGGATGAGATGGTCAGATAACATCACTGAGTCAGTAAAACATCAGTTTGAGCAAACTCCGGGAGATGGTGGACGACAAGGGAGCCTGATATGCTGCAGTCCATGGGGTTGCAGAGTCGGACACGACTGAGCGACTGAACTGAACTTGAGTAGCCTGCTGTCTACTCAAGGACAGGCGTGGGGTCCTTGTTCCTGGCCAGACTCTGAATCAGTGAATCCTGCCTTTGAACCTGACGAAGTCTCCTGCCCTTGGTAGGGGAGTGCAGGGGCATTCCTGATGCCCACTCCGTGCTCCCACCCCCTCATGCTTGACATTTTTCTTCTCTGTTTTCTTTTTAGTAAATTCTGTACTCAACACTAACATGGGTAAAGAAAGAAAGAAAGTGAAGTGGCTCAGTCGTGTCTGACTCTTTGCAACCCCGTGGACTGTAGCCTATGAGGCTCCTCTGTCCATGGGATTTCCCAGGCAAGAGTACTGGAGTGGGTTGCCATTTCCTTCTCCAGGGGATCTTCCCAACCCGGGGATTGAACCCGGGTCTCCCGCATTGCAGGCAGACACTTTACCTTCTGAGCCACCAAGGAAACCCAAAGCTCCACCTCATTTCCAATGCTGCCCATGCAGAATCCTGGGACCTAGAACACCTCCTTGCTAGCGCTCAGGGCTGAACCTCTTGCTTGATGGTGCCCAAAGGCCTCGGTGCTGGCAGAGGCACCAGCTATGCAGAGGCACTAACAAGCAGGCTGGAGGAGGAGACACAGCCAAGCAGAGAAGGGGAGCAAGTGACTCACGGGTGTGGAATCCCAACGGTCAGGCCCTGAGCAGCCACTGAGTAATTAGGTGGGGTCACTGGTTGCCTGCCTGGAGGCTGACTTAATCAATTTGTCATTTCTGGACGACTTGCCGCGCTCAGCTTGCTGTGGGGACCCTGCCCATTTACCTTCCTGGTTCGAGTGCCCGCTGGGTGAAACAAATCATGAGAAGACCAGCCTCGTCATCACCCTCCTCGATGACTAAACCCCAGAGCCCCAGGCTCCTTGGTCACAGGTTACAGACGGCTTCTCGTATGGCCGACTCTGGGGTTCAGGCCGGCACTTGTTTTACGAAGAATAAACAGACACAGCCCAGGGCAGGTGTCTTGGTGGAGGTTGAGGGATTGTCCTTGGGGTGTCGGATTTCAGCCGAGTTACACTCCAGGGAGCGGAGCCCTGGCTCCGTGGAGTACACGCTACCGTGAAGATGAGGGATGAAGTGATGCTCGGCACTCGGTCCCAGCGGCACTTCTCCAGGGGTGCCCAGTGCAGCCAGAGTCTCAGTGCTCGTGGAGAAAGGGTGTTCTGTGACCACCCACTTTTAGGAAGAGCTGGGCTTCCCAGGTGGAGCTACTGGTAAAGAATTTGCCTGCCAGTGCAGCAGACTCAAGAGACCCGAGTTCAATCCCTGGATTGAGAAGATCCCCTGGAGAAGGAAATGACCACCTGCTCCAGTATTCTTGCCTGGAGAATCCCATGGACAGAGGAGCCTGGTGGGCTACAGTCCCTGGGGTTGCAAAGAGCTGGACACGACTTAGCACTTGTCAGCCGCCTTGCATTGTGGGAACGACAGGTGCATCCTCCAGGGGTCGAAAAGTCTGGAGGTGAAGAACCCCTTTCAGCTCTGGTGGCCGTGGGACCCATTCCTTACTGGTCAGGTGTTTCTGGCCCCGGAGCTGGTTTTGCCGGCAGCGCTCACGTGGAACATGGCAGAGTTTCTGAGCCTGGCATCAGGTATCAAAAATGCTCCCTGGGGAGGTCTGAAGCCAAAGCAAATCCTGGGCTCCACTTGTGGATGTTTTGGTTTAGGAACTCCTGGGTGGACCCCACAATCCAGGCCTTTTAAAACTTCCCTGGAGAGTCTCATGATCACTCAGGTTAGGATGTGGACTCCAACACCCAGAGGAGCATTTTGGTGGCCACAGAGTCCTGGAGTTGAGTTTTTCTTTCTGGTGAGTCTGAGCACCCACAGGCAAACAGGGAAGGCTAGTGGTGGTCTGAGTCCGTCTTAGATCTACCCTGGGCAGTGAGCATCTTGGGAAACTCGGCCTCAGCAGAGTCACCAGCGTGATGGGGTCATCACGCTTTTCAAGAGCTGGGAAGACAGCTGTTGGGCAAGTAACTTTGCATCAGTGGCTTGCAGTGAAATTGGGAGACTGCGCAAAAATTGTGAGATTGGGCGGGTCTGAATTGCTGAGTTAGCAGCTCTCCCTTTGGGAAGTGGAGGGGAGGAGAGGGCCTCCTTTGTGATTATTTACTCACCCTTGACCTGCACAACATCCAGGAAAGTGCTTCTAGTACATTTCCACCCATCCTGGGAAATGTGTCCCACGTCACCTGGGAAAATCAAGATGGAAGAGACATCTGAACTGAGGATGGGCCCACTTAGAATCACTTGAGGAAGAGCCTGAGGCTGTGGATTCGAACTGATCCACCGGCACCTTTAGTCACAGGGGAGTGGCAATTAGTTCTGTTTCCAGGCCACCGAAGGCAAGCATGAACAGCCAGGGGTAACGCTGGGGGCAAGTGGGCCGGGCCATCTGAAATCTTGTGCCAAAATCATCACGCAGGTTAGAAAGTGTTAGTCCCTCAGCCATGTCAGACTCTTTGTGACCCGATGGACTGCAGCCCTCCAGCCTCCTCTGTCCATGGGATTCTCCAGGGAAGAACAGTGGAGTGTGTTGCCGTGCCCTCCTCCAGGGGACCTTCCCAACCCAGGAACTGAACCTAGGTCTCCTGCACTGCAGGCAGATTCTTTACTGTTGAGCCCTCAGGTAGGACAGAAGGACCCACAAAAACTGAGGCTGTCGTACTCTCATAGAATCAGGTCCCACTGAGCAGTGGTTCCAGTAGACCCAGAAGCAACAGCACCCCGGGCTGGGGAGCCCCGAGGGGAGTGGAAGCTGGGCAGGACAGGACTCCTTGCAGCTCTTATGAACCTCATGTGGTTAAGCTTGGCTGCACAAAAGAATTTGTAAATCAGTGGAACAAGTCATGTTTAATAAGTGGCCAGATCTCAGCCTCAAATGAAGTTCAGATCTGTTTTAAATGGGTCAAAATCTTGCTTAGCTCACCGAGTACTTCCTTGTATGGAAAACGCTGGAATTTATTAATCATATTCTGCATGCATGAACTATTCTACCTCCCCACCCACACCATCAAGGTGCCTCAGGTGCATTGTCAGCAGACAATGCAGAAAGGGGCGTGGGTGGAAAACTCAGGTCTAAAGTGAAACAGAGAGATGTGAAGCCATCACCAAGCCCTGGAGTCTGGCGGGGGCGGGGGAGGGGGGGGCGTCTTGCAGGTCTGGGTCTTACTCTCTGTCTCTGTGTGACTTTGGGAGAGTTACACAGCACCTCAGAGCTCTGGTTTTGATGACCATCACGTGGGAATACAGTTGCTGACTTTTTCATGGGGTTGTTTTGATGACTAATTCAGAGAAAGTACATTCACTCTACGGCATGATGTCTGATCCGCGTGTTCACTCAGGACGGGATCAGTGTAGACACAGAGGTTACGGTCCCTCTGGGTTCCTGTGCCCCATGGATCTGTCTCTCTTCATTTTCTGTGTCCTCAGTTTGACGTGAGTGCGCTGAATCAGGAACCAGGTCGTCGCTGCCCACCCAGCACCCAGCACCGTGCCTGCTGTGCCAGCCACTCAGAGCACAGCCGTTGAATAAACAGATGAATGAACAGAAGAAGGGTTGGCGCTTTTAACGCTAAGCCCCAAGCTCTTCACGCCACAGTCTGCTGCCTTTAGAGAGATGCTGTGACAACAAACACCGAAAGCAGGAACACTGGTTTAAATCCATTAGACAGTGGCATCCTGGGCCACGTCCTCTAGACGCATTCAGAGACGATCCCCAGGGGCCCTGGAGGCTGCAGTGCGCCCCCTAGTGTTCCCTGTCCCCTTGGTCTCCCATAGGGTCCAGTGGTTTCCCACTCAGACCTGAAAACCAAGACACTGAGTAGGTTATGGGTTTTCTTTTCTTTGTGCGAAAGTAAAAGAAATACCTCCATGTGCTTTAGCTTATAAAGTAGTATAAAGCCCACATGATTCAAAGAAAAAAAACATTATGCTTTATTATGATTTATAATGATAAGTCGTAATACTGACTGGTATCTCAGTCGGCAAAGAATCTGCCTGCAGTGCAGGAAACCTGGGTTCGATCCCTGGGTCAGGTAGATCCCCTGGAGAAGGAAATGGGAAATTCCATAGACAGAGGAGCCTGACGGGCTACAGTCCATGGGGTCACAAGAGTCGCACATGACTTAGTGACTAATAAGTCACTAATAAGTCACCACCATAATGGAAAAGAACAAAAAAAGAATGTATGTAGATAATAATGGAATCACATTGTTGTATAGCAGGAATGAACACAACATTGTAAATCAACTCTGAAGATGAAAAAGTGAAAAGGGACTTCCCTGGCCTGCAATGCAGGAGATCTGCGTTCCATCCCTGGCCTGGGAAGATCCCCTCAAGAAGAGAATGGCAACCCACTCCAATTAAAAAAAAAAAAGCAACAACAAAAAATACCTCCTGCATTCTTGGTGGACAAAAGCAGAAGCTCCCAGCAGTTTTGTTCAAGTTTGGTTCCGTGGCAGCTCCAACAATGTAGCACGGGAGCAGCCGGCTGGAGATGGAGGACGGGCGTGGCCAGGTCTAGAGTGGAGCCCAGTGCAGTCTGAGGTTTGAGAGAGAGTGAGAGGGAGGAAGCCCCCATGGAGGTGTTCCGTGCAGGGGGAGACTGTCACAAACGTCATCTTATCAAATCTAGACTGAGCATGGCTACCACCCCTGCTTCGTGTTAAAGAAACCCCCACAGAGCGTGTAAGGGGACGAAGCCCGAGTCTGAACCCAGGACTGGCTGCTTCTGAGGCCTCTTCCACCAGCTGCCTCCAAAAAAGGACCCAATTTGCAAAAGAATTCTGTGTCCTTCTCTGTCTTTGCTGAACTGTGAAGTCCTCAAGTCTGATTTCAAGAGCAGATACACCTGAGGAAATACAGATTTATGTTCGAGAATCTGCCAAGTTCAGAAGTTATACAAAGGCCAAGCAGGATTGCAGCCCAGGGGGGACTATCTGAAAACAGAAAATTGGACTTTTGGGGTTCTGCTCAAAGGCAGGAAAAGATGAAGGGGAGGGTTTAAAACTAAACACAGGAGGTGCACTGATTTTTACTTCACAGTTCATTTCCCCCATCATTTCTTTAATAATTTTTATTTTATTATTTGGCTGTGTTGAATCTTAGTTGCAGCATGCGGGACCCTTCGATGGGGAATGCAGGCTCTCTGGCTGTGGCTCGTGGGCTTAGTTGCCCCAAGGCGTGTGGGCTCTTGGTTCTCTGACCAGGGAGGGATCCTGTGGCCCTGTGTTGGAAGGCTGGTTCTCAACCTTTGGACCACCAGGGGAGTCCCTCCCCAAGCCTTTTCTTTCCGCGGCTGGGTCGAGTCTTCTAAGATCACCTGAAGGTTGTTAAACTGACCATCTCTTTTTCCTGTTTGTTCATAAAAAGATATCTGTAGCATGTGGATAGAAAGCTCTTTCTCAGAAGCTAGATCCTGAGTGAGGTAGGGCAGGCTATGAAGCTGGACACCAAAGCCGGCTTGCTTTTGGTGAAAAATTCTGAAATGTCTGAAACTGGAGATTAAGCCAATCAGAGACTTTGCGAAGGTTCTGTATTGAGAGGCGGCCAACTTTCTTCTGCTAACCCTAACCCTAACTTCCTTTAACAGATGGCAGTGAGAGCTCTTGGCTTCTGTGCAGGGCCTACTTTTGGTTCCTTGATCTAGAAGATGCCCATGGATTTGAAGGCTCAGCAGAGTGTGCCCTTGGTATGTTTCTCTGCGGTTAGCTTCTCACTCAATCATAATCCCGGAGAAGGGCGACTGGGGAGGCCCCTTCTGCTTCTCTGTACCTCCGGGTCTCATGTTGAGCCTGGCAACAAAGTAGACCTCACAGAGGCTCCCTGACTTAACAAGCAATCACACGAATACGGGAAATGACTGCTCTTTCTGGCAACGCTCGTCTCAGCGAGGGAACATGCAGTCAGAGCAGACCCATTTGGATTCTAAGCCAGCTCCAAGAAACTGGAGGAGTCTGAGAGCTGATGACTGTGGGGTCGGGTCCGGCTTCGGGCCAGATGAGGTGGTGCGTCACTCCACCTTCGGGTGTGTTTCTCTGAGTGTCCTGGACTCCAGGGTGGGCCCGAAACCACCCGGTCTCCCTGGATCCTGCCAGCTCCAACTCAGACCCAGGAGCCAGCATCTCAGCGAGCCAGACTTTTGTTCTGGATTCCCCTGGCCTGGACCACCAAGTTCACAGCCCTGCTCTGGAAGCACGTGCTGCCCGTCCCCCAAGGAAGCCTTCCTCTGCTGGTCTAGAGCATTCTGGTTCAGAGATGGCATCATCAGACATACCTAGATACATACTCTCGCTCTGGACAAGTGACTCAGGGCCTCAGAGCCCTCATCCTTTCCTCGAGAGAGTTGATCCTATACTGGCATCCATCTCAAAGAGCGTGGGAGAGTTAAGACAATTCAGTAATCGCCCTGGCTGCACGTGTAATAGGGAAGAACAGGTCTGCCTCCATGCTGGATCTGCTTCTCTTCCTTTAACCCTGTGCTTCGTCGCCTGCACGTAGTCGGGCTGGCTCTTTCATGAAGGAATGCAGCCTAGAGCCTGAAATACACAGAGCCCATTCTCAAGGCTCTGACCTTTAGGAGTACAGCACTCTTCCATGCATATGAAGGGAAAAAGTTGCAACACAGAGAACAACATCTGTCCTCTTGGAGGTTCGCAGGACCGGGTGACTGACCTGCGGGGACAGCTGCAGGAACAAAGGATTCCAAGACCAGGAAGAGACCAACACAGTGCTGTAAAGCAGTTATCCTTCAACTAAACATAAATAAGTTTTTAAAAATTGGGGGGAGAAAAGCCCATTCACAGACACACACACACGAGAAGGAAGTTTGCAACAGCTACCGTGTCCCTCCCCGACCTTGCCTTGAAAAATGCTTTGCTAAAACCTTTCAGGGAGTCCCGGGTTTTTCAGGGCATGATCTACCCACCTCCTTGCAAAGCCCCTGCAATAAACCTTTCTCTGGTCCAAACTCCAACCTTTCAGTCTGTCTGGCCTCACTGTGTGTCAGGCACACAGACCTGCATTTGGTAACACACAGCCTAGCGCCCTTGTCCCTTCAGGGCTGGCTCCCTTTCCCCTTGTCCAGCTGCGTTCTTTTTCGAATTTCCTCCAGCGTTCAACATTGTCGTGAAAGGACAGTTGAGGATAGGAGAGCACGCTTGTGATACACAGGCTTGGACAACGCTGGGGCTTCCCTGTGCCCGCCATAGACTCTGCCCATGGGAGTCTCAGAGGATGGTTATTAAATGAATCCATCCATTATTTCAATTTCACAACCCACAGCCTTGGCAGATTCTAAGTTGACCCAGTGATCTCTGATTGTACTGAAGCCTGCTTGGTCTTCTCAAGGAGGAGTCTTTCCACAACATCCCTTGTTTTAAGCATATTTACCAGAATTTGTTTGTTCTTATGTTTCAAATGCAGAGTTCTTTTCTCTTTTAATAGCCCTCTGCGATTAGTTTCTAAAACCCTGCCCCTGTGGTCATGTGCGTAATATTTGAGGTATTCACATATTTCTAAAAATTGGTAACAGTGGGGAAAATAAAAAACATTCTTGACCCCACCTATGATGACTCAGTTTTCATAACTCTCTTTCTTAGCCAGGGTTTGAGTAAGTCGTGATCAGGCGCCGTTCCCCCCAAAGTCAATTAACTCGGTCTGTTGGAACAACACTGAGGCAGAGGGATGGGGCTCCAGCTTGCCTTTCAGACCCCTGAGGCTGCCTGGAGGAGGTGGAATTCCCTGAGGGGCCTTAATCAGAATCTACTCCACATGCCACTTCGGGGCAGCTCTGTCCCTGACCACCTGGCCCTCTTGATGCTCCATTGCTTGGCTTTCAGTCTCAGGGATGACAGAGAAGGGATGTGAACATTGGGAACCATACCACCTGGGAGCACCCTGGCATATAAGAGGGTCTGGGTTTTGTTTTGCTTGCACGTTCTCTAACTTCTGCTGTATTTTTCACCTTGAGGGAGTTGGGAGGAGGGCAGTGGAGCCATTAATCAGGAGGCTGTCCTGCTCATCTTAGCGTCTTTGGGTCCTTCTAGTGTCTAAAACACCGGTTGATCCATCCGTACTTTCTGAATTAAGGAATGAATGAATGAGACTCTTGCCCTTAGAGAGAACCAAGAGACTTCACTTATTCAGATCCAGCTGATGGATTTACATGCTTTCATGAGACTCTCATAAACTTGGCCAAGACTTACCACATCTATCCTCAGGGCAGGCCGTGTTTTTGAAAGCAACTATCTGCGGCTTCCTTAATGAAAACCAAACAACGTAAATCGTGCCAGGACTTACCATCGACAGCCCGGGGATGCAGGCTCCTCTCTAATTACCTGCAGTGTTTCTGTGGGGAATAGTGGCTGGCGGTGGGGGCTGAAGATTGGACGGATCTGTAAATAATAGCAGTCATCACAACGAAACCCAAGTTGGCAATGCACTGCCTTCTCACGTCCTGTGAGCATCCGATAGTGGACAAGGGGACAACCTCTAAACCAGCCTCGGGCCAGTCTCCCCAATCCCACCTTCACCCTGGTACCTGTCAAGTAACTTTCAGAAGAGGTAACCATGAAATATTACTTTAAATGGTTTCTTTTTCCTACTGAGAACAAAACCCAAAAGCCAGAGTTACTTACCTTGTCTGGCTCTACAGCTTATGAGCGACTTACTTCTGCTACCAAACAGACTACAGAGAATGAGTCCATTCATCATGAAACCCTGCTCCCCGGTCAGGTGCTAGAATTGATTTTTAACCAGCAGGAACCAGAGGTAAGCTTTAGATGTTGCTTTAGTAAGAGAAACCTCACGGGCTATTTGGTGAGAGGGAAATACTGCCGTTTCGGTCGCCTGTGTGTGGGTGGACCAACCCACTCCCCACTAAACACATTGCCTGGGGAGACTCATTTTACTGAGACAACACCCAAACTTCAAGAGGGTAGGCCAACTTCATAGATTTTGGGGAAAAAAAAATGTTGTTTTTCAAAATCTCCAATGACATCATAACCATTACACTCTCACATCTGAAATGACAGCATTTAACAAGGGTTCTCGGAATGACTTTTTTGCCAATTAGGTTTGAATAAATGGGGTGGGGGAACCCAGAGCACTGAGAGTCTGTGTATGAAAACTTCACAGACCACAGAAGGATGTTTTTCCCCATGCCAGGGGGCTCTGGGCTAGCGTGGAGAGGCTGTGGAACCATGTGGTCCTGGGGCTGGCAGCTCAGAGACCATGACCAGCTGAAACAAAGGCTCGCGTGTTTTTTTTTTTTTTTTTTTAATTTTTAAATCAATCCAGGAAAAATACTGTGTAAGCTACCATCAGTCTTTTACACATTATCACTTGGAAACAGATGGGAGCCCCCTGGCCTCCTTGGCCTTTGGCATCTGGGAGCCTGAGTACCCTCCGTGTGTGCGTGGGGCTGTGGTACCCTGGCCCCGTGTCCGCATTTCCGACTCTTTTAAAAGGACCGCTTATCAGCGGCTCTAACAGGTACCAGTGTGTGTATTTTTCCGTTGCTGGCACGAGCACAGACTTCCTACCATTTATTTTTCTTGTGTCCTTAGAATTCTTTTCTATGACTGCTCACAATTCTTTCACTTGCCTTGCATCTGAGCATACACCATGGTAGAAATTTGACAGAGCTTTGGGAAGAAGGGTGAATGTAAAACATTTCTGCTTTGCTCTGGATCAGTGGTGTTCAGGAGGTGGCAGGACTTACGGAAGAGGACAGAAGGAAGAGTCCGCGGGGTCTGGGTTGGGTCCCCTCTGGCCAGAGAGCGCATCCCAGCTCACTTTTCTGTTACACGCAGGTCCTCTGTCAAAGGCTTTCAAGACTTTACTGGGGAGGGAACACGGGCATGGGTAGGAGCTGCCAACTTTCCAAAAATGCATTTTATCATCAAGAAAACCAGCGAGGACTTTAGTGGATGATGGAAAGGTGATTAAATACTTTTCTCTGGACATCGCAGTTCCTTCGGGGACTCCTTTATGGAATCTCTGTAGCTTAACAAGCCCCAGGAGGGGGCAAGTGGCTGGTTACTGAGTTTAATTAATCAACGGGCATCTTATCCCCCTCAAGGGGCTTCTTTAAAATTGTTGGGAAAAGGATCCAAGGATCCGATAAAGCGCCATGAAAATATCAGTCCTGTAACTTTCTAGGACGCAGCTCTTCAGCACGTCTGGGACATTTTGAGACTTTTCAGAGAGCTGCTGGCACGTGCCAGGCGCGTGAGGTGCTCGGGGGGTGCGGCGACCTCGGCCGACTGAGCAAAGATGCCAGAGAGTGACCTTCCTCTCCAGGCTCCGCACCTCAGCACAGCTCTGCTCCTGAAAATTATCCAGCAACTTCTAGGCCCCTGGCTGATTTCCCTTTGAGGGGTTAATTCAGGGAAGAGAGACTCTAATGATTTCAGCCTGTTCTTTCGTCTGGATGAGCCTCCAGCCTGGCCTCCAGCTTGGCAGGCCCAGATCCTTGGCTGAAACTGGCCTTTTCTTTGCCCACCATGGCTCGCACCCGCCGGATCCAATATGGTGGCCAAGAGCCACCTGAGGTTTAAATTTGAATTAATGGAAGTAGAACACATTCCGTTTGTCAGTTGCACCCGCAGCTTAGAGTGTTCGGTAGCCAGACATGGCTGGTGGCCCTAATATTTCCTTCGTGGCACAGAGTCCTGTTGGGTAGCCCTTTTTCTCAGGGTCCACCCTGCAAATCCCCAGCCCCAAATGATACCAACAGCCCACACTTTGTCATGTACCAGGATGGTCACTGCTGAAGAAAAATCCCAAGACTGTGAAGACTGGTGCTGTCAAGGGGACAGTGTTTAATCTTGGCGGGTTCCCCTAGACCCCTGGAAACAATGTCCTTCTTCCAGAATCTTCCTGTCCATTCCCCCGCAAATGTACCCAGCTCTCCCTTGACTCCTCAACTTCTACTTCAGCCCCTACCCCTAACGCCTGGCCAAGGACCCTGAAAAAAGCAGGGAAGCAAGGGAGTGCCCTCCGTTTCCTTCTGGGGGCCCATGCCACACTCATCGCCCCTCTCCTTTTTCTTCACAGCAAGTCTGACTTCTTGCGTCTTGCTCCTGACTCTTCAGCCTAGCCAGGGACTTCGTTTATCCCTGCTTCCCAAATCTGCCCGTTAGCCTCTTTATCCCTCTGTATTAGTTTCCCAGGGCCGACCTCACAAGCTGGTGCTTTAAAACCCCAGGAAAGCATCGTTTCAAAGTTCCGGAGGCTGGAAACCCAGGTGCCAGCAGGCCTTTGCTTCCTGGGCGGCCCCAGGAAAGGACTCGACCCTTGCCTTTCTCTTGGCTCCAGTCCCTGGCGGCTGTCCCTGGCCTTCCAGGGCTCGTAGATCCTCACTCTAATCTCCTGTCTTTACGCGGGGCTCTCCCTGCGTGTCCGGCTCCACACAGCTGTCTTTTTAGACCAACACCAGTCATGCTGGAGTCAGGCCACCCTGTGCCGCGGTGACCTCATCTTACTTATTACATCTGCAATGACCTTGTATCTAAGTCAGGTCACATTGTGAGGTCCTCGGGGTTAGGGTTTCAGCATACTTTTTTTTGGTGGGGGGAACACAATTCCTGTCTGTCAACCCGCACATCCATGATCAGCTCTGCCTTGTATGTGGGAGCACGGCCCCTTTGGCCTCTTCACTGGGCTTTCTTGATCCTTGGTCCTTGGTTGGGCCTGTCTCCACGAGCAGATGAGCGGAGGAAGAGGCGTCTGGCTCTGCTCTCAGACCCTCCTGTGATGACGCTGCGGGTCTGGAAGTGCCAGGTCCTCTGATGCCTGCCTTCTGTCGGGCACCTTCCCCTCCTCGGTCAGTAGACAAGCACGGTGCGGGCATTGCCGTTTCTCTCTCTCCTCCCTTCACCTCTTGGATGTTTAGTCCTTGGGTGTCTCCCTGGCTCAGACAGTAAATAATCTGCCTGCAACGCGAGAGACTTGGGTTCAGTTCCTGGGTTGGGATCAGATTCCCCTGGAAAAGGAAATGGCAACCCATACCAGTATTCTTGCCTGGAGCATCGCATGGACAGAAGAGCCTGGCGGGCTGCAGTCCACAGGGTCGCAAAGAGTTGGACACAATTGAGCAAATGACACTTCCACTTTTTTCACTTGGGTGTCTTAGCATCCCATTTCATTGCCTTAATGCAGCCCACGGTTCTCAGGAAACATTCTCTGCACATTCCTTGCTGAGTGTGCTCTGCTGTCTGGTCAAATCTTGCAGGACATGTCCC
Organism: Bos grunniens; assembly: GCF_055505025.1. Classification (NCBI taxonomy): domain Eukaryota; kingdom Metazoa; phylum Chordata; class Mammalia; order Artiodactyla; family Bovidae; genus Bos; species Bos grunniens. The sequence continues at coordinate 5,330,716 of NC_141167.1, read as the reverse complement.
ATGCCAGCCACGTGCGACTCCCCCCTGTCCACACACACAGTCTTGAGTTTCTCACATAATTCACACGCTCTTTACTGAGAACAAAAGAAAGCAGAATTTAAGTCTTCCCTGGATGCTCAGTCCCCTTCACACAACTTCCCCAGCATTTCTGCCCTTGACTCCAAGCATCCTGAAGGGCTGGTTGCTCCTGCTACGTTCGTGGTCTGTCCTCCTGCTGACTCCATCCAGCCTGGCCTGGACCCCATGGCTCCATAGAAACAGCCCTGACTTTTCGCTGGTGAATGGCCTCACCAGGAAGTGTCTACTTGACATGGTGTCTCCCTGGAGGGTGCCTCCTGCCCTCCCCGGCTCTCCGTGGCTCTGTCCTCTATCACCTGGACTTACACCTCATCAGCATCCTGACCTGTTTCAGAATTCCTTGGTTGTCCTCTGCTCGGGCCACCACGGACTGGGCTTGAGCAACGGAAGTTTGGTTCTGCACCGTCTGGAGGCAGAAAGCCCAAGGTCAAGGTGTCCTCAGGGCTGCTTTCTGCCTCTACTGGCACCTGGCCCCTTCTCACCGTGTCTGCACAAAGTCTTCTCTCTGTGTGTGTGCATCCCTGGTGCCCACCAGTCAGATCGGAGGAGGGCCCACTCTAACCACCCCAGCTTGTGGATGTCTCTAAATGCCCTCTCTCCAAACATGGTTACATTCGAAGGAGTTGGGGGTTAGGGCTCTGACACATGAATTTGGAAGAGGGTGCAGTTCACCTATAGCAAGCGATCTTACCCACGCCAAATATGGGTCCTTGGGCTCCTCGTTCCATGCCTCTGGCCCGGACTTCCAGGGACCCTTCCTCTAAGGCCTTCTACTCACACCCCGTGGATTTGGGTGAGAGTGGCTCTCTTGGCCTGTTTGGGCCACTGCAACCAAGTTCACCTGCCAGGGGGTTAAACAGCACTCGTCCACTTTCTCACGGTTCTGGAAGCCAGGAGTCCAAGGTCAAGGTGCTCGGTTTCCGGCGAGGGCCTGCTTCCTGGCTTGCAGACGCCTTCCTGCTGTGTCCTCACGTGGCCTTTCTTTTGTGTGTCTGGGGAGAAGGGAGAGAGAAAGGGGATATTCCTGGGGTCTCTCGCTCTTCTGATCAGGCCACAGTCCCAGTTAGGGCCCCACCCTCTTGACCCCATTTAAGCATAATTACCTCCCTGAAGACCTTATCTCCAAATACAGTCACATGGGAGTTGGTGGGGAGGGGGCTAGGACTCCAACATATAAATCTGGGGGCCCACAGTTCCATCTAGAAGCAGCCGGGCCTTGGGAATGTGGAGGGGATCTGGGGTGGGGCACAGGGCCAGGAGCCCCAGGGTGGCTTTCTGGACTCAGCTTTGCTACCTCTTGCCTGGGTGACTTCAGCCAAGTTCATAGCTTGTCTGACCTTCCAAAAAGTGTCCTGTGTCCCCCACAGGGCTGGGGTAAAGACGAAGGAGACAGGGCTTCTGGGGAAGTCAATGCCCTGCATATTCCAACCACGTGGAAACGGGTGGTGTCGCCAGGAAAACAAGCTGGTTGCTGCAATAACATTTCTTTTAAGAGAACCTTGTCCCTGGAGGTAGGGCCTGGCTGCTGACACTCACATACCTTCCATTTCCAATGAATACAGTTTTTTTTTTTTTCCTTTCTATGTGACTGGAAGCTTAATAATATTACCACCTAATGAATTCCAGATGAGAGATCTGAGATACCAGGGCTGTCAGCCTGTCCTGGACACTCCTTGGGCTTGCTGGTCTCACATGTTATATGTCCTGACATTTCTTCAAGCTGAATGAGAGGTAAAAACTCAGGTTTTAACCATTAAAAAAAAAAAATCCATAGTCTTTAGTAATAGATGTCACTGACATTTTTGGTTCTTGACATTATTTAGCAAACCTAGCAGGGATGAAAGGCCTCTGGAGATCTTACATGCCCCGAGGGCTATGCTCTATCCTCAGGGAGTTTGGTTTGTGTTTTGCTTTCTGGAATAACCTCAAACCATGTCATATCTCCGTTTTTCACTGAGTCCTGTGAGAATAATGCCAGGCCTGCCTGTGTCGTGTGGTTCTGCCCTGTTATGCCTCATTTTATATTTGGTTGTAATAAAACCACTCCTAGGCCAAGCCTAGGAGGCTCTGACTGATTCGATTACAGAAATGCAGGTGAATTCAGACTTGTGGCAGCTGCCTGATGTGTTAGCGAGGATCCCAGGGAAGGGTGTGAGCCTGGGTCCTGGGTGGGGCGAGGTGCTCAGGTAGCTAGGGGACTCCAGGCAGGTGCCAGGGAGACCAGCCTCAATTTTCTTATCTGGAAACATGGAGATTGCATTAGCTCGAGGCTGCTGTAATGTTTTTCAGATATGTAATACAACACAAAGGGCTTCCCAGCTGCCACAGTGATAAAGGATTTGCCTGCCAGTGCATGAGATGCAGGAGATGTGGGTTCAACCCCTCAATCAGAAAGATCCCCTGGAGGAGAAAACAGCAACCTACTCCAGTATTCTTGCTTAGAGAATCCCATGGACAGAGGAGTCTTGCAGGCTTGCAAAGAGTCGGACACAACTGAGCATGCAATAAAACACAAACAAAAATCCAAGCTGCTCTGGTTAAGGTGGAAATCACGAAATATAAGCTTCCCTCTTCCCCACCTCTACAAGAGAATTTGGGCGCTGCTGGGGAACACGGTGTAAAATCCATGGATCCCACTCGAGTCAGACCCAGAGCTGTCAGCATCTGCACTGCGTTTTTAATGTTCACTGATCAAGAGCGCTACCTTCTGCTTATGTTTCATCATGAACAATTACCCAGTGACTCTTTATTGATTTTATTTTGATGAAAGATAAATGATAACATCTTCATGTCAGTTAGTTGAACTAGTTCATTAATTGAAACAATAACGCACCCCCAACAATAATGGTGAAGTAGTCAAAGGTGCCGTGGTATTTTGTATTTTTCAAAGATAATTGCAGCAAGGTATTCTGACCCCTGCTCTCTCACAGCTTGACTTGGTCACTCCTAAGACAGGCCACGTCTGTGTTCCACCAGTCACATACCTGTAAAAAGTCTTGCTTATTTATGACACATGGGGACAGCAACATCATGTTCCAGCTTAGCCACAGAATTTCTCTCTGATTGTGAAGGTGAAGTCAGTGGGAAGGTTTAAGGGTGGGGCAGGGATGAAGTCCTTGAGCTCAAACTGCCATCTTTAAATGCAAACCAGTCTCAAAACCAAGTTTAAGCTCATTCCAGCCACTTTCTCTGCTCACCTGACTTATTGCATAATTTTGCTTGGTATTTTGAAAGAAATCGAGTTATTATGTATATTATAATCAACTTTGGATTGGTTACAGAAGATGGGGAAATAAGCGAATGACTGAAAGATGAATGATGATAAATAAGAAATGAATAAATAAATAATAAATGAATCAGCATTGTTTCCTATTTGTGTAGAGCTAGATTCTCCAAATAAACCAAGTTTTTAGATGAGATCTCACTAAATAAGAGACAAACCCTAAACTTGGGTGGGAGAGACCAGTGGAGTTAGAATTCTGAGAAATAGGAGAAGATACTGTTCCTTTGGGCCAGCAGGTCCCCCGACAAAAACCCTAACTCACCGGGTTCCCGCTGAGGGACCAGGACTTGTCAGCCAGCCTCTCGCATACTTTCAAGGCCGCCTTGGAAGACTGTGTCCTTGCGACCACCCACCCATCTGCCTGGAGTGATGTTGCTAGCACTGGAGCCGGGGTCGCCTTCACTCCTAGGTCTTCCGTCTATGAGACAGTAAGTTGGCTTTTCTTTTCAACGTTAGCTGGGATGAATTAGAAAGTGATGGTTCGTGACTGGCTGGCGGAGATCAAGACATACAGAATACTTACTCAACCACCCTTTCTGTATGCTTTATATATGAATACAAGCAATATCTGTGGCCTGGAGGACTACAGTCCATGGGGGTCACAAAGAGTCGGACACCACCTAGAGACTGAACACCACCAAAGTGTAATATCACCAAGGAATGGGGAACCAGCTCCTACACCGTGATGGCACCCCAAGTGCCCTTGTGGCTTAGTTTAGAAAAGAGGGGAGTGAGTTATGTCCAAGGCTGTTCAGGAATTTGAGGGTTATCTGTCTACTGTAGACACTAATGTTAGAAATTAGTGTCCAGGGCCAAATTTCATGTCTGTGCAAACTAACACATCCTAAAGGGTGCAGAAGAGGACTCCAGTGACTGCCTGTGGTCCTCACGGGGCAGGTGTGGAATGATGAGTCAAGGGGCTTTCCGCAGGTCACCACGATAAAGGCCACCAGCAGCTGCAACAGCAAATGGACAATGAAGCCCGTGTGTGACCATTTGACAGTAAAGAGACAGGAGGAGAGGCTTGCTTCAGGCAGAGAGCAACAGGGACAGCTGCACCCAGAGCACCTCCCTGGGAAGAGGGCTGGGGAGACCAGCCAGTGCGACATGTAACCCCCAGAGCAGGTGCCCTCATCCTGGGTGGGCGTCAGGGTCGTCAATAAAAATTCCTCCTGTGTTTTGGCTCCACAAAGGTTTTATGAAAACAACGTCAAGTTGACAGTGAGCCTTTGGCACCGGCCCTGGTTGCAAGGCAAATGGAGGGAATGTGGAAGCTTAGTCACCCCTCTGAGCCCCATGAAAGCCATCCCTGTTAACACTTCAGCTCCTGATATAAGCCCAGTGAGTTATAGTTCAGCCACTCAAACATATACAGCTACTTACCTTCAGCTTCAGTGACAATGTTTGATCAGCCCACACCTTCTAGCCTCAGCTTCCCTGGTAGCTCAGATGGTAAAGAATCGTCTGCAACATGGGAGATGTGGGTTGGATCCCGGGGTTGGGAAGATCCCCTCCCCTGGGAAAAGAAATGGCTCTCCACTCTAGTACTCTTGCCTGGAGAATTCCATGGACAAGAGGAGCCTGGTGGGCTACAGTCCATGGGGTCGCAAAGAGTCAGACATGACTGAGAGACTAAAGAACAACCTTGTAGCCTGCTCCTTACTTGTGGATGGTTTGAATGATCCAAATTTATTTTGCTAACAACCTCCCAGTGAGCTGGGAGGAACGGAGGCTGCCCTGGGAAGCTATGAGTTAGAGGAGCTTTAAAGAAGTCGGGTCATTCACTTGGGCCCAGCTGGGTAAACCAACCAGGTATGCAGAAATACCTTCAGGAGTGAACCTGTGGCTGCATGGACACCTTCAGTGTCCTTGGCAGGCATGGTATCCATCCTGGTTCTCTTCCCCATCAGTCCCTTCTTGCAGACTTGACCCTTTTAAGGCAGTGATCACAGGAACCACTGCTGATCAGCTGGGTTTGACCCTGAAGGGCTAGCTCATTGGCTGCTTTGGTTTTAGGGGACCACCACTAAAGAGGTCTGAGGTCAGGGAATCTCCCGTTGGGTTGAATGTGGGGTGGGGGCTGGGGACTGGACAATGTGGCCTTTGCCTGCTGCGTACAGTGAGTCTGGCCTTGGAAGTGCCTGGGGCTGAGGCTCGTTGCTACTGGTCTCTGGGTCTGACCACGATGACCTAGACTGAGAAGTCCCCGGGGCAGAGGTTGAACTTCGCTCACCTCTCCATCAGGTGTTAGCACCTGTATGTAGCACAAGGTTCTCAGAACGTGAGTGTTGAGCAACTGGGAACCAGACGCCCAGAGGAGATGAGGAAAGGTGTTTACTCCATGGAAAGCAGCAAACAATTGTCCTTACTTACTCAAGTCCAAGTCTTCATTCACATCCTTTAGAAGGAGAGTTTGGCGGTTGCTGCTCTGAAGGGTCTCACTGCAGAAGTTAAGGGACTGCTCACCTGCCACGGTTCTGCAGGCGCTTCCCTGTGACGGGTGTGTCTAGTTTGGGAGAAGTCAGCAGCTGAAAGCTTTGTGTGAATTCTGGAAAGTTCTAGATCTCTTACAGTACCCCTCGAGGGCCCCCAGGCTCTTGGATTAATTACACGGATTGCAGAAAGCCCCAGTTGGGATGTCCCTGGTGGTCCACTGCTTAAGAATCTGCCTTGCAATGCGGGGGACTCCAGTCGATCCCTGACTGGGGAACTAAGATCTCACAGGCTGTTAAGCAACTAAGCTGGCAAACTGCTAGCAGTTTGTGTGCTGCAATGAAGATTCCATGTGCTGCAGTTAAGACCTGATGCAGCCAAATAAGTAAATAGACATATTTTTGAACAGGCCTTGTTTGCTGGGTCTCCACGTCTCCACTTGCCCCTAAGGGAGAGTTAGTGCCGGGCCCACACTGTGACGCCCACCAGGGTGCTAGGACCGTCCGAGTCCTCTGTCCTCACCCAGGGCTCCTCCTTGACCTTCAGGCGGGCCTTACTCAGCATGACATAGAAGATTGCTGGCTGATCTTTGCCTTCCCTCCAGCTCTCTGCTCCCCAGAAGTCAGCTTGGAAGATGAAGGTCTCATGACCCAGCTGTGCCAAGTCCGACCTCTCCGTGCCGCTGTGTCGCAGAGCTGGAAGCAGCTGTGTAGCCTGATGGACCTCTGTCTGTGTCTCTGAAGGGCAGGAGCTTCCCCGTGTGGCTGTCCCCATGAGGAGGCCACAGGACCTTAAGCCCAAGGGCTGCTTGTCTATGCTGGCCGAGTACCCGGAACCCTGGTGGGAAGCAGACCCACCGCCCTGGCTAGTCGGTGTCCTTTCACGGGTGCAGTGTGGGAGTCCCACAGGACCATCAGTGCCCGCACTCACAGAATTGCGGGATTTAAGGAAAAACAGCCAGACCCATAGTCATGTTTTCCAACTGGTCAAGCTTCCTCACTAGTCTTTGCTTGAACTAATATTGTGAAGACCCGGGAGGGCAGCAACTGCTCTCTCCTCGGCCCACAGAGATTTCTGTGAACAAGTCAGACCACTCTGGGTGGAGAATAGCTGCCTATTGCCCACTTGCCTTCTCCCAAGGGACCAGAGCTGCATCTGTGTCGCGGGCGTGTGAATGTGGGCACACAGGGATGCAGGGCGACGTGATGTCTCAGAGGGTGTGTTCCAGCCCTGGCCTGTGGGCACACAGGGATGCAGAGCGACGTGATGTCTCAGAGGACGTGTTCCAGCCCTGGCCTGGGTACCACTGGTGCTCGTTCACTGAGCTCTTCTCACCATCATCCTCCCATCCACAGCTGAGGGCGCTCTTCTCAGCATCATCCTCCCATCCACAGCTGAGGGTGCTGGGCTTGCCCGTGGGCTCACGCCTGGTCTGTGCTGGGCTAGGAGAGGGACCTGGCCCCTGCTGCTGCTTCTCAGCCCCTAGCTCTGCACTCCAGCTGGGCCCCTGGGACACGTTGGCCGAGGCTTCACCTCCAGGCTTGACAGCAAGAGCTGGTCCATTGCAGCAGCTGCCGGGTCTGCTTTTCTCTCCAAGGTCGGCGTTTGCCAAGGCCACCAAATGAGCATCTCCCTGCCAAGGGCACACTTTATGTGGCCAAAAGGCAGTTTTGTTAGCAAAGAACTTTTAGCTCAGCTAAACCAAAAATACAATCATTCTGAAGAAGAGGTATTTTGACTACTTTAACCGTTTGTTTTACTTAAAATAGGTATTTTGTGTATGCAGTTTGTGTGCGCGGGGGTCTGTTTGGGAGCAGGGCATTTACTGCCTCCAGAGGGTCGGCTCTCGGCACAAACCCGCCCATCCAGAGTGTGCACTCACAGGCCACTTGCATGTGTCTGCATCAGCTCCCCACCGACAACACGGAACATCCAGGGTCAGTGAGAGAGTGGCGGGCTACAGTCCACGGGGTCACAAAGAACTGGACGCGACTGAGCGTGCATGCATGTGCACTTTGCAAGTTGTGTAGCTTCCGCTGCGGCTGGCCGCCTTTCCTGAGGGTATCAGGATTAGCTGTCTGTGATCAGCCTAATGAGGCAGGGGGATTGTGTAACTGTGGTCCCTGACTCGCCTGGCTGATGAGGGAAAGAAGAAAAGAGGGATGGAAGGATGGCGGGATGGTTTCCCATGCTGCTGTAATCAGTGCTACAAGCTGGATGGCTTAAATAGCAAAATGTACTGTCTCACAGTTCTGGAGGCTGGAAGTCTGGAATCAAGTGCCCCAGGGCCATGCGCCCTGTGAAACCTGCAGGGAGAAGGCACCCTGGCTTGTTCCGGCTTCTGGGGGCTGCCAGCAATCCTGGGCGCTCCTTGATTTGAGGCTGCAGCCTGTTATTTTCTTCCTCCGCCCTCACGTGGCTCCTCTTCTTACCCGTCTCTGTGTGTCTCTTCTCCTCCTTTAAGGACACCAGCTGTCTTAATTCACGGGGCTGGATCAAAAGTACCAAAGACAGGATGGCTTACGGATAGCAGACTTCTCATCGCTGTGGAGGCTGGGATTCTGGAAGCAGGGTGGCAGCAGGATTGGGTTCTGGGCAGTGCCCGCTTCCAGGTTACACATGGCCGGCTTCTCACTGCATGTTTGTGGGCAGGGAGTGAGCTACCTGGCTCTCCTGTTCATGGGGCCTCCACCCTCTGACCTCTTTCCCTCCCAAAGCCCCCACCTCCAAGACCACCACTTGGATTAGAAGACCTCAACATGGGCATCTTGGGGGCCAAGTCATTAAATCCATAACACCAGCCAAGTTGGGCTGGGGGCCCGCCCTAACCCAGTGTGACCTCAGCATAGCCTGATCACATCTGCCAAGACTCTGTCTACAAACGAGGTCACCTTCACAAGCTCTGGGTGGACGTGCATTTTGGAGGGACACTGTTCAGCCCAGCACAGCTGGACCCTGCCATTCAGGACATTTGGTGATTCCTGAATGAGGTCGGGTGAGACAAAACCTGCAGAGCTCTTCCTGGCACGCGGGGAGCTCAGTAACCTCCCTCTGATTCCTGCAGCACACCAGGAGCATCACCCGGAAGAACACAGGAGGCAGATGCTGGTTAGAGGCCATGGCATGGAGGGGTGGCCGATCGTGACAGTGGAGCGCAAACATGTGGGCGCCAGGGGGGTCCACCACCACGAGATGGGCGTTGTCTGTGTGTAGGTGTGGACCCGGTGAGTTCATCCTGACATCCACTCAACAAAACCAAACGCCTACTATATTCCAGGAATGGTGCAAGGGCTGGGCTGTGAAATGAGTGTGATTCATTGAGCAGTGTCCTGTGAATGGGAAGCCTTGCTCTCTGCCTGGACAGACCCAGGATGACCCTAGCAGAGGCGTCCAAGGAGCTGGGAATGGATGGCGGGGGTAGGCCAGGTAGGTGACTGAGAGGCTGAGCAGGGACCATCCAGCGAGGTCACTGTGTGGGCCATGGCCAGGCGGAGGGACCTCAGCCTGGGTTCAGGGTGTGACATGTGGTTTCCAGGGCTGTGCATGGATGAATGACGGGAGGAGAATCGGAGCCCAGAGGTGAGACACTGGCCTCAACACGTGATGATGGAAGCAGCGGGTTGACAAAGACCTCAGAGGTAGAAAATCAGGAACAGCCCAAGTTATGGGAAAACCTGACTTAACTTATTGGCCAATCCAGTAGTTGGAAACAGCCCCGAGGTTCAGCATGGAAGGAACAGTGAGGAGACCTCGAATGGGTTCCTACAGCAGGGTGCTAGGCTGCCGTGAAGAACAGTGAGTTTATATGTGCAGACATGACAGGAAACCCAACCCACACAGCTAACCGGAAAAACTGTGCATAACCCATGAGTTATACATATGCAAACAAACCAAACGGAGATTCAAGGGCACTTGCCTGTGTCCAGCATGGCTTTCGGTGTGTGGATGCTCAGGCTAGAAAGATCTGGAAAGAGAAATCACAAGCTGTTATTAGTGCTCACTTCTGGGCAGTTGGGGTTGGGGGCGGAGATTGTGGCCACGATGACTCTGAGAAATTACTCTGTGTTTTACAGAAAGGTTGTCTTCATCTCTTTATTCCTGTCTGTGACCAGGATGTGAGCACACACTCGAAGTTCGAGAACGTGCTTTGCTGAAGGCTTGGCAAGGATGCACAGAAGCTGTCGCCCTGATTTACATTTTGACCTTTCCCCTCCACTTCTCCTAAACTCAGCTTTCTGGTGATACTGGTTTTTTGTCCCTAATAAATGGCATGCCCCTCATTACCAGAATCTGTTTTCTGCTGGTGGGACTAGGGAGTATGTTGCATGACCAGTGGCAGCTGCCAGACTGATAAGGAAGGCTTCACCGACCTTTGCTGGAGGCCAGCCTCCTGACTAGCATGCTCTTTGCCTCCATGCGTTTTCCGCGGAATCTGGGAGGATTTCGCCTGGTACCCTAATGCTCATGGAATGTGCCCGCTGGAGGACTGATGTCTGGGACTCCAGATAGAGGAGGGCGAGGAGGCACGTTAACCCCTTCTTGTTTGGCAGGAAGCTGGCGCTGCTTTGAGAGGAGAGACCGCGAGGGTGGTGGGCATTTGAGAGCAGGATGTTTGAATGTGTGTCCAGCAGCCCTTGGCAGGGCAGGCCCGGGAGTCAGGGGAAGTTAACAGCAGGAGGATACTGTAGCAGTTTTTACTTCCACACACAAACAAATAGAAGACATACTTTTCCAATGACAGATAGCTAAGAAGTCTATGAATGATCTGGATGAACAGTTAGGGAGGAATACTGGAAGGCAGCTAAAAGGATGCAATCTCATAAGCAAAATTAACTTGACTTCAAGAAAACCAATTGCATGGATACAAGGATGTGTCAGAGTGAGGGCAGGTGTGTAGGAGGCTGGGGATTTGGGAGGATGAGGTAATGAAGTCAAGGGGTGACCCACGCGGCTTCGGGCTGCCTTCACGTACCTGTAGGTCATGCAGTGAAAATGCAGAAGGAGCCCCTGGGGTCATGTGTTCATTTCTGGGCAGCAGCCTTTCTCAGAGCTTGTTGGAAGATGTAATTTTCAATGGGTCCTTGGAACTTTCTAAGAGTTAGCTCTCCGAGGATGAGTGGGCTTCCTTGGGTCAGGGTGAAGTCCCCGGGGCTGGATGTGTGCAGACAGCCTTACGGTGGGAGCTCCTCAAGGCCAGGCAGCAAGGTTGTCCTTGTCACCTCCACTCCCAGCATCGGCACCATGCTCCACTCAGCCATGCCCCGTAATGTTTGCTCAGTTAATGAGGTGCCGACTATTACAAATCTGGAGAAGTATTAGATGGCCCATGCTGTGCCTTCCTGGAGTGGGTCCATGAAGTCCCCACTTGAGGGAAACGATACGTATTAGTTTCCTGGGGCTGCTGTAACAAGAGCTACAAACTTAGTGAGTTGACACAACACACTTACTCATTTTAATTTTGGGAAGTCAGGAGTCTGATGTTAGTTTCACTGGGCTCAAGTCGGGGTGTTGGCAGGACTGGCTCCTTCTGGAGTCTTTTAGAGAAGGACCTGCTTCACATCTTTGCAGTCTCTAGAGGCCGCCTGTAGTCTTTGGCTCATGGCCCCTTCAATCACCGTCAAGGTACATCACCCTAATCTCTGCTGGTCATCACATTGCATTCTCTCTCCCTGCCTCCTTCTCATAAGAAAGCAGGAGAGTTCCAGAAAAGCATCTATTTCTGCTTTATTGACTATGCCAAAGCCTTTGACTGTGTGGATCACAATAAACTGTGGAAAATTCTGAAAGAGATGGGAATACCAGACCACCTGATCTGCCTCTTGAGAAATTTGTATGCAGGTCAGGAAGCAACAGTTAGAACTGGACATGGAACAACAGACTGGTTCCAAATAGGAAAAGGAGTTCGTCAAGGCTGTATATTGTCACCCAGTTTATTTAACTTATATGCAGAGTACATCATGAGAAACGCTGGACTGGAAGAAACACAAGATAGAATCAAGATTGCCGGGAGAAATATCAATAACCTCAGATATGCAGATGACACCACCCTTATGGCAGAAAGTGAAGAGGAACTAAAAAGCCTCTTGATGAAAGTGAAAGTGGAGAGTGAAAAAGTTGGCTTAAAGCTCAACATTCAGAAAATGAAGATCATGGCATCCGGTCCCACCACTTCATGGAAAATAGATGGGGAAACAGTGGAAACAGTGTCAGACTTTATTTTTCTGGGCTCCAAAATCACTGCAGATGGTGATTGCAGCCATGAAATTAAAAGACGCTTACTCCTTGGAAGGAAAGTTATGACCAACCTGGATAGCATATTGAAAAGCAGAGACATTACTTTGCCAACAAAGGTACATCTAGTCAAGGCTATGGTTTTTCCAGTGGTCATGTATGGATGTGAGAGTTGGACTGTGAAGAAGGCTGAGCACCGAAGAATTGATGCTTTTGAAAAGTGGTATTGGAGAAGACTCTTGAGAGTCCCTTGGACTGCAAAGAGATCCAACCAGTCCGTTCTGAAGGAGATCAGCCCTGGGATTTCTTTGGAAGGAATGATGCTAAAGCTGAAACTCCAGTACTTTGGCCACCTTATGCAAAGAGTTGACTCATTGGAAAAGACTGTGATGCTGGGAGGGATTGGGGGCAAGAGGAGAAGGGGGCGACAGAGGATAAGATGGCTGGATGGCATCACTGACTCAATGGACGTGAGTCTCAGTGAACTCTGGGAGTTGGTGATGGACAGGGAGGCCTGGCGTGCTGCGAGTCATGGGGTCGCAAAGAGTCGGACACCACTGAGCGAGTGATCTGATCTGATACTTAGGGTACCGGAGAATCTGTCCATCTCAGGAGACATCTCTCCATCTTAATCACATCTGTAAAGTCCCTTCTGCCTCATAAGGAAAGCCTCACGAGTCACAGGGGTTGTGATGTGGGCATCTTCCATGTGGGCAGCTGAGCATCATTTAGCTCACCAGCAGGTAGAAGAGATAAGACCACTGTGGAGAATAGTACGGAGAGTCCTTAAAAAAAAAAACAACTAAAAATACAGTTACCATATGATCCAGCAATCCCATTCCTGGGCATATATGTGGAAAAACACATGGTCCAAAAGGATCCATGCATCCCAGTGGTCGTTTACAACGGCCAAGACCTGGAAGCAATCGAAATGGTCACTGACCAATGAATGAATGAAAACATGTGGTATACAGGTATACACACACACACACGCATATACAATGGAATTTAACTTAGCCATTAAAAAGAAGAAAAGGATGCTACTTATAGCTGTATGGATGGACCTGGAGATTATCATACTAAGTGAAGTAAGTCAGACAGAGAAAAACAAATATCATATGATATTGCTTTTATGAGGAATCTTAAAAAATGATACAAATGAGCTTACTTACAAAACAGAAACAGACGCATAGACCTAGAGAATGAACCAGGGTTCATTACGATCACCAGGGGTAAGGTGGGGGAGGACAGATAGATCGGGAGTTTGGAATTGTACACACTGGAAATGTACACATTGTTTTATTTAAAATAGATAACCAGCAAGGACCTACTGCACAGCACAGGGAACTCTGCCGAGTATTCTGTAATAACCTAAAAGGGGAAAGGACACGAAAAAGAACAGATGCATGTGCATGTATAACTGAGTCTGTTGGCTGTATACCTGAAACTAACACATCATTAATCAACTATATTCCAGTACATAATAAAATGTTAAAACAAAACTGGAAATGGGTTATTGGAAGCCCTTCTGTGTTTGGGGAAGGGATGGAAGTGACGCTAATGAAGGAGGCAGAAGAAGGAAGCCTTGACCTCCGGGGAATCCATGACGATACAACCTAGGAGGGGGCATCGGAGGGAGAAAGATAAGGGTTTGGCCTGACTTTTTCACTACAGCACCATCAGTGCCTGGCATAGGGCAGTGCCCAATTGGGGTCTGTGGAATGAACGAGTGAGCGAGGACGTTACTAGCGACTGGCCGGGAGCTGCGCTCACAGTCCTGGGCCAGCGTCTCCCAAGGCTGGGTTCTGTAAATCCCCACGGGAAGCTGAGGTGCGGGCTGCCTGTACCCTGTGCCAGGAGTGAGAACGGGGCACAGAGAGCACAGCTCCTCTACCTGCTCTGTTTCAGGGGCCGCAGGGTCTGTGTCAGGTGGCACTGAACCCAGAGGAGAGGTGTGGGCACACGGGCTGGGATACTTACTGATGGGGCTCTGGTGCACAGAGCTGAGAGCCTGGCCAAGTTCAAGGTTTTGGGTTTCGTCCCATTTTCTGAAGGAGAAGACGTGAGGCTTAGAAAGCAGCGAGCATTCGCGTCTAGAAGCCAAGGAGTGGATTGCACGCCAACAAGAGAGCTCTTTATTATTCCAAAAACTTCCCCCTTTCCCTCACACGTTCCTGTTTCTGAGACAGAACTGAAAAGTCCCAGTTCTCCAGCTGTAACCCCAGACCGGCAGCAGATGAGAGAGCAGGGTGGGGCGCCCCACGGCCTGTCCTGCTGGCCGAGTCCAGCAGACGGAGGCTGGCGTTTCCTTGCGGTCGCTCCCTGGAGCTGCCGGCATCCTTCACGTGTAATTACCCGTATCTGCAGGATGAGCATGGATGAGACAGTCAGCCTTCCCTGAAGTGGATGCCTTGGCAGGCAGGATGAAGCCAACCCCCGAAGAACACCCCTGGGCTTTGAGGCTCGGCAAACAGAAGGATGCTGTAAAGCTCAGAGCTCCTTAAATTCTCTGCACAGCTCCGTCTCCTGTTATGGGCTTTGATACTGGATTTCTTAGAATTCAGAGACAGTGATTCATGTTTTAGAGCCTGCATGTTACTGCAAAATAAGCTCTCTGTGAGGCTCTGTGTTTACTCTGAGTGGAGGAGCCCCTGGGCTGTAGGTTCATTCCTGGAATTAATCACTCATTCGTTTATCCAGGGCCTAGGGGGTGTCTGCCCCGTACCAGGCACAGTCAGTACACAGAAGGAGGGCTTACCTGGCGGTCCAATGGCTAAGAATCCCTCTTGCAACGCAAGAGACACCAGTTCACCCTCTGGTCTGGGAGGATCCCCTGTGGGCAACTAAGCCCACGGGCCACAACTACTGAGCCTGTGGGCTGCAACCGCTGAAGCCCATATGCCTAGAGCCCGCACGCCACAGCCAGAGGAGCCGCTGCCACGAGAGGCCCACGCACCACGACCAAAGCCCGTGCAGCCACAAAGACCCAGCACAACCAAAAGTTACATAAGTAAATCTAAAAAATAAAACGTGGAGATGGAAAGGCTTTATCCTCTGTCCGCTGGAGTCAGTGGGTGATAGAGGGGCAAACAGCGTCCCCTGAGCTGTGTGCAGGGGACAGGTCTGCCTGAAGCCCTCGGGCTCACAGAGCATGGAGTGACCATCACCTGGGGGCGAGGGTAGGGTGCCTCCGCTGGAGGGGTGTTTGGGGGGGCGGTTCTTGGAGGAGGAGTCGTCGTCTGGTTTTCCTAGTAAAGGAGTAAGCGACAAGAGGAGCATTGGGTCCAGAAGAGGGAAAGAGCTGCTCTGACCTCTGCCTGAGAGTTTGTATCAATTCAGGGTGCCTGGTGGGCAGGGTAGAGGGGAGGGGGAGGGGGAAGCAGCTGAGTCAGCTGGTGAAAAGACATTATTAGTCTTTTTCTCCTGCAAGGAACAGAGTCACAGCAATGATGTTTAACTGAAAAAGCAGCCTGGTGACTAGGGGCAACTTGGCAGATGGATTAGGGAGATGAGGGCTGGGCTGGGAGGTGGGGGTTGGAAGCAGGGATGGGGAGTTTGTTCTCACTGCAGGGCCATGCTGTGAGGACCACTGCTGAGCGGAGCAGATGGAAGGAGAGGGTTACCTTGGAGGTGCCCAGTTAGGGGGTACATTCTGGGCTGAACCATGGCCTACATAACTTGCAGGTTGAAATCTTAACCCCAGAGCCTCAGATTGTGTGTGAAGACAATCCTTAAAGAGGTAGTTAAGTCAACCGAGGTCTTAACGGTGGATCCTAATCCAGCCGGAAGGGAAGTTGCTCAGTTGTGTGCGACTCTTTGCGACCCCATAGACTCTAGACCAGCAGGCTCCTCCATCCAAGGGATTCTCCAGGCAAGAATACTGGAGTGGGTTGCCATTGCCTTCTCCAGGGGATCTTCCCGATCTGGGGATCGAACCCAGGACTCCCGCATTGCTGGCAGACGCTTTACCCTGTAAGCCACCAGGGAAGCCCAATCCAAAAGGACTGGTGTCTAATAAGAAGAGGAGATTAGAACATAGATATGGAACAGGAAGATGGTGTGAGGGCAAAGGTGGCCATCTATTGATGAGAGAGGCGGCCATCTATTAATGAGGGAGGGGGCCTTCTATTGATGAGGAAGGGAGCCATCTATTGATGAGGGAGGGGCCATCTATTGATGCGAGGAGGGAGGCCTCAGAAGGATGAACCCCTGCAGTACTTTGATCTTGGACTTCCATGGCTCAGGACTGTGTGAAGATGAATTTCTGTTGTTTAAGCCGCCTGGGTTGTGGTGCTTAGTTATGGCACTCCAGGCAGATGAAAATATGGTTGCCCACAACACGTGGGGTGGGGGGGATGGAGATCTGCTGTGGGAAGCCACACCCCCACTTCTGCTTTTTCTATCGAGCCGGGCAGCCTCAGGAGATTCTGATATTCAGCCCCTAGTAGGTGCTCCCAACACGTGGACGAGATGGGCAGATGAGTCAGGTGACTGGACATGTCCTGGTCGCATGAGCTGCAGGCAGTCAGCTGACCCACAGGGTGTGCCTGGTTCCCTGGAGCTCCAGGCGGGACCAGGTTTAACTCGGTTTCTTCTGGGGGACCTGGTGGCCCCAGGTCAGGGGTCCTGCAGCAGGACACAGAGCTACCATCAGGAGAGGTCCTCACTGGC
This sequence comes from Bos grunniens, assembly GCF_055505025.1. Taxonomy (NCBI): domain Eukaryota; kingdom Metazoa; phylum Chordata; class Mammalia; order Artiodactyla; family Bovidae; genus Bos; species Bos grunniens. The sequence goes on along the minus strand of NC_141167.1, from coordinate 5,314,020 downwards.
CTGGAAGGGATGTCATCTCACAGGGATACACTGCTGAAGGAGCTTCGAGAGGAGTCCTGGGAGGTGGGAGGCCTGGGGCTGGGGATGGGGGAAGGCAGGGTGGTCCAGGGGTTTCTGGAAGGAGGAGCTCATGGTGCAGGCCCCTGCTTCCTGCTGACCTCATCTTTAAACTAAGGATGAAAGCAACAAAGACAAGCAGAAAATAATATTTAGAAAAACAGAAGGGAAGAATAAACTGGAAAGGAAGACACCACAGTTGAGGCCGAGTGAGAGCTTGGAGGAAAGGGCGAGCATCAGTCATCTGAGATGCTCTTCAGTTTCTGGGGGCTGAGAGCCACTCTGCAGGCCCCCGGGATGCATGCACAGCTGTGCCCTCTGCCTCTGCCCCCCTCTCACTCCCCAGGTCCAGGGCTCCTGGCCCTTTGGGGGCCCGGCTCCTCCCTGGTAGCTGGTCGGTCTGACCATTCTGGCCAGAATGCAAAGCCAGCCTCCTCTGGCCAAAGGCCCCGGGTGCAGGGACTGTGACTCCACCCTTTTCCCTTCTGCTCAACCTGTGGTCAGGGATAGCGACGCAAATTCAGAAGGCCTGTTGATTAAAATTCCAAACGGCAGGAGGCTGCATGCTGGAAATAACCCCGGATCCAAAACAACCCCGGGGGCTGAATTCTGCAGCGAACTGAGCTGAAGGTGCTGAAATGTGGTCCTAACGGGCTGCCTCTGCCTCCCCGTCTTGGCGCCAGAAGACGGCTTGTCCTCTCCAAGCCTGAGGATGAGAAACGCCGGCCGGAAGAACCCCGCAGGCGCTAATTTTCCCCATTGTGTTTCATCACAGAACTCACCTAAGAAAATATGGGACATGTTCTGTTTTGAATTCCTGCCAGGAAAATGTTGGTCTGGACCCGAGGCCCGCTGGCTTCCTTTAACCTGTCGGTGGAAACCTGCCGTGTTTCCCTTCTTGCACTGTCTTCCAGGAAGCTCTGTGTGAAAGTTTGCTCTTATTTCCAAGAACTGGAGGCATTAGTCTGTCTTTTGTATCCGTGCAATTTCCTCATTTTGCCTGGATTGTGCTGTTTCCTATATATCTTTCTGTTAAGATCCTGAAATATCTTGATAGACAGTGAAAGAGCGCGCCTCTCAGTCGCGTCCTCTGTCACCCTATGGACCATCGCCCGCCAGGCTCCTTTCCATAGAATTCTCCAGGCAAGAATACTGGAGTGGGTAGCCTTTCCCTTCTCCAAGGGATCTTCCCAACCCAGGGATCGAACCCAGATCTTCCGCATTGCTGGCAGATTCTTTACCAGCTGAGCCACAAGGGAAGCCCAAGAATACTGGAGTGGGTAGCCTTTCCCTTCTCCAGTGGATCTTTCCGACCCAGGAATCAAACGGGGGTCTCCTGCATTGCAGGTGGATTCTTTACCAACTGAGCTGTGAGGGAAGCCTTCAACAATAGACATTATTTTAAAGACACACACTAACGTACCGAAGAGCCCGACTGATGAAGGACTGTGGACGGGAAAGCGTTGGTTTCACAACAGGACATCTGAAAATGACGTGGGGAGTCAGTGGCTGTGACTATAAAGTCAGGACAGTGGTGGGCTGCTCTGATGCCCCTGAGCTCTGAAACTGAAGTGAGCCATCATATCAAGGCGCAGGGAGGGGGTCCCCTAAGCTGTGCCCCGGTCAGAGCACGTTTGCAGATGGCTCTGGCGCCAGGCTGGACTTTAAGAGGGGTTGCTGCTGCTGCTGCTGCTGCTGCTGCTAAGTCGCTTCAGTCGTGTCCGACTCTGTGCAACCCCATAGACGGCAGCCCACCAGGCTCCCCTGTCCCTGGGATTCTCCAGGCAAGAACACTGGGGTGGGTTGCCATTTCCTTCTCCAATGCATGAAAGTGAAAAGTGAAAGGGAAGTCGCTCAGTCATGTCTGACTCTTAGTGACCCCATGGACTGCAATCCACCAGGCTCCTCCGTCCATGGGATTTTCCAGGCAAGAGTACTAGAGTGGGGTGCCATTAAGAGGGGTTGGGACTGGCCAAGTGTGTCTAAGTCGATGGGCAGTGTTGGTCAGGAAATACGCACCTTTTGAGGTGGTATCTGTTTGAAGGCCCCATGGATGTGGATTAGACCCCTTCAGATGGTTCCAGATGGGGGTCCAAGATGAGGAGCCGGAGACTGGCTCAGTATAGAGATTCCCCCAGGTCATTAGCGTGTACTGTGAATTAGTGGTGATGAGGCTCCAGTCAACAGAGGCATTCAAGAGGAGGTGTTCAGCCACTTCCCTAGGATGGTGTGAAGGAGTTTTGTGCCTGAAGTGGGGGTGACCTTCAACCCTGAGAGTAAATTGCTTTACATCCTGCCTGTGGACTGACTTGAGAAGCCTAGACAGGTAAACCCAGCTACTCCGAGGCTCCCAGGGTGATGGGACCTTCCAGCGTCTGAGCACGGCATTGTTCTCCGTTCTTCAGGATCCACGTTTTGCCCTGCAGCCTGGTGCTCACCTGTTCTGTGCAGGTTTGGGGGCGGTTTCTGGGGCTCAGATGGGATGTTGAGGACTTAGAAATGTTCCCGGGGAACATTTGGGAGGAGGGGGCAGACCAGGGAGGGGGCGGGGGCCTGGTGGGTGCCCAGTTTCTGAAACTGAGCCTTTCCCACCAATGGCAGCCATGCCAACTGGAAATGCAAACGTCGGCTGGGCTCTCTGCTTTGTCCTAAGGTTCTTCTGGATGGTTGCATTCTTAGAAGCAACTGGGGGGCTACTTGGGGGACTGTATTTAAAGTGAGAGTGGGGCGTGTGGTTTACTTAAGGATGCCGGCTTCAGGGCTGGGACATGAAGCATGGGGGCCGTGGGGTGTCGTCTTAGGATGTCACTGCAACCTTCAGGGACTTGGCCTCAGACACTAATGGAGCTCCTGCGGGGCAAAGCTGAGGCAGGCACAGCCCCTGGTCCCCAGGGAGTATGGGAATGGAGAGTGAGGGTGGGAATCTTTCCCCTGGGAAAGATGGGTGGGGCTGGGAGGGCATTGAAGAGGAGCCCTGCTGAGCCCCCAGCTTGTGTCAGGAGCAGGATGGAAAGTGAGGGTGGGAATCTTTCCCCTGGGAAAGATGGGTGGGGCTGGGAGGGCATTGAAGAGGAGCCCTGCTGAGCCCCTAGCTTGTGTCAGGAGCAGGAGGTGCTGGGTGCCCAGGTGAGGGCATAGCGCAGAAGCAAATACACACCGAGGTGACCTGAGGTGCCGCCTAAGGTGGGTAGGTCGCAGGGAGGAGGTGATGCCTGTGTCCACCAGGTGGGAGACCGGGCCGGGCAGGCCGCTGGGGACCCGGGCACAAGCGTCCACTCTGCTGGCCGAGTGCAGGACTGGACGCCTCTTCATCGCCTCCTAGCTCGGGCCCCTCCTGCCTTATCCTGCTCATTTGTTAATATCGGGAAACTGATCACAGATGGTACCAAGCTTCCCAACCTTGATTTCCATTTAATCATTTTCAGCTTTTTAATCCAATCCATCAGCTATTCTGGAACGAGCACTGGATGCAGCCCAGGAAAGGAGCTGGCAGGAATAATAAAAGTCAGAGGAAGGAGAGAGGAGCGGGAGACAGAGAGAAGCCAGCAAAAGGGTTTAGAGGATTCAGGGAACCCCGGAATGAGCCGAAGCTGCGGGTGGGGCTCAAGACGCTTTCCCCTGAGCGGGCACCCTCGTTTCAGCGTCCCTCTGCACGTCAGCCTCCAGCTTAAACACAGTTAAAGGGTTCTCTGAAGTCCCGAGGGAACCTGCCATCCCTGCTCAGAAACCAACCAACCATCTCCCTCACTGACTTCTTGGCTGGATCCGTCTCTACCTCGGAAAGAGCGTGGACGTGTGAATAAAGGCCTGGGGAGGTGGCCCGGGGCCCCGTTTTCTCAGGACCCACTAATGTGCCATGGCCTGGGTGCCACCGTTACGGACATTGAGCCGTTTAGACAAGAGGGCCATTTGTCACCGTCATCCGTCTCCAGGAAAGCACCCTGGAGGGGCCCCATCTCTACGGGGGTGCCAGGCTCTCAGCATCTCCCTCTCAGCCTGGAAGCACCCAGAGTGGGCAGGATGGGGCGGGGGAAGGGGCAGCCCCTGGCTCCTCCTGACTGGGGGGCCTGGCTTCCAGCTGAAGTCGGGGCCTCAGAGCCCGTGGAGGGGAATGCAATCCCAGCCATTGCTCTGAGGTTCTCCCTGGGGCCCACAGATCCTGATGTTTCCCAGACCTCAGGGGCTGGAGGAGGGGCTGACCCCGCATGCATGAGGGGCACTGAGGACCCTCCCTAGTCCCATCCCTTCCAGAGAAAACGCTTTGGGTCAGCATCTCTTGCTGCAATTCCATGTAAGATTTTGGGGAGTCAGGTAAAGGATTTCTTTTGCTTAAGAAACTTTGTGACCATCAATGTAGCAGATAGGCATCGAAGGCCTGCCTCCAGGCACCCTTCTTTACTGAGGACTGATGGGTGCCTGTGTGTTCATTCAGGGCCCATCCCCGCACTGGGACTCTTACAAGGGTAGGAGCTCCTGGCATTTGCTGGTTGCTGTCTCCCCACACCTAAGGAGCTCCTGCCCTTGGAAGAGTCCCAGTGTGGGGACAGGCCCTGAATGAACACAGAGGCACCCATCAGTCCTCAGTAAAGAGGCTGCCCTCGCTGCATGACCCCAGTAAAATGATTTGTCTTTGAGCCTCAGTTTTCCCATCTGTAAAATGGGTGCAGTAGTAGAGCCAACGACCTTCACGTGTGAGGAGTATGTCCCCCCATACCCGGGACCCCCAGACTCTCTGATGGTTTTTTCTCTCTCAGGTTTAGCCCAGTGTCATGGAAAAGGGACCACGTAACTAGTGTATCAACATGGGAGAGACATCGTGCGCAGGGCCAGTAAGTTAATTTCTCTCATTCCTCTGTTTCCCAGAAGCGTGATCAGGAGCCTGTCCCTGCAGGGTCACCACCTGCCAGGCAAGCTGGGAAGGAGCTAAGCTGTGGGGGGCAGTGGTGGCTGGGAGTTAAAAGTGAGGCTTAGAGTGTAGTCGTGCTCTCTGTGGGGTTGGAAGCGGGGCGCATGGTGGGATTTGGGTGAGCTGCTCTGGGGACCAGCTTGTGACGCTGGGGTAAGAGGGGAGGGGTGATTCAGACCTGCCCGACCCCTGCCCCCTGCAGTGTGGCTTTCAGGTCCTCCTTCCTGCACGTCTGTCTGCACCACCCACTTCCTCCCACCCTGCTCCCCCCACAGTGTGTGCCCTCCTCCCTGGGGGCTGGCAGGATCACACAGGATTGGTGGTCAGTGCTGGGCCAGGGGGGCGAAGAGCCTACCCTTCAGCGATGTTGGGGGGCCCAGGCATTGGACGACAGCTGTGCCTGGGGCCTTCCCTGTGCTGACTGGCAGCTGCTGGGTTTTCAGGGACCAACCCATCAGTGAGAAGATGGGGATCAGGTGGGACCCAGAAGACAAAGGTCTCCAGACCAGGGTTGAGGAAACGTGTGCTGACTTTCTCGCCTCCTGACACAGCCTGTGCTCAGTCTGGGCTGTGGGTACGTGGGGAGGAGGGAGGGTGACCCCTGGGTGGGTTTGTGTGACACGCACAGGGGTGCCACTCAGTTCAATGGACTCACCCAAGACTCCGGGATTAGGGGCAGACTTTCTGCCAGACTCGGGGTCCTGGCAGGGCTGGAGAGGAGTGTGAACAGCTTGTCCCAGCCTGCCAAGATGGTGCTGTTTAGCACTGGGCTTCCAGCATCCTGGGAGCCCCTCAGTCCTGGGCAGGTCGGGAAATGGGTGTTAAGCTGAGGAGGCAGGCAAGTGTTGAGCTCCCAGCTTCTGGACCCAGAGGAGGGGCCTGGGTGAGGGGCTGAGAGGTCACTACCTGGAGGAATGCACTTAGGTAGACAGCCTGACCCATACAGGCTGGCCCTGTGGATCCTGACCTTGTGGGGCAGCTGGGGCAGCGGGCAGCCGCTCTGGGGGTGGGATGTGAAAGTTCTCAGAGGAAGTCAGCCCTCTAGAGTCAGGAGGGGACGAGCGGAGGGACAGCGAGACTTGTGCAGCGGCTTCTGTATCCTGGGGCTCCCTGGGGACTCCTTGGGGAGGGGTGGGGGCCCACATCACAGGAGGACGGCAGGCGATGCAGGTGGCTGAGCTGTCCCTGAGGCCTGACGGACCGCCATCTCCATTATCGCTCATCAGTTCAGTTCAGTCGCTCAGTTGTGTCCGACTCTTTGCGACTCCATGGACTGTAGCATGCCAGGCCTCCCTGTCCATCACCAACTCCTGGAGCTTGTTCAGACTCATGTCCGCCGAGTCGGTGATGCCATCCAACCATCTCATCCTCTGTCATCCCCTTCTCCTCCCGCCTTCGATCTTTCCCAGCATTAGGGTCTTTTCAAATGAGTCAGCTCTCCACATCAGGTGGCCAAAGTATTGGAGCTTCAGCTTCAGCATCGGTCCTGCCAGTGAATATTCAGGACTGATCTCCTTTAGGATGGACTGGCTGGATCTCCTTGCAGTCCAGGGGACTCTCAAGAGTCCTTCTCCAACACCGCAATTTAACTCATACAGCTCATCACCCCCATTCATTTCACAGATTGGGGAACGGAGGCAGGGCAGGCGACCTCACCGTGGCCACAGGGCCAGGGAGTGAGGAGAACGGGGTGGGCAGGCAGGTCTCCACCTGGCAAGCCTGCTGGACCACAGCTTGGGGAGAGGTTGCCCACGGTGCTGGCTGCCTGCGGCCTCTGTGACAGAGTAGTAGGGGCTTAAAGACAGATGTTTCTTCTCCCGCCGTTCTGGCCAGAAACTGTGACATCAAGGGCAGGGCCCCTCCGGCCGCGTCCTTCTCTCGCGGCTACGTGGCTGCGGTCCCTGTCTCCGGTCACGTGGCCTCCCTCGTGTGTCTGTCCCCTGTGATGACAACACCAGCCCTGTTGGAACGGAGCCCGCCGTGATCCCCTAGGACCTCATCTCAGTGTAACTGACTACAGCTGCAGAGACCCTGTTTACAAATAAGATCACATTCCTGAGGTTCCCGATGCACGTGAACCTGGGGCACTGTTCAGCCCAGTGCACCCTCCCTGGCCCCTCACGACAGGCACCGCCATCCTTAGCTCACTCTGCGGACTCAGGTGAGAAATGAACCTGTTTGGGTTAATTCCTTCCAGAGAGTTCTAGACTTTTCCTGGAAATGAAGCCCTTTCTTAGCATATGTTCTGCTGCTATCCTCACGGCCAGGCTTCAAGCACCTCGCAGCCCCACGCTGTGTGAAGGGGATGGTTGGTTTCCTGCAATAATTATTGTCTGGGAGAAGTTGGGGAGGTGGGGGGAGGCGGGGGCAGCAAAGTCAGCCTGCGGGGCCCCCAGGTGACCCCAGGGAAAGCTCTGGAGCTGTAGCAGAGGAGGTAGGGGCCACGTGGAGAGCTCAGTGCAGTCTTGGTAAACTTGCTCTCGACTTTTCCAAGGTGACCTGGAAGAAAAAAAATGCGTTGTTCTGACCTGTGCTTTCTTCACTGTCAGCTGATACCCATAGGTGGCTGCTGGAAGGAGGACAGGGCTGTTGGGGCGGGGGGCTGGGGTGTCCCTTGCGCCAGCTTCTGGTGGTTTCCACCTTTCTGAGTCTGGCTGGACTTGAAGAAGCTGAGTGCATTCGCTCCCTGGGGCTACCATAATAAATCATCATAAACGCGCACGCGTGCTATGCTGGTTCAGTCATGTCCCACTCTGCGACTCCATGGACAGTAGCCCGCCAGGCTCCTCAGGGTTCTCCAGGCAAGAAGCCTGGAGTGCTTGCCATGCCCTCCTCCAGGGGAATCTTCCAGACCCAGGGAGGGCAGGCGGAGTAATTGTCGCTGTGAACGTCTGAGTTCAGAAGTCAGGCCTGCGGTGTATGCAAGGGGCCCTGACCTCGTGTTCAGGAGCTGGAGGTTTGGGCCCTGAGCTCCTGACCCTCAGCTCAGCCAGCAGGTTTGGGAGCAAGGCCCCCGAGGTTACTTCTGTTGCTGTTGTCTGTCTGATGTCCCTGATCAGGGAACACGGTCAGGGCGACACGCCCCTGTCCACAGGGACCTCGGGTGGGCTGGAGCCTTCGTGCACCGTGGGCCCCTCCCTGGCAGAGAGTGAGTTTACCAGATGTCTCTTTGTTGCTGTGCACAATGCCCCTGGCTCCCTAGCCATCCATCAAGTGCTGTCCACACTGCAGCCGAGGCGCTTCTCTGGTGGGCCGCCTCCTCACCGCTTTCGTGTGTCCTCTTTCCGGGCGAGTAGCTGTGCAATGCTGCTTTATTCCTGGGCCCAGCGGCGCCAGGCCCAGCGTCCCCACTCAGCCCTCCCACGGCCACCGTCGTTTCGGGGCGTCTGTCTCTCTTTCCCTTTTTGCACACTGTCTTCCTTGACAGACATTTGTCTTTACTGCCATAAATTATGCTTTGCCACCATTTCCTAAACTTTTCTGGTGAGCTTTCTAATCATTCCCAAGAAAGCGAGTGTTTTCCTTTTAGAATTTGACGAGGAGGAGGTTTCAAAGCAAAGACGGGACGGAGGGCGGAACGCCATTGTCTTCTTTTCTTTCTTTCCGTTTCCTATTCAGATTCCTCTTCTCTTTGGAGTCTTTCTTTGGCTTCAGTTTCCACCAGCAAAAGACACAGAAGTCATGGTCTTCCTTCCAAGTGGCGCTTTCAAATTCATCTTGTATTTTCTACCTGCAGAAAAAGAAACATTTGCTTCCAAACATATCAGTAGAATCTTTTTGGAACTGTGGATGCGTGAGAAGGTATACAGCGAGCATTTTTTGGTGTTTGTGTGTGTATGTAATGAGCTGCTTTGGAAGACTCAGGGTTGAGCTGAAACACGAGGCCTTTTTGGAGTTTGGAGGAATGACAGCCGGAGTCGGTTCTGGAAAGGGTTGAAATACATATACTCTTGGCTTAACTGTGTCTTACAAAAATGAAGGGCTAACGAGCGTCTTACTCCGTGCCAGACACTGGGCTTGGCTCCTCAAACCCCTTATCTGACTTAATCCCTGCAAGCTTTGTGACGTGGTGTCTTTTATCTGGGGCTTCTTCCCAGGGAAGGCAGCTCTGCTGTAGACAGCTTTTGGAAATTCTGTTTCATACCCTCCTCGAGCTGGCCCCAAAGCCAGTCTTTCCACAACCGCGGCCAGCATCATCCCTTCACCCCTTCAGTAGGTGTTAATGAGCCTCTGGGCCCTCGATCTACTGGACGAGGCCTGTGTGGCCCTGCTGTCACGGGGCTGACTGGGTCAGTGGGCGGGGCAGGCGGCCAGCAAGCCAGAAATCTCCAACGAGGACAATGACTAGGGGAGGGGAGAGTTTAGAGGAGACTTGAAAGGTCAGATATATCAGGGTTGGGGGAAGGGCAGGCAACGAAGGCGGAGTTTGGGGTGTCCGGGGATGGAAGGGGTCTGATGTGAGTGGTCCGCATTGAGAGGAGGGAGACAGAGAGGGGACGGAGATAAAGTTGGGGGCAGGCAGGGTGTTTTAGGCAGACGATGCTGGGCTTTTTTCCAAGGATGAGAAAAAGCACGGGGCAGTTTGCGGGGTGGGGTGTGTGTGACTATTAAACAGGCCCTCAGGCTGGCAGCGCTGAGATCAGAGGTGGGAGGAGGCAGTGGAGGGACCACCCTGTGAGTCTGCTGCCCATCTTCACAACCCGGATGCCCCCGTGGCACCAGAGTCTGACCCTGGCCGTGAGACCAGGTTTCAGACTTACAGAGAACTTCCCTGCATGCCTTCTCCCATTTTGTGTCTGGGGGATTTTTTTTTTTTTAACTTTTTATTTTGTATTGGGAAATAGCCAATCAACAATGTCCTGATAAAAGTTTTTTTCCAGTGGTCACGTATGGATGTGAGAGTTGGATTATAAAGAAAGCTGAGTGCCAAAGAATTGATGCTTTTGAACTGTGGTGTTGGAGAAGACTCTTGAGAGTCCCTTGGACTACAAGGAGATCCAACCAGTCAATCCTAAAGGAAATCAGTCCTGAATGTTCATTGGAAGGACTGATGTTGAAGCTGAAACTCCAATCCTTTGGCCACCTGATGGGAAGAACTGACTCATTGGAAAAAACCCTGATGCTGGGAAAGATTGAAGGCAGGAGGAGAAGGGGGTGACAGAGGATGAGACGGTTGGATGGCATCGCTGACTCAATGGACATGAGTTTGAGTAAACTCTGGGAGTTGGTGATGGACAGGGAGGCCTGGCATGCTGCAGTCCCTGGGGTCATGGGGTCGGACACGACTGAGCGGCTGAACTGCCAGTTTCAGGTGTACAGTGAAGGGATCAGCCGCACACGCACATGCATCCGCTCTCCCCCAATCCCTGCTCCCACCCAGGCTGCCACACAACGTGGAGCAGAGTTCCCTGTGCTATACCGTAGGTCCTTGTTGGCTCTCCATTTTAAATAGAGCAGTGTGTACCTGTGGGAGGCGAGACAGTCCAGGTGGTGTCGGGGGCGTAAATGAACTGACTTTGTTGTGGGGTGGTTGGGGGCAAGGGTGGTGGTGTTCAGAGAAGACTTTACAGGTAAGAAGCCTGAAAACATTTTTCAAGGATGCAGTTGGTCAGGCAGTGATGGGGAGAAGGGCAGTGCAGGCAGGGGGCAGGCAGGTGATGAGGTGCAGGGCCGTGAGACGGCGTTGAGGGCAGGAAGTGTGCGGTTTGCATTTCTAGGATGTGGTGTGGATGAGACCAAGGGCGATGGGACCGCAGACAACCTGCGAGTCACACTGAGCATCCCTCCTTCTGTGGGCTTAGAAGCCAGGGAGGCTCTCAGGTGGCACGTGGGCACGTGGGCACAGCGTTGGGAGGGCTGGTCTCCACTGGGACTCAGGTGGTGAGACAGAGATCAGGAGCTTCCTGGAAAAGTCTCCAAAGAGGACCTCAGTGGTGGAGGATGGGCGATGGGGAGAAAGCCATCAAATGAGTTAAGAAATGAGAAGGGGAAGACAAAGAGGGGATTAAGTGGAGATGGTGGGCTAGCTTGAGACCCAAGAAGGGGTGACACCCTCCAATCCAGACTGAACGGATGGCGGGGCTGAAATCCAGCCCCCAGGAGCTGAAGCGGGACCTAGTTGGAAAGTAGAATGTGCTGGTCATCCATCTGGACGTGGTGAGGGGCGGGTGGGTGAGACGCCTGGAAGCTGGCCCCTTGGTGTGAGCCGAGGAGACGGTCAGAAGCAGAATCCTTGGGGCAGCGGTATGGAAGAGCCAATCAGACCTAAAATGTGGACTCACACCAGCAATATCAAGTGTTTTGAACAGATACTGTTCCTGTGTCTGTAACATTCTGGAGCATTCATTTAATGGTGTTAGAGGCTGCCCCCGACCCCTGAAAATCAATCTCTGGGCTCTGTTTTGCCACGCTTGTGCATCTTTACAGAAGCAGCCATACAACGAACCCGAAGTTCCATCTGACACCACTCAGCTCAACCATCTCTAACCCGATGCCCAGGCTAAGATCTACACCAATACATTTGGAGACTGGCTACTGGTTTTGGAAGAAAACAAAGTCCTCAGCTGGTATTGATTAAAGTCAGAGGAAAACTTGGCAGCTCTTAGTGGGAAACCTACTTTTTGGGTATAGTAGGGTGAGCTGGGTCAGGAGCCCAGCTTCTACCAGCAGCCTGGCCTGAGGAGCAGGATGACTTCTGTCTTGTCTCCTAACTTCTCTGTCCTGTGGCGCTAGTGGTAAAGACCCAGCTTGCCAATACAGGAGACGTAAGAGACACGGGTTCAATCCCTGGGTTGGGAAGATCCCCTGGAGGAGCAGAAGGCAACCCACTCCAGTATTCTTGCCTGGAGAATCCCATGGACAGAGGAGCCTGGTGGGCTACAGTCCAGGAGGTCACAAAGATTCAGACATGACTGAAGTGACTCAGCACACATGTGTCTTCAGGTCCAGTATTGGGATTGGAGGGTCAGCTGCCAAATGCTCTTTGCACGTGAGAAATGCTTCTCCTTTGTTTCCCTGTCATCTCTTTCTGCCTCCAGATTACAGGTGAAGGATTCTAAATTTGGCAGGTTAATTAACTTTCCATATTTCCTTCTCTCCCACTTCCCTCTGCCTCTCAGCAGCAAGAGCACCCTGATGGATCCATCCCGCTGGTGTCACATTTTCTGTTGTCAGCCCTTCAGTCTTGGATCAGTGGTCTGGAGATCTTGGATGTCTCTTCCTAGATTTCTGTAATTTTTCCAGAGGCCAGTTCGCATGCCTTCTCTCCAAGCATCAGGCTCAACTCACTAGAGGCAGCGAAGCGAAGCCTCCGGGTGCTGGTGACAGCTGACATATTCCCCACAAGCTGTGGAATGATTCGCATTAAATGAGGATTTATGATCAATCCTCATAAATTAAGGCTGCCTCGTGAGCCCTAGGTTGAGAGACTTGCCTGTGAGTCTTGGTTAATTAGCATAGGAGGCGTCCTTGCCTATTCAGGGAGAATCACCAGCGAGTGTGTTTGCTAAAGCAGCATCTTTCTATTTCGTGGTACAGTCACTGGGGCCCATGTCACAGATCCGGGCTGGGAGGGTGGCTGCCTGCTGGAGGCCCTGCCCTGGACAGTGGCCTACAGTTTATGGACCGAAAGAATCTACGTAAGTGCCCTAGATCTGGGAGGGTCAAAACCAGTGCCATTTCTGGGGACTGAATTTTGCTCTGGGTGTCATCAGATGTCTGGGAGTTCTCTTTCTCCTCCTTTAGAACAAACACTCAGACTCACTATACGTAACAGCCCTGAGCTCTGCTTCTTTCCAGTTTTATATTCTTATCAGTAACTTTTCCTCCTATGTCCCCTGTGAAATAGGGGTGACCTGGCGATCCCCTTGTAGTGGGTTTAATAGTGACACTCTGCTCCCCGGTTCTGCCCTGGTTCCTGTGAACTTTGTGAAGTTATATGGAAATAGGGTCTTTGCAGATGCGACTCGTTAAGGATCTCTGCTGCTGCTACTGCTAAGTCGCTTCAGTCGTGTCCGACTCTGTGCAACCCCATAGACGGCAGCCCACCAGGCTCCCCTGTCCCTGGGATTCTCAAGGCAAGAGGACTGGGGTGGGTTGCCATTTCCTTCTCCAGTGCATGAAAGTGAAAAGTGAAAGTGAAGTCACTCAGTCGTGTCCGACTCCTAGCGACTCCATGGACTGCAGCCTACCAGGCTCCTCCATCCATGGGATTTTCCAGGCAAGAGTGCTGGAGTTGGGTGCCATTGCCTTCTCCTAGAAGAGATTATCCTGGATTTAAGTGGACCTTGTTGAGTGAAAAAAAAAAAAAAAGTACAACCTAAGAGTTGACAATTATGTTTTATTTGGCAGACTTGCTGAGGACTTAAGCCTGGGAGGCAGCCTCTCAGAAAAGTTCTGAGGGACTCCTCCAAAGAGGTGATGGAGGAGCCAGGATATATAGGAGTTTTTGCAACAAAAATCAGTAGTTGGAGCATCAAGATGTTAATCAAAGAAAAACTAGACATCTCAAGTAAATGAATTTAGTGCTTTCCTAGGTATGGGAAAATGCAAGAGTCTGGGCATATAGTAGATACAAACTACTATATATAAGGCAACTGCACTCCAGGATTCTTGCCTGGAGAATCCCATGGTCAGAGAAGCCTGGCAGGCTACAGCCCATGGGGTCGCAAGAGTCAGACATGACTTAGAGACTATGTAACCACCACTATATATAAAACAGATAACCAACAAGGTCCTGCTGTAAAGCACAAGGAACCGTGTTATTTATGTAATAAAGTATAATGGAAAAGAATCTGAAAAAGGTTATATACATACACGTGTACGTATAACTGAGTCACTTTGCTGTACACTAGAAACTAACACAATATTGTAAATCAACTACACTTAAATAAAAAAAATTAAAATCATCCCTCTGATGCACATGCTAACCATCTAGGGCCAGTCTCCTGCTTCTCTCCACCCTGAATCCCCTCAGGGTCCACAGTCCGGGGCGGCTGCAGTGGCCGATGGCTTGATGGCGGCAACATCCCCTGTTTACTGACACAGGGGTGACATTTCTCATCCACAGCCCTAAATACAGTGACTGCTGTCCTTCTGAGAAGAGGAGAGGACAAGGGAGGATACAGAGAGTTGATGGCCATGTGAGGATTGAAGCAGAGACTGAGTGATGCAGCCCCAGGCAGGGAACTCCTGGAGCCCCCAGATGTTGGGAGACTCACAGAGGACCCTCCCTCAACGTCTTTAGAGACAGCGTGGCCCTGCCTTGATTTTGGACTTTGGAGAAAGATGGAAGGCAGGAGGAGAAGGGGACATCAGAGGATGAGATGGTTGGATGGCATCACCGACTTGAAGGACATGAGTTTGGGTAAACTCTGGGAGGTAGTGAAGGATAGGGAAGCCTGGCATGCTGCAGTCCATGGGATGGCAGAGTCGGACACGACTGAGCAACTGAACAACACAGGGTCCCCTGCCCGAGGCGGGATGATGAGAAGACAAAGTGAGATGGTAGGTCCGACTGGTGACCAGACAAGACTGACTGTATTCATTCTCTTCTCTTCCTTCTACTCCCAAATACATCCCCCCTGCTGGGGCTTTATGCGGGAAATTCCATACCCAGGTTGGGGGCCTCACTCACTTATGTGACTTCCCTGGTGGCTCAGATGGTAAAAGCATCTGCCTGTAATGCGGGAGACCCAGGTTTGATCCCTGGGTTGGGAAAATCCCCTGGAGAAGGAAACAGCAACCCACTTGAGTATTCTTGTTTGGAAAATCCCATGGTCAGAGGAGCCTGGTAGGTTACAGTCCGTGGGGTTGCCAAGAGTCGGACATGACTGAACAACTTCACTTTCTTTCTTCACTCACTTGCTCAGACTCTCAGCAGTAAGTCTTGCAGGCAGCAGATCCTCTGAGCCAGGAAGGAGAAAGCTATTTGCCACTCTTGCCTATTTTCAATTCAGTTCAGTCACTCAGTTGTGTCCGATTCTTTGCGACCCCATGAACTGCAGCACGCCAGGCCTCCCTGTCCATCACCAACTCCCGGAGTCCACCCAAACCCATGTCCATTGAGTCGGTGATGCCATCCAACCATCTCATCCTCTGTCATCCCCTTCTCCTCCTGCCCTCAATCTTTCCCAGCATCAGGGTCTTTTCCAATGAGTCAGCTCTTCGCATCAGGTGGCCAAAGTATTGGAGTTTCAGCTTCAACATCAGTACTTCCAGTGAATATTCAGGACTGATCTCCTTTAGGATTGACTGGTTGGATCTCCTTGCAGTCCAAGGGACTCTCAAGAGTCTTCTCCAACACCACAGTTCAAAAGCATCAATTCTTCAACACTCAGCTTTCTTTATAGTCCAACTGTCACATCCATACGTGACCACTGGAAAAACCATAACCTTGACTAGACGGACCTTTGTTGGCAAAGTAATGTCTCTGCTTTTCAATATGCTATCTAAGTTGGTCATAACTTTCCTTCCAAGGAGTAAGCGTCTTTTAATTTCATGGCTGCAATCACCATCTGCAGTGATTTTGGAGCCCAGAAAAGTCAAGTCTGACACTGTTTCCACTGTTTCCCCATCTATTTCCCATGAAGTGATGGGACTGGATGTCATGATCTTCGTTTTCTGAATGTTGAGCTTTAAGCCAACTTTTTCACTCTCCTCTTTCACTTTCATCAAGAGGCTTTTGAGTTCCTCTTCACTTTCTGCCATAAGGGTGGTGTCATCTGCATATCTGAGGTTATTGATATTTCTCCCAACAATCTTGATTCCAGCTTGTGTTTCCTCACCTATTTTACCATTCTATAATAAAACATCTTGGACGAGGGTGACAAGCCATGTCAACTTTCTGTGGGCTGAACAGAGTATACAGACATTCAAAGGGTGAGGAATGCAGCCCCAAGACTAGTAGGTGGTTTATCACAAGACACTGTACTAGCACCTTGACATCAGCCTCTGTCCAAGGAAGGCCAGAGGTCACACTTGCGGTTGGAACAATATTTTGGAGCATTTAAAAAACTGTGGACTCGAGTCCCACCACACCAAGTGAATCAGATTCTTCTGAAAAGGTCCTTTCAAGGCTTGCTAGGGTGTATGAGTGCTTCTGGGGGTGTCTAGGTGAAGGTCACCTTGAGATCAGGTCACAGGGGCTCTCTAGAGCTGCCATGGTCAAGGACAATGGTGGTTAATGCCCTGATGCAGAAAGTGCCTCTGACTGTCCATGTTTCTACCCCACAAGGAATCCTGGCTCAGTGTGGACTCTGGTGGGGAGCGCAGTGCCCCTCACATGGCAGAGCAGACCCTGACTGACGTAAAGACAGAGGGAGAGCTGCAATGTCTCTTGTGAAGCTGCTCAGTTGTGTCCGACTCTTTGCAACCCCATGGACTATAGCCCACCAGTCTCCTCTGTCCATGGAATTTTTCCAGGCAAGGATGCTGGAGTGGGTTGCCATTTCCTTCTCCAGGGGGTCTTCCTGACCCAGGGATCGAACCCATGTCTCCCACACTGCAGGCAGACTCTTTACCATCTGAGCCACCAGGGAAGCCCGAGCACAAGCAGTGTCTCTTGGTCACTTCCTAATCTACTGGTCATATCTGAGCCCACAGGGCAGCTAGGAGAGCTCGTTTGAAAGGCTCTTTGATAGACTCGAGCCTGGCAGAAACCTCCCAATGGAGACATGTATATGTATGGCTGAGCCCCTTGGCTGTTTACCTGAAACCACCACAGATTGTTAATTGGCTATACCCCAATACAAAATGCTTTTAATGTTAAAAAACACATTAATTAATTTAAAAAAGAAGAATGTAAATGGGACTCTGAGTAGTTTCAGATCAAAGTCTAACCAATTTCTTTTCAGATAGTCATAAGTCTTTTTTTTTTTTTAATATATGATTATTTTTGACTGTACTGGGTCTTCCTTGCTGCACGGGCTTTTCTCTAGTTGCAGGGGCTACTCTGCAGCTGGGGTGCACAGGCTTCTCACTGTAGCAGCTTCTCTTGTTGCGGAGCATGGGCTCCAGGGCTCACGGGCTTCAGTGGCTGCAGCATGAGGACTCAGTAGTTGTTGTTCCTGGGCTCTAGAGCACAGGCTTGATAGTTGTGCTGCATGGGCTCAGTTATCCCACGACATGTAGGATCTTCCTGGATCAGGGATCGAAGCCGTGTCCCCTGCTTTGGCAGGCAGATTCTTCACCACTGAGCCATCAGGCAAGCCCCCTCATGAGGTTTTAAATTTGGAATGATGTCCACTGAGACGGCCTGGGATGATCAGAGCCTAGAAGGAGAATCCAGGTCAGAATAATAGAGTGCCCCCAGTGGTGATCGGGTGAGGGGTCACCAGGAGGTCCGCACGTGAGCTGTCATGCGTGCACGTGTGTGTGAGCATGTGAACATGTGTGATCATTGCACTATCAATCTCCTTTAACCACACACAGTTACCCTCCTCCAGTGACGGCTCATTCTTTCTCAACAAATCCTTTTGTAAACCTCAGAAAATCCTGCTTTCCAAAGTGCCTCCAGAACACATTTTCCACGAGTGTGTTTGGAGAAGCGTTTTAGGCCGGGCGGAATGCGGTCGTCAGATGCTTCTTTATGACATGAGCCACTTGGAGCACCGGCCCTCTGCTCCGGAGCCTCCTCCATGGTCTGCATCAGAAGCACAGACTTGGCCCAGGAAAGTAGCTGCTCTGAGATGTGAGCGAATAGGGGAGGGGAGTGTGTCAGGAGGGCAGGTCCCCCTGGCCCAGGGCCCAGTGTCTGACAGGCCGCCCGGTCCGTCTGGGCTGCATCTTTTTCTCCAAGGAAGCGTGGAGACTAGCTCTTTGTCCAGGAGCCATCCTGATGTGTGTGGGGCGGTGATGGTCCCAGCGCTGGGCATGGCCCCCGTCTCCACTGAGGTCCTGCCCATCTATCCTCACGCCTGCCTGCAGGGCCTCCAGGAGCCCGCATCCTTGCTGCCCACCCTCCTCGTGGTCCCTTCCCTGGAGTGCTCCGCCTCTCCTCCTCCCCTGTCTGGCCTGTGTCCATTCCTTCTCTTTTTCCGTCTCCTTCGTGAGGCCTCCTCGCCTCCTTGCCCTGAGGGCTCCATCCTTACCCTCTTCCCTTCTTCTCCCCCCACAGCCTCTGTGGCCACAGTCAGGTCGAGCCCCACTCTTTCTGTCCAGGCTGCTCTGATGCCTGAGCTCGGGACCCATGTTGTCCCCAGGATGCCTCCCCTGGCAAGACCTGCAGTCACACCAAACCAGCTCTTCCAACATGAGATGAGACCCCTGTCTTGAAGCCAGGAGCCCTGGCAGTGATGTGAACAGAATTTTATCTGGCCGCACCTCTTCCCTCCTCCCCAAACCAGCGTCCACCCCTCCAGAAGGTTGTTCTGACTCACAGTGCAAACTCCCTTTTCACCTTCTCAAAGCCGGTTTCCAGGTTCCCTTCTCAGTGTGGCTTCCTTTCTGACCTTTCCCACTACCAGGCATCTATGCTTTTACTGGTGCCAAATACACACGGTCATCCCCCAGCCCCATTCTCCAGGGTGCCCTCTATTCTCCTGGTGGGCTTCTAATCATCTTTCAAAGCCCCAAGCAGATGGCGCTACTTTGGAAAGCTTTCCTGGGGCCCTAGTAGAACCCATGGCCTCCTCCATCCCCAACCTGGGCTTCTGTTGCAGCATCCGCCCATGTGCCAGCATTACGTCCCCCTGAAGGCTCTGTGTACCTCCTGCAAGGACATTTCTCACTTCTCTGCTCTCTGTGGCCTCTCCCCGCTGTCTCACTCCAGCAGCAGGCATGTCCGGCCGGCCCAGCTTGGTAGCCGCCTGGAGAACGTTGCTGAAACCAAACCGAGGGCTGCAAGGCAGGGCCGCAGGCCAGGAACAGGGAGGACCCTTCTGGGAGCCAAAAGTTGTTTTCCACTGCGAACTGGGGACCACTGCCCTGGCGACTCTTGCAGCACCATCATGCTTTCGTTCTTTCTGCAGTTTTATTGTTTCCTCCCTCTCCATCCGAGTTGCAGGCAAAAGGGGAAAAAGTCATGGTCAGCGTGGGGCCCGGCTGGTTGGAACATGAGACAGAGGACGAGAATGGTTGCATTTTTGTCTTTTTCTCTTGTTAAGTTACAAAAAAAAAAAAAAAGAGATAAATTCACACACTTTAACATTTACCCTCTCAAAGTGTACCATTCAATCTGTTTTTAAAAAACATTCACAAAGTTGTATGAATATCACCACTCTGATTCCAGAGCATTCTCATCTCCCCAAAAGAAAGCCATTAGCAATCACTCCTCAGTCATCGTTCTCTCCCTCTAACTTCCAACTACACCATCTTTAATGTATTTTTGACTTGAGATAGCATACCATTAAAAGCAAATTTTACCTGTAGAGAACTTAAGTTACATGTGGAAGGCCAGGTTCACAGACTTACTTCTAGCATGGTTAAGCTCCTGTGCCCAGGGGTGTGTGTCACAAGACTCAGTGTTTGCAGGTACATGAGTTTGTAACTGTCCCTGGCACAGAGGAAGTGCTGGAAACATTCTTGATAACCAGCTCCCTAAATGGCAGTGTTAGCAGGAGAGGCTGAGTTTCCAGGCTGGTTCCAGACTCACAGAATCTGAGTTTTCTCTAAAAGGATCTAATGGAAAATCCCATTTGTTCAACTGAGGCCAAGCACCAGATATGAAACACAAGAATGTCCTCAAGAAGGAGATGATTCCCTATTAAATATTGAAAAATATTCCTAACTTCCGTCCAGAGAGAAGTCATGGAAAAAGACCAATTTCCAGAAAAAATACAATCAAAAGTGGAGTCACAAGGTTTTACTGTGATGATTTCAAGTCGGTGAATTCTTTCCATTTGTTATTAACTGTATTCCCACCCGATGCCTCGGTATCATGGTGTTTATTTCCCTATCGACATTAATATTCATGAGGAACTCTGAATTTGCGGAGCAGTCCTGCAGTGGCAGAGATGACCCACTCTCTCCTTTTCAGGATAGAGAAGTTATAGCAATACAGGCATCTCATAAAAAGTACTTAGAACTAATTAAAAAAGTAATAAACTGCAATTTGGCTTTGACCTGAATTTCTTGATTGCTGACACGATGTGCTTTGTGAGAAGAGCTCACTCTGCAGACACTAAAAACATTATATAGCAAGAGACAGATTGGCAGGTGCTGTTGGGAAAGCAAAGCTGTGTCCGCGGGGCAGGTGAGCTAGCAGAGCTGGTGATGGAAGAGGGAGTGCTTATAATAGCCAGGGTCTGGACCCAGGTGAGAATCTGGGTCTTCCTAGAAGAGAGCTGGCAGGGTGGAGAAAGGTCCGAATGCAGGACAGAGAACCAAAAAATTCTAGTACCAAGGAGCTCAGAATGCAGACCCACCCAAGGGATCAGTTTCCTTTGGTGGGTGAAGGCCGTGACTTGGTCAGACTCTGTGGTTGCGGCGTCCTTCCCGGGGCCCAGGCGGTCTCAAGATCTCCAGCCTTTTCTGCCTCCTGGAGCCCTGTGATGTAGAAGCTGGCAGGGTGAGGGTGCGGGGGTGCGACCGCCTGCAGGGGCGAGTCTGGGAAGGGCACAGGACTGGTCTTTGCAGTGACAAGATTGTGAGTTTCATATTGTGTGGCCACTCTTCTCTGGGCCTGTTGCACTTCCGTCTCTAAGGAAGGTACGCAGGACTGATGTGGTGTGTCAGCAGTGGCCAGACTGGCGAGAAGTGATCTGTTGCTGGTTTCAGCACGTGGCCTCTGGAATAAGGCAGGTGTGGGCTGGAATCCCAGCGTCACCGCTTGTCAGTGTCATGGCCTTGGGATTGCTATCAACTCCTCGGGGACAGGGCTAATAATAAACATTTGCTATAGGGATGCTTACGGGGCTTCCCTGGTGGCTCAGATGGTCAAGAATCTGTCTGCAAAGCAGGAGATCTGGGTTCGATCCCTGGGTTGGGAAGATCCCCTGGAGGAGGACACGACAACCAACTCCAGTATTCTTGCCTGGAGAATCCCACGGACAGAGGAGCCTGGTCGGCTACAGTCCACGGGGTTGCAAAGATTCAACCCCATGACTGAGCAACTAACACTTTCATAGAGATGCACGAACTAATGCATGCAAAGCTCATCTATGGTTACAAGGGATGAAGCCTGGGGAAGGCAGCCTCACTGACTGCGTTGGCTGGTACAGTCCATTCAGCAGCCACAGCCTTCTGCTCGACCATTAGTTTCCCAGCCCCTACATCACTGTTCCTTAACTTAAAAAAAGGTTTTGTGTCACAGCTCCTTTCCAAAACCTGCTGAAAATTTTGCATGCTTTCCTCCTAAAATCTACTCATTTTGCAAGGAATTTCAGAGGGTTCACAGACACCCCAATTGAGAACCCCCGCTTTTGGGGCTGTTATTCTGTCACTGTGCCATTTGCATAAGTAATCCCACACAAATGCTTCAAAAATCTCGTCTGCAAAGCTGACTTCATTCACTGGATCTGCACCGCATCCTATTCGTTGGTTAATCTGCTATGTAGGACTGTGTCCCCTACTCAGTCTGGCAGCACCCTGGGACCCCTTCTGATCTTGCAAGGAACCCCACCGCTTGGACATTATGGGGACCTTTCATCTTTTTGTCCTGTTGAAGCCTTTCCTCCCACACGGAGGGCACGCTGTATCATTGTTCAGTCACTCAGTCTTGTCCGACTCTTCGCCGCCCCATGGACTGAAGCACACCAGGCTTCCCTGTCCTCACCCTCTCCTGGAGCTTGCTCAAACTCATGTGCATCGAGTCAGTGATGCCATCCAACCATCTCATCCTCTGTTGTCCCCTTCTTCTCCTGCCTTCAATCTTTCCCATCATCAGGGTCTTTTCCAATGTCAGTTCTTTGCATCAAAGTTTAATACAGAAGCGGCAAACCCTAGTATTGAATAAAAGCATAAAGAAATGAATTTAGCAGTGGGTCAGATTGGTAACCTTAATTGTACAGAAGAAAAGAATTAATTCAAGTAACTTTGAATGTTGCTAAGGAGATTTGCTATTGATAGCGGCTTGGCTGCCAAAACTCTGCAATTAAAAAACTGTATTTATTTATTTGGCTGTGTTGAGTCTCAGTTGTGGCATGCAGGGTCAGTAGTTGTAGCTCACAGGCTTGGTTGCCCCACAGCATGCGGTATCTTAGTTCCCTGATCAGGTATCAAACCCACAGTTCCCTGCATTGGGAGGCAGATTCTTAACCGCTGGACCACCAGGGAAGCCCCTGCAATTTCTAAGTTACTTTGTGAATATTGTAGGAGAGATCAAGTAAGTAAATGCATTCATCTCGCTGGGCTCCAGGGCACTCACTGTGGGAGGTGAGGAAGAACCATGGTATTGGGTTTGAATTAGAGGTATCAGACAGGAACACACGTGTATTGATTACCTGTCACCAGTGTGACAATAGAGTGTTAGTCACTCAGTCATGTCCGATTCTTTGTGACCTCTTGGACTGTAGCCCACCAGGCTCTTCTATCTGTGGAATTCTCCAGGCAAGAATACTATAGCATAAAGCCATTCCTTTCTCCAGGGGATCTTCCTGACCCAGAGATCAGGTCTCCTGCATTGCAGGAAGATTCTTTACCAATAGTGGCAAGATACAATGACATCCCAGGACCGGTGAACACACCTAGCACCCAGGCTTTGGTCTCTAAACACCTTCCCCAGTAAAGGGAACCAGGGATCTTTGGAGACATGCCTTATGCAGGCAGGGGAGGCACAGTTTGCCTCTGGAACATCTGATTTCAGAAACCTAGGGAGTGCCCCTGGGCTGAGGGGGAAATGACACAGGCGCTGGCTTGAAGGCCTCCCAGAGGACATGTCGTCCATCAGAAAAGATAACTAGGCCCTGCAACCAGTTCCCTTATGTAGCATTCCTCCGCAAAATGTTATAACCAGGTGACAATCTGCTTTCTGCAGATCCAGAAAGCCACGTGTTCTATAAAACACCTCGTCTAGACTGTTCTCTGTCATGAAAAACAGATGAGCAAAAGATGGGCAACCATTCTAAAGTAAAAGAAAGTGAAAAATACAGAAACAATAAAATGTAGTGAAAGAAGTTTACTTGGATCCTGGGGCAAAAGCTGAAACCTCTATAAAAGGCATTTGGGATGACGGGGGAGGTGTGCGGTGGACAGCCACGGGGAGGAGACGGTTAAACCCCGTTTCTCTTCTGCGGTACCACAAAGGCCTGCAGATGCCGGGGGACTCTGTTCTCAGGGCTGAGCACCCCTGCACGGGGTCACATGGCTCCCCCCTCCCACTCACCGGGGGGCCTGGAGACCAGTGAGGAAGGGTGTCACTCAGTGCGTTTGCTTCCAGCTTACTGAAGGGAGAGCGGGTCACTTCCCTGGGTGGGCTCCTGTGGCTGCAGTCCAGCTGCAATCCCTGGAATTCACGCAAGAAGATTTTACTGCTGTCTGAGCCCTCCCGGCCTGGCTACAAACTGTTTTTTGAACTTGTGGGTTTCTGACTCACATATGAGTGAGTCGTATTTTTCTTTTCTCCACAGCAAACATCCTTTGTTTCTCTGCTTCCTCTGTAGGGGTTGGATCAGGCGTGTCCGGATGAGGCTGAGATTCTGAATTCGCTTCTTAGGGTGGTGTGCATGCTTGTGCTCAGTCATGTTTGACTCTGTGCAACCCAGTGGACTTGTAGCCCACCAGGCTCCTCTGTCCATGGGCTTCTCTGGGCAAGAATTCTGGAGTGGGTGGCCATGCCCTCCATCCAGGGAATCCTCCTGACCCAGGGATCCAACCCATGACTCCTGCTTTGGCAGGAGAGTTCTTTACCACTTGAGCCACCTGGGAAGCCCATCTTAGGGCCATCTTAGCCATCTTAGGGTTGCTTCTTCCCTGAGAGGCTGTGGGCAGCCTTCTGTGGGAGGAAAAATACCTGGACGTCAGGAACGAGAATCTTAGTGAGTTTGGCTGGTGACCTGGGCAGAACACTGAACTCTCCCGGGAGTAGAAAGGGGGTGTTGGTTGTTCTGGACGGTCGCCTTGGTCCAGAGGACACAGTGCTTTGGGCGGCAAATCTCTGGATCACTAGTGGAACACTAAAACAACAAAAATCCAAACCACACAAACCCTCAGTTCTGTTCAGTCGCTCAGTCGTGTCCAACTCTTTGCGACCCCATGAATCGCAGCACGCCAGGCCTCCCTGTCCATCACCAACCGCTGGAGTCTACCCAAACCCATGTCCATTGAGTCGGTGATGCCATCCAACCATCTCATCCTCTGTCATTCCCTTCTCCTCCAGCCCTCAATCTTTCCCAGCATCAGGGTCTTTTCCAGTGAGTCAGCTCTTCCCATCAGGTGGCCAAAGGATTGGAGTTTCAGCTTCAACATCAGTCCTTCCAATGAACACCCAGGACTGATCTCCTTTAGGATGGACTGGTTGGATCTCCTTGCAGTCCAAACCCTACTACGTATAAAATAGATAACTAATGAGAACCTGCTGTACAGCACAGGGAGCTCTACTCAATGCCCTGGGGTGACAGAGAGGGGATATATGTACACGGACGGCTGACTCATGTTGCTGTACAACAGAAATGAACACAACGTTGAGCAACAATGAAACCCCAACGAACAGAACAAAACACTGTGCAAGCACATGGCTGCTCTCCCTCCTGGGGGCTCTCGTCCAGCAGGTCTGAACCCACATGTTCTGTTTAGAAAGTTTGTGGTGTCTGTTGGAGAGTCACTGGAGCAGAATGACGTCCAGCAGAGCTCGTTCCAGAGGCGGGGTGGTTCAGTGGCTTCCAAAACATCCCAGAGGAGCAGAAAAACAGGGCCGCAGAGATGGACCCAGCGCCAGGGCCACGTACATTCTTCCCGAGTGAGGCTGAGTCACAGCAGAGCTTCTGTTCTCCTCTGCTCACATCTGGTCCTCCAGATGCCGCCGCCCCCTCCACCCCTAGGGAGGAATGTTTTCATGCTCGCTGGCCGGCCCCGTGCCTTCCGAAGGGTCAGTTCAACCTGAGTGGAGCAGTGGAGGGAAACTAGACGGTGGGATGACAAATGGGTTTGATTGCAAACAAGCCGGTTTTCAGATGAGGAAGGGCTGGGTTGTGACAGCTCCGGCCACTCGGATTTCACGAGCAGCCTCTGGGTTGAGCTGAATCATACCCTTTCCAAGAAAAAGCCCAAGCCCGACCTATCACCATGCTTTCTGTGTGTTAAACACAAAGCTGATTCTGTTCAAAAATTTGAGAGAAAACAGACTTGGAAATGTCACAGGCCAGATTTCCTAGGGATTCCTCAGATTTTAGACCTCATTTCTTCTACAGCTCTAAAAGTTTAAAATTCTATAGCCCTAACAGTTGGAAGGTGGAAGTGAAAGTCACTCAGTCATGTCTGACTCTTTGTGATCCCATGAACTGTCCATGGGCCATGGAATTCTCCAGGCCAGAATACTGGAGTGGGTAGCCTTTTCCTTCTCCAGGGGATCTTCCCAACCCAGGGATCGAACCCAGGTCTCCCACATTGCAGGCAGATTCTTTACCAGCTGAGCCACAAGGGAAGCCCTAACAGTTAGGACACATCAATTAAGTACCTAGCTGTCCCCAGCCGAGCTTCTCAAATAGATGCCTAGCATCTTTTCCCTGGGCTCTTATTTGAGAAGACCAAGTCAAGGTCAAAGGCAAGGGAGTCAACACTTGCCTGGGTCCCATGTTCCGATGCTTCCAGGACCCTCTGGCCATCGCTGGCTCCCATGGCCTTGGAGATCACCTTTCTGGCCGCTTGCTCTCCTGAATGACACAACCCAGCCCACCTGGGCCCTCCAGGATCTTTCTAACTCCCTTGCCCCTAAGACTCAGTCCTCCCAGATCAACCCACAGCCTCTATTCACCGCCCTGAGAAAGCACAGCAAAAGACTTCATTAAATGCTAACAAAGTAGATGTAGTGAGTTGAACAGGGGGCTTCCAAAAAGGTGTGTCCATATCAGAATCCCTGGGACCCCTGTGAATATTAATTTAATTAAAATGTATAATTTAAAAGTTCATGGCAGATCTTTGTGGGTGTCACTAAGAAAGGCATTCTGAGTGAGGAATTCATCCTAGACTATCCCGTGGGCACTAAAGCCAATGGCAAGTTTCCTCATAAGAGACACAGAGGGAGAGGCAGAGACTGGAGGGATGCAGACATGAGCCAGGGACGCCAGGAGTCCCCGAGGATGGAAGAGGCAGGGGGGGGCCCCCTGGACCTTGGTTTCAGGGATCTGTTCTCCAGAGCTGTGAGTTCTGTGGCTTAAAGCCACTCAGTTTGTGGTGATTTGCGATGGCAGGCACAGAAAGCTCAGACAGACAGACAGACAGACACCCCCTAGCAAGGGAGCTATAAATGCAGAGGCGGGACTCTGCAGGCCACAGGGCAGCTAAAGAGCAGCTGGGACTCTGGCTGCAGCACAGAGGCAGGACCGTCTCCTCCTTCGACCCTGCACCTCTCCTCCATCCAGGCCCTCGGCGTCTGCCCTGCGGGCGTCCACCCACCAGCCGTGGTCTCCATGTCACTGACCCCGGACGTCCGGCTCTCAGTTCTGTGCCCCGACAGAAGGGCTGCACACCCGACCTGCACGAAGTCCGCTGCCCGCACACGTGGGGCAGGCCAGCTCTGTCCTCTTGGCTGAAGGCCACGCCCTTCCCCTGGCTCCTCCCACTGCTCCCTGCAGTTGGCTCTGCTGCTCTGGTCTGCTCCCCGCCCCCTAGCATCCAGGCCGCCCTCAGGGTCCAGACTAATTCAGTGTCAGTCTGATCATGTTGTCTCACTGACTGCACGTCCCTCTAACTCAGTTGTAGACTGAGACTTTTTATTTTTTATTTTTCTTGAAATATATTCTGTGAATCCTCCCTTTACCATTTGGATTAAAAAATATTTTAAAAAGAAATATAGTTGATTTACAATATTATGTTATTTTCAGGTATACAGCAAAGCGACTCAGTTATATATATATATATATATATATATATATATATACACACATATACACAGTTTTTTATATATATATAAGGGCTTCCCAGGTGGCGCTAGTGGTAAAGAACTTGCCTGCCAGTGTAGGAGATGTGAGAGACACGAGTTCAATCCCTGGTTGAGAAGAGTCCCCAGAGAAGGGCATGGCAACCCACTTCAGTATTCTTGCCTACAGAATCCCTTGGACAGAAGAGCTTGATGGGCTATAGTCCATGGGGTCGCAAACAGTCATGACTGAAGCAAGTTAGCGCATACGCACACGCTATACAGCAGGTCCTTGCTGTTCATCTATTTTGTAGATAGTGGAGTATATCTGTTAATCCCAAACTCCTAATTTATCCCTCCCCCATTTGGATTTTAAAGATAATTTGAGCCATTTTGGATTTTAATGAGGAGAATCTTGATTTTTTTCTCACCCTCCTTTTGTGTGCATGTGTTAACTTTGAGACATTAATGATCTTACAGTGTAGGCTGGTGCCAGCTTTTCCTTTCTCATATAAGAGCTTTCAGCACATTAACACTGCTAATAATACATTATTAATGTTCTGAGAGTAAAGAGTCTAAATGTACTGTGTGTCACTTTTCACTGTGACCATTCATGCGATCTAGAATACAGATCTAATGTTTAGGTCATGCGTGTTGTCAGGCTTGCATCTCAACCGACAGAATTTGACATTTCCTGAAATGGTGTCTTCTTTCAGTTTGACTTCTGATAAGAGAGTTCATAGAAAACAAATCTTGATAAAGAAATAGAGAGAGGTAGATAACTCATGACGTCATGAGGATGTGAAGTCATGAGATAGCTCATGACCTCGTGACCTCATGAGGACGCAGGTAACAAGTGGCCACCTCTTTTCCGCCTTCACATCAGCCCCTCCCACGACCGTTAATGGAGAAGAGCATCCTGGGGTTCTCTCCTTCACTGCTGCTTTGGAACCGTGTATGAAGTCTTGTTTGCGGCAGGATAAATCAGCGTTGGCCCCGTGATGCCCCTGCTGTCCCTGGAGCAACGAGCATGCCTTTCATTCCAGCCCGAAGTGTATCTTCTGATTTTCTGCATACGTTGCATGCAGGCTTTCATCCCCTTCCCTCCGTCGTGGTGGAATGCGCCAGTCACGGACTCTGGCCAGGAGGGTCAGATGGGCCACCTGTTGGACATACTGCTTTTGTCAAAACATAACCAGAAAGAAAATGATTGAAAGGAGGCAGACAACAATTCATTACTAATTATACAGCAGGGCCATCTTGGCCTCAGATGTAGAGTTCCAGTTAAGTATATTTGGAAACTAAGCAGTATTTTTAAAAAGTTTATGTTTACACACTGGACATAGTTCACACGTTCTGTGAGACTTCAGAGTTATAAGCCACCAAGGAGACAGCATGAGAGACCCAAAATAAATTCACTTTGCATCATGGTTAGCTTCACTTTCAAAATAAAATCTCCCCAGTCATGATGTCACTTAATTACTAATTAAAGCAATCAGAGTCTCATCTTGTAATGTTCTAAAATACTTATGATTAGAACGCAGAAGTTTACGGAATTCACCAGATGCCTCTGGGCTGACTCAAGAGTCCTGAAATCAACCACCAGAGCTGTCCATGGAGGTAAACAGAGGTCAGCTAATGACAGATCCCTTGAGTGTCTGTTGGAGACAGGCTGCTGGGGGCAACCTCGAAAACAAACATTTCCTTTCCTCCTGACCCTTCCCTTATTTTCTGACTCACCCCTACCCATGGTTAGGGAATTTTGCTAATATGAGGAGTTTGTGATTTGTTTATTCATTTTATTTTTTTTCCACTGTAGCTTTGAGAAAACTCAGAGCTAAGTGCAGTGATCATGGGTAATAATTATTTCACAACAGCTTCCTCTGCTCCTTGAAGATGGTCTCTCTTCTGCCTTGACCTTTAATTCTACGTTACATCCTACAAGTGTCGGGGATACCAGGGCCCAGCTGGGGATTGGCCTTCATGCTCAGAAAGCAGGGACGTTTGAATGATTGTGCTGGTGGGGAAAAGTTTAGAGGAAGGAGGGGTTGTGCGGTGAATATTATTGCCAAGTCCCCCCAGGAGCATCTCCAGTTCTTCCAGCACGTCTTCCCCATTCCCACAGTACCCCTTTGTCTCCTCCACCCAGCCGCCTGTACTGCTACCCCTCAGGATTCCATGCGGAGACAGAGAGGGCCCTCCCACCAAGGGGCCATCTTGCCTCCCTGATGAACCCTGGCTGATCTGGACTAGGGCTGAAACCTAAAATAATGTGTGGTTTTATTACCAAATTCTTCAGCAGTTTTATATGTATTCATAGTGGAAGATAAGGTGAGTAAAATAACCCCTTGCCCATAATTTTTTCTGAAACATCTGTTTTCAAAATATTGTTTTACCCAGAGGGTGCCACTTTCAAATAGTTGAAGCAACTTCTAAAAGCACCAGGCTGTCGAACTCGAGTTTAATGCATGAACTGTACTATAATCCTGCAAAGAAGATCCCTTCTATTGCAGTTCATTGCTTAACGTCTGTGTTTCTTAAGCAGTTTTTCCCATGTGGTCCAGAACGACTTGCTTGAGAATCATCTAGACATCTGTGGACTTACATCTCTGGACTTACTCCAGACCTACTCAATTAGAAATTCTCCAGGTAGAACTTGAGTTTAACAGGCTTCATAAAGATATTTAGGCAACATAAAGTTTGGGACCTGCTACATTAGGGGTCGGTAAACACTTTCTAAGAAGAGCTGGGTAGTCAATATTTCAGGATTTGTGGACACAGGTCTCTGTGACAACTAACCAACTCTGCTACAGACGATGCACTGGTGGATGGCCATTGGCTGTGTTCCCATAAAATTTATTTACATAAATAAGTGGTGGGCTGTGTTTGGCCCTCACACTGTAGTTCGTCAGCCCTGGCAGTAGACGGTGAGTTTAGAGAGTGGAAACTGTATTTATCTCCTTTGCTACCACACAGGATCAAGTGAAGGCTATATCATAAAGCAGTCACTTGGTGAAGACAGATTGCGTATATAAACGAACAGATGCTTACAGAGGACGCTGACTTTTAAGGTTATTTTTGAATTCATACAAAGTACAAATGATCTTTGTTATTGAACTTAACATTTGGCTGCCCATCACTCAAGAATCCAATACTGAGAGGCAAGTGCTCTGTAAAAGGAAAGAAAGCTTTAGTAAGGAAGCTGGCAATCCTGGGGAGAAGGCGGACTCACATTCCAAAGAATCAATTCCTCACTGCCAATGAAGGGGCAAGAGCTTTTAAAGGGGAGTTTCAGGGGTGTATGGGGGAGGGGGCGATGTGCAGAGCAGCTCTGGAAACTGGCCATGCAGTGGTTTGATCAGCAACATCTTAACTGTTTTAAGTACAATCTTCAACCCTGGGGTCAGTTTGTTCCCATTTCCTTGAGGCCAGTTCATGGAACTGTGCAAGATGGAGCAGTTTATGTCACGGCTCCAGTCTAGTCATCATGTAATTAACATCTCCCACCTGATGGGGGTTTCAGTATTTAAAGGATGTGGCTCAGACTAATATCTATAGCCCTTGAGGAGGAACTAAATGTCCTTGACTTTGCTTAATGGTTAAACTATCATTATTTTGTCTTGACTGTTTTCTTTTGTTTCTGCATTTTCTAATTTCTCTGATTAAATTTATTCATTGACTAAATTACTCTGATTAAATTTATTCTTTGGCTCTTTTCGTACAGACATGAAGCAGGCGGAGGGCATGGGGTCTGTCATGGGAAGGTCCCATAGGGTCCTGCTCCATTACATTTTTGGACTACAGTTCTGTGGGTTTTGGCAAATGCACACGGTCATGTGACCACTGTTAAAATCAGGGTATAGACAGTTACAACCTACCCCAAAGTCCCTCTAGCTGCCCTTAGTCAAACTGACCTGTTCTCTCTCCCTATATTAGGCCTTTGTCAGAGGTGAAATTAATAGCATACTATAGTAGATAGTTCTCTGGTCTGGCTTGTTTCACTTTGCACAGAGTATCTAAGATTCACGTGTGTGGCTACTTGAATCAACGGTCTGTCCTTTGAGGGCTGAACAGTATCCACTGTACGTTTGTGCCACAGTTTATCCACTTCCCAGCTGAGAGAAATTTTGGTTGTTTCCAGTTTTTGGCAATCAGGAATAAAACTATTATAAAAATTCCTGTGGACATACATTTTCGTATCTCTTGGGTAAGAACCTAGGAGACAGTTGCTGAGTTCCAAAGGAAGTGTATTTTTAACTTTATTAAGAACTGTCAAGCTGCTCTTCGAAAGTTGGCCTATTTGCATTTCTACAAACTACATATGTTCATGCTCAGCTGCACAGCGTTGTCTGACTCTTTGCCACACTGTGGAGACTGCAGCCCCCCAGGCCTTCTGTCCATGGGATTTTCCAGGCAGGAATAGCAGAGTGGGTTGCCATATCCTCCTCCAGGGGATCTTCCTGACCCAGGGATCAAACCTATGTCTCTTGTGTCTCCTGCATTGGCAGGTGGATTCTTTACCACTGAGCCACCAGGCAGAGTTCCAATTATTCCATATTTGTGCAAACACTTGGTATTGTTGGGTTTTTAACAATTTGCAGTCATTTCTTAAGTGTTAGTGGTATCTCGTGGTTTTAATTTGTGTTTTCTTAGTGAGTAATGATGTCGAGCATCTTCTCATGTGCTTCTTTGATACCTGTATATTTTTTCTGTCCGTGTTTTAAAAATTAGGGAAGAGGGATGAATTGGGAGATTGAGACTGACGTATGTATTCCCCATGTGGGAAAATAATCTAAAAAAAGAGTGGATGTATGTACATGTATAACTGATTCACTTAGCTGTAACTCTTGACACTAATGCAATGCTGTAAATCCACTATACTCCAATAAAAAATGTAAAAATTGGGTTTTGTTGTTGTTGTTGTTTTGAGACTTATTTATATATTCTTAATGCAAGTTTATGGTCAGTTACATGATTTGCAAATATGTTCCGTCAGCTGGCGGCTTGTCTTCTTGCTCTCTGTTACAGAACAGCTGTTTTGAAATTCTGATGGCATCAAATTGATCCATTTTTTTCTTTTATGAATTCTGCTTTCATTGTCTTTTCTAGGAATTCTTTTCCTAACAGGAGGTCACCGGTTTTTTCCCTATGCTTCTTCTAAAAGCTCTATAGTGTTACATGATATGTTTAGGCCTCTGGTTCACTGAATTAAACTTCATGTATGGAGGGAAGTATAGGTCTAGGTTTATTTTTCCAACATAATTCATTGATAAGACTATCCTTTCTTCTTTGAATTGTCTTTGTACATTTGTTGAAACTCAGTCGACCATGTTTGTAGGGCTCTATTTCTGCATCTCTGTTCTGTTCCATTGATCCTTGTGCCCGTTTATTTTTATCTCTCTTGCATCCCTGATATTAATAATCTGTGTTTTCTCTCTTCTTCTCTTTATTAGTCTCTCTAGAAGTCTGTTAACTTCATTGGTATTCCCAAAGAACCAATTTTTAGCTTCACCACTTCCTATTCTGAATTTTACTATTATTTTCCTATTTTAAGTGTCATTAATTTATGCTCTAATTTTTATTTTTTCCTTCCTCTGCTTGCATTTAGGTCAAATTTGCTCTTCTTTCTTTTGTTTTCCTAGGGTGAAACTTTAGATTATTGAATTTAAATACATTTATCTAAAATGTGCGTTTAATGCTGTAAGTTTCCCTCCAAGCACTGAATTCACTGAATCCATTTTTGTCTCATTTTCACTTAGCTAAGCATACATTATATTAACTTCCTTTAGAGTTCTTATTTAACACACGGATTCCTTAGAAATGTATTGCGTAATCTCTAAACACTTGGGGATTTCCCAGCTATCTTTCTTGTTAATTTTCAGTTTCATTTGTTATGGTCTGAGAATGTACTTTGTACCATTTTTATTTTTAAAAGAAATTGCTAAGGTATGTTTTATGCCTTAGAATGTAGTCTATCTTAGTGAATGTTCCAAGTGCCCTCGAAAACAATGGATATTCTGCTCATGTTGGGTGTCAATTAGGACAAATTAATTGCTACTGCTCTTCAGGTCATCTATTTCCTCACTCATTTTCTGTTTGTTTTCTCAGTTATAATACTTACAGAGGAATGTTGAAGTCTCCACCTATACTTGTGTATTTATCAATATCTCCTTTCAGTTCTGCAAGCTTTTGCTTCATGTAATTCGGTGTCCTGTTTTTAGGTGTGTACATGTTTAGGATTGCTGTCTTCTATGAGAATTAATCACTTATCATTATGCAATGGACCTCTTTATCTCTTATCATGTTCCTTGTTCTGAAATCTACTCTGTACAGGGTTAGTATGGCTCCTCTAGCTTTCTTTTGGGCTTCCCTGGTGGCTCAGATGGTAAAGAATCTGCCTGCAAAGCAGGGAACCTGGGTTTGATTCCTGGGTTGGGAAGATCCTCTGGAGGAGGGCATGGCAACACACTCCAGTATTCTTGCCTGGAAAACTCCATGGATAGAGGAGCCTGGTGGGCTGCAGTCCATCCATGGGGTCTCAAAGAACTGGACACAATTAAGCGATTAAGCATACCAGCTTTCTTTAGATGAGTATTTGCATAATATTATCTTCCTTTGTCCCTTAACTCTTGATGTAGCTGTCTTTAACTTAAAACAAGTTTCTTGGGAATAGCATATAGTTGAATCTTTTCATCTCTTTTTAACCCAATTTGACCATTTCTGATTTTTAGCTGTTGTGTCTAAACCATTTGTGTTTAAAGTGATTGTTCACACAGAGGCCTGCCTTGCTTTGGACAGTAGTGTGGACTGTGGAACTAAATGTGGAAGATGAAACAACACAAAGAGATCTTAGTAATCCACGGAAAAATTCATATGGTTTCATAACCTTTACTCTTTCATAAGTGTCCTGCTATTGATTACAAAAATACAGAAAAATGAAAAAATTGTGCAACTATTATTTATTTAGAATACTATCATTCAAGACATTAGGATGTGCACACACGCTCAGCTGTGTTCGACGAGGTGCAGCCTCATGGACTGCAGCCCACCAGGCTCCTCTGTCCATGGAATTTTCCAGGCAAGAATACTGGAGTGGGTCACCACTTCCTTTTCATACTGTTCCTTGGAAGGACTGATGCTGCAGCTGAAGCTCCAATACTTTGGCCACCTGATGCAAAGAACTGACTCATTTGAAACGACCCTGATGCTGGGAAAGATTGAAGACGGAAGGAGAAGAGGATGACAGAGGCTGAGATGATTGGATGGCATAACCGACTTGATGGATATGAGTTTGAACAAACTCCAGGAGTTGGTGATGGACAGGGAAGCCTGGGGGGCTGTAGTCCATGGGGTCGCAAAGAATCGGACACGACTGAGCAACTGAACTGAACTGAACTGAACAGCCATTTCCTACTCCAGGGGATATTCCCAACCCAGGGATCGAACTCAAGTCTCTTTCATCTCCTGTATTGGCAGGCAGATTCTCTACCACTGCACCACTTGGGAATTCCCTAAAAGCATTAGAAACATTGAGAATTAAAGTTTTCATTATTGGTAAAATACTACCAACAGCGAGTGTACAGTGCTTGCCTTCTGCTCATTACGTAAGTAGCAGTACATGCTGGACATCTTTTCCATGCTTCTGTAAATCGTCATACTTCTTTCTAAATTTTGATCAGCCTACAACATTTTGTCCTTTGCTCTTATAACATCATGAAATATCTCTGAGAATTCCTTTAATGTGAAATTTTGTCAGGTATCACTAACACTGGAAAGCTTCCTCCTTTTTGTCAGAACCATTGTCCTCATTTACATTGATAAGCGTGCCTTTCCTATGTTCCTCTGGTTGCTTTTGTCTTCTGAAAGGTGGTAGTGGCCTCCCCGGGTCACCTATTTCTTCTGTAAATCCATTTGTGTCCAACGGGAATTTTTCTTGCACATCATCACTTTTCATTTACTTGATGCAATTTCATGTACCTTGACCCGTTTCCTCTTCAGTTGTCTACTCTTTGTGAATATCACGTGGTTTTATGACCGGGAGGCAAGGAGGAAACAAGACGACAGGCTTGGCTCTCTGTGAAGGGACTGAAAATAAGTGTGCTGTGACCCCTCCCCCGCTCAGCAGACTGTAAAAGAATGATGGGTTGGTGGCTGGTCTGACGCACAGTTTTGTGTCTGTGGACCAAAAGCCAAGAGTGGAGTCTGCTTTAGGCCATTTCTTACAGTCAGTGCTCTGTGGTACCTGAAGGGCGAACGGTGTCATTGGGGCATCAACTAACTAGAGTATCCTTGTCTCCCCTCTTGGCTTTTACCTCCTCAGTTGGCTCTGACAAAAACCCAGCTGTGACAACTAT
The DNA here is from genome assembly GCF_055505025.1 of Bos grunniens. Lineage (NCBI taxonomy): Eukaryota > Metazoa > Chordata > Mammalia > Artiodactyla > Bovidae > Bos > Bos grunniens. The sequence continues at coordinate 5,278,754 of NC_141167.1, read as the reverse complement.
TTGTAACTGGAGGCCTCACCGGGAGGAAAGGAATGGGGAAGGTGCCCTGTTCCTAGATGGATGGGACCCTGCTGTGTTCTCCAGAAACGCCCTGCCCAGGAGCAAGTCTTTTGTTTTGTAGGGAGGACGCTCTTGGTTGGGTTACACAATGATTACCCCTTTCCTTCCTTCTGTCAGGACAATGGGAGGAGGAGGTACCCTCTACATTCACCCCGATTTTCTCCGTGGGAGTGTGTTGGAGTTCCTGGAGGAAAAGTCTGCAGAGGTGAGGGGTCCCTGCAGGACTCCAGCCCCCAGGAGCTTCTCACGTGTCACACCACACACAGATGCCAGCAGTTTATCAGAATTCCCACCTTAATGTTCTCACCGGCTTGTGGCGTCTGATGGTGTCTGCTCCAGGTTAGCAAATCTCCCCTGTATCTCCCCTGAAAGCCCATTTCTTCAGATTTACGGATGGTGGTTTGTCCAGAGCCTCAGTTCTCTGATAGATCCAAGAAAAGCTGTTCCTGCAGCTTTTCTTAGTATAAGGATGAGAATGCTGACTTCCAAGCACTTTAGGTGTCTGAGCTGAAACTGGAAGTCCAGCAAAGCCGTGTTGGGGTTTCCTTCTTGACTTTCTAGCTGTGAGGCTCACAGAGATGGGGGAGGCCTCCAGGGGAAAGACATTTACTGCAGGTCAGAACAGCCTGGATCCCATCAGACCCAGACAGTTTTGGAGGGTTTGGGAGTCATTCCAAGGGGATGGTCTGGTAGCACCCACAGGACCCTGAAGTCAGAGGACAGGACCCCGATGGAAAGAGTAGACTCATCCTCCAAGTTACTGGATGTTTTTTGAAATTCAGACACTGTGCCCTGTCCTCTACATGGATGAGGCAGGTATGATGACCCCAAGTCCAAGTTCACCTGCTCTGTTAAGCCCCTGCGAAGACCCAGCCTCTTTGCACCTGACCACGACCACCTTTCCCAAAGTGCACTCTGAGTGCTGGCTCTGTGACATGTTAATCAGAGTCATGGGAAGTTGGAGCAGAGGAGGTGCCATAGGGAAACTAGTTTGGGAAACTGATTGCCACTTAGGAGAATTCTGACTCCGAGGTGCTGATTCTCGTACAGAGCTTGATTCTTGACTGAAGGAGGAAGGTGGCAGAGCTCCTGGGGGAAGATCTCCTATGAGCCATTCCTGTGGGACCAAGCGGAACAAACTGATTGGAAACAGACCACCTGGGAGGTGAGGGAAAGGGGTTCTGAAGACAGGAAACTTGCAGCCGAGCTAAATTTTTAAAAATCCTGATGGAGAAAGAATCCAAGTGTACACTAGACTAGCTGAAGCAGATGAAATAATTAATGCCCTTAGACATCACACCAGAAGCCTCCAGCTCGGGAAAGCTTCCCCACAGTCAGACAGAGGAGGTTGTGGACCCCAGGGAAAATGCCACACCCTCCCAGCCTGCATCAGGGGAAAGCAGGCACGTTTGCCAAATTCCCGACTTAGAGACAGTTTACCCCGTCACGGTTCAGGAGATGCTTTCCAAGTATATGACACGATCCGTCACACGTGTGCAGCAGTCCCATCTGACACCTGGAACGTACAAGCCAAATTTCTTGCAGGAAAATTTGAAAGAGTCACTGGCTGACATCCAAGCAGCTAATTCTCCAGGAAAGAAGAGCTCGTGATAATGAGCTGAGCGTTCTTTTGGCTGAGAGACACTGGCACAAATTAAAAAATGAGCGCTTATCAGAGACCAAAAATATCGAGAAGCCTTTTAAAGGTTTCCAAAATATCCTTTTGTTTCTGATGTTGCACATGGGGAGTTTGGCAGACGCCTGCAAGGATAACCCCCATGAGGGCTCCAGGGTCCAGAGGTCTGAGCCTCTGATGGTCGGCCCATCCCCACGTGGCAGCTCCTCATTGAGTACGAGAAGGCGGGGCTGGGTTTGCTCCAACCCTCCCACCTTCAGAGGGAGCCTCTGGCCTGGGCTCCATCCTCCCCCGTCTGATGTCCCTGGGGCAGCTCCTGGAGGACTCTTTGCCTTGCCCCTCTCCCCAGCCGGCCTTAGATTCCCAAACAGAGGAAGAGACTGCCCGGGAGGGGTCCTCATGGGCACTCCCCCTCCAGGCTCATCCTCCACCAAGAGCGAGGGTCTACATGTCTGCACCATGTCTACACATAGACACAACACGTCTACACCGAGCCCTCTCCACACAGCGGAAGGTGAAAGCAGAAGTGAGTAGCTTCCTTCCAGTGAGGCTGCTTCTGCGGATCCAGAACCACAGCGACAGGCTTTTCTCTCTACTCAAATAATTTTTTTCTTTTCCGTTTGCCTTTTATTGCTGTTAGTTTTTATTGGCCCAGATGGAAACTTGATAGGGTTTTATTATTCTTAGATAATGTTTTATAACTATAGTTTATATAAATCTGACTCATATAAGTTTATTGATTGAATTATATTTGTAACGAGTGTGTTATAGTGTCTTTATTGTTGTTCACAAATCATCCAAAAAGATGGCAACAATTTTATTTTGTCTTTTTCCTAAAATAAGTTAGAAATTTTTCTCTTTTGCTCTTACTGCTGTTGCTTAGGTAAATATACAATGATTCAAATGGAGACTTGCTAGCAAAATGTTTAGGACAGCGTTTTATAAATCTACATGTAAATGTGGATCTCATTCAATTTTTTGTTTCCGTCTTCTGTTAACAGTAGTATTCTTGTTATTACTCTTTCACAATACTGTCTACTGATTCGGAAACTGTAAATTCTGATCTCTCTTCTCAAGCAATGTTGAAATTTCTCTCATTTGATGTTGCTGCTGGAGTTAAGTGATGACACAAGGGTCCCAACGGCAGCTCAATACAATTATAATTCTTTGGAGAGCATTGTATAAATGGAGCTTATGTAAAACTGCATTTCCTGCGTGCCTGGCTCCCTTTCCTCTCTCTGCCTGGAGGAAGGGCAGCCCTTCTGTCTCTGCTGCTCACTGAAGCCCATGCATGAGCTGCAGAGCGAGTTTCCCATGAGCTGTCTCCCAGTCAGGTGATTGGAGCCCACCGCTTGTTTTTTTACCAAGCGGTGAACTTACCCTGCTGCTGTGCTTCACTCACTCAGGCGTGGCTGACTCTTTGCGATCCCGTGGACTGAGATATGCCAGGCTTCCCTGTCCTTAGTGAAATAAAGTTTGGTCTGAAAAATGTAGTTTTGGAGGGACTTCCCTTGCAGCCCAATGGTTAAGACTTCATGCTTTCACTGAAAGGGGCATGGGTTTGAACCCTGATTGGGGAACTAACACGTGCCACGTGGTATGGCAAATATATAGATTTGAAACTTATGCAGTTTCTTACAGTCAGTGTTCTGTGGCACCCGAAGGTTGAACGGTGTCGTTTGGGGGCATACACACACACACACACACACACACACACACACACACACACATTGTTTTGGAAACACTGACCATGGCCAGAGACCCCTTACCTCCATGTTCATCCTCAGTGTTGGCGTGTAGAGGAGGGAGGTTTTCCGGAGGACCCTACAGAGGGTTTCTGCTCCCTTCACCAATTTCACCATGAAAACTGAGGAAGAGCTACCTGAAAGAGCCCCCAGTGGTCAAAGCTAGAACAACTTTGGCAACGAGAGAGAGAGCACAGTACTGGATTAAAACCCACAGCATCAAATACACATGCAGGGCACCCCTCACACATCCCACAGAGATGGGACAAAGGAAGGGGAGAAGTGACCGGCCCTCCTTGCAGAAGAATTCCGGGCCACCTGGGCAGGACTCCTTGCTCCAGGAAGGGGACTGTGAAGTCCTCTACCTTCACATGTGAGTGGATTTAATGACTAGCTTCCAAAAAAAGAAGTATGAAGATGGAAGAATCCTCGCACCACAGTGAAGAGGCCTCACAGAGAACACGTTAGCCAAGGGACTGAGGTTAAGACCTCCCAGGATGAGTTGCTCTGATGTCATGTCCCCCCTCGTATGAGAAGGTCACTGCATCTCTGTGGTTTCTTCCAAGGATCATCACAAGAAAACACCCAGATTGAGGGGCGCTGTGGGGGGGACCAGTATCCTCCTGTCCACGAGATGATGATAAAAAGGACACGCTGAGAAACGTATAAAGCAGAGATGGCTAAGGAGTCCAGCTGAGAGTGACATACCAGTGCTCAGTGCTCATTTCTCAGTTTTGAGGAAGGCACCCTAGTTGTGTAAGATGTGAACACTGGGGAAACCGGGTGACGTGATACAGGAACCCTCAGCCCTGCCTTTGCACCTTTTCTGTAAATCTAGAATTATTCCAAAATTAACAGCTTATTAAACTTCTAAGCCACCCTCATCCTGCTCCTCTTGCTAAATTCAACATAACCCTGGACAGCCAACTGAAGACAGTCCCAAGATTGCTCTGAATGGCTAAACGACTGGCTAAGGACCTCAGGCCTCAGGAACAGCAGGGCAGAAGCCCCCAGGCCCCTCTTTTTATGTTCCGTATACTGTAGAGTGGGCGCTGGATGAGCCTGAAACCTAGGACTTCCAACAGGAGCAGACAACAAAAGCCCCAAGAAAATCCCAGGCTTTCTGGCCAAGAGACAAGCAAAGGGACATCCCAGTAGGATGGAGAGGTTTGGCAGCAACCCCAGCCCACCCCAACCTAAAGCCACGACACCTCCTCCTTGTCCCACCCCATGGTGCTGTCAGCGCACCTGTGCCGAGTGTGGACACCCACCCTGGCCCCCCACCTCTCGTACCTCTGAGGACCCAGAGAAGATCCCCCCTTCCCCGCTGACCCAGTGTCAGGACAGACAGAGAGGGGAGTCTGGGCTTCCTCCCTCCGAACTTAGAGTGAGGGAGACTCCAAGATGGAACAGAGCTGAAGAAAGGGGCTCTCTCAATTTCCTTAGAAAGTCCTGGGCAAACTCCCTGGCCACCTTAAACCTGCAACTGACCTGCATGAACACACCAGGTCTCAGAGCCGGACTGCAGCATGGAAAACCAGCCAGGCTCTCCAAGCAGCCTCTGAGCTGCACAAAGAGTTGACCGAATGGCACAGCAAGGGCCCTAATTCAGACTGTCACTGGACCTGCAACCCACAAAGGTCAGCCAGGCTCTGTGTGGCAACCCTAGACTGAGTGACTACTGCGAGAGCAGGAGCTTCATCAGGAATCCAAAAGCCTAATGCACTACCCCAAGGTCCGGGGCGCGGTGGAAAATCACTGGTCAGATCAAGGGGGGCCCTGGAATGACACACCCAGCGTTTGCACTGTGCAGTCTTACACGGTGATACAAATGGTCCTGAGAAAGGGCATCTGTACTTCAGGGCTTCTAAGGTTCCCAGTGTTTCTAAAGAGCTTGTCTTTGAGCACTTGCTTTGCGTGGGTGTGGGGTAGAGACCCTCACCGGCTGCCTGCAGGAAAACATTGAGAGGTGTAGGCTCAGAGGACTGGGGAAGGGGGAGGAGGGCCTGCAGGTGCAGGGAGGGGGTGTCAGACCCGCCCTCCTGCCGTGTTTGGCTGGGTGCCCACACCACCACTTCCAACAGCACAGAAATAAGAATACGGCTTTTCCTGAGATTCATCGCACAAGTGACTATTTCCCATTGAAAACGCTCTTGACTTGTGTTCATGGCCAAGAACAACAAACAGACATTTTATCATCACCTGGATATCTCTTTTGAATTGGAGGAGCGAGGAAGGATTTGTTATTCCTAAAGAACTAAATTCATAGAGCACTGTGTTACAGTTTTAAATTTCATGACAGAATAGAGCCAGAACGCCTTCATCTCTTGTCTAAAACCTACAGTGTTCGCTTCTCTGACCTGGAACGTCCATTCTGTGCTGCTGTTTTGACCTTGCCTAAGCTTTGCTTTTGGCGTGCTGCAGTCCATGGGATCGCAGAGTCAGACACGACTGAGCAACTGAACGACAAAGCTTTACTCAAGGAAAGGGCTACTTGAGAGTCAAAATCCTGTCCATCCTTCATTTTAGAATAAGCAAACCAACCAAACACTTGTAGATCATCAGAAAGCAAAATGCCTTGATCATACGACCTCACCTGTCCATCCCCCCACCCCAAACGTTTCCAATTCATTGTGAAGACAGAGAGGCAATGCAGGTAGTGTGGAAATGGAGCGCACCTTCCCCTTTAGATCGCCTAAGGTCGGTTAGTGCCCTTTACAGTTTACCAAGCACTGTTACTGTTGGCAGCTTCCTGTTTGAACCTGGTACTAGTCCTAACCCGTTGGATTTGCAGACAGAGTTTTCTTATCACATCACTCATAGGAAAGTGCTTTCCTTCATTAGGCAAGTGTTAAGTCCTTGGGTTTAGTGCCAGGAGAACTTTCCAGATGTATTTGCATGGAACGTTTTCTTTAAAAATGCCAACCAGGCACCAAAGTATTTCACTTTTGATTGGCCTTTGGGAAACTCATTGCTAAATTTAATATGAACTTGTAATAATAAGCTCATATTGGGGTATTGTAGCATTCACTCCTCTGTGTCTTTAAGATGGTCTCCAATTGTACTACTTTTCATTATGTTCAATCATGCAGGGTCTTTTAGGCATGTGAAGGATTTTGGATTTTATCCAAAGGGCTGTAGGAAGCCATAAAAGGGTTTAGGCGGGGAGTTGACATGATTGAGTAACAATTTAAACGGATCATTCTGGCTGTCATATGTGGGATAGAGTTGAGAGGGGCCAGGAGAGGAGGGGAGAGACCAAACGCGAGATTACTTCAGAGGCCTGGAGCGGGGCGGGCGTGGAGGAGAAGGAACAGGCTTCGGCAGACTCGTAGGAGTGGCAGCACTTAGTGATGGTCTGGCGGTGGGGATGAGTCCAGGCGTGCTGGCCGATGGGTGACCGGTTAGTGGGGCAGGCAGGAGGAAGTTTGGGGAGAGGAACAATCACGCATGTCCGACTTCAAGCCAATATCCCAGCTTTCTGGTGTTCGTGAAGTTGCAGGAAGAGGAGGGTAATGAGTCAGAACGGGAAGGGAGCTTAAGTTTCTCAAGGAAATGGGGACACTCGCACAGACTGGTGCCCTTGTGAAGCTGCTCTGGTTACCCGAGTGCAGCCCTTGGTGAGGGACACAGTTTCCTGTCTGCTGAGTCATGGCTGGGCACTCTCCGACTTGTGATCCAGAAAGAAAAGCCTTTGGTGGTGGGAGGGGTGGGGGCAGGTGTTGCTTCCTGAGGTCTATCTGACTGTCACTCACTACTCCCTTCTTTGACCCTCTCGGTGGGAGACGATAAGGGGGCCTGCTAATCAGCCTCTTGGACCTTTCCTCCCCGCCTTATCCCACTTCCCAGCTTGTGGACCATCCCCTGTGACCGAGACCTCCATTGATAGCATTGTGGAGCCACCATCAAGATGCTCTGATGTCAGGATGCTTGCTTCTCTCTTTGTAGCCAGGCTGCTATTGCCAGTTCCCTTCTTTTTAAATTTAATTTTTATTTTATGTTGGACTTCCCTCATAGCTCAGTTGGTAAAGAATCTGCCTGCAATGCAGGAGACCCTGGTTCAATTCCTGGGTTGGGAAGATCCCTTGGAGAAGGAAATGGCAGCCCACCCCAGTATTCTTGCCTGGAGAATCCCATGGGCAGAGGAGCCTGGCGGGCTGTCGTCAATGGGGTCGCAAGAGTTGGAGACGACTTAGCAACTAAACCAACCAACCAACCAGAGTTAATTTACAGTGTTGTGTTGCTGTCAGGTATACAACTAAGTGATTCGGTTATATGGCTGCTGCTGCTGCTGCTGCTGCGTCGCTTCAGTCGTGTCTGACTCTGTGCGACCCCATAGACGGCAGCCCACCAGGCTCCTCTGTCCACGGGATTCTCTAGGCAAGAATACTGGAGTGGGTTGCCATTTCCTTCTCCAATTATATGTATACACAAATCCATTCTTTTTCCAAGTTCTTTTCCTGTAAAGGTTACTGCAGAATATTGAGTAGATTTCCCTGTGCTCTACAGTAGATTTGTGTCGATCATCTATATTACACTTAGCCCCTTGCCAGTTTCTTTCTGTCTCTTGCTTGGTGTTTGAGTCCAAGGCTGTAAAAGAGGTGTGAGGGACAGGGCACCAGGCAGGCGTGCCTTCTCACGCCACATCTGCTGGTTCCTGGGGAAGTGCAGTTGGCTTCCATTAAACGGAGGCTCAGAGTTACAATGAGGCATAGAGTAACAGGATGCTCCAGACTGGAGCATCTCCCAGACCCGGCCACATGGCACTCACCCAGCAGCTTTAGCTGGATAAGCATCTGTTTCTATAAGATTCTGTCTTCGGTTTCGCGTAGAGAGCTTTTCTAACCTAATTATGTGTGTCAACTCCGTGGTTGTAATCAGTGCTCTTAGCTTAACCTTCACAAGCAGTGACGTTTAGATGGCTTTATGGGCTGTCTCAGGGAGTCCCCGGGTTACGCTAGACATGACTGATTGCCGCGTGATGGAACCGCGCTGCGCAGCCTGCTGACCTTTAATAGGCACGTTAATGGTGACTGAGTCTTGGCACCACCTTGCCGTGCTGGCTCTTGCGTTGCCTTTGTACATTAAAGTATGGATCGTAGCGGACACGTCTGGCAAATTACAGAGTGACCTGAACTGCTTCCAAGTTATGAGTACTTGGTGAGTTTATTTAAGAGGGAGTCCATCAATTAGCGCTCAAGTCATTCTCATATTCCACTGCCCACGCCCTCACCTCCCCCCTCCCCACCCCAGCCGCAGGTTAAGCGAAGGGATTACGCATTAACCTAGTTTGGTTGGCCATCGAGATAAAATCACACACGTTGTCTCCTTGGAAATCCTGTCCCTTTTATTCACTCTTTTTGGCTGTTTCTTATCTGGGATAAATATAAAAGTGCAACAGAATGGGAAGGGAGTTTCAAGTTAATTTCATGTTTATATCAAGTTACTTAATGTGTTTAAATACTAAAGGTCTCTTCCGAGTCTTTCTAGATCATTATGGCATTTCTTCTGTGTTTACGAAGCCCTTTCTCCTACTGATGGGTCCTAGAGATGCCTTTTGCTCAACCTCTCTCTCTTTGCCCTGGGGAATTCTAGTGGAGGATATATTTACAAACCTGTGGTCATCTTTTCATCAAAGTGGTCGTTTATTTTTCAATGTGAAGGAAGCAGTGACCTGAATGTCTCAAGTCAAGCTATGAAGCTTCTTTATTGTTATTCTTCCTGTTACTAAAGGTAAATTATAAACTCATTTCATGGAGGGAGGTAAAGTAGAATTGGTTGTTTTGGGGAGACATTATCAATACTCAGCCACAATAAAACATTAATGGGTAAAAGCAGTCCCTGATACATAGTAAAGATTAGCTTCATGGTATGAGGCAGGCTACTCCCTAGTTGAGACGAGTTGAAGAAAAATAAATCACCTTCCCCTCTTCTGGGAGATAAAATCTGGTGGTGGTTGTTGTTAGGTACAGCGTGTATTCTTTAGAGTTCAGAGTTGAGAACATTTAAGTTTCCTGTACTACTTTGCAGCTACCCTGTCTCTCACACACAAAAAAAAGCAAACTTAAATTTACTCAAATTTCCCTTTGTCTCGCCAGGGCCAGATAATCTGATTCTCTTGCCAAAAACGTTTTAACCCTTTGACATTTACGCATGCATACATGTGCTCTCAATTGTGTCCAACTCTTTGCGACCCCATGGACTGTAACCCGCCAGGTTCCTCCGTCCATGAAATTCTCTGGGTAAGAATACTGGAGCAGGTTGCCATTTCCTTCCCAGGGGATCTTCCTGACCCAGGGATTGAACCTGCATCTCTTGCATTTCCTGCATTGGCAGGTGGGTTTTTTTTACTAGCTGAGCCATCAGGGAAGGCCCGGGCACTTATGGAACAAGAATAAATAAGATTCAAGTAAATAAGATATTTTAGGGATCTTACTGAGGGGGTCTTGCATGGGAGAAAGAGTGGGGGTGGGTGGGGCTCGACGCTGGTACGCCAGAGGTGGCTTGTGCTTGCTTGCCAGAGCTGAGCGTTAAATTTCCAGATGTCGGGACAGCTAGCTGACTACGTGATAGTAGCTTGAAACTGGTTGTGGCAGGAATATTTACACCACGGCAATTGGCAAGAGGAGATGGTTAGACAGCATCCCTGACTCAATGGACATAAACTTGAGCAAACTCTGGGCGATCGTGGAGGACAGGGGAGCCTGGAGCGCTGCACTCATGGGGTCACCTAGAGTTGAACATGACTTAGCAACTGAACAACAATTGGCAAGTGCTGAAAGCCAGGGTTGCCCCACCCCAACCCCAGCGGGTGCTAGTGGTAAAGAACCTGCCTGCCAGCGCAGGAAACATAGAGACTCAGATTTAATCCCTGGGTCGGGAAGACCCCCCGGAGGAGGGCAAGGCAACCGACTCCAGTATTCTTGCCTGGAGAATCCCACGGACAGGGGAGCCTGGCAGCTCGTAGTCTATAGGGTTGCAAAGAGTCAGACGCAGCGGAAGCGAGTTAACACGACACACCATCACCTGGAAGGCTGTTAGCATGTGTCAGCTCAGCACTGCTGAGTCCAGCATAGGTCAAAACCAGGTGCACAGGCCAGCTGCCACCATCTGACTCACGAAAGGAGATGGGGTCATTTCTAAGGGAGCTCTTTGGAAAACACTGAGGCTCTGCGGGGCCAGGGACTTCAGGGGGCTGGGTTGTTTCATCAGGAGCCTTTGCAGCTGGGATTCTCTCATTCATATCCTGGTTCTATTGAGTCCTAGGTCCTGAGAAGCTCTTCTGCTCTGGCTTGCTTTCCTGGCCTCAGAGTCACCCAGCGTTTCAAGCAGAGAGGATGGGCTCCTGCGACAGTGGGCGTCCTGAGGGGCAGCAGGTACCGAAGCTGGTTTGCACTCAGTCCTGACCCCTAGACTGCTATGGCTCTCACAGAGAAGGCCCAAGTAGAAACAGGAGTGAAAACAGTGTAGCAATTAGTTTAAGATCTCTTGCTTTAATCTTAGCCACTGACTTTTCCATATAAAAGAGAATCAAACTAAAAAAGATGTTTTTGAGATACATCAGGCAGGCAACGAGGCAGTCATCTCCTTGGCTTTCTATCCAATCTTCTGGGCTCCGAGGATGAAATTTTACAATGTGTTGGATGTGAATGGTGTGTCTCTTCTTTCTGTGGGTTTCTGAGTTAATTGCAAACCAGAATCAGATGCTTTGAAATCTCAGGTCAGGCATCCCCCTACATTCTTTAACCAATACACAATCCTGGCCGCACTACAGCCAGCAATGAGACATCTGAAAGCTGGCTCTTAATTTTCTTTAAAGCTTATTTGGTTTTTTCCAGCCAGCCATTTATTTGAGGATGTCTGAACACCGACTATTCTATTCCATTTAATTTAAACTGTGGCTCTTTTATTTTCTCTCTCTTCCTGCCAGCTGAAATTATAGGAAACCACCATTTGCAGGTGGAAAGAACATTTCCTGAAGTTCATTTGCTAAGCTGTCTGCTATGAATGCTCTTAGCCAGAAAGAGCAGTCCTTAAGGAATAGGGTTTCAGGAATCTTCCTCTCTGCTCAGTTCTTTCACACCCCCACCCCTTCATTCCAAGGAGACTGGGCATTCTTGCAATTTCACCTTCACCATCATAACTTTTCAGTATGATTTTCATTACCCAGTGAGAACTTTCAAAATACCAAGTTTTTTTGGTGTGAGTGTGTGTTAAATTAGTCATGCCTTTAGTGGTTTCACAATCTGACTTAAGCAGAAGATTTGGGAAAAGTTAGGGACTTTACGGAGTTTTTAAGGTTTGAACCTTGTTGTTGGAGGCACCCTCGTCCAACATTCTATCCTAGTGGTCCTCACCCACGGTGGCTTTGCCTCTCAAGGGACATCAGCAATGTCTGGGGATGTTTCTGGTTGTCACCGCTGGGAAGAGAATGCTCCCAGCCTCTGGTGGATAGAGGCCAAGGATGCCAATGAGCCTCCCACAATGGACAGGATGACCCGGAAGAACAAAGAATCAGCTGGCCCCTAGTCTGAGGCTGAGACATGCAGATCTACTCAATGATCGCGTCCCTTCCAGCCTTAGATCCAGCTCCAGGGATGGACTAACTCAAGAAACTATTCAGAGGAGAAGCATCTCCCACCTGGGACCCATCTGTAGCTTACCTAGCAGGGGGCCAGCTGGGAGAGAAAGAAGGGCCTGAAGACCCAAGATGTTTCATCTGGGGACAGAGATGCCTTAGGTGGGTGGTAGCAGTCTTCTGTCCTTAGGAGAGCATATGTAGATTTACTAGAAGAGATTGGACTTGGTCTGTGTGATTCCAGAGGCAGGTGAAGAAACATTAGGTAGAAGTTATGGTAAGGTCAGATTTGGCTTGGTGTTCAGTTCAGTTCGGTCACTCAGTTGTGTCTGACTCTTTGCAACCTCATGGACTGCAGCACGCCAGGCCTCCCTGTCCATCACCAACCCCTGGAGCTTGCTCAAACTCATGTCCATCGAGTTGGTGATTCCATCCAACCATCTCATCCTCTGTTGTCCCCTTCTCCTCCCACCTTCAATCTTTCCCAATGAGTAGTTCTTTGCATCAGGTGGCCAAAATATCGGAGTTTCAGTTTCAGCATCAGTCCTTCCAGTGAATATTCAGGACTGATTCCCTTTAGGATGGACTGGTTGGATCTCCTTGCAGTCCAAGGGACTCTCAAGAGTCTTCTCCCACACCACAGTTCAAAAGCATCAGTTCTTTGGCACTCATCCAATGGCACCCACTCCAGTACTCTTGCCTGGAAAATCCCATGGGCGGAGGAGCCTGGTAGGCTGCAGTCCATGGGGTCGCTAAGAGTCGGACACGACTGAGCGGCTTCACTTTCACTTTTCACTTTCATGCATTGGAGGAAATGGCAACCCACTCCAGTGTTCTTGCCTGGAGAATCCCAGGGACAGGGGAGCCTGGTGGGCTGCTGTCTATGGGGTCGCACAGAGTCGGACACGACTGAAGTGACTTAGCAGCAGCATCTTTCTTTATAGTCCAACTCTCACATCCATACATGACCAATAGCAAAACCATAGCCTTGACCAGACAGGATGGGCAAATCCCAGCTCCCTGCTGTCGGTTTCTACTAAGCTCAAAGTTAAGAATCTTGAGGTTTCCATCGTGTGCTGTGTTTCCTAATGTCTCCAGTCCCCACTTCACTTTGTCCTTGTGGAGTTGATGTTTTGGCCAGAGTGAAGTCCTCGTTGGGCTTGGGGGGTGAGGCGGGGATGGGGAGGGTTGAAATTCCAGGAGCAGGCCTGCAGGACACTTGTTCACGAGCACAGTCTCCCTGGCTCTCCTTCTGCTGGCCCGGCCTCCGTGTCCTCCTATCAGGGAGACAGGCTCTCACGGCCAAACCTGTGAATCTTGCCTGGAAGGGAAAAAGAAAAGGCTAGATGTGAACTTAAAATTTAGGATGCGTGTGGGGAACGACTATGTATGGACAGCTCCTAAGTTATCACTGGCTCTCCAGAAACTCTGATTGCCCTGCAATAAAAACACCCAGCATCCTGTGCCGGGATGAGAAGGGTTTTGAGTGTCTCCTGGGGGCGTCTTTGAAAGGCTGCCCAGACCGCAATCCTGATGGTGGAGGCGCGTGGCTGACAGTTTAGCAAGCCGGCTCCAGCTCTCAGAGAGCAAGCCTGGGAATCGCTTCACTCCCGAGGACCGCACTTCGCTCCTTCTCACCTCCCGCCCACCCTGGGCAGATGCTGTCTCATCAGGGGAGATGTTTGTTTGCACAGCAGTCTCCCAGACTGAACATCCCCGGCAGAGCTGGGTCTGCTTCTCGGAGTGGTGGGACCCTGGGAATGTTGGCACAACAGTGGTTGTTGCTGCAATGATGTGGTTTGAGATTAATGACACTGCTTTCATCCAGATGGATTCTGAAGCACTCTACAAGCTTGATGGAGTCATTTGAGCAAGTTATAACAGTTCAATTTGTCTGTGTTGAGCATGGCTTCTGGCTGAATCATGGGGCTTTCTGACCACACACAGGAATGAGATATTGATCACAGGCTGCATAGAACCAGGAGTTTCAGCTGAGCTTGAAAGAAACCAGGCCCATTCTGCTGAGACCAGCATTGTCCAGTTGTACGTGGCGTGAGTCTGTGATGACCAAGGAGAACTTGAAAGAGGCTGCTGGGACATTTTACATGCCCATGAGTTATTCTCTAAAAAACTGTCTACACAGCCATGCAGGATCCAGATTTTAAAGACAGGAAAAAACCCTCACAGGAGTGCCTGTGAGTCTGCAGGGCAGGGACCCAAGGGGTCCTATAGGCAAGGGGGCCTCCAGGACTCCCCGGGGTGGGGGGTTTCTGCTTGGTAGCTGTAACGTCAGGGGCGGCTGTGACCCTGGCCCCTGCCCCCTGCCTCTAACTGGTTTCTCATCCTGGACTTCTGTACAGAGCTTCAGGTGGATAAAAGAGTCCGCTGGCAAAGGAAAGAACAATAAAATGTGCGAACCTGAGGGGTTCAGTGCCTGAGAGTAGAGGTGGTGAACAGAGAGGTCATGTGAGTGGTTTGAAGTCAGGCAGCCAATAGTTGGCCAAGCTGAAGCAGGACGGAGCTCTCTGTGCTGCCAGCAAGGGGCCACCGATGACATCGCTGACTTCCGAAGGAGGGGCAACCCTTCAGGCTACAGGACTGGTCTCAGGCAGTTTTCTAAGGAAGAGTGGATTTTCTCTTCCTTTGAGTTAAAGGATCCCAAAGCTAAGTCGGGCTTCCCTGGTGGCTCAGATGGTAAAGCATCTGCCCACGAGGCGGGAGACCTGGGTTTGGTCCCTGGGTTGGGAAGATCCCCTGGAGAAGGGAATGACAACCCGCTCCAGTATTCTGGCCTGGACAATCCCATGGACAGAGGACCCTGGTAGGCTACAGTCCATGGGGTTGAAAAGAGTTGGACGCGACTGAGCGACTTCACTTTCCTTTTTTTTTTTTTCTTGAGTTAAAGGATGGCAGATGGGTCCTGAGTCGTGGGCTGGAGACGGAGGGGTCAGTGCCTCTGCAGAGGAGCTTGCAAGGGAGGGTCTTTGAATTTAACTGAGGGCCATCCTCTTTGCCCTGGGACACTGACTTCAGCCGGTTGGGGATCCCAGCTGCGCTGGTTGAATGTAACCTGTGGTTGCGTTTGCTCAGAGGGGTTTTCTCTTTGTTGGGATTTCAGTGTCACCTCATTCCTCCCCGAGAATATGCCTGTGGTGGCAGAATAACTGCCTCCTCCCCTGAAGGTGCCCCGTCCTTGTCCGTGGGACCTTTGAATGTGTTAGATTACATGGCAGAGAGAATTAAGGTTGCTCATTAGCTGACCTTAAAGTAGGGAGACTGTCGGGATGATGCAGTCGGACATGACTGAAGGGACTTAGCCTGCACGGGTGGCTCAGAGAATAAAGAATCCGCCTGCAATGCAGGAGATGCAGGATCGATCCCTGGGTTGGGAAAATCCCCTGGAGAAGGGCATGGCAACCCACTCCAGTATTCTTGTCTGGAGAATCCCATGGACAGAGGATCCTGGTGGGCTACAGTCCATGGGACAAAGAGTCAGACATGACTGAAGCAACTTAGCATGAACGCACATCTGAATTACACAGGTTGGTCCAATGTCGTCGAGGATCTTGAAAGTGGAAGAGGGAGGCAGAGAGTCAACCAGCAGAAAGATGTGAGAACAGAAGCAGAGGCCAGAGGGATGCAGCCATTGGCTTTGAAGATGGAAGAGGCCACAAGCAAAGGTATGTGGGCCGCCTTTAGAAGCTGGGAAAGTCAAGGGGACACGTGACAAGGAGGCAGCCCAGGGGCCCCATGCCAGACCTCTAGCCTCCAGAGCTGTAAGGTGAGAAGTTGGTGCTGCTTTAAGCCACTGAGTGGTCACGTGCCGCAGCAACACAAGGAAACTAACAGGATGCCCTTGGCATCCGAGGGTGCTGATGGTGCTCCCCGCATGCAGGGGGCTGAGGGGGGCGGGACTCTTACTGTCTTCAAAGGCAGAGAATTTTGACCCCATGCCCATCTGAACTCAGGTGCCCTTGCTTTTGAAGGGCCCGGGTGTGGGGAGGACTAGACTATTTCTGGTCACTGCCTGTGCTGACCACAAGGATGGGCTTGGATGGAGGGAGAACCCTATTCACCAGAGCAGTCACATAACAGGAACGACCCTGCTGTTTGCTAAGCTGGACACGGTCACCAGTGAGTACTGTGTTATTCGCTCAGTCGTGTCCGACTCTTTGTGACCACATGGACTGTAGCCCGCAGGCTCCTCTGTCCATGGGATTCTCCAGGCAAGAATACTGGAGCAGGTTGCCATTTCCTCCTCCAGGGGACCTTCTTGACTCAGGGATCAAACCTGGGTCTCCTGCATCGCAGGTGGATTCTTTACCGTCTGAGCCAGCAGGGAAGCCCCCATCTGTGAATGAATGGCTCAAACACCAGTAAGCGACTGAGCTAAGAGGTGAGCAAAGGGGCCTGACTCGAAGGCCTGGTGTGTTTCTCTATTCAATATTCATTCATTCAGTTGTTTATTCACCAAGTATCATGGCTCCCACCATGATCTGGACATGACCCTACACGCCGGGGGCTAGAATTCAGAGCACAGCTGCATTCATACACCTTACCACACACACCCTCTATCCAAAGCCACACCTTAGGTGTCTGAGGGCCAGGCAGGGAACAGGAGGGGCTGGGAGGCCTCGGAGGGGACTGGGATGTGGACACTGGGGACCTGGCCACCTGTGCCGTGGCTTACCTGACCATCACCTTGCAAGGATGTAGGTCCCGGATTTTTTTTAACACTTGGATTTTCAAAGGAAGCCAGATATCTGGACTTCTTACAATGTGCAATATTTTAAAGCTGGATGACTCCAGCTTGTGATTTGTGGAATAGTTTACAAATATTTGAAATTAATATTGACAATTATGCAGTGTTCAAAAATAGCAGAGACAAACAGAACGCTTTGGGAGGCTGGATTCAATCCGTCAGCCACTAGGTCCAGGTTGGTTGGGTCAGGGCTGGTTTTGCTCAAACTGGAGCAAATGACAAGTGTGACCCTGGGAAGGAAGGAGTGAAGGTCGCAGGAACAATTTGAGGCCACTCAGCACTAGCCTTGATGGAACCCGAAAACTGCCCTTTGCAGATCCTAGGTGAGGGTGGATGTAATTACATGCAGACAGCGCTGGGCGGCTGAGAGGAAGGCTTCCAGGAGGGATTCCTGTTTCTACTGATAGAATTGTGTTGCTGTTCTCAGCAGAGAGAAAAAACATTAACTTCAGGATGAAGGAAGTCTTCCTCTGAGTCTTAAGTGGGGCTCCCAAGGTGGTTCAGTGGTAAAGAACTTGCCTGCCAACATAGCAGACTTGGGTTCAATTCCTGGGTTGGGAAGATCCCCTGGAGGAGGAAATGTCAACCCACTCCTGTATTCTTGCTGGGAAATCTCATAGACAGAGCAGCCTAGTGGGCTATGGTCTGTGGGGTCACCAAGAGCCGGACACAACTGAGTGACTTAGCACAAGTCTTAAGTGCTTCTCCTTAGAAAATCAAAGATTAATCACTGTCTCTTCAGTTGACATTAGAGGACAAGTTTTGCATGACCTGAGGGTCACATCCCCATTTTAGTAAATCTGCAGATTTCAGGATGCAGGCAGTGGAGTTCTATTCCAGCCCTGCCAGCTGTACCAGTCTAGGTAGCTAAATTTCCCTTGCTCTTGGCAGAAGCCAAACTCTGCCCACCTGGGGAGACTGCCACTGCAGTTCGGATAGAGCCAGTCCCTGGAAGGGAGGTGTGGGGTGGGCTTCCCCCTGCTCCATCTATAAGGAGATGCTGTGGGCAGCTGGGGCTCCTGGACACTATGCCAAGGGCAGCTGCTCACTGGGACACAGGAGGCTTGAGTGGTCGACCACTGGCGTCCCTGGCCCCTTCCACGGTCTGATAGGATTGTACTTCTGATGCCCATAGAATCAGATGAGACTGTGTGCTTGGTCCTGAGTTGTGAGCAGAAGTGCATCACGTCCAAGTGGGGCATTTATCTGCCCAGGCTCCTCCCTGAGCTCAGTTTGAGGTGAAGATGGTTCCATCAGCTGGTTCCCTGGGTGGCTGAGTGCCCCCAGCTGCCCTCCAGTGGACACGTGTATGAGTGAGAAATGACTCTGTTACTCAGGCACTGAGATGTGGGGACTGTTTGTTACATAGCATAACCTCATCTATCCTGACAGATACACGGGGCAGCTCTGACACCCACTGCCCCTAACTCTCACTGGTCAGTGGTCTATGTGATGACAGCCAAAGTCTCACCCTTTCCTGGAGCTCCTGCCACTTGTTCAGGCTGCCCAGCAGCCCTCTTTATAACAAATCACAGGAACTCACTCTGGGCAGCTCCTCCCTGCATCTGGGGGTCCCTGGGGATGATCACACAGGTCATTTGCACGGCAGCCGACAGTCACCCTGCACCATGCTCCACGCCTTTACAAGTCGCCTCTGCACACCTTAACTCCACCTCTCTCAGGCTTCCTGCTCCCCAGCGCCTGGCGTCTCCCCAGTGTGGACACAGCCCCTTTTATAATGACCCAAAGGAGAGCCAAGATGGAGCTGTCACAGCTCATGTAATCTGATGGAAGGCCAGGCCAGTAGAGAGCTTACCATGCAGAAAAGTCGCCTTGACATGAACTTGCAGCTGTTCCTTTCCCAGTGGGGTTCCCTGCAGCGGGGTTCCCTGCGGCTCCACATGCCCTTAGCTCACCCACTATCGCCGTGTTTCAGGCACCGCCTCCTGCCTCCTGGCCTGGGGCCGCTTATGTTTGTGCCCTCCTTTCCCAGGGTCCACCCCTCCTGCCCCAAGCAGTCTGGTGTTGGGCCAGGCTTCCTCCTCCTCCCCATCACAGCAATCTTCCAAATTGTACATCTACCAGCGACCAAAGCAGCCTTGAGACCCTTTACTGAACACAACCGAGCTCTTGCATTTCTCCAACCTTCCCATCCTGGAAGAGGACATTGGCTTTACCTTGCGCAGTTATCATTAGAGTGTTTGATATTATTTTTTTTCCAAAGCAAAGTAACAAACCCAAATGACCCCAATTTTCCAGCAAGTGAGGCTTCCAAAGCTTGGTTCTCAGCCTGATGCAGAGCAGCATGTTACCCAACATTTTCATGAGCTCCTTGGACTCACCACACTGTGAGCCTGGGACCCACGGTGCCTGGGATTCAGCACACCAGGGTCCCCAGCCCCCAGTAGAGCCCCCTGACTGCCCAGGATGGCCACAGTGCATCAGGGAGATGTTCAGGGCTTTGTAACCCTGCTTACCCTCCCACATACCAGATTGGTGGCCCCTTAGAGGTCCTGGGTCTTCAGGGCACAGGACTCTATTGGGCTGGATGGGGTGTGTAGTTTCTTTCCCAGTTCCCTCCAGCTCGTCCTCCCCCATGGTCTGGGGACAGGACTCTGCGCTGCTCTTCTGGACCAGGGATGGAGGTGCCCAGAAGGCATCACACCAGCCCTTCCTGGTCTCCTCTGCAGGTACCTGGATTGTAAAAGGCCTAACACCTCTGCTGTCCCAGCACCTCTCTGGACCAGATGGAGGTGGAGCTTTTGACCAACGACAAGGCAATGTTTTTCCAGGGCCAGGAGCTTTGAGGTGTGTGTGTGTGAGTGGTGGGGTGAGGGGGGCGTCCCGTGGACTCTCCTTTGGATTTTGCTTGGACCCTGTTGCACTTACAGCCTCTCGAGAACTGAAAGGAATGTTTCTGTCAGCCCTGAGCCTGACTTCCCAATGCAGGTGAGAGCTGCTAATACAAGGCAAATGTTCATTATAAAGGTGATGGAGTCCCACCGAGTAACACTAGGGAAATGGAAAAAGGACAAAGATTACTAAAGAACTTTTGACCTGAGCACACCCATTGTTTTCACTGATCTGTACTTTCCCCATCTATTTTCTTTATATCATTTCACAGCACAACCCAAGTATTTTCTGTACTAATGTAGAGTGTGGAACCTTCTTAATGGTTTATAACTTACCACTATTCAACTAATCGTTGCAGATTCAATTGTGTTCCTTCCTCCCCAGGTTGGGGTTCTAAGCCCCATGGTGTGACCTTATTTGGAGGTAAGATCTATATAGAGATATCAAGTTAAAAATGATGTCATCAGGGTGACCCTATTCCAGTGCTGGTATCCTTATAAAAAGGGGGACATTTGGACACAGAGACAAACATGCACAGGGAAGATGATGTGGAGAGAGGGAGGGAGAACACGCCTCTACAAGCCAAGGAGAGAGGCGGGAACAGCATCCCCTTGCAGTCTCAGAGGAAACCAGACCTGCTGACGCGGTCACCTCCGGCTTCCAGGCTTCAGGGCTGAGAGACATTGAATGTGTGTTGCTTCAAGCAACCCAGTATGTGGTCCTTTGCTACAACAGCTCTAGCAGACTAACTTTTCACGTGTTTCTGCTGTTATAAATTAGCTTTTGTTTGTTTGTTTGTTTGTTTGTTTTCATTTGGCCATGCCCTGTCTTAGTTGCGGCATGAGGAATCCTGTTCCCTGACCAGGGATTGAACTTGGGCCCCCTGCCCTGGGAGCATGGAGTCTTAACCACTGGGCCACCAGGGAAGTCATTGCTGTTACAAATAACCTATGTTGTTGCTGTTTAGTCTCTAAAGTTGTGCCCGACTCTGCAACCCCTGGTCTACAGTCCGCCAGGCTCCTCTGTCTATGGAATTCTCCAGGCAAGAATATTGGAGTGGGTTGCCATTCCCTTCTCCGAGGGACCTTCCTGACCCAAGGATCAACCCCAAGTTTTCTGCATTGGCATAAATAACCTATTATTAGATATACTCAGTATCTTATAATAACTATAGTGGAAAAGGATCTGAAGAAGAACATATATACCTGTACAACTGAATCACTTTGCTCTACTTTTAAAATTAATTCATTGTAAATTAATTATGCTGCTGCTGCTAAGTCACTTCAGTCGTGTCCGACTCTGTGTGACCCCATAGACGGCAGCCCATCAGGCTCCCCTGTCCCTGGGATTCTCCAGGCAAGAGTACTGGAATGGGGTGCCTATACTTCAATTCAAAAGATAATCTACATGAGCATCTTCACCCGAAAATGATCTAGGCGAGCATGTTCACCTGTGTGTGAGGAAGAGAAGGTGCTTCCACCTTCTGACAGGACTCAGCCTCTGTGCCCCTCAACCCTGCAGCCCCTGCCCACCCTGTTTCAGGAGGATCTGCTGTGTGTGTGCCCCCCGCCCACAATACTTCTCCGGGGCGCCATGCTCACACTGCCCCCTCTTCACGGCTTCACCCTCTGTGCCCCCGCTCCCAGCCCAGCTCACAGAGATGCTGCCAGGTCCCCACTGAGCCCCGGTGTGGCCGGCTGTGGTGGGGGCGTCTCAGGGCAGTGGCCATGCTGAGAGGCTGGCGGGGACAGTTTGGGTTCCAGCTGGTCTTCCCCTCAGGCCCCTGAGCCCTCAAGGAGTGCCCGGATGGGACTGGTGGTTCCGGCCCCCACTCTGGCCGTGGTGGAGGGACGCAGGGCTGGCGGCGGAGGTGGGCCGCTCGGCAGAGGGCGCCGCCCAGGGCCTGTGGGGGGGGCAGCCGGGAGGAGTGGGCAGAGGACACAGGGCAAATGTAAAGCACGGCCTGGGGGCGACGGCCCTTCCTGCCACAAGTCTTGCTTAACGGGCAGGAGGTAAGTTAACAGCCTGCGTGTGCCAGCAAAGTGGAACTCTCCAGCACTGGTAAAATGCTAAAAATCCGCTGCTTCAAATTTTGCAGTGTCAGTTTTTGAAATCAAAACGTCCGTGTTCTACAAATATTAAGAGTAAATGGGGCTTGCTGGGCCGCCAAGTTTCCTCTTTAAAAAAAAAGAGTTTCATTGAACAGTGGGAATTTGAGCCTCTTCCAAGTGGAAGAAGGCTCATGGAGGGCCCCGGGGTCTAGCTGGGCTCTGGAGGCCTACAGCCAGGCCTGGGATTGAGCGTGTGTATGTGAGGGTGTGCCAGAGTGGGTCAGAGTGTGTGTGTGAGTGTATGTGCATATGAGTGTATGTGAGAGTCTGTGTTTGTGTGTGTGATTGTGTGTTTGTGTGTGAGTATATGTGTGAGTGTATGTATGACTGTGTGAAAGTGTGTGTGAGCATGTATGTTTGTGCGAGTATATGTGTGAGTGTGTGTTTGAGTATATGTGTGACTGTGTGAGACTAAGTGAAAGTGTGTGTCAGTATGTGTGCGACTGTATGTGTGAGTGTGTGAAAGAGTATGTGAGTGTGTATGTTTGTATGTGAGTGTGTGTTGTGTGTGTGTTTGAATGTATTATGAGTGTGTGTATGGGTGTGTGTGAAAGTGTGTGTGTATGTGTGTGTGTTTATGTGTGAATGTATAAGGTATATGTGTGTTTGCATGTGTGTGAGAGTGTGTTTGTGTGTGTGTGTATGAGTATGTATGACTGTGTGTGTTAGAGTATATATGTGTGTGGTTATGAGTGTGTGAGTGTATGTGGGTATCTGTGTGTGTTAGTGTGTGTTTGAGTGTATGAGTGTGTGTGTTTATGTGTGAGTGTATGAAGTGTGTGCATGTGAGAGTGAGCATGTTTGTGTCTGTGTATGTATGTGTGACTGTGTGTTTGTGTATGTTTGAATGTATTGTGTGTGTGGTTATGAGTGTGTGAGCGTTTATGTGTGAGTGTATGTGGTATATGCATGTTTGCATGTATGTGAGAGTGTGAGTGTTTTTTTGTGTGTATCTATGAGTATGTGTAGTCAAGGCTACGGTTTTTCCAGTGGTCATGTATGGACGTGAGAGTTGGACTGTGAAGAAGGCTGAGCACCGAAGAATTGATGCTTTTGAACTGTGGTGTTGGAGGAGACTCTTGAGAGTCCCTTGGACTGCAAGGAGATCCAACCAGTCCATTCTGAAGGAGATCAGCCCTGGGTGTTCTTTGGAGGGAATGATGCTAAAGCTGAAACTCCAGTACTTTGGCCACCTCATGTGAAGAGTTGACTCATTGGAAAAGACTCTGATGCTGGGAGGGATTGGGGGCAGGAGGAGAAGGGGGCGACAGAGGATGAGATGGCTGGATGGCATCACTGACTCGATGGACGTGAGTCTGAGTGAACTCCGGGAGTTGGTGATGGACAGGGAGGCCTGGCGTGCTGTGATTCATGGAGTCGCAAAGAATCGGACACAACTGAGCGACTGATCTGATCTGATCTGATGAGTATGTGTGACTCTGTGTGCATGTGTGAGTGTATGTGTGTGTGGTTATGAGTGTGTGTCTGTGTGTGTTAGTGTGTGAGTGTCTGTGTGTGATAGTGTGTGAGACCATGTGTGTTTGTGTGTGTGTGTGACTGTGTGTGTGTTTGAGTGTATGTGTGTGTGTGGTTATGAGTGTGTGTCTGTGTGTGTTAGTGTGCATTTGAGTGTGTGTGACAGTGTGTGTGAGACCACGTGTGTGTGTGAGACCACGTGTGTGTGTGAGAGTGTGAGTGTGTGCAGGGCCTCTGCCCAGTGGGGACCCGGGTCTCCGGTTGGGAGGGCTCCCTCGGGGCCCCTGAGGCCGCGCGGTGGTTCAGGGCCGTCTGCCGTGAGAGGAGACGCCCTGGCCGGCTCCGCGGCTGCACTGGGCAAGCCCCTTAGGTCCCCGCACGAGCTCCCAGCCGCGGGAAAGTGGAGTGAGGTGGGAGAATGGATGCCTCTTGTCTGGTAACCTGCACACTCGGGACTTGACAGCACTGTAAACAAGCCCCTCTGTGCCCTGAGGCCTCAGGGGGCTTGGCTGTGATGCCCCGGCCCCCAGGGGATGCGGGCAGTGACCCCATCTTGTCCGCATGCAGTTTTCCAGGTGTGGGGGGGTGAGTTTGTGTGCACACACGTGTATGAGTACAAACATGTGTGAATATCTGCCTAAGCCTGTGAGTGTGTGCATGTGAGCATAAGTGTGACCTTTCTGCTTACAGACGTGTGTGGGTGTGTTCATGCACTTGAGTATGTGAGCCTGAGTATTTGGGTGTGTATGAACCTGTGTGTGTCTGTGTGAGTGATGTTTGAGTGTGAACAGGTGAGTCTATGTGACTGTACACACGTGTGAACGTGTGTGAGTGTGACCTGCTTCCTTCTACCCCCCTTCCACGGGAAGGAAAAACATTCCTGACTTGACTCTCGTGCATTTCTCAAAAGTTCAGATGAGGCTAGAAATGATCACCCTTGGCTTTGAAGGCAGAGAGCGCTGACCTTTCTGAGCGAGGATATGGGAAGGGGGATGCCGAGGGCTCAGGCTGAGGTTAGCCCAGGCTGGCGGGAACAATGAGGTGGCCGTTGAACGTTTCCTCTGGTGGCCGGGAAACCAGGGGGACAGGATGCTCTCAGGAGTGGTAGTTCTCACAGGGAAATGAAACTAACAACTTCCCCGGAATAGTTCCTCAGTGTTGCTGCTGTTGCATCACTGCAAAGCTGGCGAGGGACTCGGGTTAGTTATTTGACTGGATGTGTGGTGACACACTAGCCAACGTGCTGGAGAGCAGGACTTTCACGTTGTTCTGTGGCCCCCGCCCGGAGTGTGCCCGGCCACCCCCAAGACGCGACGATGCAGAATATTCAGGAGGGTGCGGCTGAGGGATGCAGTAATCAGCATCTTTAATGAGAGATGGTCATCCGTATTCATCCACAGCTTCTTTAGGGCCGGGTGCCCAGTGCTTGGGCTGCGTGGTCTTCTGCCTTATGTCGGTCCCCATGGCAACCCTCTGCTTGATAAGTCCCTGGGGTGCTCTGGGGCCAGTGATCAGGAGGTTGGGAGGGTTGGACCTGCTCCCGCCCTGCACAGACCTCAGGCAGGTCCTGGGTCCTGGGAGCCCCTCTTTCTCATCCTGACCCCAGGAGGGACTTAGCCCTCTGCTATCTGTTGATGTCTGTTGTCACCAATAGCTCCTGGGACCTCAGAATCCAGTGGCTGGCAGTTCACTGCCTGGTGAGCTGGTAGCTTCGCAAATATTCAAGCACCAGCGTTTGTTTTCTCCTGAAGGACAGTGGGAATCTGCAGGCTTCAGAGAGTGGGCTTGCCAGGCCCCACAGCGCAGTCTCCGCTCAGACCCCGGTTGAAGGTCAGACTTGCTGTCACAGCCTCTGTCACTTGAACTCAGAGGAAAAGGAGCTGGTGGAAAGCTGGGTGGATGCACTGCAGGTCTGGTTGCCTGGCTCCAATCTCCACATTTCCCCGAGGCCATGTTGGCGGGCTTTTGTTTTCCACCCTAAGTTTAGTTAGAATACTAGTTTGATCTGCTCATTTGCCAAAAGCACATGTTCAAGGCAAAAGCCCCAAGTGAGCTGTTTTAATGAAATCATTTTCTGAAACTTTTAGTTTTCCCCCATGTACCCATCCAGAAAACATGTGACCTACTTTCAATCCAGAGCTCCTCTTAGGCGATTCCTGCCATCCATTACAGGGGGATTTAATCTCCTGGTAAGCGTATCTGGAAGCACACTTCTAAGTCTGTATTTAATTCTTGAGTCCGCGAATTCAAGAATTCTTGATCAGAGAAAGAATTAAAATTAGTGCTGAGTTTAAACACAGGGATGCACAAGGACATAGCCAATGACATTTGCAAATCCAAAGGCTTTTTCTTTTTCCTGTAAGCAGATGATGGGGGGTAAAAAGAAAACTTCAGACATTAGGTCTGACTTAAAAATGTTATTCCCAAAATATTTGTTCTTGGCTATTAACGAGGGCGTAAGCATCAATTTGGGTCTACTTCCTTCCAGGAATGTATTCTTTTGGCCAGATCCTCATTTGGAATGCTTTGAAGAAGAGTTGCTACTTGAGGAAGCGTTCGCCGGTTCCTCAAAACTGTTAAAACTTATTCATTTTACAGATAAGGAAACTGAAGTGTATCTAGGGTGTTGACTCCCACACAATTGCTACATCAGGACAGAAATGAGACCAGACTCCAGAAACCCCACTCCAATACTGGTGGGATTTTCTCTGCACCATGCTGTCTGCCATGGCTGATATCCCACCATAGATGGGAATATTCTGCTTCTTAGGAATGGTAGGTAATTGCCTCACATTTTGTCTTAATAAAACCTCCAAATTGTAATGCAAGCTTCGAGGCCAGGCAAACGTTTTGATTTTGCAATTCTAAACTTCATTCCAACTCAAGAAAAGTCAGGATTTCTTTATAAGGGGTCAGACTTTAAAACACATCTAATTTGATTGAAGGCATAGCTTTCTCTCATCAACTCAGAGAACATAGTCGTTGACCATGCAACGTCAGTTTAGCTGCTGTAGCTTTTGCTGTGAGAACTTAGAAAAGGGAATCTTGGTTTGTATCCATCTTAGTCGATTGATGTGGGGTTGATTTTGTGGTCATTAAATCAATTTGCTTTCAGTTTTATTCATTACAGGAAAAGGCAAACAGGCTGATGAACCTTTATTTTTATTTTGTACTTTTGCTCTCCATTATAAAGCAGCAATTTAAAGAATAGAACAAATAAATGGAAGATATGGAAATTTAGCTGAAGAGTTGGCTCAAAAGAATAGACCCTTTCATGTTCTCTCCAGAGCTCTCTATTCATGTATCATGATGCCAAGTTTTGGCAAAAAAAAGCCAAGTTTGGATTAAGTTACAGCCAAGTATGTTGCCTTTGCCCATTCAATTTATTCTTGGCAAACGTCAGAGAGTATTTATAATAAAGTCCCATTTTGAACATTCTATTGCCTCAATGGAGTTCTAATAACACCGGGTATTTATTTAATGTCTAACTCTAGGAGTTCAAAGAACTTTACAGACATTCCTTGACTGATCTTCGTATCCCTGCAAGATTTTACAGATTGGGAAAGTCAGCTGAAGCACAGAAACTTGCCTGAGATCACCCAGGAAGACCACGGATCCTCCAGATTAATCACACACCTTCTCATTGTAGAAATTTCTCTTCCTCACATGGTGATGTATTCCCAACCTCCTATCTAAATGTTGGTGAACAGACAGTATTTGTTTATTTCTCCATGGAGATCTTTAATTAGGGAAAGCAGAAACCCTGCAGACACTTCTATTTGTGTGTCATGGCATTAATTGGGCAAAGTATCTTTTAAACACTTTGATTCTTTAGCAATGGAGTTGGCATTTGGTAGCTAGAGAACAGACAGTTGGGAGGCATCCCAATTGGGCAAAGAAATGGTAGTGAGTTTTCCACAGTCTCCAGAGTAATTCACACTTGTGTGGGGAGTGTGCAGAAAGGTGGGTGGATGGGTGGTAGGCTGCATGCATGCTCAGTTGCATTTGACTCCTTGTGGCCCCAGGGACTATAGCCTGCCACTCTCCTCTGTCCATGGAGTTCTCTGGGCAAGAATACTGGAGTGGGTTGTCATTTCCTTCTCCACGGTATCTTCCTGACCAGGGATTGAACCCACCTCTCCTTCTTGGCAGGCAGATTCTTTACCGTCTGAGCCACCTGGGAAGCCTGGGTGGCTGGTAGAGAAACCAGAAAAAGGAGTTGTTCAGATAAACCTCTGTGGCATCTTCACCTATCTGAAGGGCACCTGAACATTATTATTAATACCACCCAGTGCTCTGCTATTCTTGGGCACTGACTGTAAGATGGTTATTTAGCATTTTCTTGGAATCTTTTATGATTGCCGAGTTGTATTTCTTTTAAAATCTATATTGTGCCCGAGATGGAGAATGTGCCAGGTGGAGCTTGTTAAAGAGATTAAAAAGAGGACCCAAGTTTGGAGTTTGAGCTCCAGACAGCCCTGTGTGCAGACAGGAGGTTTTCCTGTGTCTTACATGCAACAAAGCAGTGGTTATTTTTGCCAAATGCTTCTCTGAAGCACCACATGGAAAGGCCACTTCAAAGAATTTTCCTGATCACAAGGAAGCCTGTGTTTTTCCACCAGCCCTGGCACAGAGCTGGGTGGCATGGGTGTGGGCTCTTGTCTCTACAAACTAGTTATCCTGTAACCAACAGACGGCCCGAGGATCCACTCCAATATTGTGTGTTGGGGCCAGGATTTAAGCTCATGCTACCATTTCCTGTGTTCTACCTACTCAGTCATTTGAAGAACCCAGTACTGGAAATTAAAGCAACTGGGGCCACTTACGTGCTTTGGGTTAAAGGCATAAAAGGTGTATTGAGATGCAGACTTGAGCTGGGATGAATTTGATCTGTTGGAACCATGTGGCAACTGTATGACTGGAGACAAGTCACTTAGCCTCTGTGCTGTGTGCCTGGGTTTCCTTCTCTGTAAAAGGGGAATAAAAGTAACAGTACCAGCTCCATGAAGATGAAATAGATTGATGTATATTAGATGCTTAAGACCGTTCTTGGCACATAATTAGAGCCTTATTAGTTTGTGCGTGCGTGTACTGTCATGTCCGACTCTTGGTGACCCCACAGACTGTAACACACCGGGTTCCTATCCATCCAGTTCTCCAGGCAAGAATAATGGGGCAGGTGCCATTTTCTTCTCTGGGGATCACCTGACCCAGGAACTGAACCTGAGTTTCTTGAACCCCCTGCGTTAAAGTAGGTGGATTCTGTACCACCTGGGAAGCCCTTATTAGTTTACTAGCCATTTAAAAAAAATTCATAATCCTTTTTTAATTAGAAAATATTTATTTTTAAATTTAGTTTACTAGCTATTATTATTATTCCTATGAACATCATGGGGGTAAGATTCACTTCTTTCTCTCTCTCTCTCCCTGCAACTGATGGCAAGGATTAATCAATTAAGACAAAAATGTTCAGTCGCTGGAAGTAAATGTCGCCACCACTGAGAGTAGAGGCTGCAGGCTCCATGGCTGAGAATACTGAGGGCTTTCCACTGCATGGGATGTAGATGAGACAAGATATACACAGAAGAACACTCATCTTTTCCCAGAAATCAGCGAGGCTTGTGGGGATTGGTGGGGGTTATTTTGGGGAAACTCACTGGGCTGCGGGAGGCAGGGCTCAAGGTGAGAGAGGTCACTTGGCCTTCCTCTGCCCCTGCCCGCAATGACCCTCAGGCAGGTCTAATGCCCTGAGGAGGAACTCATCTCTAAGCAGCTCCTCCTGACCTCAGCAGGATTTCACTGAGCACTTTTGAGACGCACAGTCCATTCGAAGCCCTCATCCCACGTGGCATGAGAGGACCAGCCAATGCCACCTTGGTGCTGGAATAGTGGCAGGTTGGACACACAGCTAGATGTGACCAACTGGGTATTGGTGTGAGGGTTTGCCAATAAAAGAAGACATCAAGGGCTGACCAAGGCCACACTCACGACTACACCCCTGAAACTTGGCAGTGTTGGTATAAATGTGGAGGGACCCGCCCTCCAGCTGCAGGTCTGGTGGTTGAGGGGACAGAGGGTAACCATGCCTGGACAGGAGTAGGCCAGAGATCTGTTTTCAGCCAGAAAACATCCTGTGACGTCTTAGACCAGCACATTCACCATGAGAATATTCTAAGACACAGGAGAAGGAGACAAACTCATGTTGCAATCAACAAGGAGAAAACAGATTATAACAATTTATTACAGGAAACAGAAGGGACATTTAGACGTCATCTTCTTTCCCCTTTTACAGGCTCTGCACAGTAAGATATGAACCGGGAGATGCTAAGACAGAAATGAGAAAGGAAGAAATGGCTAGAGAAAATAAAGGACAAGGAAAGGTAAAAGTCAATTGGAATTCAAAACATTGAAACAGGCACATTTTAGAATCTCTTTTAGGATGAAGTATGAAAAGGGAAGAGATAAAGAATATTAGAATAAATACAGTAGTTGTGAATGAGAGATATTGGTGTTTCAGTGAACTATGATTTTGTTACTGAGTCTAAGCTCACACTGCTTGCCACAAGACAGGTCAATAAACCAAGGCCTGAAAGAATCGTGACTTTATTCAGAAAGCCGGCAGACTGCGATGGTGGACTACTGTCCCAAAGAACTATCTTCCCAAATTAGAAATCAGGCTTCTTTATACCAGAAGGAGAGGAGGTGTGGTTGGGGTGAAAATCCTTTGTTTTTTCAGCTGTCCGCTGAGGTCAGATTACCATGTGCCTGGAAATGCCCAGTAGGACAGATGTCATTCTCTGCTCTGCAACTTTTTAATCTTTGTGTGAATGGAAAAGAGTGGTACCTTGAAAGGTCAGAGCCTTGAGAATGGGCTTGCCTGTGTATTTCAGGCTACAGGCACTACTGTTGACCTCTAACAAAAGCAGTGGAATACAAAGGTTAAAATAAAAGAAACAGGCCCACTGTGGAATCTTCTTCCCTACTACAATTTTGTTGCTGAAGGAAAATATCTAACACATGAAGAATGCTCGTCAAGCAGATCGCAGCACACATCTGCCCTGGACCTTCAGGCCAAACCGAACAACAGCAACCACAAAACACTCTGACTTGGTGTTAGAGAGAGCGCGTGCCAGAAATAAAGAGTAGAGATTTTTTAAGAGATTTTTAAGAGATTACTTAAGGGAAAAAAATGAGAGTGAGGATTCGAATACTATAATTAATAACGTAGGTTGAGAGGGGAAAGTCCACTGGCGTGCTCTCCAAGCAGACCATCCAGGATCATCTAACCACCCCACGGGGCAGCTACAAAAATGGACTGAATATTTAACTATCTTTTAAAAACTCAATAAATTTTAAAGGGCAGAAATAGCACTATGCACTTCTTTGACCACAGTGCCCGTAAAACAAGCAAGATGACAAAGACACATAAATAGGAAACTGTAGCCATCAGAAAATTAAAACAAAGCAAGACAAAACAAAACAGTCTTATGTAATGACTGGGTCAAAGATAAAATCAAAACCCCAATTATAAACTATTAAAAGGTACCATGTTGTACAAAAATTCAGCCCAAGGGGGAATGCTGCATATTACAGCCTCGATTACCCCAGTGAGAAAATTACAGCCTTGATTACAACAGTCAAAATACGCAGCAATGAGGAGCCAGTGGAAAACATGACGGTGTGCCCGTGCTCTGATAACGCAAAACTGCGTGGCCACTAAAACATGTTCGTGCTATTTTAGGATGGCTAGGTGTACAGATTCATCCCACTTTTAAAAACTATGATTATGTTTTCTCTGTGGGTGGTAGGGTAACACATGCAATTTTTTTCTTTTTGCTCATGGCTATTTTCTACTTTGTCTCCATGGACATGCATTAATTAGGTATCAAAATAGACAAACATATATAGACGAACGAGGAGGCTAGGGTGGGGATGTGTCATGTTTCAGCCAAGAGAAGCATCCAGTGGTTTCGTGTGGGTACATGCGTGTATGGAATTCTCGGTGTGGGGCTTTGCTGATTTACAATCTCCAGAGAGTTTATACCTACCACACACTCATTCTGATACATTCTCATTAGCAAGTGTGCGAATTTCCTCTGATCACGCCCAGTTGATGATCTCCACTATTTGTATAGTAACCAAAACCACGGAGAAGGCAATGACACCCCACTCCAGTACTCTTGCCTGGAAAATCCCATGGGCAGAGGAGCCTGGTAGGCTGCAGTCCACGGGGTCGCTAAGAGTCGGACATGACTGAGCGACTTCACTTTGACTTTTCACTTTCATGCATTGGAGAAGGAAATGGCAACCCACTCCAGTGTTCTTGCCTGGAGAATCCCAGGGACGGGGGAGCCTGGTGGGCTTCCGTCTATGGGGTCACACTGAGTCGGACACGACTGAAGTGACTTAGCAGCAGCAGCAGCAACCAAAACCTACTTACCAACTGGCAATGGTTTGAAGTTCCTGAAATGAATTAATAATGTTTATATCCAGAAATGTGGTGGCATGTGTCAACAGGATGAGTTTCTTGGTGGTGTGTTCAGAATGATGGCTGCAGGGCACATAACTCTCCAAAATATACTTTGGTTCAGAGTCTAATAGCAGAGATGGTAACTGGTAGATTAGCTGATTCAGAGACTTGGAGCTGGAAGCTCTCTCCTCCAACCTTATTATCATAATCCTTGCGTTGCCTTAGAGTGTATCCAAGATTATATCTGTGAATACGTGATGGATTCACTCACCATAGAGCATCTTCTCCCAGGGGTCCACCTTCCGCTTTGCTGTGACCAGCTCCCAGAGCCACGAATGCATGAGTGACTCTCCCAGGGAGGGCCCTAACCCAGCTAATTGGCCCTAAGCCAATCAGAGGCTCTCCCCATCATTTGGACCTGGAACCCAGTGAATCCGATTCCTATTTGGGGAAAGAAATAACTAAATTTGGAGCTGGGAAACTCAAGGAGACATTGAAACTGGACTGTGAGGGAGGGAATTCTACAGGGATGCAGAGGACCAGTGGTGTTGTAGTGAAAAGGGAAAAAGAGGAATGAGTTTTTTTCATTCTCTTTCCTGAGAACGAAGAAGATAGAGAACAGTGGGCAGGCCTGAACATTCCCAATCTTTACTTTAACTGTTCCTCATCTGTAGTCTGGACTTCCCAGAGGGCGTTAGTGTAAAGAACCCGCCTGCCAATGTAGGAGACATAAGAGACTCAGGTTCTGTCTCTGGGTCGGGAAGATCCCATGCAGAAGGAAATGGCAACCCACTCCAGTATTGTTGCCTGGAGAATCCCATGGACAGAGGAGCCTGGTGGGCTACAGTCCATGGGGTCGCACAGAGTTGGGTTGAACTGAAGGAACTTAGAATGCACACGCATGCACTCTGCAACCCACCCCTTGTAGTTTTTCTCTTTTTCACATATCAGAAGGCCACAGTACAGTATATAAAAGACAATGGGCCCAACACCTAGGCCACCAGCCTGCCAGAGGCTCCTGACACCAGCCTTCGCCCAGTTTTGAAACAATGTGAGAGGAAGAAGACAAGATCCTACATCTTTGCTCCTCATCAACCACCATGACTGTGAACCCTCATCTTATATAAACCCCTAGACTCCTCTTGGGCGGGGGTCACAGTTATTGAGGCATGAATCTACTGTGTTCCCCCTCTGTTGGCTGAGAATTAAAGCCCCCTTTCTATTTCCTCCAGACTCTGTCTTCGTATTTTTTATTCAGCTTCGGTGGGCAGATAAAGCCAAGATTTTGGCCAGCAGGAGGAGTCAGAGATGATAAGGGTAGAATGAGCGTGTGGCATGGGACAAAGTCAGCTGGGCTCCTGATGAAGTCCTTGTGTAACCTGCCACTGAGTTCCACGAGGCAAACCCTCGCCCCCCAGCAAACCCTCATTTAGGCTGGTTGGGGCTCTGTTACATGCAGCCAGGCAGTTTGCAACCAGGCCAAGTATTTCGTGCTTGAAATTTAACAAGCTCAGAAATTTAACAAGGAAACATAAAGCGATGTGCAACCGCCTGAATGTGGAGTGACGCTTTAACCATACTCAAGTTTTCTCCTTAAAAATACAGCAGCGTGCAAACCTTATTGACAGATTGAAAAAAAATTTCTGTTAAAAACCAAACAAAACTAAAACAATAATGGCATACATCTGTGGGTTTATACGATTCAAGAATGATTTGGACTTGATCACAATGAAGAGTTAGGGAACAGTTGTAGAAAAGTGATGTCATGAACTAGAAATGTCAAACAACACAATATCCAGTTAGGAATCGTAACACATGACACAGCAGCTGTGAAACGACCAGTCAGTCTTGAGAAGGAGCAATGGAGTGATGGAGTGACTGGATCCAAGGCTTCCATCTAGCATTGTCAGATTTAGCAAAGGAGCATACAACACACTGAGTTAAATTTGATTCCCAGAGAAACATCAACCAACATTGTTAATGTAAGTCTATCTTAAATATTGTATGAGCTACACTAAAAAAAAAAAAATTCATTGATGATCTGAAGTTAAAATTGAACTGGGCATCCTTTATTTTATCTGGCAAACCGACCCCAATCCCAAGAAGCTTAGTTTGTCTTCAAAGGTAATATTCATCAAATAGCCTTTGACATTCTCACTTAAGACATTTTTGGCCTTCCTTACTGTTTCATATAATCCCTTTTCTCTAAAAGGTGTCCTTGGTAACAGGCTTTGTGTGTAGAGAATTGCAACTCTATCGGTGTAAAGTGACATGATGTTGCAAATGTCTCTGGTCTGCTGAATGGAAACTGCAATCCAGCTTCCAGATGTTTGCTGTTGCCTGTAAATTTCCTTCGGAAGCAGCCTGTGAGGACACCTTGGAGGGTGGGTAAGCCAAGCAGAAATTCTGATAAATACTCTTCCATCCCCAAACCAAGTAATATTTGAGAACCCCGAAACCTCAACAGCCTTCTCCCTCCAGGAAGGTAATTTACTGCATTTATGTATTAATAACATAATCTAAGCTATTTTCAAATTCTCTGCTGCTGTTTGGCCTCACATGGTGGAAACCAGTCACCTTGGTACCCAGCTCCTTCTTGAGCAGTTTTGGGGAAGGTGAGAAGACTTATCATGTATTTGCCTACTAGAACTCTGGGCCCCAGGCTCATCATATGCTAGAAAATCCTAGTGGTGTGAGCATTTCTATGTTATTATTGCTTTATGCAAAGATACTATTTCATCTTATTTTCTCCACCGTATCCAATCTGACTGAAGGCAGAGATGCCAGCTGGGACTCCAGGGCTGGGGGAACTGTCTTCCTACTGCTTGGCCGAAAGGCAGCAGTAAAATGCCCGTCTCAGAGCAGGAGAGTCCACCGAAGGAGGTGCTTGGTTTAGTAACAAGGACACATCGAATCCCTTCTGTGCCTGGCTTCTATCTAACTGTGGGAGGGGCATGACTTTCCTCAACCAACCTTGGGCTTGCTCATACCTGGGCTGCAGCAAACATGCCCATAATCACTCCCAAACCCCCGTTCCTGCCACCAGCCCTGATGCAGCTCCTTCTCAGGCCTTCTTCCCATCTAAGGTCACCCGTCTGTCAAAGCCAAATAAGTAGAACTTACCCATAAAAACAAAATGCAACTTCCCTTTTATTGGGATTCAGCCCACCAAGGCCTCAGGCTGGAAGGAGGGGCCTAGGAGGGGGACAGGAGGGGAGGAAGCTGGGTCAGTGAGGTCCATTTACAGGAGGCTCAGGCTGGATGCCCCTCCTCTGACACTTGAGATACAGATGCCCGGCTGGGGGGCAGACCGTGTGGGACACGCACAGACCAGCATCATCAGGATGGAAATGCACCACCTGGCTTCTGGGCTAGGGTCACCCAGAGGGAGAAAACAGGCTTGGAGGGCGAACACAGCAGAGCCCCTCACCAGCAGCTCCCACTTTCTCTCTCTCTCTCTTTTTTTAAGTCAGCTCGAAGGATCAAGTGTTCCCAACAATCCCAATAAAGCTGCCTGGTACTAAGAAAGATAATCACTTCCATGGGCTGATGCTGCTCAGAGGGATCGGGCTGAAGGCAGCCAGCTCTGTTCCCAGAACTCTGCCTTCCAGCTCCACGAGCTCTGGGGATTTTCAGGCCAGAGATTCTGGAACCACTGGGCTCATCATGGGATACCAATGAACTGGAAATTGAATTGTGCTTTTCCCATGTAGTTTGTATTAATAGCTAAGGAGATAGCTGTGTCTGAGCTGCAGCCCCCAGTTCTCTGATCCCCTAGAGAAGTTACAGAGAGGGTGCTCACTCATGGGACACCCCGCTGCAGTCCCTCACCTGATTGCGGTGCCAACCCCGCAGGGAGCATCTTTACCTGATTTCAAAGGGGCGGACAGGATGGGGTGAGCCATGCAGCTGATGAGTTTGTGCTGTTGGTGAGAGGATTTGGATCCTGTCTCTGTGGCTGTCCACCGTGAGCCAGCTGTACTTTTTGATTTCCGACACCATCAAGACCCCAGAAACCTGCAAATGGTGCAGTTTTGTTAACCGAATGCAAGTGTGTGTGCCTGACACACGGTGAGGTCAAACAAGCTGAAATGTCGGCGTTTGGGGCAGAGAAAGGGCCAAGGAAGCGGGAGGCTCCTGTCCCCAAACCCCCACACTCCTCAGAGGGTTTCAGCAAAGCAGTTTTCAAAGTGCTTTGAATATTCAGAGTTGCGGGAAGGGCGTGATTATTTGGTGCAAACTTCACGGTACAGGAATCCTTTGTTCTTGCAGCTGTCCACACAAGTCAGGTCACTATATTCCCTTAAACCTCCAACAAGGCAAATGTTATTCTCTGTTCTGCAGCTTTGTTTATCTATATGAATGTAAATGTGTCTGTTATATCTTTAAAGGTCAGAGCCCTGAGAATGGGCTCTTCAGTGTATTTCAGGCTGTAGGCAACACTCTTTTACAAAAGGTGCAGAGCCAGCATGACTCAGCACAGTTTAACAGGTCTAATACGGAGGCTTATTTGTTCTTCCCTTTTACAGGGTGTTTTGTTTTGTTTTGTTTTGTTTTTTCCCCAGTAGTCATATACAGATGTGAGAGTTGGATCATAAAGAAGGCTGAGCACCAAAGAATTGATGCTTTCAAATTTTGGTGCTGGATAAGACTCTTGAGAGTCCTTTGGACAGGAAGGAGATCAAACCAATCAGTCCTAAAGGAAATCAACCCTGAATATTCACTGGAAGGTCTAATACTGAAGCTGAAGCTCCAATACTTTGGCCACCTGATGCGAAGAGGTGACCATTGGAACAGACCCTGATGCTGGAAAAGATTGAAGGCAGGAGGAGAAGGGGACGATAGAGGATGAGATGACTCGATGGCATCACCGACTCAATGGTCATGAGTGTGAGCAGACTCTGGGAGATAGTTAAAGACAAGGAAGCTTGGTGTGCTGCAGTCCATGAGGTCACAAAGAGTAGGACACGACTGAGCAACTGAACAACAAATTAAAGTTTCTGTAGTAGGAAAGTTCTGAAAGCAAGAGGCTTGGAAATATTAGTGACAGAAATAACTGGGAGAAAGAGCGCTTTTGTGCTGTTCCACTTCTAAAGCTTGCGGACCCTGTTATTTTGGGTTCTTTTATTCTCTGGTTTTGATTTACTAGACTCGACTAAGAATAAAGAGGGTGTGGATCCTTTTTGGAAGGAGATCTTATTCTCGTCTCTGCAGACTTGAGAAAAAAAGAAGTGAATGCAGAGACACCTTGATCTGCCAGTTTCTGGGAAGCTAGTGCCTACAAAAGTAAGTTGGCCTTGCTTCAGAAGGAAAACAAAGCAACGTCATAAATCCTGGAGCTTGAGGCTGGTGCTTGTCACGGGAGAAACTGCTCTGTTCCCTCTAAGTCACTCACTGAGCCAGGAGACTACTCAGGGCGAATTCTAATTCTCACACACCTGTGAGGTACGTGGGGTTGATCACCCACTTTGGTCTTGCACAAGAGCAAATTAAGGTAGACGAGACCTGCCAAAGGTCACGCCTGCCACAAGTGGTGGCGCTGGGACGTAGCTGCCAGTGTTTATCTCCCCAAAGCCTCTTCGGGGACTTCCACTGCAGGTGGCACAGACCTGATCCCCGGTCGGGAACTAAGATCCCGCATGTGGCACACTGCAAAAAAATAGAAAAAAGAATTTTTTTTTTAAATAAAAAAATGCCTCTTTGTCTGCAACTAGAGACAAAATGGTAAACCAACATACTGTGCAGTCTGTATCTGGTCTCCAGTTTCTGAACTTTCTCCCTAATTGTGAATTTTGTCCGTTTTGAGCACCCAAGAGGCTCCCTCTCTGGGACCTTTTCTCCCCCAGGAGAAGAGAATACGGCTCCTCCCTGCTGTCATTGGCCTGTCATGGACCACGGTGGCCTAATGACTCAGTCCCGTGCTCCCTGAGCTGGAGGAGAATCTGAATTAGGAGCATCCTAGGTCTTTCCCTTCATAGAATGATGTCTAAACTCTCTGACCACCTCTTTCTTGGTCCTCCATAGAGTGGAATCACAGTGTCCGCCTCTTGGGATTTCCATAAGGATGATATGAGAAAATTCTGTAGATTTTTGGCCTGGTGCCTAACACATAGAATGAATTCAATTTTTAATAGATATTAATAATACTAGCAACCCCACATCCAAGGAGTGGTGGCTGTGCGGGCGCAGGAGGGCCTAGAGGAGCTATTCCATGTCCAAGGTAAGGAGCAATGGCTGCGCTTTGCTGGAGCAGCAGTGAAGAGATACCCCATGCCCAAGGTAAGAGAAACCCAAGTAAGACGGTAGGTGTTACAAGAGGCATCAGAGGGCAGACACACTGAAACCATACTCACAGAAACTAGTCAATATAATCATACTAGGACCACAGCCTTGTCTAACTCAATGAAACTAAGCCATGCCCGTGGGGCCACCCAAGATGGGCAGGTCATGGTGGAGAGATCTGATAGAATGTGGTCCACTGGAGAAGGGAATGGCAAACCACTTAAGTATTCTTGCCCTGAGAACCCCATGAACAGTATGAAAACGCAAAATGATAGGATAATGAAAGAGGAACTCCCCAGATCAGTAGGTGCCCAATATGCTACTGTAGATCAGTGGAGAAATAACTCCAGAAAGAATGAAGGGATGGAGCCAAAGCAAAAACAATACCCAGTTGTGGATGTGACTGGTGATAGAAGCAAGGTCCAATGCTGTAAAGAGCAATATTGCATAGGAACCTGGAATGTCAGGTCCATAAATCAAGGCAAATTGGAAGTGGTCAAACAGGAGATGGCAAAAGTGAACGTCAACATTCTAGGAATCAGCGAACTACAATGGACTGGAATGGGTGAATTTCACTCAGATGACCATTATATCTACTACTGCGGGCAGGAATCCCTTAGAAGAAATGGAGTAGCCATCATGGTCAACAAAAGAGTCTGAAATGCAGTACTAGGATGCAATCTCAAAAGCGACAGAGTGATCTCTGTTCGTTTCCAAGGCAAACCATTCAATATCACAGTAATCCAAGTCTATGCCCCAACCAGTAACGCTGAAGAAGCTGAAGATGAACGGTTCTATGAAGACCTACAAGACCTTTTAGAACTAACACCCAAAAAAGATGTCCTTTTCATTATAGGGTACTGGAATGCAAAAGTAGGAAGTCAAGAAACACTTGGACTAACAGGCAAATTTGGCCTTGGAATACGGAATGAAGCAGGGCAAAGACTAATAGAATTTTGCCAAGAAAATTCACTGGTCATAGCAAACACCCTCTTCCAACAACACAAGAGAAGACTCTATACATGGACATCACCAGATGGTCAACACCGAAATCAGATTGATTATATTCTTTGCAGCCAAAGATGGAGAAGCTCTATACAGTCAACAAAATCAAGACCAGGAGCTGACTGTGGCTCAGATCATGAA
Organism: Bos grunniens; assembly: GCF_055505025.1. Classification (NCBI taxonomy): domain Eukaryota; kingdom Metazoa; phylum Chordata; class Mammalia; order Artiodactyla; family Bovidae; genus Bos; species Bos grunniens. Next base: position 5,239,635 of record NC_141167.1, on the reverse strand, counting down.
TATCTTATTGTCAAATTCAGACTTAAATTGAAGAAAGTAGGGAAAACCACTAGACCATTCAGGTATGACCTAAATCAAATCCCTTATGGTTATACAGTGGAAGTGAGAAATAGATTTAAGGGCCTAGATCTGATAGATAGAGTGCCTGATGAACTATGGATGGAGGTTCGTGACATTGTACAGGAGATAGAGATTAAGACCATCCCCGTGGAAAAGAAATGCAAAAAAGCAAAATGGCTGTCTGGGTAGGCCTTACAAATAGCTGTGAAAAAAAGAGAAGAAAAAAGCAAAGGAGAAAAGGAAAGATATAAGCATCTGAATGCAGAGTTCCAAAGAATAGGAAGAAGACATAAGAAAGCCTTCCTCAGTGATCAATTCAAAGAAATAGAGGAAAACAACCGAATGGGAAAGACTAGAGATCTCTTCAAGAAAATTAGAGATACCAAGGGAACATTTCATGCAAAGATGGGCTCGATAAAGGACAGAAATGGTATGGACCTAACAGAAACAGAAGATATTAAGAAGAGGTGGCAAGAATACACAGAAGAACTGTACAAAAAAGATCTTCACGGCCCAGATAATTACGATGGTGTGATCACTCACCTAGAGCCAGACATCCTGGAATGTGAAGTCAAGTGGTCTTAGAAAGCATCACTATGAACAAAGCTAGTGGAGGTGATGGAACTCCAGTTGAGCTATTTCAAATCCTGAAATATGATGCTGTGAAAGTGCTGCATTCAATATGCCAGCAAATTTGGAAAGTCAGCAGTGGCCACAGTACTGGAAATGGTCAGTTTTCATTCCAATCCCAAAGAAAGGCAATGCCAAAGAATGCTCAAACTACCACACAATTGCACTCATCTCACATGCTAGTAAAGTAATGCTGAAAATTCTCTAAGCCAGGCTTCAGCAATATGTGAACCGTGAACTTCCAGATGTTCAAGCTGGTTTTAGAAAAGGCAGAGGAACCAGAGATCAAATTGCCAACATCTGCTGGATCATGGAAAAAGCAAGAAAGTTCCAGAAAGACATCTATTTCTGCTTTATTGACTATGCCAAAGCCTTTGACTGTGTGGATCACAATAAACTGTGGAAAATTCTGAAAGAGATGGGCATACCAGACCACCTGACCTGCCTCTTGAGAAACCTATATGCAGGTCAGGAAGCAACAGTTAGAAGTGGACATGAAACAACAGACTAGTTCCAAATAGGAAAAGGAGTACATCAAGGCTGTATATTGTCACCCTGCTTATTTAACTTCTATGCAGAGTACATCATGAGAAATGCTGGGCTGGAAGAAGCATAAGCTGGAATCAAGACTGCTAGGAGAAATATCAATAACCTCAGATATGCAGATGACACCACCTTTATGGCAGAAAGTGAAGAGGAACTAAAAAGCCTCTTGATAAAAATGAAAGAGGAGAGTGAAAAAGTTGGCTTAAAGCTCAACATTCAGAAAACGAAGATCATGGCATCTGGTCCCATCACTTCGTGGCAAATAGATGGGGAAACAGTGGAAACAGTGTCAGACTTAATTTTTCTGGGCTCCAAAATCACTGCAGATGGTGATTGCAGCCATGAAATTAAAATCCACTTACTCCTTGAAAGGAAAGTTACGACCAAACTAGATGGCATATTGAAAAGCAGAGACATTACTTTGCCAACAAAGGTCCATCTAGTCAAGCCTATGGTTTTTCCAGTGGTCATGTATGGATGTGAGAGTTGGACTGTGAAGAAAGCTGAGCGCCGAAGAATTGATGCTTTTGAACTGTGGTGTTGGAGAAGACTCTTGAGAGTCCCTTGGACTGCAAGGAGACCCAACCAGTCCATTCTGAAGGAGATCAGCCCTGGGATTTCTTTGGAAGGAATGATGCTAAAGCTGAAACTCCAGTACTTTGGGCACCTCATGTGAAGAGTTCACTCACTGGAAAAGACTCTGATGCTGGGAGGGATTGAGGGGCAGGAGGAGAAGGGGACAGCATTGGATGAGATGGCTGGATGGCATCACTGACTTGATGGACGTGAGTCTGAGTGAACTCTGGGAGTTGGTGATGGACAGGGAGGCCTGGCGTGCTGCGATTTATGGGGTCACAAAGAGTCAGACATGACTGAGAGACTGAACTGAACTGAACTGAATAATACTACATTAATAACGTTTGTGTATTTCAGCCAGTGTGTGTGTGTGTGTGTGTGTGTATTTCAGCCATATTTTTGCCTCAACCAGATATTTCCATTCTAAACTTTTCACCTCCACTGGGATTAAAGGACCTCTGCAGCCATGAGCAAGCTCTTATGAGCAGAGAGACCCCTGATCACTCCATGAATAAGGCTAGATGCATGGGGACAGGGAAGGCTACCCAGCCCAGTCACTGACCTGGCTTGGCCCTGATGTGATAGATGCTGGATGGTAGGCCGTTCTGCTACATTCCAGCCCACGAGTCAACCTGGTGGGCAGCCCATGGTGTTTCCCTGGGGGCAGCCCACCTTTCCATCCCTCTTGTAAGATGGAGGTACCAGAAGCCTGCCTTCTTGGGATGCTGGAAACCTAGTTCCAGAAGCTTCTGGGTTAGAAGGCTGTTCTTTCATTCCTAAATTTAAGTCAGTTATAATCCCAAACTCAGATGCTGAAGGCAGAAGGTGCATCCACCCTTCCTCCCCTTGGCGGTCTCTGCAGGGAGGATGCCCGGGCCAGCTGGGCCTGTCTCCACCACCGTCTATGTGCGAGGACCTAGCTTCCAGCTGGGGTCTCCACCCACACATCCAGGAGGAGCCAGTCTGACACTTATTCCACCTCCTTCTGGTCTTGCTTGTGCTCTGAGCTTATCCCCAATCAAGCCTCTGGGCCTGGAATTCCCTGCATGTGGATGGTCTCCGGGCTCTTCCTTCTGCTTCCTCTGTGAATGAGCCCCGGGGAGTGAACATTTGCAGCGGCTTCCTGCCCGTGTGCCCCAGGCCCCCATTCACTCAGCGGCTCCAGCTCGAGCCTCAGCACTGTGGACCTCGGCTCCTCACACCGCCTGACCACTCACGCGTGGATCTTACATCCTCCACCTTTCAGCTTCTCCACATGCCCCGGGTCCCTGCCAGAGACTGTGCTCCCTGCCCCACCCCGACCCACCGCCTCCTGCTGCTACATAACAGCGAGGGTGATGCCTTACAAGAATTCCTATTTTCCTTCTCCTTAAAGCCAGCTACAAGCTCAAGATTGTATTTGGAATAAAATCCCAGCTCCTCACCACAGCCATTCCCTACGCCCTCTGTCCCTGCCTCCTCTCCTGAGCACCCCTGGGTCCCTCCCCCATCCTTTCCATGTCTGTTCTGATCACTAATCATGTGAAGGTCCCTGTGGGCAGGGCAGAGCCTTCCTGCCCACTCCTGAGTCCACGGTCAGCAGAACCGGGCACAGAGCAGAGCCTGCCATTACCTGCAGGGTGGCGAGTGCAGCTGGAGCTCACTGTGTCCGCAGGTGAGGTGAGGGCGAGGCTGGTTCCACGCACTGCGTCTGTGGCCCTTTTCCCAGCACAGAGACACTTCCCACCACCTCATCCCCCCAATCCTGCACCGTTTCCTCTCTCAGCCCCAGTTCCGCTTTTATAATTATGTCCAAAACAGCACACAAAGTGACGGGCAGGCAGAGGGTGAAATGCACAGGCCCTGAGGAAGCAGTGTCCCCACTCGTACTCCTTGTCCTCTGTGTGTGTGTTCCTGTGGGTGTGCCTCCGTGTGTGCCTGTGTGTACATGTGTGTGCCTCTGCATGTACTTGTATATGTGTGTGCCTCTGTGGGCACCTCTGTGTGTGTGCGTGCCTGTGTGTGCCCCTGTGTGTACATGTGTGTGCCTGAGTGTTCCTGGGGTACATGTGCATGACTCTGTGTATGTGTGCCTGTGTGTGTCCTCTGTGTATGCGTGTGCCTCTGTGTTCCTATGTGCACATGTGTGTGCCTGCGTGTGCCTGCGCATGTGTGTGCCTGTGTGTCCTCTGTGGCTGTGCGTGTCTGTGTGTTTCTATGTGGATTCCTGGTTGTGCATGTGTGTGCCTCTGTGTGCGCCCCTGTATGTGTGTGCCTGTGTGTTCCTCTGTGGCTGTGTGTGCCTGTGCATGCGTGTGCCTGTGTGTCCTCTGTGTATGCGTGTGCCTCTGTGTTCCTATGTGCACATGCGTGTGCCTGCACATGCGTGTGCCTGTGTGTCCTCTGTGTATGTGTATGCCTGTGTTCCTATGTGCACATGTGTGTGCCTGCGTGTGCCTGTACATGTGTGTGTTTCTATGTGGATTCTGGTTGTGCATGTGTGTGCCTCTGTGTGTGCCCCTGTATGTGTGTGCCTGTGTGTTTCTGTGTGGGTTCATGTGTACACATGCGTGTGCCTCTGAGTGTGTGTGTGCATGTGCCCAGCACTCTCAACTGCCCGCTCAGAATGGAGTGTCCCCTGCTTGGACCAGAGCTTCTCGCGCTGGCCCCCCTATCAGGCCTGGGCTGGAACGCTGGGCCCCCGGAGGAGGCTGACCTGTGGACGTGAACCCTGATATGTGAGCCTTGGGCTGTCTGATGACCGTGCTGGGTCCACGGCAGCCTCTGCTCCCTGCCGGCCTTTCTTAACCTGTTGTAGAAGCTTCTCCCCTCCCTCCAGGCTCCGCCGGGAAGCTGCTTCCAGACAGGAAGTGGGGACGGGGGAGTCTCTGCGGTCATTCAGGCTTTTCTGGGCGTGTGGGGCTTGTCAACGCTTGGACAGGGGCCCAGGCAACTGCGGTGAGCTCTCAGGAACTGAGAGTGTCGGGGCATCAGCCAGTGGAAATGAGGATGGAGGGCAGGATCACACGGAGGCCAGGGCAGAGCCAGGGTGGCCCCACGAGACACCTGTGGGGAAGGAGGGCTGGTGAAGTCAGGTTCCGATGTGAGGTGTCTGGGCTAAAAGGCAGAGAGCACAGAGGACTCAGGTGGAAGACTCTGGAACAGAGTACAGAAGGTCGGGGGCCTGGATCTCAGTGTCCCTGGCTGGGGCAGCCTGTCTCGAGCAGGGACAGCTCTGGAGGATCCAGCCTGTGCCCAGGCAGAGATGACACCCTACCGGTCCGGTCCCCAGACCCAGAAAGATTATGAAGGAAAACACGTATCTTGCCCTGGGATATAACAGCTCTCTTTGGAGCTTTAAGTCAGCAAAGCATCAGCCTGCACATTGCACATGAATAAATGTGCAAAGGGAGTGGTGGTCTTGTGTTTCTCTCATTGCCAGTCTCATTGTATCAGAACCCTGGGCCCTCCCTGTCCTCCTGCAGGCCAGTATCAGACCGGACATCTGCTCGCGGCCAGCTGCCGCCCGCCCCCTCCTTATCTGGCCTGTTGTCCAGGACGTGAGGCCCGGGGGCTGCGGGGGTGTCTGCTGTCACTGTCACCATCCCTGAGGGCCGAGTTTTGCCTTGTCATTTAGCACCAGGTAAGTCATCCGTGGAGATGAAGCCACCAGTGGTTCCTTTTGCAAAACAACCCTTAAAGCTCTAATTGGTGCTGAAATTTGGATTTCCACTCTTCTTGGATTTCTAAAGGGGAGTCAGAGGTGTCATTCGGTTTCTTACAGAGACAATCGTGGAAAATGTGTCCACGCTTCCTCTCTTCCCATTCCGTCTTCTGTAAGAACAATCCCAAGGTCTCCACCTATTTCCAGAGAGTTCCTGATCGCCGTGGGAATAGGGTGATGTTTGGGAAAGCATTCTGGTTTCCAGGGCAATGTGTGTGCAGGAAGGGGCTGTGAAGCGTGTCTGGGAACGGGTGTTGTAGGAGGGACCACACTGCAGAGGAAGCTGCTGCACCCGATCAAGGGCTTTGTTGGGTTTCTTCTGATGCTACGAGGTGGTTCTCTCCAGCCCCACAGCTATCTGGGTTGCACTCTCACCTCTCCCGCAGGATGACAGGGCCACAGGGGACTCGAGACCTGGAGGTGGATACCAGGCTTGGAGAAGCTCCCTGCCCTGTCCCTGGGGCCTCAGGTACCAGGGATGCTCCTCTAGAAGGTCTGTGGGGTGTATGGGGAGAAGGCAGGTCGTGTTCACAAGTGGAGGGGGTCCAGGAACACTGACTTGGGGTCAGACCATTTTGAACTGGTTTGAGTTCAAGCAAATGCATTTGCAAAAATGTGACAGGCAGTCTTGTTATAGAAATAAACATGGGGAAAGCCTAGTAGCTCAGGGACCACCCGGCAGACAAGCTCAGCTGACAGCAGACCCTCGATTCACTTCCTGATTGGCGCCTCCAGTTCTGAGCTGGGGGAGTGGCTTACAATATTCTACTAAGTACTTATTCATTGCGAGGCGAAAACAATCATATGGCTTCTTTATAAGCACACATGTCACGTGCAATGCCCAAGTTGAAAGGGAGTTATTTTTGGCCTGAGATTAAAATGGGGGGCCCTCCAGTGTGTGCATGTATTCATTCATTTATTCACTCAAGTATTCACTGAGCTCCTTCTCAGGGACGCTGAAACAGACTGGGATGGCAACCCGGAACCCCTCGTCCTGAGGATGCAGATGGCAGGCAGCTCTCTTTTTCTGAAACTCTCTCAATATTGAGACTCCTTGCAGCTGTGCTTTGAGTGCTTGCTTTATGGTCATCTTCTCTGAGTAGTCAGCGCTAAGCCCAGCACAGGACGATTCCCCAGTTTCCATCTTCTCTTACGTTTACTTGTGTCAGACATAGCCTCCAGCATGTGGACGCTGAACTTGGCACCTTTCACACACTAGAAGCCTCTGGCTCAGAGCCCAGAGTTTAGCATTCTCCTTGCTCCAGCCTCTCCATCTCTGGTCCTATGCTCACCAGGGACCATGGCATTGCCACGCACCTTCCTCCCTTATCTGGGGTCAGGCTCCGCCTCCAGCTCCCTCAGTCTCTACAATTGATCCCTTCGATTCCAGTTCAGAAATGTCCCCTGGCCCAGCCTGTGGTCCCCTCTCCTGGGGCCACAGCCCAATCTTTGCCTTGAGGCTTCTGGGTGAGGAGCGAGCCCATCAACCCTGTGTAGGGGAGGATGGCCCAGCCCACCTGGACACCTGAGGGTTGACACTGGCCAGGTGAGGCCTCAAGGCAAAGAGGACCTTTCTCCCTGCTCTCATCCTGGCCTTGAAAAAATGAAGGGTTTTTCTCTTCTATTGTATTTGCTCACAGAGGAGGCCTGAGGACTTGAACTTGTACCCCTCCATCCCTGAATCCTGCCCTTCCAGGCCTTGGTGAAGCCCTTGCTTAAATTAGGAAGATGTGGGCCACGGCTTCGACTTCTGCAGCAGCCGTCCAAGAGGGCCACAGGCCCAGATGACCCACCTGCTGGAGACTGAAAGGCTCACTAGAAGATGACCAATGATACTGTGGCCCAGCCATTGCGGGACAGCCTCTGATCCTCACACTGGACGGTCCTGCCAGGGACATTTATCCCAACACTGGGCAGCTTTAGACACTGCAGGGGAGGGATTGGAGGCACAGGGGACCCTGGGGTGCCCTGAAGGTGTCAAGGTGCTGGGCAGGAAAGAAGTTGGGGAGGAAACTTGCCGGGCAGGGAGGCAGGGCTATGGGAGAGGTGGGTGCCTCACGTGGACCTGCCATCCCATCAGGGCTCTGAGGATGGCACTGGGGCAGGCCTGCTGCATGGGGTGAACCGGGAAGGTAGTCACTTCTTGCTGTGGGGAACTCTGGCTCCCCTTCCGTCCACCACCTCTGCCCGGACACCTGACTTCCGGGGGTCTGGAGGAGCAGGTGGCTCTGGGCCCCCAGGGCTCACTCACCACCAGCTTGGTGTTAATTGCTCCATGGCCCCCCAGGTGAGCTTTTTAGGTCAAGGAAGACAGTCAAGTTTGAAAAGGGCAGAGAAAAGAGGATCTTGTCCTCTTGATATGAGAATGGTGGTGGGGGCAAGGAAAGGCATTTGATGAAGATGCAAGGTAAATGGGTGGGTGGATGGCTGGGTGGGGGAATAGATGGAACAGGTACCACCAGCTCCATGAGGCTGGCTGTGGTGGGGTTATCTTGAGAACTCCACTTTGGAAACTCATTGTGGCAGCATTGATGCAACGGTGCACAAGGAGATGGAGAGGAGGGAGGGGGACTTGGAAGCCTATTTCCATATCCCAGATTCGTAATATACTGTGTACACCCCATGATGGCAAACGTGTGAATAGAAACTAGAGAATGAGCCAGGAAGGCATTCTGAAGGAATAAACAGAGACCGATGGTGACTGCAGCCACGAAATTAAAAGACGCTTGCTCCTTGGAAGGAAAGCTCTGTCAAATTTAGACAACATATCAAAAAGCAGAGACAGCAGTTTTCCAACAAAGGTCCTATAGTCAAAGTTACGATTTTTCCAGTAGTCAAGTACAGATATGAGAGTTGGACCATAAAGAAGGCTGAGCACTGAAGAACTGATGCTTTCAAACTGTGGTGCTGGAGAAGACTCTTGAGAGTCCCTTAGATAGCAAGGAGGTCCAACCAGTCAATACCAAAGGAAATCAACTCTGAATATTCATTGAAAGGTCTGTTGCTGAAGCTGAAGCTCTAATACTTTGGCCACCTGATGTGAAGGGCTGACTCATTGGAAAAGACCCCGATGCTGGGAAAGATTGAAGGCAGGAGGAGAAGGGGACAACAGAAGGTGAGATGGTTGGATGGTATCACAGACTCGATGGACTTCAGTTTGAGCAAGCTCCAGGAGCTGGTGATGGACAGGAAGGCCTGGCGTGCTGCGGTTCATGGGGGCTCAAAGAGTTGGACATGAGTTAGCAACTGAATAACAACACTTGATCAGCAAAGCAGAAAGACAAAGCAGGGAGGGTCTGAGCAAATCAGCAAAGGTGACTCCAGGGTTCCAGCTCTGCGATGGGATCTGCCATTAACCAGAATAGGGTGATCCAGAAGAGAAGCAGGTTTGGGGAAAATGAAAGAGTGTGAGTTCAGACATGCTGAACTTAGTAAACACCTTCTTATAAAAGTATCACATGTTCTACAAAGTGATCTAAGGCAGTTAACAAAACTACATGCCCCACAAGCAAAGGAGGTTAGGAAGCTGGGGCTACTGGGAGGCAGGATGAAGCTTGCAAGGCTTCTGGAAGTCAGCCTAGGAGCCTTTCCTGGCTTGTCAATAGTCAGAACAAAGGGGAGACCCTCCACCCCACAGGGCTTGCGGGAGGAGCAGGGAAACGGTTCATGCTTGGAGAGCCTATACATGTTCCCCTTCCTACTGTAAATTCCCCTTGTTTTTTTTTTATACATGTATTATCCACCTGATAGAGGGTTAGATTCCTGAGGGGAAGGACTGTGTCTCATTGCAAACTCTCTCTGCCCCCACCCGCAGCTCTAGTGTGCAGTCACCCTTCACTGCATGGAGTAGCTGAGGCTGGTGGATCACTGCAGAAACGATCCGGAGCCCTTAGGTCCGATCCTTTCTTGCACATCTGCTTCTTGCCCAAAAGTGGAGTCCCTGCCGTGATGAGAACTCAGCAGCAGTTCAGCTCCAGAGCTAGTCCACACCATCTTCTTCTCCCCCGGTGCAGGCGTGCGAGGCTTGGCATGTTGCTGGAGACAGAAACAAGTGGGTGTTCTGTGGGCAGAGCAAGGATTTGTAAAGTCTACTGAAGGTTTTATAGTGTGAAATAATTCCTCACTTTATTTACTTAAGCTTTACCTTAGCAGTGAGCACCCAAAGCCATGCTTAACTTACTAATCTATTTGCTTATCATGTACTGTGCTTTCCAGTCCTGAAGCCTCCTGGAATTCATGCTGAAAGTTTCAGAGGTAAACACACCCTGTGTCATCGTTTCAAAACTGACCACTGGGGTGTCAGCTAGTGGATGTGACATGCGTTTTATTGTGATTACTCTTACTATCCATGTGAGTCTTTAATCATTGAAAATTAGTAAATTTTTGATTGAAAAAGATTTACAGGCCCTTAAAAATGCACCTGGTTCAACAAGGACCTACTGGAGAGCACAGGGAACTCTGTTCAATATTATGTGGCAGCCTGGGTGGGAGGGGGGTTTGGCGGAGAATGGATTCATGGATATGTTGGCTGAGTCGCTGTTCACCTGAAACTGTCACAATAGTGTTTGTTAGTTGGCTATACGCCAAGACAAAGGAAAAAGCTAAAAAAAAAAGCACCCAGTTCTATTTTTAGGTTACTTAAAGACTGATTTCTGGATAGTAAATACCTGCAATGATTACCTATGCTTTCCAAAATTTTTTGGGGGGGATATAACTTTTGCTGGGAAGTCAGGGAAACTGTATTTAACCAGATCTCTCCTTCTGTGCATAGATATGGAGATTCATCTGCCCCCTCCCACCCAGAAATGAGGCCTGGGTATTACTACTTGCTCTGCAATGTCCAATGTGACCTTTGATCTTTGGGGCCATTGCTAATTTTATGGTTTATTCAATTCAAAGTATCAGACAACTGTGAAGTGCTGACTCAGGAAAGAAAGCTAGAGCAGAATGGCCCCTGCTGCCCAGCCACCCTCCTTAACAAGCCTCTCGAGGGATACAAATATTTGCACAGCAAACTGCACCTTCTAAGGCTATGGACTCAAGGGAAATCCTCCTTCTGAGTGCCTGAGATGCTCAGGGATGCTGGCAACCTGCCTGGGAAGGTAGAGGTAGACAGTCTATCCTCTTAGGCTGGCCTGAAGTTGCTCTGAACACACCAGAGCAAACACAGAAAAATATCCTGCTCTCCATGAGAAGCATGTTGATCTGTGTTCCTCCTGGAATAATTGAGAGAAGATCTCTCGGGTGAGTTGTTGCAAATGGATTCCGTGTGTGTGTGTGTGTGTGTGTTAAATGCATTGCTTCTTCTTTGACCCAAGTTGACTGTATATCGAATCTTAAAAGAGAAGCAGATATCCTAGAGTTTCAAGATCCAGGAGGCTACTCCCAAGTCCCCTAGGGTGGCAGAAGGAGCTGAGAATAAGAACTGTTGGAAACAGAGAAGAAAGGAACGGAAATGAGCCCAGGTGATGGCTTCATCTTCCTGCTGTCTCCTTTAAGAGAGATGGAAACTAGATCCAAGGACATAAGTATGGAATTACAGACCTTGGGAGCCTCGTTGAGTCCCCTCAATATGGAGATGAGAGAGGTGGGTTCCCATCCAGCCCTGCCTAGGAGCAGAGCAAGGAACAGACCTTAGTGAGTGTCGTCGAGGACAGGGCCATGCGTTCCTGAAGCTCCTTGGAGGTTATTTCCCTTGTCCCTGCCAGAGCCATCCAGACTCCTGGTGCCCACAGGAGAGAAAGTTAGAAGAGGGAGCTGGATCTAGGATTTGCCAGGGTTGTCACGGGCACTTTCCCAATTGCAGGTGTTGATTGCTCAAAATAATCCTTCAGGGAACAGTGCGGTTTGTGATTGAGGAAGGCAGGCAGGGAGCTTAAGCAACACCCCCCAGGCTAGCTAGCCCGCGAACGGAAGCCAGGGTTTAAACCAGGCTGAATCCAAAGCCAGCTGTCTTTCCAGGCCTGCCTCGTCGGTGTGCCTCCGAGAGGTTGACCTGCAGCCTTGAGTAGGATGGCTGGTGGGGTGGCACTGGGGCCCATCAGGGGACGGGGCATGGGGGCTTGATTTGGGGACAGGAAGTAGAAGGAAGACCACCAACACTGGGTAACTGTGTACAGACAGGAATTTAACGTCTCGGTGAATTTCTACAAATGCCCTTCAAGGGCCAGAATATTCCTATTTTGCAGGCACAGAAGTAGGCGTCTTGCAGGCACAGAAGTAGGCGTCTTGCCTAAGTTCACATGACCAGTAGGTCATGGATCTGGGAACTGTGTTTAGGAAAATCTGATTCCAAAATCCCTGCTTTTTAAAAAAATTTAATTGAAATATAGTTGATTTATAATATTGTGTTAGTTACAGCAAAGTGATTCATTTACACACACACACACACACACACACATATATGTCTGGAGGTCATGCCTGTGATTTCAGCCTTTGGAGAAAACTAGGAAAAGAAAGTTGAAGCCAAAGACAATTGACACAGAGAGGGAGGAGGAAGAGGACAGTGCTGATCTGATAGGAAGAAGGGGGCGGTCCCTAGAGACTGGAGAGGGCAGGCAGCTGTGGCTAGGAACAGCGTTTAGGAGGCACTGCCTCTCTGAATGCGCAGGAAGAATTTGGAAAAACAGAAAATAGGGTTGGTAGCAGTGCGACTTCTGAATGTTGTTTTCCCTTCTGGTGCTCTCCTGACCCCATGTAGCACTTGAGATTATCCGGGGACTTGTCTGCAGTAAATACTGTAGTGGCTCAGTGGTAAAGAATCTGCCTGAAATGCAGGAGACCCAGGGTGGATCCCTGGGTTGGGAAAACCCCCTGGAGAAGGGAATGGCAGCCCACTCTAGTATTCTTGCCTGGAGAATCCCCACGGACAGAGGAGCCTGGCGGGCTGCAGTCCACGGGGCCGTAAAGAGTTGGACACACACACACGTGTGTGCATATGTGCATATGTGTGTACACCCATATACTTACACAGCCCCTTTTTTTTGTTTATTTCTGCTCAGTGTTGCAGTGTGGCTGTGACTTTCACCAGCAACAGACAGAGGAGTCTCCACTCCAGGGACTGGCCTGCCCTTCAATCTGAGGATGGTTCTCGCACAGAAGTGGACTCCTTGTCTCTGTCGGGGACGGGGTCTCCCTGGCTGCTCTGGGTGGGCTCAGAGGCGAACAGGGGAGTCCAACGAGAGTCCTAAAGACAAATCAAGGGCAGCCTCTATCTAGGCTGTACTTGGACGTCTGTCCTCAGAGTAACTCCTGGTTGCGAGACCGGTATGTGATTTAGAAAAGCATGTGAATTGTCAACATCATATAAATTGTCATGCCTTTGAGGGGACCATGAAAGATTTTCTTGCTGAAGTCTCATGATCTGTGTTACAAGGCAGGCACTATCCATCCAGCAGGCGATATCTTGTGAGTCCAGAGGAAAGGGCACCTTCTTAATTTAACTTCTATTGAAATCTAGTTGTACAATATTGTGTTAGTTTCAGTTCAGTTCGGTTCAGTCGCTCAGTCGTGTCCAACTCTGGCGACCACATGGACTGCAGCACGCCAGGCCTCCCTGTCCATCACCAGCTCCCGGAGCTTGCTCAAACTCATGTCCATCGAGTCGGTGATGCTATCCAACCATCTCATCCTCTGTCATCCCCTTCTCCTCCCGCCTTCAATCTTTCCCAGCATCAGGGTCTTTTCCAGTGAGTCAGTTCTTCACATCAGGTGGCCAAAGTATTGGAGTTTGAGCTTCAGCATCAATCCTTTCAATAAATATTCAGGACTGATGTTAGTTCAACATCCAGTGTTAGTTTCAAGCATACAGCAAAATGATTCATTTATATATATATATATATACACTCTTTCTTTTAGATTCTTTTCTATTACAAAAGATATTGAGTATAGTTCCCTGTGCTATACAGTAGGTCCTTGTTGGTTATCTACTTTAAGTATCTAAGTGTGTATAAGTTAATCCCCAGTTCTTAATTTATCTTCCCCCTTTCCATTTTGGTAGCTAGGAGTCTGTTTTCTGTCTGGGAGTTTATCTCTGGTTTGTAACTAAGTTCGCTTGTGTCCTTCCTTAGATTCCACACATAAGAAGTCTGGGAAGAGCATTTTTTAAAGCCACAGAGCCGGCGACCATGTGCTCTGTTCAGTTTCTCCAGTTGCTGGAATGTCACAGGTTCTTGGGCTCAAGTTCCCAGCACAGATCAACTTGGAAAGCTGTAGGTCGACTGAGCAGAAAGGTGGACTGGACCCCAGAGTGTAGAGGAGGGGAAGGGAGGACAGAGTGTCAGTGTAGACAGCAAGGCCTGGGACCCTCCCCAGGGGGTGGCGACAGTGCTGGGCTCCTGTAGGGGTGGGTGGTCCATGGCAGAGCATCGCTGAAAGCCTCAAGGCCAGAGGAGATTCAGGTACACACCCAGGCTCCAGGGGCCCAGGCTCCAGGAGGGTAGACCCGCAAGAGACTGAGACTGTATTCAGGGCAGAGACTTGGACTGAGGGCCAGTTCTCTGTTCTCTCACTTGAAAGCAAGGGCTTCGCTTCTTCTCTGGGCCCACTGTGGGAGTCTAGATGACAAGCCATCTTTCTTGGAACTTCATGAATAATACAAATTGTCCCATGCTGTTTCTGTGTGGATATTAAACTTTGGAAGGCAGATAATGGAAGATGGTTTGAATTATCTGTTTGTTTTTTTCTTGCACTTATTGGCTTTTTGGCTAATATCAGATGTTCATTTCTTGAAGCTGAAGGACTCTGGCTTTATACGGATATTTTTAACTGACGTTTCACTGGACACTTTCAGGTGTCAAAATGAAACAGAATTAACCTTTCTGTCCTATTCACACATTATAATTACCACCACATTCCAAGAGTTTATGTACACTGCTGGGTGACTACTCCGAGAAGGCCTGAAGCAAATGGTTGAAAAAATACATTCTGCCTCAGCTCTGTCAGCTGGCCAGTATTTTCCCATCGCGAGTAATAATGACATGTGCCACTATTAAAGCAAACCTGACCTTTTAAGGGAGGCCCAATCAAATGTCAGTTCCAGTATTCCAAAGTGGACTTGTAAAAACGCATTCTCACACCGAAAGCGAGCTTAGGAGAAGCCATTTCCCAAGAAAAGCCAACTCGAGATCCCGTGAAACCTTGGTGGGGTTGAGTTTCCTCTGTCAGATTACACCCTGAGCTTCCAAGGGGATTACAGATTACAAAGCAAAGGGAAGGCCTTTTCTTAGTTGGAAGAAAAACAAATAAAATATGTAAGATGTTTATATTTCCAACAGCTCAAGTATGTGTATACACACGCACGCCCCACACCACCAAGAATATGAAGTTTTTATGAGCGCCTGCAGCCCTGTCTGCTTTCTGCACGCCAGCCTTTAGCGTAAACATCTGATTGCATCTGCAGCAGTTCAGCAGTGGAGAAGCACAAAGGCCCCTGACGTCTCCCTGCCTCCTTGAAGCCTGTCCCTGCTCCCTGGGAGTGACCGTGACCTCTTTCTGTGCCCCGCCCCCTGCCCTAAAGAAGGGTCCTCTCCGGCTCACCCTCACTTTCCTGCCCTAGAAACGCACTAGTGACTGCTGGATGTACCACGTGGTGGATGTACCGTGTGAATGCAGGTGTGTCTGGGAAAACAAAGCAAGATGATGCTTTCCAAAGCAGTGGTCTCAACCGTCCTCGGAAGACGATGACCCTGATGGGCATTTGCATCACAGGTTCAGCTTCACAGGGTGACCTCGGGTCCACTGTGGCCTTCCAGTCGTCACTGAAGTCTGAGCTCTCAAGGATTCTGAGACCAGTTGTCTTCAGTGTTGAATATGAAGGGAAATGGGACTTCAACCTGTGGACCCTAGGAGATGAGGACTTAGGGACCTGTTTCCTAAAACTTCTTTCCTATGGATTTGTGGCTTCCCTCATAGCTCAGTCAGTAAAGAATCCGCTTGCAATGCAGGAGACTCTGGGTTCAATCCCTAGGTTGGGAAGATCCCCTGGAGAAGGAAATGGCTACCCACTCCAGTAATCTTGCCTGGAGAATCCCATGAACAGAGAAGCCTGGTGGGTCATATATAGTCCATGGGGTCGCGAAGAGTGGGACATAAACCACCACCACCACCATGGGTTTGGGAGTTGCTGCCAGTCCACCCCCTGCCCACCATCTTCTCCTGGAACTCTGGACCCTGGGTGGCACTACTTCCTCCCCTCTCCATCTTCTGTAGGACTGATTCTCCCTCCTGCCTCCCACCTCTCTGGTTATTCTGTTCTGCTGATGCTCTGGCTAGTGGGAACCTATGTTTCCTCTTTCCCCAGGCAAAACAGGTTTCATCCAGATGAGATGAAGCCATCTACAACCTTCCTCTTGCCTGCTCTACCAGCCCCAGGAGAATTCAGCACCATCCCCCCCGCCCCATGTCCTCTGCTTTGAGTCACAAGAGCATCAGTGATTTGAATGCACTTAAATGCTAGTAAAGTAATGCTCAAAATTCTCCAAGCCAGGCTTCAGCAGTACGTGAACCGTGAACTTCCTTATGTTCAAGCTGGTTTTAGAAAAGGCAGAGGAACCAGAGATCAAATTGCCAACATCCACTGGATCATGGAAAAAGCAAGAGAGTTCCAGAAAAACATCTATTTCTGCTTTATTGACTGTGCCAAAGCCTTTGACTGTGTGGATCACAATAAACTGTGGAAAATTCTGAAAGAGATGGGAATACCAGACCACCTGACCTGCCTCTTGAGAAACTTATATGCAGGTCAGGAAGCAACAGTTAGAACTGGACATGAAACAACAGACTAGTTCCAAAAGGAGTGTGTCAAGGCTGTATATTGTCACCCTGCTTATTCAACTTCTATGCAGAGTACATCATGAGAAATGCTGGGCTGGAAAAAGCACAAGCTGGAATCAAGATTGCTGGGAGAAATATCAATAACCTCAGATATGCAGATGACACCACCTTTATGGCAGAAAGTGAAGAGGAACTAAGAAGCCTCTTGATGAAAGTGAAAGAGGAAAGTGAAAAAATTGGCTTAAAGCTCAACATTCAGAAAACGAAGATCATGGCATCTGGTCCCATCACTTCATGGGAAATAGATGGGGAAACAGTGGAGACAGTGTCAGACTTTATTTTTTTGGGCTCCAAAATCACTTCAGATGGTGATTGCAGCCATGAAATTAAGAGACACTTACTTCTTGGAAGGAAAGTTATGACCAACCTAGATAGCATATTGAAAACAGAGACATTACTTTGCCAACAAAGGTCTGCCTAGTCAAGGCTATTGTTTTTCCCATGGTCGTGTATGGATGTGAGATTTGGACTGTGAACAAAGCTGAGCACCAAAGAATTGATGCTTTTGAACTGTGGTGTTGGAGAAGACTCTTGAAAGTCTCTTGGACTGCAAGGAGATCCAACCAGTCCATCCTAAAGGAAATCAGTCCTGGGTGTTCATTGGAAGGACTGATGCTGAAGCTGAAACTCCAATACTTTGACCACCTGATGCGAAGAGTTGACGCATTGGAAAAGACACTGATGCTGGGAGGGATTGGTGGCAGGAGGAGAAGGGGAATGACAGAGGATGAGATGGCTGGATAGCATCACCAACTTGATGGACATGAGTTTGAGTGAACTCCGAGAGTTGGTGATGGACAGGGAGGCTTGGCTTGCTGGAATTCATGGGGTTGCAAAAAGTTGGACACGACTGAGTGACTGAACTGAACTGAACTGAAATGCTAGGTACTTAAAAGATTGAATGTGGGGGCTACGTGAGAGGGAGGGAGGCTCCAGAGGGAGGGGATATATGTGTGCTGTGTGCTGTGCTTAGCTGCTCAGTCATGTCCGACTCTTTGCAACCCTATGGACTGTGGCCCGCCAGGCTCCTCTGTATATGGGATTCTCCAGGCAAGAATACTGGAGTGGGTAGCCATGCCCTCCTCCAGGGGATCTTCCCAACCCAGGGATCGAACCCAGGTCTCCTGCATTGCAAGTGGATTCTTTACCAACTGAGCTACCAGGGAAGCCCAGATACAGGTATCAGTTCAGTTCAGTGTCTCAGTCGTGTCCAGCTCTTTGTGACCCCATGAACTGCAGCACGCCAGTCCTCCTTGTCCATCACCGACTCTCGGAGTCCACCCAAACCCATGTCCACTGAGTGGGTGATGCCATCCAACCATATCATCCTCTGTCATCTCCTTCTCTTCCTGCCCCCAATCCCTCCCAGCATCAGTGTCTTTTCCAATGAGTGAGCTCTTTGCATCAGGTGGCCAAAGTATTGGAGTTTCCGCTTCAACATCAGTCCTTCCAATGAACGCCCAGGACTGATCTCCTTTAGGATGGACTGGTTGGATCTCCTTGCAGTCCAAGGGACTCACAAGAGTTTTCTCCAACACCACAGTTCAAAAGCATCAATTCTTTGGTGCTCAGCTTTCTTCACAGTCCAACTCTCACATCCATACATGACCATGGGAAAAACAATAGCTTGACTAGGCAGACCTTTGTTGGCAAAATAATGTCTCTGGTTTTCAATATGCTATCTAGGTTGGTCATAACTTTTCTTCCAAGGAGTAAGAGTCTTTAATTTCATGGCTGCAATCACCATCTGCAGTGATTTTGGAGCCCAGAAAAATAAAGTCTGACACTGTTTCCACTGTTTCCCCATCTATCTGCCATGAAGTGATGGGACTGGATGCCATGATCTTCGTTTTCTGAATGTTGAGCTTTAAGCCAACTTTTTCACTCTCCTCTGTCACTTTCATCAAGAAGCTCTTTAGTTCTTCACTTTCTGCCATAAGGGTGGTGTCATCGGCATATCTGAGGTTATTGATATTTCTCCCGGCAATCTTGATTCCAGCTTGTGCTTCATCCAGCCCAGTGTTACTCATGATGTACTCTGCATAGAAGTTAATAAGCAGGGTGACAATATACAGCCTTGACATACTCCTTTTCCTATTTGGAACCAGTCTGTTGTTCCATGTCCAGTTCTAACTGTTGCTTCCTGACCTGCACACAGATTTCTCAAGAGGCAGGTCAGGTGGTCTGGTATGCCCATCTCTTTCAGAATTTTCCACAGTTTATTGTGATCCACACAGTCAAAGGCTTTGGCACAGTCAATAAAGCAGAAATAGATGTTTTTCTGGAACTCTCTTGCTTTTTCCATGATCCAGTGGATGTTGGCAATTTGATCTCTGGTTCCTCTGCCTTTTCTAAAACCCGCTTGAAATCTGGAAGTTCACGGTTCACGTATTGCTGAAGCCTGGCTTACAGGTATACAAATGGCTAATTCATGCTGCGGCACAGCAGAAACTAACACAACGTTCTTAAGCAAATATGCTCAAATTTAAACATTTTAAATGTAGGTGTCCATCTTCTCACACTCTCTGGGTGACCATCCTGAGGGCGTTGAATTTTGTAACAGTTTGTATCTTGCCTACTGAGCATGTGATTATAATATTTGCTTGGCCTTTATTTGGTGAATAAATGAAGGAATGTGTCAGGCGTGCATGACTGCACTTCATTCCCAACTCTCAGAAACATGGGGCCATGTCCGTCTCATCAGAACACTCAGGCCCTCGGGTTCCTCTGACGATGAAATGAAATCACAGGGACGCAGTCTTGCAGGCTAAGTCCTCAGGAAGCATCAGCTCCCGCCACCTGCTTTTTTTCAGCATCTCAGGCTTTATATTCAGCATGTCACTCTCAGCTGCGGCTGAGCGTCTTACCTGTGGGGGAGGGATGATGTCCTCTGCGTCTTGGCCTCTCCATTCTCTCCAGCATGGACGCCAAGCAGAATTTCAGGTGCATGAGGAAGCAGGTGATTTTTCTGGAGTTTTTCCAGCTCCAGCTCTTTCCTCAGGGGCAGTGGGGGCAAGAGGGAGGCCCCGCCTCGTCATTCTGTGAGCCTCACTTCTCAAGCTTCCACGCTGGAGTCTGGGCCACCACGAGCCTCTGTCCAGTCACCCAGGTGCTGAGGTTCATCCCAGGCCTGCCTCTCCCCCTCCACGGTTGGGCTATGACCATGACCATGGCCTGGAACCATGGAGGTGAGGTCCAGTAGGTCACTGTCATCCCCCGGAGCCCTCTAGGGCTTGACCTCCACAGAGGAGGGAAGCACAGATGGCACCCTTCATGCTCACCTGCCAGACACAGCACCTGCTGGTGGAGACGAGATCCAGTGTGTCCTTGGGACAGGCCAGGGGAAAAGGAGCAGGTGTGTCTTTAGCCACAGTGAGAAATGACACAAAAACACACACAGCACACACACCTGGAACAAACACATAAAAAAAAGCACACAAGATATATCCTGATATTTTCAATTATTTTTATTCCACTCTGGGCTAGTTTAGTTTCTTTTTTTTTTTTTTATGTTGGTCCTGGCTCTCTCCATTGATTTCATATCAATTTAGGTTAGTGGCTGAGCTTTGTTTGCAAAACAATGTCTTAGGCAGTTACCTCCAGGATCAGAGGAAGACATTCAGCCCAGCTTGGTCATGAGGTGAGGGTTCACAGGTGGCTGGATTCATGCCAAGGTGGCCACAGTGGGGCTGGGACTAGGCTGAGACAAGAAAGATGCCCAATAGAAAGGCACAATATTTCAAGAGGCGCCCACCGTCCACGCCTGGGGGCATCTCTTTAAATTCTGCACCCCAGCCACCTCACTCAACTCACCTAGCCCAGCCCTCCTCCCTACGTAGTAAAGAAAGTGAAGCGAAAGTGTTAGTCATCCAGTCGTGTCTGACTCTTTGCGATCCCATGGACTATGTGTCTGCCAGGCTTCTCTGTCCATGGAATTCTCCAGGCGAGAATACTGGAGTGGGTTGCCATGCCCTTCTGCAAGGGAATCGTCCTGACCCAGGGATCAAATCCAGGTCTCCTGCAATGCAGGCAGATTCGTTACCATCTGAGCCACCAGGGAAGCCCTGCATGGTAGAGTCAGCCTATTTTGCAGATGAGAACTCTGTGACCGAGGGGACAGAGACTATGATGGAGGCCACAGTGGCTGAGGTAGTACACCAGCCCAGACCTGATGGACCTGAGGCAGAGCTGCTCCCAGGGGTGGCCCAGCCCTGCGGGGAAGGTGAGGCCCACCCAGTCACGGTGGGACAGTCAGCTTGGGCAGAGACTCAGCCTACGTGAAACCAAAGGGAACAGCTTCTGAACAACGCAGTGGCATGAAATAGAGGATCCTGATGAGCAGATTAAGTTTCTGAGGATGGGATGGGCGTCTTGGTTTGGCGGTTTCTTAGACCACACATGCTATTCCACAACCTCAGGCTGGGCTGGCTTAGCCCTTCCTGCTTGTGACTGGGCCCCTTCCCCGCTGCTGGGAGCCGGGGCCGGTGTGCAGAGGAGAGGAGCCTCTGCAGCAGGGATGCAGCCAGTGTCCACGGAGGATGCTCTTCCCGGTGACAGAGCATGTGCCTCCCGGGCTCGGCTGTTTCCCAGGTTATCGAGTCTCAGAGGAGAGGCCACAGGCGGCGTGGGAGGCCCACTGGGCCTTCTGCCCCTGTGGCTGCTTCTTTGCCAGGTCCCCCTCTCCCCCCGAGTCTCCTCTCCAGTCTCAGTCCCTCTTCCTTCCTGGCCTCCTTTCATCCTGCTGTAGACAAGCCTCAGATTCCATCTCAGGAAGCTTCCCTTCTCACGTGTCAACCCTTGCGCCCTAGTTGGGATGCTGTGGTCCCTCTGAGTCAAGGTGGAGTCTGTCTGCCTGGGACAGATGCTGGCTGAAGGTGGCTAAAAGAGCTTGAACTTTTATCTGATGCATGGGCTGCCAGACTTTGATGAGCTCCCATGGGAATCAGGACTTAATCACAAAGTCAAGACACAGTTCTCCTCATTCAGTCCATCGGTTTCCCCAAGTAAGGACTGGAGACGCTAATGTATGTGGTGGTGGTGGTTTTTCAGTCGCTAAGTCATGTCTGACTCTTTGCAACCTCATGGACTGTAGCCCACCAGGCTTCCCTGTCCACACTACCTCTGAGAGTTTGCTCAGATTCATGTTTGCTGAGTCGGTGATGCTATCTAACCATCACTTCCTCTGTCGTCCCCTTCTCCTCCTGCCCTCTATCTTTCCCAGCATCAGGGTCTTTTCCAGTGAGTCAGCTCTTTGCATCAGGTGGCCAAAGTATTGGAACTTCAGCTTCAGCATCGGTCCTTCCAGTGAATATTCAGAGTTGATTTCCTTTAAGATTGACTGGTTCATTCTTGCAGAGTGGACACCTTCCACAATTCCCATTCTGGCCCCGTGTTACAGGGAAAGAAAGCTTGCAAAAAGTATTTGTTGAAATATTAAAGAGCCCACATAAGAACCAGTCCAATTAAGAAAGTCCAGTGGTAATTGAGAAAGCTGGTACAGAGGAGACTGCAGAGAAACTTAAGCTCAAGAGGAGAGGGTCTGTTTGCTTCGGTTTAGTGGTCAAGTTTACGAGAGAACAGAACCTTGATCCAACTCCTGGTCAATTGCGGAAACCTTAGTTTCCTCATCTGTGAAATGGGGACAATACAGCATTGGCCTCCAAGGTGAGTTTTGAAGATTTAATGAAGCAGTGAGTGCAAGACCCGTTGATAATGACAAATGTTGGCAGCTGGTTCTGAAACTTGGGTTTAACTGTGTCCTTGGCAGAAGGTGGCCAGACACTCTCACATTCCCCTACCGAGTGAGGAACAGAGCCAGCCAGGGCTCCCTGTTGGGGATCCTTCCTTCCCCGGAGGGTGGCTCTTGAAGACCAGGCAGTGGGCTGCGGACCAGTAACCTTCTCTGAAGGTCAACCCACTGTGACTCTGCCAGTGGCCATGGCCAGACCTTGACATCTTGAGGATCTAGGTAGGGGTTCTAATACCAGAACTGCTTTTTTTCTGACTCTAGAATTTTTAACCCTTTACAATCCAAGGTGGTCTTTAAAGACTGGGAAGATGTGCTTCTTCATATAGTTCCTGTTCAGGGAGCCGTAAATGAAAATCAGGCACATTTTCTCTTTCTTTTTTTTAAAGTTCATTTTATTTAATATAATTGATTTACAATGCTGTGTTAATTTGTACTATATAGCAAAATGATTCCGTTATACATATGTATATGTTCTTTTTCACATTCTTTTCCATTCTGGTTCATCACAGGGTATTGAATACAGGACCCTGCACTGCACAGCAGGCCCTTGTATATCCATCTGCATTAATAAGTTTTAGTTTATTCACATTCTGTCTTGATCTCCCTTAATTATAGTGTTGTTCTTGCTTTGGGTAAAAGATTTGGAAAATACGGAAAGTGAACGCACATACATATACACAGCCCAGGTACACATACACATAGACATCAGCTACAGCGCTCCGTTAACAAGAGGAAGACGCTGCTGATATCTTGTCTTACTGAAATCTGCCTTCCCTGATGGCTCAGTTGGTAAAGAATCCGCCTGCAATGCAGGAGACCCTAGTCTGATTTCCGGGTTGGAAAGATCCGCTTGAGAAGGGATAGGCTACCCACTCCAGTATTCTTGGGCTTCCCTTGTGACTCAGCTGGTAAAGAATCTGCCTGCAATGCAGGAGACCTGGGTTTGATCCCTGGGTTGGGAAGATCTCCTGGAGAAGGGAAAGGCTAGCCACTGTATGTGGGTAGACCACTTTATGTGACCCCTGGGGTCACAAAGAATAGGACACGACAGAGTGGCTTTCACCTTCACTGCAGTCTGTCTTGTTAAATACATTTCCTGACGTAAATGAGACTCCTATGTAGTAATTTTCAATCTTTTTTGGTTGTTGTTAAAAATTACAACACAAACTTTTTTTTTTCTGATCTTAAAGGTGTTTCATAAACAAACTAAAGGCTGGACAACAGACCACTGGCTGTTTGCATCCTGGTCTATTTACCCTGCTCCCTAATGTTGGGCACATAGATCGAATTTAAAATCTTAAATACTGACATGGTTGATGTTAGGTGGTGGTGGTGGTTGTTTAGTCACTGAGTCATGTCCGACTCTTTTTCGATCCCATGGACTGTAGCCTGCCAGGCTCCTCCATCCATGGGATTTCCCAGGCAAGAATACTGGAGTGGGTTGCCATTTCCTTCTCCATAACATTAGAAGTATATTTTATATCAAATTCTCCTAATATGTTCCTTGAAAAACATTTTGATTAGGTCTGATGCTGCTAATAAGGGAGAAATAGAAAATTTACCATCCTTCCAGAAAAAATGCTTGTTCACACGTTGGCCTCTGTCATCTGACGGTATATGGTGGCTTCCTGGACTCTTCTGGTATTTGCTGTAGAGTTTCCACATGGAGGGGAAATGCTGACCCAGCAAACTGTGGAAAGTTCCGGAGTCTTAATGACAACCACAGTCCAGCACCGTAGGTTGCTCTGTTAATCCTCGTAACAGCCCTGCAAGATGCGTGTGCTTATCACTTTCACAGATGAGCAAAGAGAAGATCAGTGACACCTGACAGCTCACCCCAAGTTGCGAAGCTGGTGAGTGGAAGTAAACTCCCTGAGGGGCTCACACACTCCCAGGGAAATGGCCTGGAGAGAAAAGGACGTGGAGCTCGTTGTATGCGTCTAATCATCTCATTTGATCAGGGACCCAGGAAGGGGAAATAAAGACGTTCACAGTTTTGTTTATGGGCTTGGTAAGAACAAAGATGCAAGTTTCCCCCAGCTTTTAGGCACTCGTTCGTTCTTGGCAATGACTCATTTCGTTGTTCGTGTGATGGATGGTTTGGCTTCCTCCAGGTGCCAGGCTGGGAACAGAGCGGGGAGGGAAGTAGACTTCCAGGGGCCTTGTGGAGGGGCAGACGCTGGATCATGCCACACATGTGGGGCTGTGCGTGTGCACCCATGGACACACACACACATGCACGCACTATGCTAGGGATTGCTGTTCTGAGAAACAAAATCCTTCCTGAGGACTTCAGGAAGAGCTTCCTGGGAAAGAAATATGTGCTAACCCTAAGGGAAGAGCAACAGTGAGGCAGATGAGAATAGAGAGCTCGCCCAGCAGCAGCAGCAGCGCGCGTGGGGCCTACAGCCAGCAGAGCCGGTCAGCAAGCCACAGCCCATGGACCAGTCTGCCCCTGCCCCCCGCTTCGGACAATAAAGTTTTATTGGAACACAGCCTCACCCATGCGCTCATGTATTGTCTGAGGCTGCTTTTGTGCTAGAACAGCAAAACTGAATTGTTATAACAGAGACCCTGTGGGCCGCTGGAATGGAAGTGTTTTATTATCTGACGCTTTAGAGACAAAGCTTGATGGATCAGCTCTGGGAACGTGGGACAATGTGGTGAGGACCTGGGGATTGAGGGGCTGCAGTGGGGCCGCAGCAGAAGAGGGAGCCTTAGAGACCACCCCAGGGAGTCTGGTCCTTTCCTGAGCCCAGGAAGAAGACAGGGAAGGTTTTGAGCAGACCAGAAGGGGATTAGATTAATGATTTTAAAAGACTGTACTTTTCACATAATAGTCACTCCACGCTTGCTCTTTTTGATTTATAACAGTTGTGCAATGAATACACACACACACACACACAAATATAGAGATATGTAAATTTTGTTCTGTACCTCTGAGAAACCCTGAATAATAAGTGAGTAATTTCATCCATAGCCACATATATGTACATAGATATATAAATTTGTTCTGTATCTCTGGAGAATCCTGACCAATACGTGAGTATTTTCATCCATGGCCACCTTCTTCAGCTGACTCTCTGCATTAATATTTTCTTAATGCTTTCTCTTAAATTGACTGACTTGCTTGTGTCTGTTATAAAGGGAACTTGGTACCCCTGCTCGAAACTGAACACTGTAACTTGCCCCAAATGAAAGCTAAGGACTGCGTCCCCTTTGGGCATCATGCTAGGGCTCAGCCTTGGGGGCCTGATCGCTTTCTCTGGTGAACGGGGAGGTAAGTGAGCCCTGGGTTTTCAAGGCAGACAAGCAACAAAGACAGACGTGAAGGCAGTCAAGTTTCGCCGCCTGATCTATGATTTGATGCCTCTGTTCGCCCCACCTCCCCACCTGTGGACACAGTGCAGATCCCCCCACCCTTACCTGCCGTGAGCTGACCCTCAAGGATGGAGGTCAGAATAAAGACAGGCAGTGGTTCCTAAACTTTCTTTTAAGACAAATCACAGGAGAGTGGGCTAGAAAGACAGTCCGTGGGACTCCCATCCTCAGAGGTCCTGGCCTGGGGAGAGGTTGGGAGCTGACCGAGTTGGCAGGCGTTCGGCTTGCTCTGGGGCGAGTGGCCGGCGACTGCACTCAGGGAAGCCAGGCTGGGGGACGATCCATGAAGGGGTTGCACCGACCGCAGTCCTGGAGGAAGGGCCTCCAGCCCAACAACAATAAATTGCTCTCAACCCACCTGAGACAGTGCCTGGCTTCATTCATAAGGATGTGGTTTGGAAAAGTCATCTAGACACTGGAAATGTGCATGCGATTCTGTCCCCTTGTAAGAGTGATTTTGGTTTGAGGCACTTTATTGCCAAATTCCTGGGACGAGAAATTGTTAGATATTTACTTAGGAAAAGCAAGAGTTCAGTAAAATATAAAATGGGCTGGAACTACTTATAGGGAGGAGGAGTATACGCCCTCTGACTCCTGGGATACCCACTCTGCTCAGGCAGTGAGAACCCAGCCACTCCCTGCTTCTCGGGGGGGCCTGAGCAGTGGTTCGTTTTGCCCCCTGTGGGCTGGATGCTGGCCTGAAGCTGATGTAGCCACATCCCGATCCCAGGAACCTGTGAGTATCATCGAGTATGCAAAAGGTAGGATTGAATGGAGGGTCATGAGGAGAGGAAACTGTCCTAGCTTGTCCAGACAGGCCCTAAATCTGATGCCAAGTCCCCCTCAGAGTAGAAGAGAGGGAGACTACATAGCAGAACGGGAAGAGGCCAGGTGAGGATGAAGGCAGAGACTGGAATGATGCTGCGCCAGCAGAGAAGGCCCAGGGCCACCGGAAGCTGGGAGAGGCAAGGAAATATTCTAGGAGGGTACCCGGCCCAGTCCACACCCTGAGCTCAGCCTTCTGGCCTCCAGACCATGAGAGAGTACGTTTGTTTCTGCTGTTGTGAGCCATCAGAGTTGTGGCAGCTTGTTATGGCAGCCTCAGAAAACTGATACAGTCCCCAGAGCAGAATTCAGGCCTGAAACTCAAAGTGCTATCTCCCCAACTCTCTGTGAGCAAGGCTGAGCTCTTGATTTCCTACAAGGATGCTCAAATTGAAAGCCTGGTACTCATGGAATATGGACACACACACACACACACAACTTTGCCACAACGATGTGATTGTTCTGTGCTCTCACCCAGGCAGGTTTGGCTGAACAGGCAACCCCATCCTGTGCTTCTCTGTGACTGACCAGCCATGGACCACTCTCTGCCCCCCACCCCCACCCCCTGGGAACACACACACCTGCAGGCATCGTTCTTACCAGGCTCTGAGGGGCATCTGGGGCCAGGAGATAGGCACAGTGACAGCAAAGATCCAGAGCGGTGCTGCCCAACGGAAATGCTGCTTGAGTCACCACATAACCTTAACCTGTACAGAATCTATGTTTTAAAAGTTTTGTAAAAGATGTAATTCATTTTAATATTATATTCTATTTAACTCAGTATATCCAAAATATTATTATTTCAACATGGACTTTATCTAAAAATTGTTGCTGTTGTTTAGTTGTTAAGTTGTGTCTGACTCTTTGCAACCCCATGGACTGTAGCCAGCCAGGCTCCTCTCCCTGTCCATGGAATTCTCCAGGCAAAAATATTGCAGTGGTTGCCATTTCCTCCTCCAGGGGATTTTCCTGACCCAGGGATCAAACCTGAGTCACTTGCATTGGCAGGCAGATTCTTAACCACCGAGCCACCTGGGAAGCCTATCTATTATGTAGAAGTTGTCAGTGAAATACTTTGTGTTTTTTTGTATTAAGTCTTTGAAATTTGGTGTGAATTTTACACTGAGCTTCCCTGGTGGCTCAGATGGTTAAGCGTCTGCCTGCAATTCGAGAGACCTGGGTTCAGTCCCTGGGTCGGGAAGATCCCCTGGAGAAGGAAATGGCAACCCAATCCAGCACTCTTGCCATGGAAACCTCCATGGACTGAGGAGCCCGATAGGCTACAGATCGCAGAGTCGGTCGCAAAGAGTCAGACATGACTGAGTGACTTCACTTTTCTTTCACTTTTACATTGAGAGTATGTCTCAGTTTGCACAGAGCGCATTTTAAGTGCTCAGTAACCATATGACTAGTGGCTTCTGAACCAAGTGGTGCGAGATTTTAGAGCTCAGGCAGCTGCAAAGTGGACTAGAGGATTTTCTGATCACTCGTACGCCCCTCAGTTCTGCTGTTTCATCCATGTGGCCCCGAGAGTGATCCGTTGCAAGTACTTCCTTGGGAGCTAGTCTGCCTGTGCATTTAGGTGTGGTTGTGGCTTGGGGCTAGGGCCACAGAAAGGCAAAGAGAAGAAGATCCTCCTGAGATAGTCATAGCCTGAATGAGAGGGCAAGGTGGAGACGAAAGTTAAAGCGAAGATCGTGGTCTGTAGACCTAAGCATCTTCTCTGACTGCATCCCTGGGTCTACAGGGTGGGAAGTGGGTTGAGGTCCTGAGTTTTTTTTATGTTTTAATAGCTTAAATTATTTTTTAATTGGGGTATAATTGCTTTACAATGTTGTGTTGGACTTCCCCGATGGTTCAGATGGTTAAAAAAAAAAATCCACCTGCAATGTGGGAGACCTGGTTTCGATCCCTGGGTTGGGAGGATTCCCTGGAGAAGGGCATGGCAACCCACTCCAGTATTCTTGCCTGGAGAATGCCCATAAAAGAGGAGCCTGGCGGGCTACAGTCCATGGGGTCACAAAGAGATGGACATGACCGAGCCACTAAGCACAGTACGCAGTGTTAATTTCTGCTGTACAACGACACGAATCAGCCACATGTATGCTTATATCCCCTCCCTCCTGAGCCTCCCTCCCACCCCCCTCATCCCACATTGACGTATATACACTGCTGCTAAGTCGCTTCAGTCATGTCCGACTCTGTGTGCCCCCATGGACTGCAGCCCATCAGGCTCCTCCGCCCATGGGATTTTCCAGGCAACAGTACTGGAGTGGGGTGCCATTGTCTTCTCCATATATATACACAGCCATGAGTAAAATAGATGGCTAGTGGGAAGCTGCTGTATAGCCCAGGAAGCTCAGCTCATGGTCTGTGATGAGGTCCTAAGTTCTTAAATTGTGACATCTTCTAGAATGAGATTCTCTTGTACGGCATCAGCTCTTGAAATCACTGGGTATGTCAGCCGTGACGTATCTTTAGAGAGAAGATGGGAGGGGAAATTGGTTTACTTCATTTCAAATGGAAAGTTAATTGCTTTTGGGAAAGCTGTTTTCAGCCAAATGCGGACCACACAGAGGAAAAAAAAAGCGTTGCCCTCGATGGGAGTTTGGCCGAGTGACAATAGCTGTCTGCTTTCCTGAGTCTGATGGGCCCTGACGGTGACCCAAGGAGGGACCATTGTGTCTACTGACAGCTTAACAGCAGGCCCGAGGAAGAAGAGGCTGAGATGGCAGTGGGAAGCCGTGAATCTGTCACAGAAACTTCGGGGGACTCAGGCGCCAAGGAGGCCAGACTAAACCCTTAATTGCTGGGTAATTCGCTGCCTTGGGCTGCCCACGTCTGCGTCCCCGTGATGCCTGAACAGTCGCGGCTTGGGCAGGGGCCGCCCACTGGAGGGTGTGGTGGCATCGTTCCCGGGAGAGCTGGGAGCATGATGGATATTCACCTGTCCTCAGTGCTTGTCTCATTTATTCAAATTAACCGGTACCCGGGGCTGCAAAGAAATGGATCTGGACTCAGACAAAGATGAATTGCAGTAAAGATGGAAATTACAGCCCAGAAAACTATGATCATCAGGCCCTCAGGATGTTATTAGCTAATCATGGCTACAATATTGGACTTTTAAAAGTGTTGCTTTGATTGAATTTTCACCTTGTATCTGTAAGGACCTGTCAGGGTGTGTGCTTAGTGATGCGGGGAGGGAGGCATGTAGAATGTGATGAGCTGTTTCACACCCTTCTCTTTTCTCTAATGTGTTCATTCTGTTGCTCAAGTATATAGATTTCTCACAGTTGACAATGCTTAAGGTCATAATATTAGACCCAAGTAACAAGTCACTGCCCAAGACCAAGGGCAAGCATTACTCAGATCTCTCAGGGTCTCATACCAGGTAGAGATGCTGACATCTTTTGGGTGTCAGGCAGTGGGTACCAGCCTAGGAAAGGAACAATCTGATCACTAGTTTGGGGGCTCCAGCAGCTGTACCAGCATCCTTATCTTGTGAACGCCCTGGGTTTTGCTGGTACTGGGCTTTTCCCTTTGGTGGCCTCTCTAGCATCATGGCTCAGGGCACCTACCACTGACTATTTTTATTCTTGCCACCCCCATCATATCAGAACCAGTCCTAACCCACAGCTTGCCTGTGACGCCAGCACTGGGTTCTGCCAGGAGCCTAATACAGAGTATGGGAAGTCAGTGTCCCAGGGACAGCTCTCAAGCGTGAGGAAAGGAGCCCATGGAAGAATCCTTTGCCTGAATCTCAGAAGGATGATTCCAAGAGACATTCTGTGCTCTTCTCAGAGAACCCTATGCAGGACCAAGGCCACATTCTCCTTTCTGAGTGGACATCTTAGTAACATACCCTTTATGCTGATTTTTCTTCAGTTCCTTATCCACTCCCTGGTTCTTCACTCCAGTTCCTTTTTTTCCCTGAAAAGCTTGCTGCCCAAGAACCCTTTTCTCCGATCTCTGCTTTTCAGGGTTATAGAGGGGATGCAGAACCCAGGTCAAACACCTGCTAAATCCAGTCTCACGAGGACAATCATGGCCCATAATCATTGCAGACTTCCAAGACGCCAGGCACCGTGCAGAGTATTTTGTGTGAATATTGTCTTTAATTCTCTCCAGCATTTTACATGGTAGGACTTATGCCCATTTTACAGATAAAGATGCCGAACCACAGAGAGGCAACGGAACATGCCCAGCGGAGTGACACAGCTTAGATGGGGTGTAGCTGGGATTTTTCATTCAAGCAGGCAGAATCCGGTGCTGCCACAGAAAACACTGCCTCCACAATTAATTAATTGACTGAGATAAATGAATTTGCCTGGTGCTCTGTGAACCCAGGCGTGTGTGCCTCTTTGAATGCCCAGTGGGTCTCTGAGATGCTGCTATGCTGCCCCTGCCTGGAGATAATGTGGACAGGAAACAGGGAGCCAGGGGTGAGCCAAGATTAACAGGGAGCCAGGGGTGGGTCGTTTGATGCCCTTAGTCCTGTCACTGTTTAGAATAATTGGAAATGGACTGAAACCCAGAGTGCCTGGACTCCCCGTGTCAGTGGGCTTCCTCTGTCAGTGGCGTGGTGAAGGCCCTCCTGCCTTCCCTCCATGTGATTTGATGGTGTTGATAAAATAATTTATCATCAGGCAAGCTGTGCTGACTGCCTTATTAGAGAAGATGACTGCAGGCTCCAAATTTGGCAGAGCCTGGTAGGCTTTAATTAGGGCTTCAGAATCTGGGCTGGTGGGATGGGACTCCTGAGCCCTTAACTCCTTCCTCCCCTTATACCATCATAGAGATAC
Organism: Bos grunniens; assembly: GCF_055505025.1. Taxonomy (NCBI): domain Eukaryota; kingdom Metazoa; phylum Chordata; class Mammalia; order Artiodactyla; family Bovidae; genus Bos; species Bos grunniens. The sequence continues at coordinate 5,208,530 of NC_141167.1, read as the reverse complement.
AAAAAGCAGGAAAAATGCTGTATCTTCGCTGGAAAGTAGAAAGGCTGCCATCAACAGGCTGGAACCCTAAGGAGCTTCAGCAGATCGGCAGCACTGAGGTGTCTATGACCTCATGAAGCAGAACTCCCACCAGGCATCCTCTGAACACTGAAAATACTGCGTCTACCTTAAAGTCTATATTTATCCCGCAGTGTTTCTCCGAGTTTTGGGCAAAGAATCCATTTGCCAATGCAGGTGATGTGGGCTCGTCCTCTGAGTTGAGAAGATCCCCTGGAGGAGGAAATGGCAACCCGCTCCAGTATTCTTGCCTAGAGAATCCCATGAACAAAGGAGCCTGGCGGGCTACAGTCCATGGGGTCACACATAGTTGGACACCGCTGAGCCACTGAGCATGCATGTTTCTCTAAGTTTAGCCTGAGGACCACTGCAGCATGGTCATCTGATTGTAATTGTGACTCATCTCAGGAGTATTGCCCCGAATGCCAGCAGCCTCCATGGGGAGGGCAGGAATCAGCATCTCCATTGAGCTCCGGGGGTTCTTACACACGGGAAGTCTAAGGACCCTGGTGCACAGGCTTTCTTATCCCAAGCTGATGGAGACTGTGAGGCCTGGAACCCGTGTTTTTTGAGAATGGAGGCTGCCTGAGGCCACAGTTCGAGCGAGCTTCTGTGTTTCTTTGTCACTAGTGACCAGAGCGTGGTGATGACTTACAGCATTTCTGGGCTTCTCCACGATCTCCTTTCTTTCCTGGCTGAGGTTCTTGGACCGCCAGCATTGGGCAAGGGCGTGTGTAGCTGGCGTCCTCTAGGCTGGGGTTTACCAGGCCTGCCCCTATGGGATTTCCAAATTTCGGGACCTGGTTCCAGGCAGGTGGGAGCTGCCTGTGCTGGGCCCCTGTGCCTGGTGTTTCTCGGCTGTGAAGCGGGGCTTGTACAAATAGTCCGGAGGGAAAGGTTTAATTAAAACAGGCTTGGTTGTTGGCAAGAATAAGCAAAAATGAGTGCTTCCAAAAGGGACTGCATCTCCGCAGGCCCTTCTTGTGGCCCGGTTCCCGGCAAACCTTAAAGTTTGGGCTTAAAGTGGGAAGTGATGTCTTCCTCTAAAAAGAAGGGTTTTGTCAGTGGGCCAAGGGCAGGTCAGCGTCAAGGTCATCAGGCTCTGGTTTACAACCCACAGGTGAAGAGGGGCCATGACAAAGGAGGCCGAGATGGCCTGAGTCTGGAGCCAGAGGTCAGGCCTTCAGCCCAGGGCAGTGGGGACAAGTCAGGGTCAAAGTCAGATGACCCCGGGCTGATACCAGGGGCATAAGAGGGTGAAACAGGGAGCTTGGTGAGGGCACAAGACTGCTGACGACCTGTGCTGTTCAGACTTTTGGGCCTCAGGAGAAAAACCAACTTGAGTTGGCTGAAAAAAAAAGAAGATATATTTTTACAGCATGTAAAGGATGTAAGGATACCCCAAGGACCCCAAGGTAGGATGAGCCAGGGCTTGTGGGGCAGGGGTGAGAGCCAGGAGCAGGAAGACTCTCTCGCTGTCTCCTCTGTCTGTCTGCCTCTGTGTGTGAATCTCTGTATGTCTCTGTGCTTCTATGTCTGTCTGTCTGTCTCTGTTTCTGTCTATTGACCTCTGTCTGTGTCTCTTGTGTCTCTATCTGTCTCTGTCTTTTTCCCTCTGTGCCTATGTGTCTCTGCTGGCCTGTCTGTCTGTCTTCGCTCCCCAGCCCCTCCTCCAGGCTTCGCCCCTCCAGGCTTTCTCGGCTCCTCCCGCGTGTAAAGCACAATGTGCTCTTGGCATTTTTCCGCCTTGGCCAGGTTTCCACGCCAGGCCCCCGCCAGCTATGATCCCTGCAGGGGTGTGTGCTGCCACCACGGCTGGCTGCCGGCCTGATGCCCTTGGATGAGGGGTGATGCCCAGTTAGGGGTGTTTCTGAGAGCTGGCAAATACCCGCCAAGGTATCCACTACCCAGACAGGCTGGAGTGACCCAGTGGTTAGAAAGTGGTAAGGCAGGAACGCTCGCTAGCCCTGCTCCTCTGAGGAAGACCTTCCACTGACACCCAGGAAGTGCTGAGTGCTGTGTGATGGGGGAGGGCCCAGCTTCGGCTCAGACCCCAATCAGGCCACTTTATCCCACCCAGTGGAGAGCTTTAATGAAGAGCTTTAATGCACTGTTTCTTTCCTTTTATCCCACAGGGAAGATGCAACACTGATTGAGTTAAGGTCAATTCAAAGTCAGTGGGAGGAGGCGGGTGAGAGTGTTCCACAAACCGCGGGTCACTCATCACAATTTACAGGTGTGTCTGATTCCTTCTGGCCTCCAGGGTCCGGGTCCCCTACGCCTCCCCCAGGTTTACGGAACAAACGCATCACGCCCATTTTAGATAAGCCCAGAAATCACTGGGGAGTACCACTTCTGTTGGAGAACAGAGCACCGCAATGCCATCGGGCCTGAAGACGTGGACGACCTGGCCGGCAGGTGGGGGGCCCTCGCAGGAGAGACACCTCGGTCCTGAGAAATGCGTGATCAAAGCTTGGGACCCAGGGTTCTCGGAACAGGAGTGGGAGGACAGACATAACCTCCCCGAGGGAGCCCCGAGGGAGCCCCAATGCCCATGGGGCCCAGAGGACGTGAGCTCACCAGCTCGGGGTCAGAAAGTCTCCAGGCCAGGACTCTCCCACGCTGGCCTAGGGCGAGGCTGAGTCTCAGACCCAGCGGGCACTGGTGTTTGATGGCGAGACTTGCCATCTGCCCTGTGCTCTTTGCTTAGGGATGCCTGTTGAGTTCTCAGGATGCACTGGTTCCATCGTCCACGATGAATGTGGTCATGATGGACGCTGGGCAGCCCTGTCCACAGTTAAGACTCAACATGGGTCTCAAGGTGGAACCAGCCAATCAGCACCACATGGGAACTTAGAAATGCAGGTTCTCAGGCCCCGCTGGGCTTGCAGATGCAGACGCCCTGTGGTGCCCGGCCCCCCCCCCGCCCCCCCAGGTGAAGTGGATGCAGGCTAGAGTCTGAACACCTCTGATGGGGAGAGAGACTTCTCTTCACACGAGCTCCCCTCCTGGCACCTCTCACCATCCAAGTCCTGGGTCCCTGTCCTCTTGTCTTCTTGCTCCAGGACACCCTCCCTGTTGCTTCACCAGCTCGCCTGGGACCCTATTTCCAGGTTGCCCTCCCTGGGCTGATCAGCTGTCCTCACTGAAGCCGGGCAGGTCCTGTGCAAAGGAAGTTCTTCTCCTCCCCAAGGAGAGTCAGAGCAGGAGAGCAGCCGGGAGGAAACACCTCGCCACATGTCCCCCCAGTATTGAAGTATTTATGCCTGCCTGCTCAGTCATGTCCGACTCTTTGCGACCCCATGGATGGTAGCCCACCAGGCTCCTCGGTCCGTGAGAATTTCCAGGCAAGAATACTGCAGTGAATTGCCATTTCCTCCCCCCAGGGAATCTTCCTGACTGACACAGGCATTGAACCCACGTCTCTTGTGTCTCCTGGATTGGCAGGCAGATTCTTTACTATTGTACCAGGTGGGAAGTCCCCCCAGTAAATCCCCCCAAACCTGCTCTGATGATTTGTTCCTCAATGAATTCTGGCGCAGGTCCATATTTTTTTCCCCCTCATGGGTCAATCCCAGGTGTTACTTATCCTTCCAAGACAGACTCATTTTGGTAATTTAAAACAATCTCATGAGGTATCAAGTCAAAACTTTGAAACGTATCCAGTTTAAAACTTCTTCTGTGACAGCCTAGAGGAGTGGGATGGGATGGAGGTGGGAGGGAGGTTCCAGAGGATGCGGACAGATGGACACCTGTGGCTGAATCATGTCAATGTTTGGAGGAAACCCACACAACATTGTAAAGCAATTATCCTCCAATTAAAGATAGATGCATTTAAAAAACCACAGCCAGCTGACAGAATATTACAAAATCCCCCTGCTGCTACTGCTGCTGCTGCTAAGTCGCTTCAGTCGTGTCCGACTCTGTGTGACCCCATAGACGGCAGCCCACCAGGCTTCCCCGTCCCTGGGATTCTCCAGGCAAGAACACTGGAGTGGGTTGCCATTTCCTTCTCCAATTCAGGAAAGTGAAACGTGAAAGTGAAGTTGCTCAGTCGTGTCCAACCCTCAGCGACCCCATGGACCACAGCCTACCAGGCTCCTCCATCCATGGGATTTTCCAGGCAAGAGTACTGGAGTGGGGTGCCATTGCCTTCTCCGCAAAATCCCCCTAAACACCTCAAATCAAAAGGACTGATTTTATGAAAACAGTTTTTAAAAATTGTTTTTCAATCAGGAAAATTTCTCAAGAAAAGAATAAATAAATAAAGCTTCTTCCCTCTCTCCAGCCTCCAGCCTTGGGCTTCCTGATCCAGAGAGAGGAAGCATGGGGTTCAGCTTGGTGGACCTGTGACTTGGCCCGGGTGGGTGGCTGGACCACCCCCCAGGGAGGGAGGGGATGACTGGGCAGGGGTTTCCTGCTCACTGGTTCACAGCCTTTGACGATTCTCAGAGGCAGTCTCAGGTTCGAGATCAAGTCTCTTGCTGAGACCTTCAAGACAGACTCAGTGTGCCCTCCAGGTTTGGGGGCATGACCCCACCTGGCCCCTCTGTCTGCGTCCTTCGCCCATCCCAACTCCCCCAGGCCCTCTTTCTCTCATCTCTTACCCTCTCACTCACTGTTTCCGACGGCTGGATCATTTCCTGCCCTCCCGGCCCGGCCGCATCCCACTCATCTTCCAGGTGAGAGGACCCCTCCCTTCCCGACGAGTCTGTCCAGCTGGGCGAGGGGCCTCCTGTGGCCCCGGTGGTACTCATCCTATTGCAGCTGCTGTCTGTCCTTCAGTGCTGGAGGATCTTTGTAGAACCCTGCCAGGCGCATCATCATAACAGCCACCGAAAATATAGCCGGGGATTGAATGAGTATATGGCAGCCAAGATTCTGCAGCCTTGAGCAGCCAGGAGCAGGCAAACAAGCTGCTGTGCAGACCTCTGTCTTAACTGACCTGTGTCTAGCCTGGTCAGCTGCCTTACAACAGGACCTGTAGCCATTGATGGCCAGCGTGGGTTGATTCATGGACTTGTCTTCCCAAAAGTTACCGAGTTCTTTGCAAAAGGTTTGTGTCTTGTTTGTCTTAGCAGAGGCAGCACTTAGGCTAGCGTCCTGGGGTCTCTAAGCTTTTGCTGGATGAGTGGATGAATGGATGATGGATGGATGGGTGGATGGATGATGGATGGATGGGTGGATGGATGACGGAAGAGCAGAAGGATGGTTGGAAGTGTGAACGAATGGATGATTAATTCAGTGTAAATAGAAATCTGACTGGGGAACATTCAACACATTTTTGGAGTTAGAACTCAAGTTCTACTTTGAGTTGAAGGTTATATGTCTTTAATAGATTGTATTTTGTTAGTTTCTTCTGTATTAACCCTTATTCCAGATATAAAGCTGTGTCCCTGGTGGCTCAGATGGTAAAGAATCTGCCTGCAATGCGTGAGACCCACGTTTGATCCTTGGGTCTGGAAGATCACCTGGAGAGGGGAAAGGCTACCCACTCCAGTGTTCTTGCCTGGAGAGTTCCATGGAGAGAGGAGGCTGGTGGGGCACAGTTCATGGTTGCAGAGAAATGGACACAATTGAGCGACTTTCACATTCATGACTTTTCTTAATCATCCATTTATTTATTCACTCAACCAATATTTGCTGAGGGATACACCTAATGCTTCTATTATTTAATTGAAGAAACTGAGCATTTACCATAAGAAAGATTGGCTCTGATTTGATTGTGTGTAGACTTTCTTTATGGAATAAAATTCAGGGCAGGAGTGAGTCAGAGTGCTTTGTAAATCCTCAAAAAAGCACTGCTTTTTGAAAGAAAGTAAATGTCACTCTAATAGAACAAACTAGACAATAGAACACATTTAACTTATTTTGCTTTTTAGAAAGTATAACTTTTTCCTTTGTATATTTTTCAGATATGTATGCAAGTCAGTCTATCTATCTTTGATTTCTTCATCCATCCCATCCACCTGACTGATTGCTCTCCCACTTACATATGAGTCTTAATATTTTGTATGCTGCATAAAATACCCAAATACATATGCAATAATTCTCTAAATATAGCACACACTGTCTAAATGTATAAAATATATGTACAAACATACCTTGTATATACCTCCCACTGTCAAGTGTGGATAATTAGTTGTACCAGTTAACCAGTTCTGATGATTTTGGACATGTCTCCTCCACTTGGGTGTTTTCACTTTGTGCTCACATTTAAGTTTTCAGACGCACACGCGTGTGCTCCAGGTGTGCGTGGAGAGTCATCAGCCAGCCTGTCAGGTTGGATCTGATCCCAGGATGGTGGAAGCCCCCCTCCTGGCCTGGCAGTGGCTGCGTGTGACTTGTGATGATGTATGACTGTGCCAAGGCTTGTTATGTCACATCCCTTGATAACTCTGTATAATTAATTTGATGCCATCTGATGCAGCAGTAGGTAGACGTTTAAGAAATAAAAAGTTGTCCATGCTCCGTGTAGCACATCTGTTTAATGGCATAATTCAAATTAATTTCAAACAATTCCGTAAAAGCTCATGGAACCGTTCCGCATTTCTTCCTGATGTCCCCCCTCCAGTTACCACAACACGAGGCTCTGAAGAGCCACTCTGGAGTCTATTCACATGAAGCACATTTTTAACAATTCTTTATTTTTTTAAAGTTTTAGAACAACAAAATTATAGAAAGAGTACACAGAGTTCCTGAACACCCGCCCCTGACTTCCCCAAATGGCCAGGCCTTACATAATCACACTAAAATGATGACAACCAGGACTTACTGTGGATCCAACCCTATGAACTAATATGCAAATTATTCAAATTTTCACGATTGTTCCCTGATGGCCTTTTTCTGGCCCAGGGTTTAGCTCTCGTATTTCTTAGTATCTCTGATCTGGAACATTTTTTTGGCCTGTCTTTGTCTTTTATGACCTCAACACTGCTTTTAAGAGTATTAGCCTGTTTTTGTTTGTTTTTTGTAGACTATCATTCAATTTGGATTCTCAAGATCCTATTGAGATTATGTATTTTGGCAAGAATACCGTGACGGTGCTGCTGTGTCCTTCTCAGCGAGTCGTAGCAGGGGGTCCTTGGCCTGCTGAGCCTATGTTGGGTGTGGTTAATCTGGACCTTTGGTTAAGGGGGTACCTGTCAGCTCTCTCCACTGTCATTATTTTTTACGGTTAACAGGTATCTTGTGGGAAGATGAGTCAAGACTACTCAAAACCCTGTTTGTCCTTATCCTTTTGTCCAAACATGTTAGCACCCACCAGTGACTCCTGTGTACAACGACTGTCACCCTGATGCTGCAAATGGTGATTTGCTATTTCTGTTCCTCCCGCACATGTTAACTGGAGCACTACTGTAAGGAAGAGTGACTCTTTCTCCGCTTGAACATTTATTCAATTTTTTCTTTTTGTTGAATCTTGGGCTTCCCTTGTGGCTCAGCTGGTAATGTTGGAGACCTGAGTTCAGTCCCTGGGTTGGGAAGATTCCCCTGGAGAAGGGAAAGGCTACCCACTCCAGTATTCTGGCCTGGAGAATTCCATGGACTTTATAGTTCATGGGGTTGCAAAGAGTTGGATATGACTGAATGACTTTCACTTGAATAATGTTTTCAGGTAATTGTGGTTATTTGATACCGCACTAAAAGCACAAGGGGTCATTTCTTAGAGGTTATTTGCCACGTGAAAGCTAAACTCTATCACTGACTATTTTCAGATCTGTTGCTTTAGAATCCATAGGTCCATCTCGTGCATTGGGTGAATCTTGTACAAATGCATGATTTTTTTTTAAAGTAATGTGTTATTTCACCAAGCTATAGAGCTCTTAGTGTTGACACATTTAATTAAGATAATCTTATTAGAGGACAAATTCTAATTCAGTGGGCCTGGGTGAGGCCTAAGACTCTGCATTCCCAACAAACTCCCATAAGTTGTACATTCTGTTGGTGGAGGATTGGACTTTAAGTGGCAAGGTGCGTGGGTTCAAATCTATTACCTGCTAACTTAGCCCACCCTGTGTGGGTCATCTGATCCCTTTTGACCTTAGTTTCATCATCTCTGAAATGGGAATAACCATGGTAGAACCACTTTCAAAGACTGGTACAAGAACGAAGAAAGCCTGTGAACATACCTGCACAGAGGAAGAGCCAACTGATGGTCATACATCAATGCCACAGCAGCCTTGATGAGTCCTCTTCCTTCTCATTCTTTCAGATACTTCTCACAGCCCTGGAGTGTGGGACCCACTGCTGGGTCCTGGGAAGCCGGTGACGGGCACTAGCTTCACACCCCCGCCAGGCGCACATGTGTGGAACCATCGAGTCACATCATCCAGCCTGGAGGTGCGTGGAACACAGGGCACAAGTCTCAGAGGCCAGGCGAGCCTGCCCACGCAGTGGGGACCTTGGTGGACGTCGGTGGCTGGGGGCAAATGCCCTTGTCATGCTCGCTTGAGGGCCAGGCTGGAGATCCCCGAGGTTGCAGAGCAGCTGGATTCCCGCCGCTCCTTTCTGGGCCGTGGAGTCTCCATTGTATGAGAGGCAGTTCTCTCTGTTGGAGGCTCCTGGGAAAGAGGGGTGGTCACGGGGAGGTCACCGACTGTCACTGGGCCCAGTTGGACCCCTTCTCTGACGGAGCCCAAGAGGCTTACTCCGAAGACCAGAGTAACCAGAGTACCAGGTTGCGACCTGCGCATCTGCTTCTGCCTGGCTTTTCTGAAGGTGCTCTGAGCCTGGGGGAAGGCGTGGACCGGGCGGTCCTGTCTCGGCTGCTAAGTCGTGTCTGGTGTGATCACCTTGGCACACACTTCTCTCCACAGCCCTCACTGTGCCTCTAAGAGGGAGTAGTTACATCACTCACTTAGCAAAGGGGGCTGTTCTGGCTCCGAGAAGGCAAGAAAAGTGTCTGGAGTCCCACCTCGTCAGGTGGTACAGTTAAAATACACCCAGTTTCACCAGGACTCCGAAGCCTGCTCTTTCTGGCCTGCCTGTGGCCATAGGAAGCAAGTGTCCACGCCCGCACCTGCCCTCCAGGTGCCGGGAGATGCCTGGGGCTACGGTGTGGGTTTGGCACCGATAGTGCATGACACCCAGGGGTGTTGTGTGTCCAGCGCTGGTAGAAAATCCATCCTCGGGGCACCCACAGGCACCAGTGGGCTCCGTGCTTTGGGACTCATGAGCCACCTCATCCAGGCTGCGTGTCACGTGCTGCCTGAACATCTATGGTACTTAATCACCAACACTTGTGCTCAGCAGACACTGGACCAAGGCACTGTCTTGGCTGGAGGGGACTTGTGTCAGCGTGGGAACAGCCCTTCCATCTGATCTGGTGTGAAATGATTCGAAGCAGAACTTCCCCCACTCTTGGCATGGGTCTTCACTGCCAGTGTTTCACTCTGCTCATTGACCGAGGGGAGAAAACCACCGAGTGCCCCAAATGCTGGGCCCAAGACCCACGTGGGAGGAGGCACATGGCCCGAATCAGAGCCGCCTCAACTACGGGGGCCCAAAGACCAGCAGGAGGGGCGCCTGGCAGTTGCCCCTCAAACCCCCAAACACACAGCAGGTAGTGGGGGAGAGACCAACATGGCCCGCATTTATGTATTGAATAAGTATGCAGGATTCACAGGCTGAACTATAAACAAGATAAACAAAGCCCCTGGCCTCCTGCAGTGTGTTTTAGGATAGATGAGACAATTATTAAACAGAGATACAGCTGTGACGATAGAGAGAGTGATCTGATAGAGAAGTTGGGAGTGTTAGACCGGGGCTTGGGCAGGCAGATTGGGATGTGACATTTAAGTTTGGCCAGTGATGAGAGGAGCAGCCACGCAGTTGCCAGAGGGCAGAAGTTTCCCAGCAACGGGGTCAGAGTTCAGGCGTGTGCACAGTCTGGTGGGCTGAGACCCTGGCGGGTGCCTTCTCTCCAGTGGTGTGTTTGTCTGGATCTATCGTCACTCTGCCTGTCCATCTGATGTATTAACCATGTGCTCTATACAGGATAAAATGCACTCGTTAGGTACATGGAGCGGGTGTCCACTTACTACTTCCATCACTAGTTTTTTGATCGCCTTCGACAAGTTACTTCTCAGAGCCTCAACATTCTTATCTCTAAAATGGGAATAGCGTCATCTTTCTGGCAGAATAGTGAGGAATACAGTAAATATAACTGAGCACAAATCATGGTACACAAAAGCTGCTGAATAAATGAAATATATAGGTGGACATACCATTCTATCCACGTATGCTCATTACGTGGGCTTCCCTGGTGGCTCAGATTATAAAGAATCTGCCTGCAATGGGGGAGACTGGGTTTGATCCCTGGGTTGGGAAGATCCCTTGGAGGAGGGCATGGCAATCCACTCCAGTATTCTTCCCTGGAGAATCCCGTGGACAGAGGAGCCTGGAGAGTACCGTCCATGGGGTCTCAGAGAGTCAGACACGACTGAGCGACTAAGCACAGCGCACAGCACATGCTCCTTGCACATGCACTTGTGTGTATTAAATATTCAGGTGTGTCTAATGCCTTACACACATGTATGCACACACACCCCTGTAGCTGATAACACTCTTGAACCACAGCTTCAACTAGGATTTACGAAGGACAAGGCAAAAGAAACAAAATTCATTAAAATCGGATCACTCCTTGTTTTCTGCTTAATGCTGCTTCCCCAAGCCATCTGGGAACAATTTATTGAAAACCATAATTGTGCATTAAATATTGCAATTTGTTCCAGACTCCATCTACGGAGCGACCGAGGCGGAGGCTGACTATACAGTCGGCGCTTCGGGCGACCCCGCCGCTTCCCCACCAGACGTGTTTCGTCTCCTTGGCTCCCTCCGTCTTTCAGGATCCCATCAGGAAAATAAACGCTGGTTTCAGTAAACATGTTGTTCAGGAGGAAACCGACAGCTTGTGAGCAAGGCATCTCTGGGTTCGGTGCCAGTCTGCTGGGAAAGGAGCTTTTTTTCTACTTGGGTGGAGGGTTCCAAGGACCCCTAAGGGTGCTGCAGCTCCGTCCTGGGGAAGGAGAGCTATGTCTAATGGCTCAGGCCTTTAGCCCCTGAATTCCAGCCTGCCATGAGGAGAAGGCTTCCCCCAGGATGGCTTGGCTTCGGGAGATCTGTTAACTGTCCCCGCTGCTTTGTGGGTCCCTAGAATGGGGTGTCTGTGGAGGCGAAGGCAGGACAGGAGCAAGGTTGCTGGACTCCGGTGTTCTCCCCGGATGGACCTGACTACTGCCGGGCATACGCCCTGGCTTCAGCAGAAGGGATGTGTTTTCTCAGACCTGAAAGAAAGAAAAAAGTGAAGTCGCTCAGTCGTGTCCGACTCTTTGCAACCCCATGGACTGTAGCCTACCAGGGTTCTCTTTCCATGGGATTTTCCAGGCAAGAATACTGGAATAGTGGAGTGCCATTTCCTTCTCCAGGGGATCTTCCCAACCCAGGGATAGAACCCAGCTCTCCCACATTGAGGGCAGACATGTACCATCTGAGCCACCAGGGGAGCCCATGAACTAGTCCTGAACGAGCGTCTAAATAAAAGCAAAAGGAAACTATCAACGTGGAAACGCTGGGTTAAAAGTAGGCAGAGTAGCTGAAGCTTGGGGAGATAGGACACAGAGAGGGAAACGAACCGTGCTTTAGATGACATGAGTTAAGAACCCGTTTCCGCATGCGGAGGCTGGAGTCTTGAGCGTGTAAGGAACTTGGTCCAGTTTCTCCAGCAGCGAGTCTTAGGGTAGGATTCAAACCTCAGCCACCTGGCTCCACCTGGGGCATCTCCGGGTGGGAAGTGGTCTCAGGGGTCCCCTCTCTCTGCTGGCACCCACCTTTTTGTGCCCAGGGTTCCCGGAGGAGCAGCAAGTCGGCTGCTCCCTGCTTCAGCTGCACTCAAAGCCCCGCACGCACCTGGCTGAGTGAATGTTGGCTGAGCGGTGGGGGGAGCGAGTGGATGATGGGGGTGAGGGAACCCGGCCCCCAGCGCCATCATGGTCCTCACCGCTGTCCTGCTTCATGGCACTGGGTCTAGTCCAGCACTTGATGGCAGCTTCTCCCCTTCTTCCCTTCCCACCCGCTTCTGTCCTGGGATCCACCTTCTACTTGGCATCAGCAAGTGATTACTTCCAGAATAAAAGGCCCAGGAGTCGGCACTTTTCTGGTTCCTGTCCGGCACCCCATGTTGTTGTTGTTCTGCTGTGACTTTTGGTCCATGAGCCCCAGGGTGAAGACAAGTTAAAGGGCACTTTCTGTGACCTTGAAGGACAGAGGTCGTGGGGGAAAGATGAGGCAGTCATGAGATGCTTCTTCTGGAGTCCCTTCTGTGAGTTCCACTTGCCCTGGTAGAAGGAAGACTCCAGGGTCAGGGGACTGAGTGGGCAGGGGGCTCCGATCCCCCACGTGCGTGTTCTGGGGGAGGCTTAGGGAGGCAGCTAAAGACAAAGACTGCACCTGCTTCTCACGGTCAGGGTGGGAAAAGGTCTCAGAGCGGAGGGAAACAGAACCCTGGGGATGGGAAGGAAATGACCGGAGAAGAGCCGCCAGATGGGGGGAGAGTTGGCGGGATTTGGGATGCCGGATGCGGGACGCAGGAGCCAGGACAGCATTATTCCCTTGGCACACAAAGGGCCAGGTGAGGAACGGGAGAGCGGTTTGCACCTGGACGACCTTGGCATCCTGGGCTCCCGCTTCCTGCTCTTTCTGCACCTGCTGGCCTGTTGATCCCGGAGCCCTGGGATTCCAGATGGCTGGGGTGGGGTGCCTCTCCCCTGAACTCACGCTGAAATGCGCATAGATCCGGCCCCCACGAAGTTAGCATTTCCAGACCTTTCCTGAACTCGAGGCCTTAGACTCCTGCAGCTTTCCAGGTAGAAGATCAGAAAGAAAGAGAGGGGATGTCTCAATTTTGTCAAGAGTATGTACTGAAAGTTTACATACACACACACACACACACACACACACACACATACACACCCCTGTTCATAGAAAACAATCTAGAAAGTAGTAAAAGTAATAAAGTAAGAAACCATAAAGTTAAAAGTTCCTATATTTTGTTGGCACTTTTAATGTTTACATTAAAATTTTTTCTATAATAATTAAAAGGACACAAATGCCATGGTTAAAACAAACCATTAGGACTCAGATATTGAAAAATAGAAACGTTTAGGTAATTTTTGGAGGGTGTAGCGTGGCTTCACTGGGCTCAGAGGTCAGGTTCCTTGGGTCCTGAGCCTGCCTTCCCCACCCCCCTACCCCAATCCCACCCCCGCCTCCTGCTGACTGTGTCCACCTGCTCAGGGTTGTTAGTTCCCCGTGCCTCAGTTTCCCTAACTGAAAGGTAGTGAAAATAACAACATCTTCCTGAGAGTCAAGAAGTTAAGTCTTTATGCTTGGGAAATGTATTATCGCTTATTCAACCTGTGTATCGACATACTTATATTGCGCTACATTTTCATCTACCAATGCAGCGCATTTCAATAACTAAATTGAACACTAGGAGAGAAGAAAGGGATAAAGGGTGAGCATGTTCATAGCATTTTATTTCTTACAAAAAGCAAAGAGTGAAGTTGTTATGACAAGGGGAGGGGTGCACCCCTGAGGTTAGAGCCTGGAGCATCAGAAATGGTGTGGGATGGTGGACTCTGTGAGGAAACAGTCTTTGCTCCCGTCTAGGGCAGGGCAGGGAGAAGGCAATGGCACCCCACTCCAGTACTCTTGCCTGGAAAATCCCATGGACAGAGGAGCCTGGTAGGCTGCAGTCCATGGGGTCGGACATGACTGAGCGACTTCACTTTCACTTTTCACTTTCATGCATTGGAGGAGGAAATTGCGACCCACTCCAGTGTTCTTGCCTGGAGAACCCCAGGGACAGGGGAGCCTGGTAGGCTGCCGTCTGTGGGGTTGCACAGAGTCGGACGCGACTGAAGCGACTTAGCAGCAGCAGCAGCAGGGCAGGGCAGACTGAATGGCCCAGCAGGCAAGTTCGAGTTCCCAGGGTCCCCTGAGACTCTGAGCCTGGCTGGCTGTCACGTCCCCAGGCCACTGTCCGTGGGGTCTCGGGGGCTGAAGCCCGGCTCTGCGCTCCCACGTGATGCTTCTTCCTTTCCATGTCTTCTCTCGTTGCTGCTGCTGCTGTTTAGTCATTAAGTCCTGTCCGACTCTTTGCAACCCCATGGGCTGTAGCCTGCCAGGCTCCTCTGTCCATGGGATGTCCCAGGCCAGAGCCCTGGAATGGGTTGCCATTCCCTTCTTCAGGGGATCTTCCTGATCCAGGGATGGAACCTGAGTTTCCTGCCTTGGCAGGCAGATTCTTTACCACTGAGCCACCCGGGAAGCCCTGCTAAATCTGTGATGAGGCTCCGTGGGACAGACTAGTCCAACTTTGCCAGGAATAAGCTTCCTGCATCCCGGCACGCTGGTTGCATGCCACTTCCCAAGCTAAAATTTCCTTCCCTGGGGTTGGCAGATTAAGCCAACAAACACAGAGTCTGCCTAGCTAAATATGAATTCAGATAAACACAATTTTTTCTTACTGTAAGTATATCTCATGCAATGTGCGGGATATATTTACCCTGAAACAGACTTGCAGTTGCTTCTCTGAAATTCAGTTTTAACTGGGCACCATGTATGGCGTCTGGCAGCCCTCTGTGCCCCACAGATCAGTACCGACATCCGGAGAAGTATTTAGATATACTGCAGGACACGTGCTTAGAAGGGGAAGGGAAAAAAATACCAGGTTCAGGGAGAGGTGGAGAACTAAGTTAAGGTCAGCAAATTACAGCCCATGGGACAAATTTGGCCCATCCTTTGTTTTTATAAATAAAGTTTTATTGGAATGCAGCCATGCCCGTTTGTTTATGAATTGTCTGCAATCATGCTTCAGTAGCAGAGTGCAATAATTGTGACAGAGACCATAGGGTCCATAAAGCCCAAAATATCTACTGTCTGCCCTTAATAGAAACTAGCGTGCTGACGCCTGATTGGGGGTGTGGCTGGGAGGAATGAGAGGGCCAGCTCCATCACTGACTCAATGGACACAAGTTTGAGCAAACTCCCAGAGACAGTGGAGGACAGAGGAGCCTGGGGCACTGCAGTCCATGCGGTCGCAGAGTCAGACACAACTTGGCGGCTGAACAACAACAACAAAAATAGGAAAACACGTGAATGGACGTTCGCTGCCTGAAACTCACTGAGGGCCACCCACAGATGCCTTATTTGGGAGGAAGTGACTAAAACTGGCCGGCCAATTCCTATTAGTAACTCTCCTGTGCTTCCTTCCTGTGTGTCCAGGTGTCTAAGCAGGAGGTCACTGGAGGGGACATTTTAGCCCCAGGTGACCACAGACAGGCCCTATATGAGCCCAGAGATTCAACCTATGCTTTTTCTCATTAGCCCAAATCTTCAGCCCCGTCTACCCCATTTACAGCCAGTGGAGGGAGGAATTCTCACTCACCCTCTGCTTGTTCCTGCCATAATTCATTTTTTTCCCATCACATATTTAGCACACTGCTGTGTTTCACAGGGCTTGATTCAGTCCATTTCTCTAGGACTAAATTGCTTTTTTAAAAACTTAAGCAGCAAACAAAACTGTTATCCAAGATCCTAATGTGTAACACAGGTAAGATTGCCTGCGATAACCTCTAGGCCGATACCACTGATCATGTACGCATGTGCGTATGTATGTGGGGCTCACCAGGCGGCTCCAGTGGTAAAAATCCACCTGCCAATGCAGGAGATGCAGGAGTCACTGTTTCAATCTCTGGGTTGGAAAGATCCCCTGGAGTAGGAATGACAACCCACTCCAGTATTCTCGCCTGGAAAATTCCATGGGCAGAAGAGCCCGGTGGGCTACAGTCCATGGGGTCGCAAAGAATCAGACATGACTGACTGACTCAGTATATGTGTGTCTGTATGCATGTACATATGTATTTGAAAAATCTTCACCGTTTACAGAACTGTGGGCACCTGGCCATCTATGAAGGCACAGCTAGAAATCCCCACTGCGCCCTGCGTACCTACCTGAACCTCCGTCCTCACCTCTCCCAAACCCTCTCAGGTTACCGGGAAGGTGGCCAGGTTTTTTCAGCCCATTGGCAGCACTGAGCCCTAGGCTTCCAGCTTTGAGGGGTGCTGTCAAATTGATTTTAACAAGATTGATTTTAACAAGATTCAGCTGAATTTCCTGGCAGCCACAGGTACTAAAAGTGGATTGTTGGAATACAGTCTCTGACCCCATTTTCACTGATAAGGGTCTGCAGGATAGATTGGAGACTTGCTACCTCAGGCGAATTATGCTGGTTCTCCCTGGGTCCTGGGACCATCACCCTGGCATCTGATGGGTTCCTCTGGGGGAGCTCATCGGTGTGCAGACAAAACTGGGAGCCTCACTGGGCAAAGCGGGAAGGCGTCCCAGCTCCACTCGATGTTTTCTTCTTTCCTGAAATCGAGAAGGACGGGATCTGTGGGTGGAGATTCTCTTTACATGGATCCCATGAGAGGGCTCACCCACCTTCCACCTGAAAGTTCCTCCATGTCAGCAGCCCCCAAACTGGGTTGTATATTAAATTCACACCCACCTCCCCATTACCACTAACAATAAAGGTTTTGGTGCTCAGATATTCAGTCATGTCTGACTCTTTGAGACCCCAAGGACTGTAGCCTGCCAGGCTCCTCTGTCCACGGGATTTTCCAGGCAAGAATACTGGAGTGGGTTGCCATTCCCTTCTCCAGGAGATATTCCCGACCCAGGGATCGAACCCGAGTCTCTGGTGCTTCCTGCACTGGCAGGTACGTTCTTTACCACTGCGCCGCCTGGGAAGTCCCCGTGCAATACTTGATCTTAGCCCAGAGGATGAAAAGCAATGAGTTCAAAGTCGTTCTACATGTCTGCCCGTCAAGTATTTGAAGATGGTTCTCTTGTTCCCCTTAGGTCTTTTCTCCCCCATCGTTACTCGTTTTCCCTTTCATTTCATATATATCCTGGGGTTTGGACTTCACCAGAGATGCCCTCTGAACACCCTCCAGACTGCCTTCTTTTTTTTAAATTAGTTTGTATTGGAGTGTATTTATTTACAATGTTGTGTTGGTTTCTGCTGTACAGCAAAGCGAGTCAGCCATACGTGCGCATGCATCCCCTCATTTTGGGATTTCCTTCTCACGTAGGTCAGCCTGCCTTCTTGGGGTCTGGTGTTCGCTGATAACCCTGGTGCTTTGGGTTTGCACTTTCTGGGATGGGGCTGAGATGACCATGGCCTCTGATCTAGACACCACACTCATGCCCTGCTGGCCTCTCACTAGCACATTGCAGACAACCCACAGGAGCTTTGCAGCTGGACAACATACATAACCTTTTCACATGCATGTTTCTTCCAGGTGAATCTTTTTTACTGTATACATGTTTAGGTGTATGTTTGAACCCAAGGACAGACCTTTACATGATCACTTTTAAATTTCTTCATGTATTTTCACTCCTTTTTATCTAGTTACCGAGACTTCCAGAGGCTTTCTCTTGGTCATGGTGTTGAATTATGCCCCCACTAAACAGACCTTCAAATCTCCACCCCTGTGCCTGTGAACATGACCTGACTTGGAAATAGGCTCTTTGCAGGTATAATGAAGTCAAGATGAGGTCATCCCGGACAAGGGTGGGTGGTGATCTAAGGACCGGTATTCTTAGAAGAAGAGGGACAGGCACAGGGGGATGCCACTGCACCCTGGAATGAGGCAGCTTCAGGCCCAAGGCGAGGGTCACCAACAGGAGCCCACTGGAAGCAAGAGGACCCTCCCTGGGCCTTTAGCAGGAGCAAGCCCTGCCAACCCTTGATCTTGGCTCTCTGGCCTCCAGAATGAGAGAGGAGAAACTCCTGCTGTTCTAAGCCCCCACGTGGTCAGTGCTTTGCTATGACAGTCCCAGAAGATCAACACACTCCTGCCAAATGCTATAATATTAAATGCTCTTTCCAGTTTTGTGTCATTTACCAATTTCATCCATTTCACAAAATTCCATGTTTCTTCACATGGAATTCTCTGTGTTGATCAGAACAGAAGCCTTCTTGGCAGCTGGGACCCACTGGAGTTGCTCTGATGCTGTCACGTTGGCAGTTAGCACCGAGATGCACACTCTGGCTGAGATCACTGCCTTGCCCCCTGTTCTTCACGAAGGAATGCCAAGCCTGTCTGGTGTGCTGACAGCTGTCCGTCTGCCTTCCTGGGAATGACACCTCATGGCCGTAGTGGCCTCGTGACTGGGCCCTCTCAGTTACAAGGGCATTTTCTGGTGTTCTAGCTCTGAATAGTCTTGCAGAAAACCAAGGGTGGGAAGGAATACTGTAAAATTCATTGTGGGAAAAACCTGTTTCTTTATGAAACAAGGCCTTTGAAACAAACAAATTAAAACACACGTTGGTTCAATGATGCCACGTGAGGTTTACAAAAACAGTGAATCTGCATTCTTCAAACAATAGAATAGCAGGATATGTGTTATCTGATCATGTGATTGAGGGTGAATAAGTGAGCTGGGCTGAAATTTGGGCACGAGGATTATGGGTTTTCATCTTCCCTCTTGGAAAGTGTTGTGAACTTTGCTCCATCTCTGGATTTTACATCCTGCCGCACAACATGCTGGTGACCTGTGGACACACAGTCCCCTAGTTGGGCTTGAAAATATGGTTTCTGTGGTCACATGAGTTTGGGAAATATTGCATGTTACATTCTCCTCCTGGAGATTCATAATTCACATCGCAGTATTAAAAACCACCCCCCAAAAATGCTGCAGTAAATAAACCTTTTAAAACTGGGCTTAATTGGTGATTTACAAGCTTGTTTGAGCCCAGGGCTCTTTTGTTATTTAATACCTATTACCGTCCTGCGGTTTTACCACTCTAAGTGAGATTTCTTGGGAAAAGCTGTGATAAAGTTTTCTCATGGATTAAGACTGTTTGCTTTGTTTCCTGATTCCTCCCTTTGCTGGTGCAACTCTGTTGCAGGTGGCCTTGGTCATGGTGGGACCACAGACGAGGGTGCCAGGCGAGGTTCCTTTGCAGTTTTTGTCTGTACCAAGAGACTAGTGGAACCAGGAGTCAGTTATAAAATGATGATTCCAAAAAAATTTTTATCACCAGTAATGGTTTTTACAAGAGGAAATATGATCCACAGTTTGAGCTGATATTCAAATCCTGAACATTGGAATTCCTTGTGCAAAGTAATTCATTCAGCAATCTCTGCTGATTTCCCTAAGGTGGGCTGGAACAAAGCACGTGGTTCCGAGGTTGCCTGCTGGCCCCCAACCTCCTCTCCCGCATGGTGACTTCAGGAATGGATGGAGGCGCTCACCTGTGCTCAGCAGTACCTGAAAGTTATAGGTAACCTGGTGGCCCTCACTCTTCTTGAAGCCTCTCAGGCCTCATCCTGGTAAGGAGCTGTCGTTTGCTGTCTGCTCAGATGACCGCATTCCCTGACTTTCAGTATCACTCATTCATTCTCCACGAGCAGCTGTGTTTGTGGCATGGGGTTTGGGGGGGAGTTGTGTGGATCAAATGGGGAGACTCACCTTGCTGGATAATCAGGTGGAGCTGGGACTCCAGCTGCGTGTCAGTGCTTTTCCCGTGTCTCTATGGTGCCAGTCACACTCAGGACTAACCTTAGTGTGTTGGTGCCACGGAGGGCTGCCCACACTTGCATGCATAATGTGAGGTTTTGAAAGCAGGAAGCCTTGAATGGTGAACTGAAGTCTGAGGAAAGAGGATGGAGGTTCGGGGGAGGTCAGAAAATGGGGAATGGTAAGATGAGCAAAGTCTGGCACATTCTCAAGATGGGGACCCATAGGTAAAAGAAAGTTGATGAGCTCTCACCCTCATATGGCCAAGCTGGATCTGCACAAAAGGCTAAGAATCACAGGGAATGAACCCCAGCTTAGCGTCTGAACTTGCTTCTTATATCCTGCGGGAGTCTCTCAACCTTCATCATCCCTAGGACATCACTCAAGACACATCTGTGAATCAGATGATAATCAGAGTTGGCGAGTATGAGGGCAAGTGAGAATCCACCGTACAAAATGGCGCAGCTACTTTGGAATACAAAAGTTACGGTTAAACAGAGATACTTTAAAAGGTGAAACACTTACCACATGACCCAGCAATTCAAGAGAAATGAAAACCTACATTCACTCAAAAATGTGTGTCTTTTATAGCAGCTTTACTTGTAATGGTCAGAAGGTAGAAAAATTCCAATGCCCATCAGTTGATAAGTGGATAAACAAAATGTGGTCTATCCATATGACGGAGTACTATTCAACCATAAAAAGGAATAGGTACCAACCCAACACAGATGGACCTTGAAAACAAGCTCACCAAAAGAAACTGGTGGCAAATAAGCCACACATTCCATGATTTTATTTGTACAAAATGTGCAGAATAGGCAGATCCACAGAGAAAGAAAGATTAGTGATTGTTACCAGCTGGAGGCATAAGAGGAAGGGGTGTTGATAACAAAGAATACAGGAGGATTTTTTTTTTTTGAGATGATGAAAATGTCCTAAAATTAACTCTCATGATCTGTAAATCTGCTAAAAGACACTTAATTGTACACTTGCGATGGATGAATTGTATGGCATGTAAATCTCAACGAAGCTGTTGTAAATGCACACATGCATGTATGCACACCAACGACAGGCTGTCTAAGAGCCTGAGTGTGTCAGGCCGGGGGTCCCAAGAAGAGATCAAGACTCCAGCCCTTAAGGAGCTCCAAGTCTGAACTGTAGGGAAGATATCTAAGCGCATCCTCTCATAGTACCCATTTATTGTGAAAGAATAAAAAAATGTTTGCACCAAAGAAAGTGAGGATCATATTACAAACCCTAGGGTGCTCGTTCAGCAAGATCTGATGGTAACGGGTTGAAAAACAAGTGAACTAAAATGCCAGAAAATGCAGCTGAGGCCCAGGGCATGGAGTGGACGCTGCACTTGGAGTGAGCCCCAGGACCCCTGGTCCAGGACAGGTCTCAGTTCCCCGAGGCCTGCGTTCAGCTCCCCAGGGTGAGGGTGCAGTGGGCACCCCGCCTTCAGCCTTGAAGGTCAACCATGGAGCCTGGTGGGGGTGGGGAGGAGAGGGTCGCTCCCCAGGCTTCTGCTCACACTGCTGTTGGTAAGGGCAAGGCTGGCAAGGATGCCACGAGGCAGAGTGTGACTGTTTGGCCTCTTGCGGAGCTGGGCTTTCTTCTCTGAGTGAGCAGCAAAGCTCTACCTTAAGGCTTCCTGTCTCCAGAGAAGATCCCTCCATTGTTTTGTACACACCCAGGACCCAACCATCTCGACAAATAAACTTCATTGCCCTTGACACCAGTACCACTTCTTCATACCTGTCTCCACTGTTTTCTTGTCAAGATAAAGCTTTTTTCTCTTCCCCAAGAAATGAAGGCTCCCCAAAGACAGGAGCTGTGTGGCTTGACTTTGGGGGCTCCCCAGAGCACGCAGTGCAGGATGGAGAGAGGGGTATATATTCATTGCTATCTGCAAGAAATACTTATAGAGGATGCTAATGATTTTTATTTGTCCTTTTAAACTGCATTTTGTGTTTCTGCCCGTCAAATCCTCAATTTTTGAAAAATTCAAGCACTGAATACATCTGAAGGCATTGAAGACAGTCCCCAAACTGTCTGTATTAGAAAATACATTCTATTCCCCTCTGCTCCCCAACCCACCACCTAGAAGCTCTTGTGTTTTGTGATGGATTTCACGTTTGCTTGCTTGTTTCTCTGGCCAGTTTTCTGTCATCTCAAATTCCAAGTAATTGGTGTAGCTGATGAAGTCACAAAGTACCATTCTTTGAGTCCAAAGATGCCACCAGTAGCTGGATTCTAGTAGGACATGCACTGCCAGCGCCTTCTCTGACTGGAAAGATGTTTCACGAAATTATCTGTAAATACAGTTCCTCAGGTCAGCAGGTAAGAGAGTGGATGGATGAGTGGGCAGGCCGATGGGTGATGGATGGGCGGATGAATGGGCAGAGGAGTGGGTGGGTGGATGAAGGAATAGGTGGATGGATTGGTAGGTGAGTGGGTAGGTGGGATGGTAAGTGGGTGGGAGGATAGATATAGCTAAAAGAGAGGGTGGATGGATGCCAGATAGGCTGGTGGGTGGGTGGATGAGTTGGTAGTTGGATGGGTGGGCAGAGAGAAACCCTGACAGATGGAGGGATGTTAACTCAAATGCCTCCTTTCCCGGGGAAATCATGTGGTCTAGAATTAGGTTGGTGCAAACGTAACTGCAGTTTCAGACAGCGGATTTTAAATCATTATATAGGCTCAAACACATCTTTATTAATCAAAATATGAGCTATTATAATCAACACATTTTTGCCAATGAGACATAAGTTTGCTTATTCCTCTATGGTAAAAACCCATGCCTTGGGATTCAACAACTCTTGGAAATCATTTTCTGTGTCCTGCTTGTTGTGGAAGTGTTTTCCTTGAAAAAGGTTGTTGAGATGCTTTAAGACGTGGTCGTTGGTTGGTGAGAGGTCAGGTGAATATGGCAGCTGAGGCAAAACTTTGTAGCCCAGTTAATTCGACTTTTGAAGCATTGGTTGTGCAATGTATGGTTGAGTGTTGTCATGAGGAAGGATTGAGCCCTTTCTATTGAACGATGCTGGCCGAAGGCATTGTAGTTTTTGGTGCATCTCACTGATGTGCTGAGCATACTTCTCAGATGTAATGGCTTTTGCTGGGATTCAGCGAGCTATAGTGGACCCAACTTGCAGCAGACCCCCAAAGAGTGGCCAGGACGTTTTTTTGGTGCAAGTTTGGCTTTGGGAAGTGCTTTGGAGCTTCTTCCCAGTCCAACCACTGAGCTGGTCATCACTGGTTGTTATATAAAATCCACTTTCCATTGCATGTCACAATCTGATCGAGAAAGGGTTCATTTTTGTAGCATAGAATAAGAGAAAATGACACTTCAAAATGATGATTTTTTTTTTTTTGCCTCAGCTTATGAGGCACCCACTTACTGAGCTTTTTTCACCTTTTCAGTTTGTTTCAAATGCCAAATGAACATAGAATGGTTGACGTTGAGTTCTTTGGCAGCTTCTCCCATGTAGTTGGTCTTCCCTGGTGGCTCAGATGGTGAAGAATCCACCTGCAGTGCATCAGACCTGAGTTCGATCCCTGGGTTGGAAAGATCCCCTGGAGGAGGGCATGGCAAAGCACTCCAGTATTCTTGCCTGGAGAATCCCCATGGACAGAGGAGCCTGGCGGGCTACAGTCCTCGGGGTCGCAAAGAGTCAGACACGACTGAGTGACTAACACAGTGTGGCACTCACATAGTTTTGGGAGCATGAGCTTTGTCGTTGTTCTCAGGTGGTCACTGTCAACCTGCAATGGCCAGCCACTGCGCTCCTCATGCTCAAGGCTCTCGTCTGCTTTGCAGAACTCCTTGAACCACCACGGCACTGCACCTTTGTTAACGGTTCCTGGGCCAAATGTGTTGATGATACACACGGTCTCCACTGCTTTATGACCAATTTTGAACTCAAAGAAGAAAACTGCTTGAATTTGCTTTTTGTCTGACATCATTTCCATAGTCAAAAAGACTTATGAAATAAAGAGCAAGTAATAAGTCATTAGCAAAATAAATAAACCTAGAAATGTGTATTTAAAATTATGTATAACATAACCGCATTTATTTAAGAACGTATTCCAGGATCAAATGGCACAGTTCAACAATGCAGAACTGCGATCACTTCTGCTGGACACTGGAATACGACTCTCTGGGCTTGAACCGAGCTTTGCTGTGGCCTTGGGCAAAGGACTTACTGCCTCTGAGAGCTCATTTCCTTATCTGTAGAGCTCAGCATAATAACAATATTCACCTGAGCTTCCTCTGGAACCTCAGGAGGTTATTAGCACAGAGTCTGATGTATTAGTAAATGCTCAGAAGTGATAACCTTTCTTTTTATAATAGTTATTTACAGTTGAGGGAAGAACAGTTCAGGGAAGTTTGAGGGAATTACCTGAGTGTCACAGGGCCGGGTCAATGAGATCATGAGAAACAAGCTCTCTCTGACTCTCAGGCACCGTGTCTCCAATCTAAAATCATGTCTCTCTGTGCCAAGAATATTCAGCGGCCAAGAACTAAAGTAAACAGAGATCTAAGTGGCTGGTTGTGATGGTAACAAGGATGTACCCATGAATCTGCAGTCTACAGTGCATGTCTTCTTTCATTCAAGATGTAGTTTTTGAGTGTTGCCATTGGGCCACAAAGAGTTGGACATGAATGAAGGGACTTAGCACGCACACACACAGGCAAGCCATGTGCTGAGAACTCCATTCTCCAGGAGACCTTCCCAACCCAGGAACTGAACCCAGGTCTCCTGTATTGCAGGTGGATTCTTTCCCGTCTGAGCCACCAAAGAAGCCTGAGAACTGCTCTGGGCAGCTGGGAATTCAATGGTGGGGAAAAAAGTGAAAGGATGCCAGGCATCATCCCTTCTTCATGGAGCTTGTCTTCCAGTAGGGTTGGGGATTAAAAAATAAGCAAAATAAATAACTAAGGAGTGTAAAATGTTGAATGGTGCTGAATGCTACGGAGAAGACTAGAGAATGTGAGAAGGAAAAATATCAGTATGTTGTATGCATGTATTGGGGAAGCATGTGATTTCAGACATGGCAGCCATGGGCAGGGAAGCCAGGCCAGGACCCATGGGAAGGTCTCCAGGGAGACCCTTCCAGGCAGAAGGAAGAGCAGAGACCAGTGCCAAGAGGGGACAGTGTGGGGAAGAGAAGCAGGAAAGGCTGAGGTAGTGACTGAGGAGCTGGCAGACTCCAGAAGAACTCTGACTTTTACTCTGAAAGAGGTGGGAAGCCATTGGAGGGATTTAGGGTTTAGTAGATTTGACCTCATTATTATTATGGGCTTCCCTGGTGGCTCAGATGGTAAAGCGTCTACCTGCAATGCAGGAGACTTGGGTTCAATCCCTGGGTCGGGAAGATCCCCTGGAGAAGGGAATGACAACCCACTCTAGTATTCTTGCCTGGAGAATCCCATGGACAGAGGAGACTTGTGGGCCACAGCCCATGGAGCCACAAGGAGTAAGACATGAGCAACTAACACTTTCCCTCTTCTCCAAACTAGTCTGGGTACACTCTGTGAGCTAGCTTCAGTCAGTTAGGTAGGAAAACAATTTCTTTTCACTTGTAACCCTGGCTCAGTGTTAAAGAACCGGCCTGCCAATGTAGGAGACAGATGAGACATGGATTCGATCCCTGGGTCAGGAAGATCTCCTGGAGAAGGAAATGGCAACCCACTCCAGTATTCTTGCCTGGAGAATCCCACGGACGGAGGAGACTGGTAGGCTACAGTCCATGGGGTTGCAAAGAGTCGGACACGACTGAGCAACTAACACATTCCAAACATCATTATTATTATTATTCTTTTAATTTTTCATTAAGTGTATTACCATGCTCTCTTTGCTCCTTTTGTTATAAAACCACTTTGAGGTAAGTCGGGTATTTGGAAAGTGAAGACCAAAAAGGGAACTTGGTCTGTATCCACACTGGTCTGTAGGAAGATACGAAATCCATCTAGTTGGACACAAATTCTGAAACTGCCCTCCTGCCATGATGGCACCCTGAGCCCACCCACCCTCACCACCCCCAGCCCAAGACTCTCCCATGGGAGGTGTTCTCTGGGCCTGACTTCCCTCCCCCTGAGATTCCCATTCAGTGAGCCCCTGCAAGGTAGGTAAATGGGTGAGACCCCCTCCCCAAGGTGAGAAGAGGGAGGCAGGTTAGATCTAGGGATGGCCAGGGCCCAAGAGGGTCCCTTAGAACTTAACTCTTGAGGCACATTGTCTTCACTTACACCAGGAAAATAGAACTTTCCAGAGCACTGACTCTTCCCCTACAGAACTGCAATTCTGTTTTCAAAGTCATCCTACCCCCAGTACAGAAATGTGTACCCACCTCACAGCCCCTGCCTGGTGTGGGGGATGAAGCAGGGAAGTCTGACCCCCTCAGGACCCCCTTCAAGCCTCTTGCCCCATGTGGAGGGGGCTTTATCCTCCAAGTGAGCGTATACTGCTTTTTTCTTGCCTTCCGACAAATGAAAATGGTGGGTTAAATTTTCTTATATCAGCTGTGTTTCTATAAGTCAGTGCTAGTCATGAAAAGTGAAGGCTTATGCCTGTGGTATCTCCATCTTGGAATTTATATTTAATTAGCATAAAATGACCAAGTAATGCCTTCTATGTGATTGTATCCCTGCCCCTGTTTTCGTTTTGCTTCATGACCGATAGATGCGTTCGCTTTTTTACTTTCCCAAGTCATCTTGTTTAATGAGTCTCTTGGTGGTGGCATTTGATTGGATTTATTGTACCATCAAAAATATGTACCGTGACCCCCTCCTGTGGACCTCTCTCTCCGAGATGAGAGGGCCTGGGCTGCAGGATGCATTTCTGATACTGCAGGGTGGTTTTCTGCTCACGGTAAGGCTTTCTATTTCCTCTGCCTGCCTCCCACCCCCACACCCCCGACTTCCTAGAGGACACTTCATACATAGCTTCATGGAATCTTATTAGAGGTTATTTTAGGAACTGATTCCATTTTTGTCCTGAATTTTCTTTGAAAAAGACTTTCAACAAATATATTTACATCCAAGACATTCCATAATCTGCTAAGAATGCAATTGCTTTGATGGAATTTGTGAACAGTAATATTTTAAGGGTAAAAAAATATCAGTATCTCGCAGAAGAATAACAATGTGACTCCAAAGCCTGGTCTTCTACTGCAGGCAAGTCCTGGTCATGGCGTTTGAGTGAGTGCTGTTGCCAGGAAGCCCCTGCAGAGGCCTGCCCATCCGTTTGAAGGTCTGCAAACCACTGGGAGAGGAGGCGCAGCTTGCACGGGGTGTATGCAGGAGTCACTGCAGCCAGGAGCAGCCTGGGCCACTGACTCAGGAGGTTCTGGAAGCACACATACACTCATGAGCTCCAGCATGAATTTAGATCAAGGAACAAAAATGATCTTGCATATGCTTCGGGCATACGTGATGAAAAAAGTGAACAGTTATGACAGCAGAGCTCTGTTCCTTTGGCTGAGCCGACAGCAAACTCCCTGAGGAAAGGCCTGAGTGGGGTCTCCTCCTCCAACCCACAGGGCCCTTT
This sequence comes from Bos grunniens, assembly GCF_055505025.1. Classification (NCBI taxonomy): domain Eukaryota; kingdom Metazoa; phylum Chordata; class Mammalia; order Artiodactyla; family Bovidae; genus Bos; species Bos grunniens. Next base: position 5,181,326 of record NC_141167.1, on the reverse strand, counting down.
CTCACCACTAGGTGCATACATCCAAGTTTCTGTGAATGGATGCTTTAAGGATGCAAAAATTATACAGCCACCATGGAGAGCAGTACGGAGGTTCATAAAGTCTCCATATAATCCAGTAATCCCACTCCTGGGAATGCATCTGGAAAAGATGAAAACCATAATTAAAAATGATATATGCACCCCTATGTTCATAGCAGCACTATTTACAATAGTCAAGACAGGGAAGCAACCCACTGTCCACTGACAGATAAAGAAGTTGATACATTGATAAAGAAGATATGGTATACATACGCAGTGGAATACTATTCAGTCATAAATAAAGAATGAAATCATGCCATTTAAAGTAACATGGATGGACCTAGAGATTATGCTAAGTGAAGTAAAAGAGAAAGACAAATATCATGGTATCACTTATTTGTGGAATTTAAAAACATGATACAAATGAACTTATTTACAAAACAGAAATAGACTAACAGGCATAGAAACCAAATTTATGGTTACCAAAGACGGACGAGCTGGGAAGGATGAATTAGCAGTTTCAGATTAAAATATATGTACTACTGTATATAAAATAGGTAACCAATACGGACTTGCTATATAGCATAGGGAACAAAGCTCAGCATCTTATAATAAATTATAATGGACAAGAATATGAAAAAGTACATATATACGTACAACTGAATCACTTTACCAGAGAAGGCAATGGCACCCCACTCCAGTACTCTTGCCTGGAAAGTCCCATGGATGGAGGAGCCTGGTAGGCTGCAGTCCAGGGGGTCGCTAAGAGTCAGACATGACTGAGCGACTTCCCTTTCACTTTTCACTTTCATGCATTGGAGAAGGAAATGGCAACCCACTCCAGTGTTCTTGCCTGGAGAATCCCAGGGACGGGGGAGCCTGGTGGGCTGCCGTCTATGGGGTCACACAGAGTCGGACACGACTGAAGTGACTTAGCAGCAGCAGAATCACTTTACTGCACACTTGAAACGAATGCAATATTGTAAATCAATTATATTTCAATAAATTTTTTTAAAAAGATGCATTATCTGTTTTCAAAAAAGACAGGGTGTGATATAGGGCCTTTGTCCCGTCCCCCAAATTCACCATACAGCAAAATAGAGAGTAGGAACCAGAAAGAGGAAGAAGAAAACAGATACAGGAGAATGGGCAGTACAGTTGAAGTCAACATTAAATTGGTTCTGAGCATCCTAGAAGAGACAGGGGAAAATGCGGAAAAGTTATGCCACGGTTTCCATGAGCAGAAAATAGGAAGCATTTCAATTCCCCAGGGTTGACTAAAGGTTTCCTGTCTGTGAGTTATTAAAATAAAAATTGACCTGGACTTCAACTGTGAGAAAGCATGAGATAACATAATGAGAAGAGGTGTAAACAGTGTTTTTATAAGAAACCCAAGAGCTGTTTTCTTATGGCTTTTTTCTTAGTGTAAACCTTGATAAAAGGCCAGAGCACAGTAAGAGTTAACTGAGTAAATAGGACTCTGGACGAGGTGAGATTTATGTGGTCCAAGTATGTAACCTATGATCCTCTAACTCAATGCAAAGATTTTTCTAATCTAAGAATAAAGATATTCTAACTGAAAGCAAAGGCAGAATGGGAGAGGAGCAGGAGAAAGGAAGGAAAACACGGGTCCAATCCAAGACATCCTCCTGTTTGGCTGGACTTGCATCAGAGATGTGCAGCTCCATGTGGATGGTGGACAGCAGGCCCAGGCCCTTGGGAATCCAGGGTCTGGGGTGGGATTGAGGGTGGGGGTGGGGGCGGGGGTGTGGGGAACAGAACTGATCCCCTCCTCTCAACCCTGAGAAAGAAGTTGCTGTCCCCAAGCTGGGGAAGGCGGTGCCAGTTAGAATCTAAGATTTTCCTCATCTTTGGAATTGCTCTAGCTTTAGATCTGGTCTTTAATAAGAGCTCAGAGAATGAGATGGTTTGATGGCATCACCGACTCAGTGGATATGAGTTTGAGCAAACTCAAGAGACAGTGAAGGACAGGGAAGGCTGGCATTGCTGTAGTCCATGGGGTTGCAAAGAGTCAGACATGTTAGGTAGTTAGAATAGGAAACAGGAGTCCAAAATGGGCGGTGGCTAAAAGACAAGGAAGGGAAAAGCCCATGAAAATAGAACAAAGAAAGGTCAAAGGACAGTCCGAGGACCGGAGTGAGGACTTCAGGTAGAACAAACAGCACTCTGGGTTAGCCCAATTTGCATAGGGCAGGCCCAGGGGGAGGGAAAAACATATAAAAAGAGGAGCCAAAGGGTTCCCTCTCTCTCGCTCGCTCTCTCTCTTGCTTTCTCTCTCTCTCTCTTGCTCTCTCTCTCTCCTGCGTGCTGGTGCGCTTCTCCACTCTCTTCTCTTCACGTCTTTGGGTCGGCATGCCCTCACGTTTCGAGGACGGATTCTCCTGCTATCTTCTAAATAAAATAGAGCTGTAACACTGATTTGTCTAAGAGCTATAACACGGTTTGTCCAAGACCCGAGAGCTGTGATGCACTGAGGGCTTTAATGTTCGTCGCTCCAAATCTTTGTTGTGACGAGACAGAACCGAGGAGCGTACACTCGCCTGACAGGACACGACTGAGCGACTGAACAACAGGGACTGTGAAGGCCTGAAATGTCTTCAGAGACAGTGTAACCCACTCCTGGACTTTGGAGGGCCCAGGAGAGCTTGGAGATCCTTTCTCTTCCGTGTGCTGAAACAGCTGAGGATGTCGGGAACTCACGGGGGTAACTGACTTGGACACATTGAATTGCCTGTGAACTTACTGAGTGACGATCATTGGGTTTTAAAGAGTGTCTGCAAAGACAGTGAGTGACCTTAGGGTCTGGAGTAATTCAACTTGAGAAGTTCTTCCTGGTTGCGATTGGATCTTTTGAGGTCATTCTTAGTTCATGGTCATAAAACTGTGTCATCAGCAGAAAGGAGGACATTTATCCTCATCCCAGCTCTGTTGGGGGACACACACCCAGTTCTTCAAAAGCTCTATTCAACTATAAAGACCCAAGTTCATGGGTAAAGACAGGGGAAAACCGAGCTTCGACCTGGGTCCCCAGTTTGCGACTCTGTCCCTGCCTGTTGGGTCACCATTCCTGTCCCTTCTCATTTCTGTCATGGTTTTAAAATGCAGATTTTTTTTTTTTTTTGGCCAAAGTCCTGAGAGCTGAGGATTCTCTCATTGTTTCTTGCCCTCTGCCGCTCTGGTTTTTAATTTGTTTCAGATTACTAAATTACGGTACCTTGACCGCCTCAGCTACGTGAAAGAATGCCAGGCTACCAGATTCACTCCCCACATTGTCCCAGAAAGCACCTAATACTTGCAATGTTTTCACATTTCAAAAATGCTTTGAAAAAACCACGGGTCCTTCCCATTCACAAATGCTTCTGTGTGTCAGCTGCACTTCATTAGCAACAGACGTTTCTTAAACGCTTCCTTTTGACCACAAATATGAGGTTGCTGACCATCTCCGGGACAGAATGACCATGGCAGAGGCTTGAATCAGCACCCGAGCCCTCAGACCAGCCCCCTTGGCCGGGAGACAAAGGAGAGGGGCCTTGTGCATTTATCAGTGAGTTAATGAGACCCTGGATTCCTCTGTCTCTGCCAAAAACAGTAGAACAAAACACAATATGGTCAAAGATGCAAAAGTGGGGAAACCCCTTCATTCTGGGGAAAAAAAGAAACACACAGGGCAATTGCAGAAAGATGCAGCTTGTTGATTTTTTTTTAAATTATTTGCTTTAAGTATATTTCTTTGGTGTTTGCCCCAGATTCCTACTCGTCAATGAACTTTGGCCAATTGCCTGGAAGAATAGGGATGAATGGAGCATTCACACAAGCCCTCCCCCACCCATAAGTATCCACCCTGCTCGGGAAGACGGTCCTCAGCTCTGAGCTTCTGGAATGGAATTTAGCCTCCAACCACAATTGTTATTTTTCCTCCAGCTAAAACCTTGTATTCATCAAGCTGGGTGGTCTATTACAACATAATAGCTATAAGAATGTGAATGATTTACAGAATTCATAGATATTATCACCAAAGGGGTAAATCAACATATGCTTCAGTTCAGGGCATAGACATTTGTTGTTTCAGGATTATCTGCAAGTATCATTCTTAGGTCACTGGATAACATCTTCAAAGGTTGTAGAGGATTTAAAGAAATGCATTAGTGCAAATTTCCATTGCTATTAGCTCTTTGTGACTTTCCTTCTACTTGTTTCTAAGACAGGCTTATAAAACTTTATAAATTATCTTCCAGGAACTAATTCTTAGGAAGAGCGCAGTGGCCACAGTGGCGCAGGAGCGGCCGACATGAGCTACCCCACGTCCAAGGTCAGGGGCGGCGGCCAAGAGGAGCTACCCCACGTCCAATGTAAGGAGCAGTGGCTGTGCTTTGCTGGAGCAGCCGTGAAGAGATACCCCACGTCCAAGATAAGAGAAACCCAAGTAAGACCCTAGGCGCTGAGAGAGGGCATCAGAGGGCAGACAGACTGAAACCACAATCACAGACAACTAGCCAATCTGATCACACAGACCACAGCCTTGTCTAAATTAATGAAACTAAGCCATGCTGTGTGGGGTCACCCAAGATGGACGGGGCATGGTGGAGAAGTCTGACAGAATGTGGTCCACTGGAGAGGGGAATGGCTAACCACTTCAGTATTCTTGCCTTGAGAACCCCATGAACAGAGAAAAGGCAAAATGATAGAACACTGAAAGATGAACTCCTCAGGTTGGTAGGTGCCCAATATGCTACTGGAGATCACTGGAGAAATAACTCCAGGAAGAATGAAGGGATGGAGCCAAAGCAAAAACAACACCCAGTCATGGATGGGACTGGTTATAGAAGCAAGGTTCAATGCTATAAAGAGCAATATTGCACAGGAACCTGGAATATCAGGTCCATGAATCAAGGCAAATTGGAAGTGGTCAAACAGGAGATGGCAAGAGTAAATGTCAACATTCTAGGAATCAGCGAACTACAATGGACTGGAATGGGTGAATTTAACTCAGATGACCATTATATCTACTACTGTGGGCAGGAATCCCTTAGAAGAAATGGAGTAGCCATTATAGTCAACAAAAGAGTCCGAAATGCAGTACTTGGATGCAATCTCAAAAAATGACAGAATGATCTCTGTCCGTTTCCAAGGCAAACCATTCAATATCATGGTAATCCAAGTCTATAACCCAACCAGAAACTGACGTTGAACAGTTCTATGAGGACCTATAAGATCTTCTAGAACTAACACCTAAAAAAGATGTCCTTTTTATGATAGGGGACTGGAATACAAAAGTAGGAAGTCAAGAAACACCTGGAGTAACAGGAAAATTTGGCCTTGGAGTACAGAATGAAGCAGGGCAAAGGCTAATAGGGTTCTGCCAAGGGAACACACTGGTCATAGCAGACACCCTCTTCCAACAACACAAGAGAAGACTCTACACATGGACATCACCAGATGGTCAACACCGCAATCAGATTGATTATATTCTTTGCAGCCAAAGATGGAGAAGCTCTATACAGTCAGCAAAAACAAGATCAGGAGCTGACTGTGGCTTAGATCATGAAATCCTTATTGCCAAATTCAGACTTCAATTGAAGAAAGTGGGGAAAACCACTAGACCATTCAAGTATGACCTAAACCAAATCCCTTATGATTATACAGTGGAAGTGAGGAACAGATTTAAGGGACTAGATCCGATAGAGTGCCTGATGAACTATGGATGGAGGTTTGTGACATTGTACAGGAGAAAGGAATCAAGACCATCCCCAAGAAAAAGAAATGCAAAAAAGCAAAATGGTTGTCTGAGGAGGCCTTACAAATAGCTGTGAAAGGAAGAGAAGCAAAAAGCAAAGGAGAAAAGGAATGATATACCCATTTGAATGCAGAGTTCCAAAGAATAGCAAGGAGAGATAAGAAAGTCTTCCTCAGTGATCAATGTAAAGAAATAGAGGAAAACAATAGAACGGGAAAGACTAGAGATCTCTTCAAGAAAATTAGAGATACCAAGGGAACATTTCATACAAAGATAGGCTCGATAAAGGATAGAAATGGTATGGACCTAACAGAAGCAGAAGATATTAAGAGGAGGTGGCAAGAATACACAGAAAAACTGTACAAAAAGATCATCACGACCAAGATAATCACAATGGTGTGATCACTCACCTAGAGTCAGACATCCTGGAATGTGAAATCAAGTGGGCCTTAGGAAGCATCACTAAAACAAAGCTAGTGGAGGTGACAGAATTCCAGTTGAGCTATTTCAAATCCTGAAAGATGATGCTGTGAAAGTGCTGCACTCAATATGCCAGCAAGTTTGGAAAACTCAGCAGTGGCCACAGGACTGGAAAAGGTCAGTTTTCTTTCCAATCCCTAAGAAAGGCAATGCCAAAGAATGCTCAAACTATTGCACAATTGCACGCATCTCACACACTAGTAAAGTAATGCTCAAAATTCTCCAAGCCAGGCTTCAGCAATACATGAACCGTGAACTTCCTAATGTTCAAGCTGGATTTAGAAAAGGCAGAGGAACCAGAGATCAAATTGCCAACATCCGCTGGATCATTGAAAAATCAAGAGAGTTCCAGAAAAACATCTATTTCTGTTTTATTGACTATGCCAAAGCCTTTGACTGTGTGGATCACAATAAACTGTAGAAAATTCTGAAAGAGATGGGCATACCAGACCACCTAACTTGCCTCTTGAGAAACCTATATGTAGGTCAGGAAGTAACAGAACTGGACATGGAACAACAGCCTGGTTCCAAATAGGAAGAGGAGTACATCAAGGCTGTATATTGTCACCCTGCTTATTAACTTATATGCAGAGTACATCATGAGTAACGCTGGGCTGGATGAAGCACAAGCTGGCATCAAGATTGCTAGGAGAAATATCAATAACCTCAGATATGCAGATGACACCATCCTTATGGCAGAAAGTGAAGAGGAACTAAAGAGCCTCTTGATGAAAGTGAAAGAGGAGAGTGAAAAAGTTGTCTTAAAGCTCAACATTCAGTAAACTAAGATCATGGCATCTGGTCCCATCACTTCATGGCAAATATATGGAGAAACAATGGAAACAGTGGCTGACTTTATTTTTCTGGGCTCGAAAATCACTGCAGATGGTGATTGCAGCCATGAAATTAAAAGATGTTTGTTTACTCCTTGGAAGAAAAATTATGACCAACCTAGAGAGCATATTAAAAAGCAGAGACATTACTTTGTCAACAAACTTCTGTCTAGTCAAGGCTATGGTTTTTCCATTAGTCATGTACGGATGTGAGAGTTGGACTATATAGAAAGTTGAGCACAGAAGAATTGATGCTTTTGAACTGAAAGTCCCTTGGACTGCAAGGAGATCCAACCAGTCCATCCTAAGGGAAATCAGTCCTGGCTGTTCATTGGAAGGACTGATGTTGAAGCTGAAACTCCAGTACTTTGGCCACCTGATGCGAAGAGCTGACTCATTTGAAAAGACCCTGATGCTACAAAGATTGAAGGCGGGAGGAGGAGGGGTTGACAGAGGATGAGATGGTTGGATGGCATCACTGACTCAATGGACATGGATTTAATTTGGGTGGACTCCGCGAATTGGTTATGGACAGGGAGGCCTGGCATGCTGCAGTTTATGGGGTTGCAAAGAGTCGGACATGACTGAGAGACCGAACTGAACTGAACTGAAGAACTAATTCTTGAGAACTGATCCACTTGCGTATATTGATATACAGTTTCATAATCAGAGATTTCAGAGGCTCACACAGTAACTCCTGGCTACTGGGGGATACTTGGATTACTGTTAGATTTTTGCAATACACATTTTTTTTTCTTCTAGAATAATGTTGGTGTTGTTTAGTTGCTAAGTTGTGTCCAACTTTTTTCGATCCCATGGACTGCAGCACACCACGTTCCTCCATCCAAGAGATTCTCTAGGCAAGAATACTGGCGTGGGTTGTCATTTCCTCCTCTGGGGATTTTCCCAACCCAGGGATCAAACCCATGTCTCCTGCATTGGCAGGCAGATTCTTTACCACTGAACCATCAGGGAAGCCCTCTTAAAATGCTGCTGCTGCTGCTGCTGCTATGTCGCTTCAGTTGTGTCTGACTCTGTGCGACTCCATAGACGGCAGCCCACCAGGCTCCCCCATCCCTGGGATTCTCCAGGCAAGAACACTGGAGTGGGTTGCCATTTCCTTCTCCAATGCATGAAAATGAAAAGTGAAAGGGAAGTCACTCAGTTGTGTCCGACTCTTAGCAACCCCATGGACTGCAGCCTACCAGGCTCCTCTGTCCATGGGATTTTCCAGGCAAGAACACTGGAGTGGGTTGCCATTGCCTTCTCCACTTAAAATGCTAAAATAACTTAAAAAAAGCAGAAGGTTAGAGTTTCTTGACATTTGGTGGCCATCTAAGATGCCCTGGAGGAGGTTAATTACCATGGAGCTAACAGCTGCCAACTAACAAGTTCCAGCTAACAAGGAAGGCTGTTGGCAGAGAGTGTGGTGCTAAGGAGAGCCTGGAAGGGAGGAACAAGTTCCCCTGAGCTTGTGGAATGGTCTCCTGCTCAGGACACAATGTCACTGGAAGGGGGAACTGTTGGGAGCTGATTGTTGGAAGTATATACCCCAAGATAACTTTACTTTGTATCTAAAAATGAAGTGCAAAATTCACAAAATTATGATCAGGAGTTTGCACGTGTGGGTACTAACTTGCTTCAGTCATGTCCTACTCTTTGTGACCCTATGGACTGTAGCCTGCCAGGCTACTCTGTCCATGGGGATTCTTCAAGTAAGAATACTGGAGCGGGTTGCCACGCCCTCCTCCAGGGGCTCTTCCTGATCCAGGGATCAAACCCATGTTGCTTATGTCTCCTGTGTTGGCAGGCAGGTTCTTTACCACTATCAGAGGAGTTTGCGTCTTTCTAAATCAATGCATTTTAGTAACGCCTCCAAACCGTACTCTCTGTAAAGAAATTATTCACAGCAGGTAGCATCTCTGCGTGTGTTAAAGGCCAGGGTACTCAGCACCCTAACAGCCCCAGCTCTAAAGGGAAAAGGGGAAAGATGACTCTTTCTGACTCTGGTTGGCATCACCTCTTCAGTTTGCACCAGTGCACCTGTGTCCTATGAGTGAATTACGCAAGCTTGCAGTTAAGTGTTGCTAGGCCAAAGCACGGAGAAGGCAATGGCACCCCACTCCAGTACTCTTGCCTGGAAAATCCAAGGACAGAGGAGCCTGGTAGGCTGCAGTCCATGGGGTCTCTTAGAGTCGGACACAAGTGAGCGGCTTCACTTTCACTTTTCACTTTCATGCATTGGAGAAGGAAATGGCAACCCACTCCACTGCTCTTGCCTGGAAAATCCATGGACAGAGGAGCCTGGTAGGCTGCAGTCCATGGGGTTGCTAAGAGTCGGACACGACTGAGCAACTTAGCAGTAGCAGCAGCAGGCCAAAGCAAACCATGTGTCAGGGGCCTGACTCACCAGCAAAGCTTCGGATCCAGGCAGGTCCCAGCTTGCAGGAAAGTGAAAGTCGCTCAGTCCTGTCTGACTGTTTGCGACCCCGTGGACTGTAGCCCCTACCCCCACCCCCAGGCTCCTCTGGCCATGGAATTCTCCAGCCAAGGATACTGGAATGGGTTGCCATGCTCTCCTCCAGGGGATTTCCCAACCCAGGGATCAAACCCAGGTCTCCGCCATTGTGGGTGGATTCTTTACCAGCTGAGCCATCAAGGGGCTCTGAGTTATTCCAGTGGCAGTTCTTGCCATCAAGATTGAGCTCTGCATGTCCGATCCTGCCAGCTCCTCAGGCCAGTGAGACGGGTGGCCGTCCTGGAAGACCTCCGGACCATAGAGTCTGCTCCTTTGTTGGAGATGACTGATGTGCATTTGTTTGGAATTGTTTTCCTGCTTCTTTTATTAAGATCAGCTGTGTTGGGCTCCCCTAAATTATTCTTAGGGGACAAAGAATGTCAAATAGTGAGAGTGTCCTTCAGGTTATAAAAGGGAAAGGCAGGTTTCAGTCTTGTTTCTTGGAAATACATAAAGATGAGGCAAGGCAGAAACCTGTCTCTCCAAAGATACAATGGAAAGAAAGTTGATGCATAAAACAAAGGAAAGGGGACTTCCCTGGTGGCTCAGTGGTGAAGAATCTGCCTACCAATGCAGGAGACACAGGTTCGATCTCTGATCTGGGAAGATCTCACGTGCCGAGGGACAAGTAAGCCCAAGAACCACAACTACCGAGCCTTTGCTCTAGAACCTGTGCTCTGCAAAAAGAGAAGCCACCGAAATGAGAGGCCTGGGCACCGTAACTAGAGAGAAGCCACCGCTTGCTGCAACTACAGAAAAGCCCTCACAGCGATGAAAATCCAGCACAGCCAAAAACGAGGAAATAAATAAAAACAAAGAAAGAAATTTGGCCAGAAGAAGGGAGTCATCCAGGAGGAGGGCTATGCTGGCAGAACGGGTCAGTATCCATCTGAGAAAGGAGTCAAAGGGAGGTCCTTGCTTTTCTAGATGAAGGACCATGAAGGGAAGGGACGGGACCAGCTTTCTCTATGATAGGGCTGATTCTAGGATCCCTGGACGTGCTGAACCTTTGTTGCTATCTTGCACCAACCGTAACAAAGGGTTTTCCAGTGAAGTGAAAATTCAGCTGAAACAAGAACGTCCCAACTGCGTACGTGTGTTTCCTCTGCTCTGAGACAAACATGAACTCGCATCTCAGTGTGCTGCCGTGGGATTTGCAGTAAATAACATCTCTGTTGGCTGAAAGGCCAGAGCAGCTGCTTCCTTTGAAGGACTGTTGCTGCAAATAGAGCTTGACTGGCGAGTGTCTTCATCCCTGACGTTCTCATTTTACCTGATATAGGAGGTCCTGGGGTGTGGCCAGCTGAAATGTGCCACCCAGACCCTTGGTGCCTACAGACTTAGGAAGGAATGTGCTGGATGAGACATCACAAGTCCTAAATAACTGGCAGAGTCTGTAATTGGTTTCAGATGCTCCTCGCTTGGAGTTCTCTAACCGTACTATTTCCAGGGAATTCACAAAAGCGACTGGCACCCCAGAGGTACCCCAACTGTGTGGCTGACCTTGGAGGGCCTTTTGGGTACACCTTGAAGTTAGGGCCTCATTACCTTCGGACCCCTTCACCTGGCTGGTCACATTCCAGGCCTGGGCTGTCACAGGGACCTCAGTAGCTGTCAATCCATCTTTTTCTCATTGCTGTTTTTATTTGTTGTTTTTGGCCTTTTCAATCTCATCTTTTCTTTGGGTCTTTAGTATAATCAGCCCAATACCAAAGATTCCTTTCAATTTCTTCAAATGTGAAAAGAAATCACTTAATTTGCTTTTAAGAAACCTATTGTCATGAAAAAGGAAGATCATTGATTATTTCTTCACTGTTTTGCAATCTTGAAATCAAGTTGGCTGATACTTTTCTAAGCTCAAAGCATAGAGCATCAGCCCATTAAGAGAGGAGGGTATTAGTGCTTTTTAAATCTATGTCTACAGCTGGGAACTGTGCTGCTACCTGGCCTCATCTGGTCTGATGGTGGAAAGCATTGTGGTTTTACAGTTTTGCTCAGTACCCCACTGATTCTTCAGAGTACCTGGGTGACAGGCAGGCTGGCCTCCTTATTTTCCTTCCAGGAAAAATGCAGCTTAGGGAGGATGGTGACATGCCCGGGCCACTCTGGTGGGCACTGCTGGAATGGATGTTCTGGGACCCTGCTCAGTGGGTAAAGAATCTGCCTGCAATGCAGGAGACCCAGGTTTGATCCCTGGGTTGGGAAGATCCTCTGGAGAAGGAAATGGCTATCAACTCCAGTATTCTTGCCTGGAGAATTCCATGGACAGAGGAGCCTGGGGGACTACAGTCCAAGGTGTTGCAAAAAGTCAGATACAACTGAGTGACTAACACTTTCCAGGCCCCCAGCAAGGGGAGCCCAGTGGGGACCGGTTCATGGAGCCCTTGGTCATATCTCCTGCACTGAGGGTTAGATTCTCCAGGTTGAGTCTGCCTTTCCAAATGTCAACCCCCAAATCCCAGCTCTAGAGACAGGGCTGGAAGGGGACCGGCCTCCGAGGGTCTTCGTGAGCACAGCAGATGCCCCTGCAACCCACCTCCCCCCTTTATGATGCAGAATGATGCAAGGGATTTGGCCCCAAGCAAGGGGCGGGGGGTGTGCTTTCAAAGAAGCAAACCGTCATGCCTGGGAAATGCTGGCATTAAGTAATTTCCCTGGGCTTCCTTTCCTCTTAACAAGGGTCCCAGCAGGGCCTCCCAACCTCCCAGGCCTTTTCCCTTAGTCGGCTGTTTTCTCTCTGATTCCCAGACCTTCCTTGATCCTGGCCGTGGGGCTGTGAGCATTCCCACCCACCCCTGATCCCTCTTTGGAGTCCTGACCATTGAGCCCAAGATATTTGAAAATCACAGGAGCTTAAGACTGGGAAGCACCTGGACAGGTCGCTCAGGGAGCGGTCAGCTGCCCCTCCTCCTGCTTTGCTCAGGGAGCTGGAGGACAGGGGGACCCCTTGTGGTCCTCCAGTGTCTCGAGGGCTCTGGGTGCAGCCACTGCACAGGCTGGCACATCCCGCCCAGGCCCCGCGGCTTCTCATCCGAAGCTTGCCTGCCACCGAATTCTCCAGGGAACACAGACTGTGGGCCAGGCAGAGCGTGAGGGTAAAGAGAACTGGGGTCCCAGACACTATAGAGGAATTAACAACAGTGCCTTACAGATCGAAACTACAATGAGGCATTATCTCAACTTGTCAGAATGGCCATCAGCAAAGTGAGTATAAATAATAAATGCTGGTGAGGATGTGAAGGATAGAGAACTCTTGTGTACTCTTGGTGGGAATGAAAATTAGTGTAGCTACTATGTATAATAGTATGGAGGTTTCTCAAAAAACCCAAACTACAGCTACCATATGACCCAGCAACTCCACTCGTGGGTATATTAAAAAAAAAAAACAACCCTAAAACAGAAAGACTAATTCAGAAAGATACATGTACCCCCAATAACTCCAGCATTATTTACAATTGCCAACCTACAGAAACAACCTAAGTGTCCATCATAAGACGAATGGATAAAGAAGATGCGATCTATACATACACATGGAATACCACTCAGCCATGAAAAAAAAACAACAACGAAATTTTGCCATTTGCAGCAAATGGACGGACTTGGAGACCATTATACTAAGTGAAATAAGCCGAACAGAGAAAGACAAATAGTATAATATCACTTATAGGTGGAATCTAAAAACTACAACAAACTAGGGAATATGACAAGAAAGAAGCAGACGCACAAATATAGAGAACAATCCATGGTTACCAGTGAGCGGGGCAACATAAGGGTGGGGGAGTGGAGGTGCAAACTGCTGGGTGTAAGGTGGGCTCAAGGGTGTGTTATACAACATGGGGAACACAGCCAATATTCTGTAATGACCGTAAATGGAGTGTAATATTTAAAAATTGCATGCAAATAAAATGTAAAAATCTACAAAGAAAATAAAAAGAACTGAATTGTGTTGCTCTTCCAGAAAGTAGAGCTTTTCCAGTCTACCTGTTATATTTCAAATAGTATCATCAAAAAGAAAAAAAAAAAATTGCCCAACTAGAGTGTCCCAGCTGTGACCCGTCTGGTGCCCGGACAGTGTGACAGGACCTGCCTTGATGGGGACCCCACACTCCTAAAACTGCCTGCATCAAGATACCCCTGATGATTTAGCATGGAGTCAATGAAAACCACTGATATTTTTTGCACAATAGTTTTATTTGACACTTGCATTAATTATTCTACTCCGTGGGTACTTAGGAACAGCTCTGGTGGTTTGGTGGTGAATAGGCAGGGAGCTCCCTGCCCACAGGGCCTCCCCAGCCCAGCAGGAAGGTAAACAGTCCGATCACACAGGTTGCAGTTTGGGTACAATTGTGGGAAGTGGCTTGAGGGAAGGAAGGCGAGCTTGGAAAGTAATAACGGGGCAGGAAAGGCTTCCTAGGAAGGGATGTTCACACGGAGACTTCTAGGACGACAAGTGTGAGGCAGGAAGGAGCCGGGATTCCCAGGAGCTAGGAGGGCTTGTGAAAGAGCCTGGACCCTGCGGTGAAGGAAGGAGAGACGTGGTGGGACTTAAAACACATGGGGGCTGAGAGCAGGTGAGGACCTGTGTCTTTATCCTGGCTGCTCAGGCTCTCAGTCGTGTCCCACTCTTTGCAACCCCATGGACTGCACCACACCAGGCTCCCCTGTCTTCCACCATCTCCCAGAGCTTGCTCAAACTCATGTCCATTGAGTTGGTGATGCCATCCAACCATCTCATTCTCTGCCACTCCCTTCCCCTTTAGCTTCAGTCTTTTAGGGAAAACCATCAGGGTCTTTTCCAATGAGTCGGTTCTTTTGGGGTCCAAAAAATTGGGGCAGTATGCTTCAGATGGTGAATTTTAAATCTCCGATTTAAGGTTGGAAAGAAATACACACTATTATATAAAGGAGAAGAGGGTGGTAGAGGATGAGATGGTTGGAAGGCATCACCAATTCAATGGGCGTGAATTTGGGTGAACTCCAGGAGATGGTGAGAGACAGGGAGGCCTGGTGTGCTGCAGTCCAAGGGGTTGTAAAAGAGTCAGACACTTCTGAACAACAACAATATATAAAACATAAATAACAAGGACTGACTGTATGGCACAGGGAACTATATTTAATATCCTGTAATAACCTGATGTTCAAGCTGGTTTTAGAAAAGGCAGAGGAACCAGAGATCAAATTGCCAACATCTGCTGGATCATCAAAAAATCAAAAGAGTTCCAGAAAAACATCTATTTCTGCTTTATTGACTATGCCAAAGCCTTTGACTACGTGGATCACAATAAACTGTGGAAAATTCTGAAAGAGATGGGATTACCAGACCACCTGACCTGCCTCTTGAGAAACCTATATGCAGCTCAGGAAGCAACAGTTAGAACTGGACATGGAACAACAGACTGGTTCCAAATAGGAAAAGGAGTACGTCAAGGCTGTATATTATCACCCTGTTTATTTAACTTCTATGCAGAGTACATCATGAGAAACGCTGGACTGGAAGAAACACAAGCTGGAATCAAGATTGCCGGGAGAAATATCAATAACCTCAGATATGCAGATGACACCATCCTTATGGCAGAAAGTGAAGAGGAACTAAAGAGCCTCTTGATGAAAGTGAAAGAGGAGAGTGAAAAAGTTGTCTTAAAGCTCAACATTCAGTAAACTAAGATCATGGCATCTGGTCCCATCACTTTATGGGAAATAGATGGGGAAACGGTAGAAACAATGTCAGACTTTATTTTTCTGGGCTCGAAAATCACTGCAGATGGTGATTGCAGCTATGAAATTAAAAGACATTTGCTCCTTGAAAGGAGGGTTATGACCAACCTAGATAGCATATTCAAAAGCAGAGACATTACTTTGCCAACAAAGGTCCGTCTAGTCAGGGCTATGGTTTTTCCAGTGGTCATGTATGGATGTGAGAGTTGGACTGTGAAGTAGGCTGAGCACCAAAGAATTGGTGCTTTTGAGCTGTGGTGTTGGAGAAGACTCTTGAGAGTCCCTTGGACTGCAAGGAGACCCAACCAGTCCATTCTGAAGGAGATCAGCCCTGGGATTTCTTTGGAAGGAATGATGCTAAAGCTGAAACTCCAGTACTTTGGCCACCTCATGCGAAGAGTTGACTCACTGGAAAAGACTCTGATGCTGGGATGGATTGGGGGCAGGAGGAGAAGGGGAGGACAGAGGATGAGATGGCTGGATGGCATCACTGACTCGATGGATATGAGTCTGAGTGAACTCTGGGAGTTGGTGATGGACAGAGAGGCCTGGCGTGCTGTGATTCATGGGGTCGCAAAGAGTCGGACACGACTGAGCGCCTGAACTGAACTGAATAACCCACAAGGGCAAAAAATCTGAAAAAGAAGATATATATATATACATACACATACATACATATACACACCAGTCAATCCTAAAGGAAATCAGCTCTGAATAATCATTTCAAGGACTGGTGCTAAAGCTGAAACTGCAATACTTTGGCCACCTGATGAAAAGAATGAACTCATTGGAAAAGACCTTGGTGCCGGGAAAGATTGAGGGCAGGCAGAAAAGGGGACAACAGAGGATGAGATGGTTGGATGGCATTACTGACTCAATGGACATGAGCTTGAGTCAACTCCAGGAGTTGGTGATGGACAGGGAGGCCTGGCGTGCTGCAGTCCATGGGGTCAACAAGAGTCGGACACGACTGAGCAACTGAACAACAACAACATACATATATTAGCAAAACTGAATCACTTTGTTGTACACCTGAAGCTAACACGACATTGTAAATCAACTGTACTCCAATAAAAACATAAAAATTAAAATAAAACTTGGATAGAGGAGGAGAGTCTGTCCCAGGATACAGAGAAATAGGGGTGGCATGACAGGCAGGGGTCCTGGGCCTTGCAGGAACTGGAAACAAGGGATGTGTCTTCCCAGTAAACTTCAGTTTAGGCTAATTTTCCTCCTTGCTCGTGACTCTTCTCTTGCTCTGGGGAGATGTTTTTTTTCCTCTCAGTGGCCAATTGTCTGAACATCCTCCCCATTTCCATTGTGTGGGCCTCCATTCATCCTGTGTTCCAGGGGATTGATGCCTGTGACCTGTGATCTGTAATCTGAGACTGGGATGAAGTAGGATGCCAGGAACCTGTGCCTGAGGTGGGCCAGGCGACCCCAGGACCTGCAGGGTGTGAGTTGCAAACTGACCACGTAGCCTAAACCAAGCTCATGGAGTGGTGTGGCTTGGGCCACCGACTGGAAGGAGTTTTCAATGACTGACATTCCCTGGGCTTCACAGGCAAACTTGTTTTCAGGCTTCCCTGTAAGATGAAGACTCTGGGCAGACACTGAGTTCTTTCCCCATGGCTACCACCAACCAGAGTTGGAGAGCTGCTGACCCTTTCGAGGTCATTGTCTCCCACTGGGTTTGCTTTGTCAATTTCCTCACCTGTCTGCACTCACTCTCTGGGCAGGTAGGTTTGAGACCCTGCAGGAAAACTTAGCTGATCAACCCCAGACCTCCTCAGGACCAGAGGTACAGGAGGAATGAATGAATGGCTGAATGAATGAGTGAATGACCAGGCAGACCCATTGCTTGGGGTCTGTCCTACCCCTTCTTGTGTCTAAAATCACGACCTCTGTGTTGGGGGGACAGGGTTGGGGTGTAATTTGGGCTCCTTTTGCTCATCAGTTTGCTGACAAAGATCCGTATAGTCAAGGCTGTGGTCTTTCCAATAGTCGTGTATGGATCTGAGAGGTGGACAATAAAGAAGGCAGAGCATGGAAGAAATGATGTTTTGCAGCTGCAGTGCTGGAGAAGACTCTTGAGAGTCCCTTGGACTGCAAGGAGATCAAACCAGTCCATCCTAAAGGAAATCAGTCCTGAATATTCATCGGAAGGACTGATGCTGAAACTGAAACTCCCATACTTTGGCCACCTGATGCAGAGAATTGACTCATTGAAAAAGGCTGTGATGCTGGGAAAGATTGAAAGCAGGAAGAGAAGGGGATGACAGAGGATGAGATGGTTGGATGGCATCACTGATTCAGTAGACATGAACTTGGGCAAAATCCGGGAGATGGTGAGAGACAGGGAAGCCTGGCATGCTGCAGTCCATGGCGTCTCAAAGAGTTGGACACAGCTTGGTGACCAAACAGCAACAACAGCTCCTGGACCCCACGCAAGCTCCTGGGTCTGCTGGGTGCTGTCTCCCCTGAACCAGGGGAGGAGAAATTCCTGCTTAAGTCAGCCATCCCGACAGGACATGGGTAAGTCTCCCT
Organism: Bos grunniens; assembly: GCF_055505025.1. Lineage (NCBI taxonomy): Eukaryota > Metazoa > Chordata > Mammalia > Artiodactyla > Bovidae > Bos > Bos grunniens. Next base: position 5,163,457 of record NC_141167.1, on the reverse strand, counting down.
CCCTTCATTTCTCCCAACCCCCTCAATTGTGCACCTAATGAAATAGAGTGAGGTCGCCGGGGTCCCCTCCTCTCCAGCATCTCCCCAGCTCCCTGTAGCATCTGCTTCCCACAAGGCCACGTTCCTCCAGATTTGGGCTCCAGACTGGGCTGACCTCCATCCCAAAGCACTTTCCAGGCTCAGACTGGAAGCAGGCCAGCGCCTACACAGTCCCCAGGAAACTATGTCTCTTAGGCCAGCCCTTCTGGGGAGCACGGCTCCCCTCTCCTCGCTGACCCCTAACAACCTCTCTGAGGTGTTTCTCGAGGCCCAGAGGAAGACAAGGGCCCTGTCGCCTGGGTCTGCCTGACATCCCACCCTGGGGAGCCCCAGGCTGACACTGGGCTGCCGATAAGATTCTGAAGCGAATTCCAAAGCTGGCTGCCCGCGTGCCACCTCCAAGCTGTGGGGCGGAGGCCTGTTTATTTTGGGTTTGATGAGTAAATCATGTGGAACAGAATCAAAAGCTGTGCTGAAGTCGACACAGATGCCATCTGTCACTTCGCCCTCAGCCACCGGGGGGTAGGGGGAGGGACACTGGATGGAGTGACAGGCTCTTTAGAACTTTTGCCAACCATGAGTCAATGCCCTCCTCATTTGTAAAAATGCCCTAGCAAGTGAAAATGTAATACATTGTCCGCTTTAGTTTTCAAGCTTGAAGGGTGGAGTTTTGAGGTCAAACGTCCGGTGGCATCCTTTTCTGTTTAAAAATGCACATGTGTGGGAACCACTCGTGTTTAGCTCACCTCTCATCCTTTCTTTAGGAAATGTGTCTCTGCCAGTATATGGAGTGTTCAAGGATTTCAAACAACCACCTGGGCTAAGCTTCCTCTAATTGAAAAGGGAGGCATCTACTCGGGGTGAGAGCCTCTGGTGGGCAGTGATTAACCCAGTTTAATTAACAGTCATGTGGCTCCCTGTTTATCTGTTGAAACACAGCCCTGCCTCAGGAGGACACTCTGCATACCCTAAAGGCCCTCTGCCAGCTGTGGGTGTTTGCCTTCAACGGCTCTTGTGCCAGTCTGGGCATCCCTTACTCATCTCACCCGGCATGGGGACTTCTGGCCTCAGGGAATGGCCGGTCTCCCTCGGCCTTAGCTTTGAGAGGGACTGGGGCCCAGGATGGATCCCATCCTTGCTCTCAGTCCCTTCACTTGTCCTAGCTTGGTCTTGGCCCTGTCCAGGCCCTGGGTCATCACTGGCTGGTAACTGCTAACTGTGGGTCTTTCCACATTTCTCTTGGAGACCCCCAGGTCTATATCCTATTCAGTTTTCCTGAACTGGCCATGCGCACCCATCTTCATGGCAGCTGGCTTCATGTGGGAGCTGACCTTCTGTTTACTTTTGTCTTGACTGCTCTGGGGGGAAACCAAGGCGGGCAAGGAAGAGCCTTGGGTTTGCAGGCAAGAGACTCAGTCTTCGCAAGCCTCCTGTGCAGCCTGAGTCACTTAACCCTTTAAACTTCTATCTGCTCATATTTAGAGTAAGCAGAGTAATATATTTCTTATAGAGTTGTTGTAAGGATTATGTTAATATGGAAAAAAAGGGCCTAGGTCAGTCCCTGGCACGTAGGGTATTAATAGTCACTTGGCTGAGTCTGACTCTTTGTGACCCTATGGACTGTAACCTGCCAGGCTCCTCCATCCAGGGAATTCTCCAAGCAAGAATACCAGAGTGGGTTGCCATGCCCTTCTCCAGGGGATCTTCCCAACCCAAGGATGGAACCCAGGTCTCCCACATGGCAAGTAGATTCTTTATTGCCTGAGCCACTGGGGAGTCCAGTAAGTGTTAATCAAAAATCAGTGTCCTTGCCTTGTATACCTATGGCTGACCCGTGTCGGTGTATGGCAGAGGCCAACACACTATTGTGAAACAATTGCCCTTCAATTAAAAATGAGTAAATTTGTGGAAGGGGGAGTGGAATCAGTGTCCTGGGGGTTGCACTTGCATTTAAGCTGAAGTGGGAAACATCAAGATCTGTCCTTCGGCAATAATAAGAGATCACTGAGTAAACCAAAATGCTACCTTGGGACTGTTGACACCATGATTTTTTAATTAATGACTTTGTGTATTCTTGGCTGTGCTGCATGGATTTTGGTCTTTGTTTCTGTGCACGGGATTTCTCTAGTTGCGGTGAGCAGAGTCTACTCCTCATTGCAGTGAGAGGGCTTCTCATTGCGGTGGCTTCTCTTGCTGCGAAGCACAGGCCCTAGTGCACGTGGGCTCTGTAGTTGTGGCTCACAGACTTAATTGCCCTGTAGCACGTGGGATCTTCCTGGACCAGGGGTTGAACCTGTGTCCCCTGTATCGGCAGGTGGATTCTTAAGCACTGGACCATCAGGGAAATCAAGAATGCTTAAAGCATTCTTAAAGAACTGAACTCCAGAAGGACCAGCCCTTACTAGGTGGTCCAGGGTCACTTTCTGGACTTAGGGACAGGGCAGCAGAAGAGCAAACCTGCTATAAAAGGTCAAGGTCAACCTTTCAAGGTCCAGGAGAAACTGGGCAAAGCTGATTGACCCAGTGGGCTTGTTTTGGTTTGAATCTGTAGGAATTCTAAAGTAAATTCTCTTAGCCTGGTAATTCTCTCATGTGGGACATATGCCGCGTTAGATACCCAGGAGAAATTCAAGGGCTGAGGGTAGTGTCATGAGATTGACACTCTTCCTGTCTTAGAGTCTTAAGATTCCTCAGCCTTGAGGTCTTGCCATCTTGGGGTCTTACAATCTCGAGGTCTTTCTGGAAGAAGTCTCAACTCTGTTTCAGAACTCTTGAAGCTAGAGCTGAACTAATCAAAATTGCAGCCCAGTTTTCACCCAACCCAACTTTGGAAGGAAAGCTATGACAAACCTAGACAGCATATTAAAAAGCAGAGACATCATTTCACTGACACGTGTCTGTATAGTCAAAGCGATGGTTTTTTCACTTGTCATGTACAGATGTGAGAGTTGGACCATAAAGAAGGCTGAGAGCAGGAGAATGTTTACTTTTGAGTTGTGGTTCTGGAGAAGACTCTTGAGAGTCCCTTGGACAATAAGGAGATAAATCCAGTCAATCCTAAAGGAAATCATCCCTGAATATTCATTGGAAGGACTGATACTGAAGCTCTAATACTTTGGCCACCTGATGTAAATAGCTGACTCATTGGAAAAGACTCTGATTCCAGGAAAGACTGAGGGGAAGAGGAGAAGGAGGTGACAGAGGATGAGATGGTTGGATGGCGTCATCAAATCAATGGATATGAGTTGAGCAAACTGTTTGATGGTAAAGGGCAGGGAGCTCTGGCATGCTGCAGTCCATTGGGTCACAAAGAGCTGGACCTGACTGAGCAACTGAGCAAAAACCTTTCAAGACACAGAAGCTTTTTTGGGAGTGGGGGAGGGTGTATGAGGGCAAAGCAGGTCTCCACCAAACCCCTCCTCTTGCAGCAGATCAGAGGGAGCCCTTGGCTAGAAAGAGGGTGTCCAGGTGGGGTAAACAGTTGTCCCTAGTGGGTCATATCTTCCCTTGAGTCTTCCCCAAGGTCCCCTGGACCTCCTGCAAGAGGGTCCAATCTTTGTTGTTGATTATTGACTTACAACACTATACTTTTCATTTCAAAAATAATGAGGCAATGTACAGTGACACATCGTAGAATATGATAGGATTGGAGATAAACTGGGAAATTAAAGTGAAAGGAAACTAAGGTGAACCCTCAAAGTTCTGGGTGCTTTCAGAAACGTGCCCAAACAGGGCTCAGAAATCCTGAAAGCAAAACGGCTCTGTGGTCAAATTACGTCTGGGAAACACGGCTGATTGATCCTGGCTTTGGAGACCTACAGTGCGCACCAGAACACTGAGGGCCCTAGGGCTCCCCATGGCAAAGAGTCTGATTAACTTGCTCCTTACGTGTCATACACACACATGCACACACGCGCACTACACACACGGTGCTTATTTTTATGCTGTTTCAGTAACGGGATGGATTGAATATGCTGCTTTCAAACCTGCTTTCTCCACTCCATAATGTATCACAAATATTTTTCCAAGCCATTAAATATTTTCTAAACATCTTTAACAGTTGCATTAGTATTCCATTTCATGGTTGTAACATAATTTATGTTCCCAAATCCTATTGTAATATGTTTAGTTTGGGTCTCATTGTTTTATGAATAACTTGGATGAACAGCTTTCATGTAAAATCTTTGTAGACATTTGTGATTATATTCTCAGGCTCTGTCCTCTGTCGTGGCATTTCTGGGTCAAAGATATATGGATTTTAAGATTCTTGATACATATTGCCAATGTTGAATCATTACAATAATTTAAGTCTCTTCTTTTATGTTTATTTTGAAATAATTTTAAAGCAATAGACAAGTTTCAAGAATAGCATGGGGAACCCTTTTCCTTGAATTATTTGAGAGAATGTATAGCCATGTGCCCCATCATCCGCAAATACTCTACTGTGCATTTCATGCAGACAAGGTCATTCTCCTACACAACCAACAGGACAGCCACTGAAATCAAGAAATTAAAGTTAATACATTACTAGTCTTCTATTCTCAGTCTCCTTTCAAGTTTTATCACTTGTTTTAACAATGTCCATTTAGAGCAAAATGACTCAACCCAGGTCATGGGTTATAGTCGCATCGTCTCTTTCCTCATTCTGGAAAAAATTCTTAATCTTCCTCTGCCTTTCATGATCTAAACACTTTTGAAGATTACAAGCTAGCTATCATGTGCTGTGCCCCTTGATTAGATTCAGGTTATTCACATTTGTCAAGACATCTCAGCAGGTACCAAATGATTTTGTTTCATCCTATTACTGGTGATTTTGACACTGATCACTGGGTTAACATGATGTCTACCAGGATTCTCTTTTGTATAGTTACTTTTTCCCCTTTGCAATTAATAAGTATTTTGTGGAAGTGAGTGTGAAGTCGCTCAGTCGTGTCTGAGTCTTTGAGACCCATGGACTGTAGCCTACCAGGGTCCTCTGTCCATGGGATTCTCCAGGCAAGAACACTAGAGTGGGTTGCCATTTCCTTCTCCAGGGGATCTTCCCAACCCAGGGGTCGAACCCGGGTCTCCCACATTGCAGGCAGACGCTTTACCATCTGAGCCACCAGGGAAGCAAACATCTTATTTGTCTTCAACCTTTCACTCACTAGTTTTGGCATCCACTGATTTTTTGTGATGTGTTATTGCAATAGTATGGGCTTCCCTGCAGTGGTAAAAAGAATATGCTTGCCAGTGCAGGAGATGAAGGAGATGTGGATTTGAACCTTAAGTTGGGAAGATCTCCCAGAGGAGAAAATGGCAACAATATTACTATAGTACAGTAGTTGTCAAAATGGTGATTTGTTAATTCCATCTCATCTTCTGCACATGTTAGCTGGCTTTCAAGTCTTAGAAGAGCTTTCTCATATCCTTATTTATTTCTGACTGTTTATTTTACCAGTGAGTTAGGATGCATTGGTATCATTACTTATTTTGATACTCAAATTATGCCATATGTTGTTAGTGGAAGTCCTGGCTACTGGGCATCTATCTACATCCTTTGTCCCATCCCTGCAATGGGTTCAGTACTTCTGTTCTTGCTGTTACAATGAGATGCTCTAGCTTTCCAGCCTTGATACAGACTATTTCTCCGGGTGGCTTTGATTCCTTTAAGGAGAGAATGGTACTCAGACACCAACATCTGGGTGTTAGGCATGCTCATCCCTAGTGTGCTGTTGCTGCTCATGTCCTCTTCAAAGGCAGAGCTGGAGTGTCCATGTATATGATGTCCCTTGGATACTTTAATTTCAATCCAGAACTGTAGGATCCCTCTTAGCTTCCTTCCTGTATTTGTAACTTCAGTATCCTATTATCATCAGTATATTTGGTTTATTGTTTCTTATTGGTGCTTACTTTTTTCTTAAATAAATATGCCTTAATTATGAAATAGGAAAAACTACTTAATTTTGGAATTAAGATTCAAGTTCAAAGGAAATAAATGTGTGTTGAGGAGTGGGCAAAATGTTATTACAAGTTCAGTTCTGATAGCTATACCTAAAAAAGAAAGCCCAGAAAAAAATTTTTGATAACTCATCTATTAAATAATTTTAAAACACTAAATAAAGTGTTCAGGAAACAAATACAGAACACTCAGAAACAAAAAGGAAAAATTATAACTAATATGTTTTAATTACATTTTAAAAAATAGTGGTTTTACCTTGAGAAGGTATAGTTGATTCAACATCAACTAATTTATTCTTATAAGTCATCAAATTTAGAGACTAAGGAGAAAAGCCATATTACAATCTTAATTAATGGTAAAAAAAGTTTCTTAAAGTTTGATATAGAATTATTTCTAAACTGTGTCATAAATTGAATAGAAAAATACTTCCTTAAGTAACAGTATCTATCCAAAACCCTGGCACTAATGAAGATGAATATAGCATTTCATCTCTGAAATTAGAAACATATCTGCTGCTGCTGCTGCTGCTAAGTTACTTCAGTTGTGTCCAACTCTGTGCAACCCCACAGATGGCAGCCCACCAGGCTCCCCCGTCCCTGGGATTCTCCAGGCAAGAACACTGGAGTGGGTTGCCATTTCCTTCTCCAATGCATGAAAGTGAAAAGTGAAAGTGAAGTCGCTCAGTTGTGTCCAACTCTTCGTGACCCCACGGACTGCAGCCCACCAGGCTCCTCCGCCTATGGGATTTTCCAGGCAAGAGTCCTGGAGTGGGTTGCCATTGCCTTCTCCAAGAAACATATCTACATATCAACTATTATAGAGGCTGTCCAACTTTGTTTTGGAAATTTTAGAAACTTCATGAAAAAGTGTAAAATTGATAAATATGGGAAAGCAAGGGAAAAGTTAACTTTATTTGCATGCCTTAGTGTCTATTAGTAGTAAATTAGTTCAGTATGGTGACCACACAGAAAATATACCCATGAAATTTAACATCTCTGCTATAATTATAAAGCATGGAAAAATTATACTCCATAGCAACAAAAGGTATAATAACTTAGAAACCAGTTTTTTTTTTTTTTTTTTAAATGTTGGTATGGTACGGGAAGGATTCCCTAATAGCTCAGTGGGTAAAGAATCCACCTGCAATGTGGGAGACCTGGGTTCGATCCCTGGGTTGGGAAAATCCCCTGGAGACTGGAAAGGCTACCCACTCCAGTATTCTGGCCTGGAGAATTCCATGGACTGTTAAGTCCATGGGGTCAAAAAGAGTCTGACACGACTGAGTGACGTGCACTTTCACTTTCACTTTCATGATACGGGAAAATTAGAAAATGTAACTGCAGTGAGAAATTAGTCATAAGACTTACATGGATGAGTCTCAAAGAGTGATTTCAGCACAGTACCATAAACCTACCCCTATAACATGTCTCAGTGTAAATTTTTATGGCTGCAGTTCTTTTAGAGCATTAATTTTTACTTGCTCGAATTCCCATGTATTCATGTTAGAAAAGATTCCCAGTTATATTTAAAAATCAAGTTTATTGAAGTGTGATCTTCAGGTAGTAGAATTATAGTTGTACAGTTTGATGGATTTTGACAAACATTTAGCTGTGTGACTACCACTACAATCAACGAGCAGAATGTGCACAGCCATTTAAAAGCTTGGCATTGGTAACATTGGTGGTGTAGTGGTGAGCATAGCTTCCTTTTCTTCTAAAAGCTTCCCTTATGCCTCTTTGTAGTCAATCCTTCTCCCCACACCCAGCCTTTGGCAACCACTGGTTGAATTTTGGTCACTGTAGGTTTGCCTTTTCCAGAATATCAAACAAATAGAATCATCCATAATATAACCCTCGGTGTGGCTTATTGCACTTAGCATGATACTTTTAAGCTTTACACGTGTTTCTGTACATATAAACAGCTCATTGCTTTTAACTCCTGGGTAATATTCCATTGTATGGCTAAATCACCATGTGTTTACCCATTCCCCAGTTGAGAGCCATTATGAATAAAGCTGTTATAAGCATTTGTGTGTAGCTTTTTATGTGAACATGTGTTTTTTTATTTCCTTTAGGTGACTACTGAGCCATGGCACCGCTTGGTCATATGATAAATCTGTTTAACTTTATTAAAAATCACATTTGGTTTTCTTATTCTTGGCTCCATCTTGTTTCTCTTATGTGGAAGAGCTCTCTGTAGTGATTTTACTTACCATTATTGTCCCTTCACCTTGGTTTCCGCACACTGAATAAAAATGTCTCTTTCCATAGCTCTCCATCCTGGTTGCTTGTTGGAATCAATCGCCACTCCTATGTAATGCTGTATTGCAACTGCCACGGGTATTTAGTTCTGAAAAGGAAAAATTCTCTTATCTGTATTTTTAAAATGCTTCATGTGTCCTTCAGATGGTCCATCAAAGCTAAGAGCTGCTATCTGAAATATACCACTTAACGCTGTAGAAGATAAGAGAAACTGAAGATGATGGAACAAAGCAAAAATTAGGGAGGATGGAGGGATGAAGGGCCCTTGTGCTGTCTCTCTCCTCTTTCAGAACAGAGAGTAAGTGCCGGCTGCACATGGGTGATGGGCTTGGAAACAGATGTCTAAGTACATTGTTTAATGTTGTAATGACAGCCACAGGATAACCGAAACCAGAAACTCTTAGAGGTCGTCAGTAAAATGTGGGATGGGGATCAAAGCAGAGAGAGGAAGAGATTTTTACTCTTCACTTAACATCTTTCTGTACTGTGTGAAATGTTTATTTTTTTTTTTAACCATGATGATGTATTACTTTAATAATAATAATTTAAAATATGACTTAACCGAAGGTATGGCTTAACTTGCTGGTATGAAGTCTGTGCTATACGGAATATCAAAAGTTGATGGGGGCGGGGTGGTATTTGTAGAGATGCTTTCCTACCAAGAGTGTTGGAAGGGATAGAATCCAGGATATACATGGAGAGCTCAGCTTTAGGAGGAGGGAAGGATAGAAGGATGAGGTGGGGTCTGGGAGCAATGCTTTGCATGAAAGAAGGTTGGTGAAAGCTCTGGCTACTCTAGTGGGGTGCTCTCAACTCTTTTCATTCAACGAAGTGGGGCTGGTGCTTTATGGAGAAGAGCCCAGCTGTGGGTGATGACATAACTCAGGGAGGCAGTAAGTGATGGGCAACAGCACCATCAGGCAGCAGCCATAAGGTTGACCAGATGGTTGAATTCTAGAACCTCCACATTGTTGGCCTAGTTATTTCAGAAGCTGATGTTGACAACAGTGAGACATGGGCCAATGAATTCAGAACACTTATCACAGTGCTAACTGGACTGCAAGTCTAGTTCTGAAGTTCTGGAGACCCAAGGTAAAGGCAATGACAAGTTTCTTAAGTCATAATCTTATAAGGGCTTGGATAGGGTTGGGAGGACACTTACCCCCTGAAGATTTCCCCTACCGTCATGTCCTGAGATTACAAGGTGCAGCCAAGGGGCACTGCCAATCCTCCCCAGCACCCTGGCATCTCACCTCTGCTCTCTGTGTTCACCTTGACATCGTGTCCTTCTTTTCTCAGCAGGTGTAGAATAACTTGCAGGACCCAGCGAGTAAGTACCTCCTAAAATTTTGCACCCTGGGTGCCTCATTCACCTGGCCAGAGACACAGCCCTGCCCACTCAGTGATCTGAATGCAAGGCGTAATGGAAATAGCAAAACGAGGCCCTTTCTTCCTAGTCTTCTAAACGTAACTATGGATTCAGTTTGGGAAGGAATAAAGGTTTATTCTACATGAAGAGATTTTATATTTTCACCCCTGGAATAGGATAGATAGATGGATACATAGATAGGTATAGATAGACGGGCTTCCGGTGGCTCAGGGGCAAAGAACCCACCTGCCAATATGGGAGACATAGGTTGGGAAGATCTCCTGGATAAGGCAATGGCAACCCATTCCAGTATTCTTGCCTGGGAGATCCCATGGACAGAGCAGCCTGGCAGGCTACAGTCCATGGGGTTGCAAAGAGTCGAACACGACTTAGTGACCGAACAATAGCAGCAACAGTGATGACAAAAATTGATAGGTCGATGATAGATAAATGGTAGATTTATCCTGGAAAGCAGAAAAGAAAGTCAGAGGCCAAAAGACCAGTTAGGAGGACGCACCCATTGGCAGGCCCAGTTAGTAGCAGCTGGAGGCACATCTGTACCTAGTGCAGGGGATTTGCGGAAACGGTGACTGATCTGATCAATATCAACAACCTTCCCACACCCACTGCCCCCCCACATCAGCCTCGCCTCCATCACCCTCAGATGTGTATACACTGTTCAGCTTTGGTGACTCATGGCAGCTCACCCACCTGCCACACTGATCACGGAGGCCACGCTTCTGACCTGGGTGGGACAACAGCTCCACACACCCGGCCATCTGACATCCAGGACGCGGGAACGGCACTGTGAAAGGCAGGTCCCTCGAGGAGCCTGCGCGTGCCCTGATTCCGCCGCTTTGCATCACAGAAGGCAAATGGAAGGCTTAGGCGGTTAAAGGGAAAGCTCACCCGAGCCCCATCAAAGAGTCGTGTGCTGTCATCGGCCTCTCAGCAGGTGAGGGCTCACGTGGTAAGCAGATGTGTCTGCACAGTCTGCCCGTGTGATTTACTGGACATGAAGCACATATAATACAATTCCACATCTGGTGGAGTTAAGGAGGAACTGGGCAGTCACGTAGCCCAGTGCGTGCTTTCTGGAGGAGCATGAAAGAGCACATACATTGTTCCGAACAGGAACAATAAACTCTGGGGCTTCCACAAGTTTAGTAATTTGTGCGGGCCGCCTTGGCTGTCGTCTCGCTCAGTAAGAGGTGAGATCTCAATTCCTCCAACAGTACTGATAAGTAGAGCAAGACAAAAAACCACTGTGTAAAATGATTAAAAGTAAGAAATTCTTTCAGTTTGATATATAACTTAATGTCTGTTTTATTTATTCCCAGTTCCCTTCACAAAGGGGCTCAGAAAACCACAGGAAATGCCGCTTCCCACTCCCAGGGCTGTGTTGCTATGTGTCTGTTTCCAATGTCACCTTGAGCAAAGTCTGTTGCTCATCCCTTTACCTTTCAGCCATCCCTGCTACGAGAGCTCCCACTCGCAGGCCAGCTGCACCCTGCACTCGTCTCTGAAGCCTCAGAGATCACCTGTGACAAACACAGGGCAGAGACAAGTTTCAAGCTCATGCATCCAGATCTCAGCAGAGGTTCTCTCTGGATGATGGGATTCAACTTGCTTTGTATTCTTTTTCTCTGTCTCTGTCGAAGCTTTCACGTATTTCTGATCCAGGCAGGACAGTAGGTGCACATACCTGGCTATTTGACATCCAGGATGCTTTCAAAGCTAGATGATGTAGTAAAAACCAGAGCGATCCCGCTGCAGACAAAGGTGTGTCTAGTCAAAGCTATCGTTTTTCTAGTAGTCACGTACAGATGTGAGAGTTGGCCCATAAAGAAAGCTGAGCACCAAAGAAATGATGCTTTTGAATGGTGGTGCTGCAGAAGACTCTTGAGAGTCCCTTGGACTGCAAGGAGATCCAACCAGTCAGTCCCAAAGGAAATAGACCCTGAATATTCATTGGAAGGACTGACGTTGAAGCTGAAGCTCCAATACTTTGGCCACCTGATGTGAAGAGCCAACTCATTGAAAAAGACCCTGATGCTGGGAAAGACTGAGGGCAGGAGGAGAAGGGGATGACAGAGGATGAGATGGTTGGATGGCATCACCGACTCCATGGACATGAGTTTGAGCAAACTTCGGGAGAGATTGAAGGATAGGGAAGCCTGGCGTGCTGCAGTCCATGGGGTCGCAAAGAGTTGGGCATGACTTAGTGACTGAACAACAACAACTGCTTTCAAATATTTCTAAAATTTTCAGATTCTCTGTTTAGTTTTTGTTTCTGGTGTTTTTGTGTTGTTGTAATTTTTAAAGGAGAGAAAAGAATTCATGCTTTCTAGCCTACTTGGCCTGAGATAAGTTCTTTTACCAGACCACAAGGACTACATATCCAGCCCTGAAAAGGTTAGCCAAAGCCTGGCCCTGTGTCTGGACCCCCTCTCCCTGGGTCTGCAGGCTCCCAGTGGCAGCATGGAAAACCATCAGCTGTAGAGAGCGGGGTTGTGGCCCCACACACCTGTACCTGCTGGCGTGCGGTTGAAACCTCATGCTAAGAAAATCCAGGTGGGAGACGCCTTCTTCTTAAAGTTTTCTTTCTGGAAAAACACGTGCAGGTGTTTGGAGACCAGCTGCAGAAATAAGAGCAAAGCTGCGGGCACTTTCTTGCGGGCCTTTATTACCAAGAAGGAACACGTAGTCAGGGGAGCGCCTGGTGAAAGCACATTGGCCGAGGTGATGTCTGAGTGCCGGGTCTTCCTGGCTTGAGAAGTGCAGACCCTGCTGTCCGAGGCCTCTGCCCCTGCTTTCTTTGTTCCATTAAATACATAATTGCTGATTTTGTGAACAGGACCTAAGAGGCCAGCACCATCGCTGTTAAATCACTTTTCAAACTTCCCAAGAAGCCTTTATTCTCAGGAGACCAGTGTCATTTGATCCCACCCAGCCCAGCTTTTCATTCTTAATCCCCCTTGTTTACCGTGGATTTAATCTCTGCCGTATTTAGGGTTTAGCTGGACAAATCCTATCCTCCCCCGGTCGGGCCATGTGACCACATCAGTTAGGCCCGTGACAGGGGCTTTAAATGTGTCTATCTCTGCAAAGAACAAACAGTCTCAAAGCTTTCAACCTTCCCCCATAAAGAGCCTTTAAAAGGACCTCAGACACTGGAGTGATAGGGACCACCCTGGTAAGGGTAAACCAGGTTTTGAAATGGAAAATTAGTCAATTTTTCGATACAGTGTGTGCCCATGAAAAGACTCAGACTGGTTTTACAATGGTTTTGTACTTTGAAAAGCGAGAGAAATTCGAGCCATATGGCTCGGGGTTAGTATTCAGACCCCCAGGCTCTTGAGCCCTCTGTCCCGTCTTGGGAACATGCAGGTTGGTACAAGTTTGGGGCCAGGCCATAAACACTGTCTAGGATACTTGGGGTGATTTGTGTGGATAGAAGCCCCCTAGAATGCATCACCACAGTTGATTTTTCTTTTTCCTTCTGGAAACTGGTATTGGTTTGGGGAACAAATAAATATTCCAATTCTCACTAAAGGCTCCAGAGTGGAGCCCAGCAGGGAGGGGACAGAACTCACACACACACAGCTCATCACCTGCAGATAGACCAGGACCTCCTTGGCTTTACTGGTCTAAAAGCAAAGCTGGTTTTACATTGTGACTTGAATTTAACTCAACCCAAGATCTTTTTTAAGAAAAGATTGAGGTAGAATATACACAACGTAAAATTTAATATTGTAAACGTTCTATCGTCTTTAAAAAAATATTTTAATTGGAGGATAATTGCTTTACAATATTGTGTGGGTTTCTGCCATATATCAATATGAGGACAGAGCCAGTAGGAATTTTCTATAAGAGACAGGGATCTCAAACCTGGCCCTCCGTGACAATCTAGAGGGGTGGGATGGGGTGGGAGGGAGTTTCAGGAGGGAGTTTCAAAAGGCAGGGGACATATGCATACCTAAGGCGATAGCCATTTTTAACTGTACATATCAGTGAAATTAAGTGCATTCACAGTGTCTTGCAACCATCACCATCACCCGTCTCAAGGATCTGTTCATCTTCCCCAACAGAAACTCTGTCCCCATGAAGCCCTCACTCGCCATCCACATTCCCCAATCCCCGACAACCACCGTCTACTTCCTCTCTCCATGAGCTTGACTCCTCTAGGAACCTCATGGAAGTGGAATCACATAGTATTTCACTCCTTTTAAAGACTAACTAATATTCCATTGTGTGGATGGACCACTTTTTTTTTAATCCTTTTATCCATTGATGGGCATGGAGGTTGCTTCCGCCTTCTAGCTATTAAAACAATGCTACTTATGAATAAGGATGTGTAAATATCTATTTAAATCCCTGCTTTCACTTCTCTGGGGTATACACCTAGAAGTAGGTTGCAGGATCACATGGTAACTATGTTTAGGCTTTTGAGGAAAACTCCATTCAGGCTCCATCATTTTACATTCCCACCAACCATGCACAAGGGTTCCAATTTCTGCACGTCCTCCTCAACACGTTTAATTTTGTGTGTGTGGGTCTGTATTTTGTTTAAACTAATAGCCATCCTAATAGGTATGAAGTGGCATCTCATTGTTGTTTTGAAGTGCATTTCCCTAAAGATTCGCGATTTTGAGCATCTCTTTATGTGCTTATCAGCCATTTGTTGATTTGGAGAATATGCAAGTCCTTCGCCTGTTCTTAGAGCCGCTTGGTTGCTGCTGTTGTTGAGTTGTGGGAGTTTGGGTATCTCTGGACATAACCCTTATCAGACTTGTGATCTGCAAACATTTTCTCCTGTTTTATGGTTTGCCTTTTCACTCTGTAAATGGTGCCCTTTGATGATGATCCATTGAATTATAATCGACCTGTTCATCCCTCCACTAGTCTCCATGTGGTGTGCAAGAAGTTACAGCTCAGGGTGTAAGGAAACAGGGAACCAGACCCCTGGCCACTGGAGCAGAGAAGCAGAAAGGTTTCAGAATGAAACACCAGGCCTCTCAAGACAATAAAAGGGAACTGTTGTTCTTTAGTCACTAAGTTGTGTCCGATTCTTTTTCGACCCCGTGGACTGCGGTCTGCCAGGCTCCTCTGTCCATTGGATTCTCCAGGTAAGAATACTTGAGTAGGTTGCCATTTTCTCCTTCAGGGGATCTTCCTGACCCAGGGATCAAACCCGAGTCTCCTGTATTGCAGACAGGTTCTTTATCAACTGAGCTTTCAGGGAAGCCCAATAGAAGGGGAGCTGGGGGCAAATGCTGGCATTATTGCTAATACTCCTAGGTTTCTGGGCTGCCTCTCTACCAGGCTGGGAGACAGAGACTTGCCCTCAGCATCTTGGAAGCCCAGCACCCACCACCAGCACCCCGTCTCGCTCTGTCAGTCAATGAATGGAGGGAGCAGGGTGTCACGTGCCCAGATGACTGTGGCACATGCAGTCATCAGGCCCCGCTGGCCTGTGACCTTGGATCTGGCCATTAAATCTGGGGTTTCTTGTTGCAGTGTGTCCTCTGAGGCCATTTAATACTCACGCAGAAATTGGAAGCCCTGAAGGTCAAGGGTTCCACATGAAAGACTCTCTGTGTGCAGGGCGAAACCTGAATCTCTGCATTAAGTAATGCCTTCCAGACAGTTCCTGACCTGTGCGCCCTCCTTCACAGAGGACCCCAAGGTTAACCTCCTGGCCCATCCCATCCCTGCCTCTGGTTTGTGGTGAGTGGCATAAAGCTGACCTTTGGAGTCAAAGCTGCTGTCCCTGGGGGGCCAACCCATCCGCTGAGCAGCCTGGTTTGGAGACACAGGCGTCTTCTCTCTCCTCCTCTGGCTGGTACTCTTGGCCATGCTCGGTGCTGACCTCCGGCTCTGAGCTCAAGGTCTTGAATCCAGAAACCAACCCCCACCCCCACCCCATCCCCTTTCTCCTCTCCTCTGGGACTGGGGTCTGTCAACAACACAAAAATGCTTATGATTCCAGATTTTAATGTTGGTGTGTGTGTGTGTGTGTGAGTGTGCTCAGTCGTGTCCGAGTCTTTGCGGCACCATGGACTGTAGCCCACCAGACTCCTCTGTCCGTGGGCTTTCCCAGGCATGATTACTGGAGTGGGTTGCCATTTCCTACTCCAAGGGATCTTTGTGACCCAGGTATCCGGGTCTCCTGCATTGGCAGGAGGATTCTTTACCATGAGCGTTGCCAACGTTGACATAGAAGCCTTTTCGCTTGGTTCTGCACCATGTTACGAGATAATGGGTTTTGCCTCAGTGTCTCTGGTCTGCATAGCTTTTTCTCACATTGTGGCAGGAACAAGGCAGTTACTCAAGAACAGACAGTGGTCGTGCCGTGGGGGTGACTGACACCGAAGTCCTCTGGGTGTCCCAGCCTGTGAGATGATTCCTGTTGACCTTTAGAGACAAATGACAAGAGTCAGGATACTGACTTCAGGAGGAGGGGACCCAGGCCTCTTCCAGAGCCTGTCTTCCCAGTGGAAGCCAGACGTGGTCCAAGCTCCCCACCCAGCCTGGGCGGGCTCCCCTTCTCCAGCACAGCGTCACCTCCCATCTGGATGAGGCTCTGGGATTTCGCTCTGCAAGACCCAAGAGCTTTCTTTGCAGAATCCTAGCCCCCTTGAGGCCACCTGCTTCCACTAGTCCTTGGCATGAGAAATGTTTTGTTTTGAGTTTGGGGTAAGAGGGCTTTTAAGGTAATCTTTTTAACCCCAGGTGAGTAGATGCTGGTACCTTGTAGAGGGCAGAGGCAGAAAGAGCAGTTTCCTGGGAGGGAAGGGTCTTGACCCAGATGTGGAGGACCAGTGGCAAGGCCGAGAGGATGCGGAGGGGCTTCTGAGTGCTTCATCAGCTGAACGGGGTGTTTGGGGAAGGGCCACGCTGGCAGATCCCGAGAGCTAAGTCAGCGGTGCTGGTTCAGTTAAGTTCAGTCGCTCAGTCATGTCGGACTCTTTGCAACCCCATGGACTGCAGCATGCCAGGCCTCCCTGTCCATCACCAGCTCCCGGAGTTTGCTCAAACTTATGTCCATTGAGTCGGTGATGCCATCCAGCCATCTCATCCTCTGTTGTCCCCTTCTCCTCTTGCCCTCAATCTTTCCCAGCATCAGGGTCTTTTCTAATGAGTCAGTTCTTCCCATCAGGTGGCCAAAGTATTGGAGTTTCAGCTTCAACATCAGTCCTTCCAGTGAACACTCAGGACTGATCTCGGGGGTGGTGGGGGGCGGCATGAAGTAAGGATGTCAGGAAGGGGCCTAAGTCTGGAATGAATACAATAGCCCAACATGGAAGAAACCTAAACGTCCATCAACAGATGAATAGATAATGAAAATGTGGTGCACATACGCAATGGAATACAACTCAGCCACAAGAACGAATGAAGCTGGGTCATTTGCAGAGATGTAGATGGACCTACCGTCTGTCATACACAGTGAAATAAGCCAGACAGAGAAAAACAAATATAGTGTGTTAATGTATATATTGTCATTGTTCAGTCTCTAAGTTGTGTCTGACTCTTTGCGACCCCATGAACTGTAGCCTGCCAGGCTCTTCTGTCCATGGGATTCTCCAGGCAAGACTACTGGAGTGAGTTGCCATTTCCTCCTCCAGGGGATCTTCCCAACCCAGGGATCGAACTCACATATCTTGCGGCCCCTGCATGGCAGGGAGCTTCTACCGCTGAGCCATCGGGGAAGCCCACTGATGAACCTATTTGCAGGACAGGAGTAGGGACGCAGACGTAGGGAATGGACTAGTGAACACGGTAGGGTGGGGGAGAGGAGAGTGGGTCAGATTGGGAGAGCAGCATGGACAGCCACGTGTAAAATAGATAGCTAATGGGAAGCTGTTGGACAGCACAGGGAGCTCAGTTCAGTGCTCCGTGATGACCTAGAGCCGTGGGATGGGGGTGGCAGAGAGGCTCATATACGAATACATGCAGCTGGTTTATGTTGTTATGCAGCGGAAACTAACACAACATTATAAAGCAACTGTACCCCAATGAAATCAAGTCTGAAGTGTGTCCTGTGGGTAAAAAATAGTTTCCATAGGAGTGACCTGATGGAGCAGGGGCTCCTACCAGGAATGTGGGACAGGGAGTGGGGGCAGGAACTCAGAAAGAGGGGGCAGCGGGAAGCCCGCAAGTCCAGCCCAAGGGTTTAGACCTGGGTGTCTGCATTTTTAGGACTTTATGGTGTCCTTTCCTTAGGACGATGGGGGCCAGGAGGGCAGGGGTCCTATTCATCCTGATATCACCTGTGCCAGGCCCAAGGCTGCACACAAGGCAAAACCCAGGATGTGGGTGTGGACACAAGGCGGGGTGTGGGGTGGAAGGGCAGGGGGCACAGTGGGAGGAGAGGCCTGGACTGAGGGAACTGGGGTCTTTGGGGGATGACCCCACGGTCTCACTGTGGATGTTTCCGGGAACGGTGTCTCAGGCAACCTTCCTGACGACCATTCCAGGATCATTCCTGGAGAACTGGAAGGAGATGGGGGGACATCGGAAGCTTTAGGATGGAGCGGCCCAGCAGGTGACATTCAGGAGTCAGCCAGATGGAAGGCAAATTAGTGATTACTGTCTGCACTGAGGAAACTGGGGGATTGGGAGGGGCCCCCAATGCCCCTGCCATTTGGGTGGGCTACTGCAATGCTCTCCAAGGCGGTTACCAAGTCAGAGACACTGACCCCAACACTGGCTCATGATCTGGACCCCAGACAAACCAGATGCCCTTAGATGGAAGACACAAACCCTGGTCCCCGGGTGTGTTGACCCTTAGGGGTGGCCCAGGCATGCCAAGCTGGATGGAGGGGGGTGACAGGTTCAGAAGATGAGTCCCTATGGGGACAGAGGTGCAAGGAGGAGGTCTTCCCTGGTGGCTCAGACGGTAAAGCATCTGCCTACAATGCAAGAAGATCCACTTTCACTTTCATCAAGAGGCTTTTGAGTTCCTCTTCACTTTCTGCCATAAGGGTGGTGTCATCTGCATGTCTGAGGTTATTGATATTTCTCCCGGAAATCTTGGTTCCAGCTTGTGCTTCTTCCAGCCCAGCATTTCTCATGATGTATTCTACATATAAGTTAAATAAGCAGGGTGACAATATACAGCCTTGACGTACTCCTTTTCCTATAGGGAACCAATCTGTTGTTCCATGTCCAGTTCTAACTGTTGCTTCCTGACCTGCATATAGGTTTCTCAAGAGGCAGGTCGGGTGGTCTGGTATGCCCATCTCTTTCAGAATTTTCCACAGTTTATTGTGATCCACAATATGTTCACACAGTCAAAGGCTTTGGCATAGTCAATAAAGCAGAAATAGATGTTTTTCTGGAACTCTCTTGCTTTTTCGATGATCCAGCAGATGTTGGCAATTTGATCTCTGGTTCCTCTGCCTTTTCTAAAACCAGCTTGAACATCTGGAAGTTCACGGTTCACGTATTGCTAAAGCCTGGCTTGGAGAATTTTGAACATTACTTTACTAGCGTGTGAGATGAGTGCAATTGTGTGGTAGTTTGAGCATTCTTTGGCATTGCCTTTCTTTGGGATTGGAATGAAAACTGACCTTTTCCAGTCCTGTGGCCACTGCTGAGTTTTCCAAACTTGCTGGCATATTGAGTGCAGCACTTTCACAGCATCGTCTTTCAGGATTTGAAATAGCTCAACTGGAATTCCATCACCTCCACTAGCTTTGTTCATAGTGATGCTTTCCAAGGCCCACTTGACTTCACATTCCAGGATGTCTGGCTCTAGGTGACTGATCACACCATCGTAATTATCTGGGCCATGAAGATCTTTTTTGTACAGTTCTTCTGTGTATTCTTGCCACCTCTTCTTAATATCTTCTGTTTCTGTTAGGTCCATACCATTTCTGTCCTTTATCGAGCCCATCTTTGCATGAAATGGTCCCTTGGTATCTCTAATTTTCTTGAAGATATCTCTAGTCTTTCCCATTCTGTTGTTTTCCTCTATTGCTTTGAATTGATCACTGAGGAAGGCTTTCTTATGTCTTCTTGCTATTCTTTGGAACTCTGCATTCAGATGCTTATATCTTTCCTTTTCTCCTTTGCTTTTTTCTTCTCTTTTTTTCACAGCTATTTGTAAGGCCTCCCCAGACAGCCATTTTGCTTTTTTGCATTTCTTTTCCATAGGGATGGTCTTGATCCTTGTCTCCTGTACAATGTCACGACCTCCATCCATAGTTCATCAGGCACTCTATCTATCAGATCTAGGCCCTTAAATCTATTTCTCACTTCCACTGTATAATCATAAGGGATTTGACTTGGGCCATACCTGAATGGGCTAGTGGTTTTCCCTATTTTCTTCAATTTAAGTCTGAATTTGGCAATAAGGAGTTCATGATCTGAGCCAGAGTCAGCTCAGTCTTGTTTTTGTTGACTGTATAGAGCTTCTCCATCTTTGGCTGCAAAGAATATAATCAATCTGATTTCAGTGTTGACCATCTGGTGATGTCCATGTGTAGAGTCTTCTCTTGTGTTGTTGGAAGAGGCTGCTTGCTATGACCAGTGCATTCTCTTGGCAAAACTCTATTAGTCTTTGCCCCGCTTCATTCCGTAGTCCAAGGCCAAATTTGCCTGTTATTCTAGGTGTTTCTTGACTTCCTACTTTTGCATTCCAGTCCCCTATAATGAAAAGGACATCTTTTTTGGGTGTTAGTTCTCAAAGGTCTTGTAGGTCTTCATAGAACCATTCAACTTCAGCTTCTTCAGCATTACTGGTTGGGGCATAGACTTGGATCACCATAATATTGAATGGTTTGCCTTGGAAACGAACAGAGATCATTCTGTCATTTTTGAGATTGCATCCAAGTACTGCATTTCAGACTCTTTTGTTGACCATGATGGCTACTCCATTTCTTCTGAGGGATTCCTGCCCGCAGTAGTAGATATAATGGTCATCTGAGTTAAATTCACCCATTCCAGTCCATTTGAGTTCACTGATTCCTAGAATGTCGACATTCACTCTTGCCATCTCTTGTTTGACCACTTCCAATTTGCCTTCATTCATGGACCTGACTTTCCAGGTTCCTATGCAATATTGCTCTTTACAGCATCGGACCTTGCTTCTATCACCAGTCACATCCACAGCTGGGTATTCTTTTTGCTTTGACTCCATCCCTTCATTCTTTCTGGAGTTATTTCTCCACTGATCTCCTGTAGCATATTGGGCACCTACTGACCTAGGGAGTTCCTCTTCCAGTGTCCTATCATTTTGCCTTCTCATACTGTTCATGGGGTTCTCAAGGCAAGAACACTGAAGTGGTTTGCCATTCCCTCTCCAGTGGACCACATTGTGTCAGACCTCTCCACCATGACCTGCCCATCTTGGGTGGCCCCACAGGCATGGCTTAGTTTCATTGAGTTAGACAAGGCTGTGGTCCTAGTGTGATTAGATTGACTAGTTTTCTGTGAGTATGGTTTCAGTGTGTCTGCCCCCTGATGCCCTCTTGCAACACCTACCGTCTTACTTGGGTTTCTCTTACCTTGGACGAGGGGTATCTCCTCACTGCCGCCCTTCCTGACCTTCAACGTGGGATAGGTCCTCTAGGTCCTGGCCTACCCTAATCCAGGGTGATCTCATGAAATGAAAGTAACTAAGTTACTTCAACAAAGATCCTTATTCCAGATCAAGTCACTCCCCAAGCTTCCAGGCAGACACAACAGGACCTCTGCAGGTCCTCTGTAGCTGCTTCCCTTTTTGCATCTGAACAAGAAGGGGACTCAGCCCCCAAGAGAAATGGGCTGGAATTTGAACCTGTGTCTATCGTCTCAGGACACACTGCTGATCTACCAAGAGGAGGGAGATGAAGCTACCCGACAGCTCTGGGTTTTATCCTAAAAGCTTTCATGGGATCTCTTAGATAGGAAGTGGAAAATTCCTGAGAAGATTGCTGGCTGAGCTTGGGAACGGTGCCCACCCCCTGGTGAAATGGCCTTGGCTGGGGTACCCTCACTTGTACCCGTGGGGATGGGAGGGGCAGGCAGAAAGGGGTTTGCTGGAATTGGGGAGATGGCCTCGGGTCCCTAAAGGTGGATAGTGTGGACAGGGGTTGGGCAGAGTCCCTTTCTGGGTGTGGAGAAACCTTGGTGTCTGTTCAGGGCCATTTAGCATCAAGAGATTAGTATGCATGGCTGCTGAGATGAGCATGCATGGCTGCTGAGATGAGCATGCATGGCTGCTGAGATGAGCATGCATGGCTGCTTGCAGGGGAGAGAGTCAGAGCTGAGTCAGCGGCCCAAACAAAGGACCCTTAGAAAGAGACCAGAGAGACCCTGATGCTTTCTAGAGCTGCCTTGATAACTCCAAAATGACTGCAGAGAAAAAGCAGGGCTAGGGCCGCCTGCAGTTGGACAGGGTTCTGTTCATGTTGCTCGATCTCGGCACCACTAACCATTCTCACGCGGGTGAGGACAGGATGGTTCCAGGAACAGGGTGGGAGTGCACGTGGACACTGTGTCCAGCCCCAGATGGATGGCTTCCAATGGAGGGCTGGGACAGAGCTCTCACTTTCAAAGAACCCAGCATCCTTCTCCAAGGGCTGCCCGCCATCACTCATCCTCAAATCTGCTCACTAAGCCATTCCCTGGACAAACTTCTCCTTGTCACCCCAGCCTGCTGCCACCTGGGAAGGAGGAGGGCAGCCCACTGTTGAGTGCACCCTGACCAGTGCTTGCTCTCTCTTCATCTGGTTCCCTGATGGCCCTTGCTGGGCCACAAGACTGCCCCAGTAGAGCCAAATCCATCCTTCCTGAAACAGCTGTGATCGATGACATCCCACTAAATGACATTGTCCCCAGGTGAGGCTTACCCTTACTGTTTACATCAAAACCCATGGCTGTGCTTTGTAAGTCTGGAGTTTGGTGGTGATGGAAGGGGAAGACTTGGTTCTAATGTGTTTGCAACTTGTGATGTTATAGATCTATGCTGTGTTGTATCAGGGAGTGAAAATGGAAACTCATCTCCATATTTTTCTAATTTGGGATGAAATATAAGCTCATTGAAGCTGTTTGGAGAATACAGGAAAGTGTAAAGAAGAAAATCACTTATAGAATCACAGTTAATCACTATTAACATTTTGATGCATTTTCTCCACGACTTTATTCTTCAAGGAGTAATCTAGAGCCGCGCTGGTTGAAGTCACCTGCGCATATGAATTGCCTGGAGATTGTGCGGGAGTTCAGATTATGAATCAGAAGGTTTAGGGAGAACCTGGGATCTCACATGTCTGAGTTTCAGGCCATAGATGTTCCTGGTCTAGGAAACTCACTGCTGCATAGGGAGGATGAGTGCTCAGACTTTATAGTTCAGAAGTGCTGCTGAGCAGATTATCTGACCTTTCTTAGCCTCAGTTTTCTCATCTGTAAAATGGGGGCAGTGTCAACCTTATGGAGACTTTGGGCTTCCCAAGTGTCCCAGTGATGAAGAATCCACCTGCCAATGCAGGGGATGTGGGTTCGATCCCTGGGTCAGAAAGATCCCCTGCAGAAGGAAATGGCAACACACTCCAGTATTTTTGCCTGGGAAATCCCACGGACAGAGGAGCCTGGCGTCCTGCAGTCCATGGTGTCACAAACAGTCAGACACAACTTCTCAATAAAACAACAACAAAGAATAAATGAGACCAAGTGTGTCCCGCTTCCCTGTTGCCTGGGCACATAGCAGCTGCTCAATAAATTATCGCTAAATTAAAAATAAATGAACTACTTCCCAGAACACTAACTTCTGTGTGCAGCTGAATATCCTGCTCACCTTCACTCAGGATGACATGGTGAACATTTTTATGCTCTTAAAAATTCTCTGAGAACATAAATTTTAATAGCCGTATTTTAATGACTCCCACTGTGTTGATGAGCATAATTTATCTGAGCATTTAAATTGTATATATAATTGTTTACTTGTGCATTTCTTATAATTTAATGAAACCCTATGAACATAGTAGCTGTTTTATGTGAGGGGAGGGTCCTAGATCTAAAAAAAAAAATAAACGTGCTCTATGCTTTTCTCCTGTGGAAACAAGAGTTACAAGGCATTTTGACAGAACAGCTGCAGCAACATACAGGTCTCAGGCAAGGTTGTTTTTTTTTTTTTTCCCAACTCTGAGCGTTCCTGGTACCCTCTTGTACTCTTGACAAACAATACAAAAGACTGGTTATGTTAAAAAAAAAAAAACTCCCCATATTTTATAGCTTTAACTATACTAAGTAAGGGCTTCCAAGGTGGCTAAGTGGTTAATAATCCACCTGTTAACATAGAAGAGGCTTGCGCCTTGGAAGAAAAGCTACTGGGCACCTATCCCAGGTCGGTAGGTGTCCAATATGCTACTGGAGTTCAGTGGAGAAATAACTCCAGAAAGAATGAAGGGATGGAGCCAAAACAAAAACAATACCCAGCTGTGGATGTGACTGGTGATAGAAGCAAGGTCCGATGCTATAAACAGCTATATTGCATAGGAACCTGGAATGTCAGGTCCATGAATCAAGGCAAATTGGAAGTGGTCAAACAGAAGATGGCAAGAGTGAACGTTGACATTCTAGGAATCAGTGCACTAAGATGGACTGGAATGGGTGAATTTAACTCAGATGACCATTATATCTACTACTGCGGGCAGGAATCCCTCAGAAGAAATGGAGTAGCCATCATGGTCAACAAAAGAGTCTGAAATGCAGTACTTGGATGCAATCTCAAAAATGACAGAATGACCTCTGTTCATTTCCAAGGCAAACCATTCAATATTATGGTGATCCAAGCCTATGCCCCAACCAGTAACGCTGAAGAAGCTGAAGTTGAATGGTTCTATGAAGACCTACAAGACCTTTGAGAACTAACACCCAAAAAAGATGTCCTTTTCATTATAGGGGACCAGAATGCAAAAGTAGGAAGTCAAGAAACACCTAGAATAACAGGCAAATTTGGCTTTGGAATACAGAATGAAGCAGGGCAAAGGCTAATAGAGTTTTGCCAAGAGAATGCACTGGTCATAGCAAACACCCTCTTCCAAAAACACAGGAGAATACTCTACGCATGGACATCACCAGATGGTCAACACCGAAATCAGATTGATTATATTCTTTGCAGCCAAAGATGGAGAAGCTCTATACAGTCAGCAAAAACAAGATCAGGAGCTGACTGTGGCTCAGATCATGAACTCCATATTACCAACTTCAGACTTCAATTGAAGAAAGTGGGGAAAACCACTAGACCATTCAGGTATGACCTAAATCAAATCCCTTATGATTACACAGTGGAAGTGAGAAATAGATTTAAGGGCCTAGATCTGATAGATAGAGTGCCTGATGAGCTATGGAATGAGGTTCGTGACATTGTACAGGAGACAGGGATCAAGACCATCCCCACGGAAAAGAAAGGCAAAAAAGCAAAATGGCTATCTGAGGAGGCCTTACAAATAGCTGTGAAAAGAAGAGAAGCAAAAAGCAAAGGAGAAAAGGAAGATATAAGCATCTGAAAGCAGAGTTCCAAAGAATAGCAAGGAGAGATAAGAAAGCCTTCCTCAGCGATCAATGCAAAGCAATAGAGGAAAACAACAGAATCGGAAAGACTAGAGATATCTTCAAGAAAATTAGAGATACCAAGGGACCATTTCATGCAAAGATGGGCTCGATAAAGGACAGAAATGGTATGGACCTAACAGAAGCAGAAGACATTAAGAAGACCTGGCAAGAATACACAGAAGAACTGTACAAAAAAGATCTTCACGTCCCAGATAATCACGATGGTGTGATCACTCACCTAGAGCCAGACATCCTGGAATGTGAAGTTAAGTGGGCCTTAAAAAGTATCACTATGAACAAAGTTAGTGGGGGTGATGGAATTCCAGTTGAGCTATTCCAAATCCTGAAATATGATGATGTGAAAGTGCTGCATTCAATATGCCAGCAAGTTTGGAAAACTCAGCAGTGGCCACAGGACTGGAAAAGGTCAGTTTTCATTCCAATCCCAAAGAAAGGCAATGCCAAAGAATGCTCAAACTACCGCACAATTGCACTCATCTCACATGCTAGTAAAGTAATGCTCAAAATTCTCCAAGCCAGGCTTTAGCAATATGTGAACCGTGAACTTCCAGATGTTCAAGCTGGTTTTAGAAAAGGCAGAGGAACCAGAGATCAAATTGCCAACATCTGCTGGATCATGGAAAAAGCAAGAGATTTCCATAAAAACATCTATTTCTGCTTTATTGACTATGCCAAAGCCTTTGACTGTGTGGATCACAATAAACTGTGGAAAATTCTGAAAGAGATGGGAATACCAGACCACCTGACCTGCCTCCTGAGAAACCTATATGCAGGTCAGGAAGCAGCAGTAGAACTGGATATGGAGCAACAGACTGGTTCCAAATAGGAAAAGGAGTACGTCAAGGCTGTATATTGTCACCCTGCTTATTAACTTCTATGCAGAGTACATCATGAGAAACGCTGGACTGGAAGAAACACAACTTGGAATCAAGATTGCCGGGAGAAATCTCAATAACCTGAGATATGCAGATGACACCATCCTTATGGCAGAAAGTGAAGAGGAACTCAAAAGTCTCTTGATGAAAGTGAAAGAGGAGAGTGCAAAAGTTGGCTTAAAGCTCAACATTCAGAAAACGAAGATCGTGGCATCTGGTCCCATCACTTGATGGGAAATAGATGACGAAACAGTGGAAACAGTGTCAGACTTTATTTTTCGGGGCTCCAAAATCACTGCAGATCGTGATTGCAGCCATGAAATTAAAAGATGCTTACTCCTTGGAAGGAAAGTTATGACCAACCTATATAGCATATTGAAAAGCAGAGATATCGCTTTGCCAACAAAGGTCTGTCTAGTCAAGGCTATGGTTTTTCCAGTGGTCATGTATGGATGTGAGATTTGGAAGTTGGACTGTGAATAAATCTGAGCACTGAAAAATTGATGCTTTTGAATATGGTGCTGGAGAAGACTCTTGAGAGTCCCTTGGACTGCAGGGAGATCCAACCAGTCCATCCTAAAGGAGACCAGACCTGTGCGTTCATTGGAAGAACTGATGCTGAGGTTGAAACTCCAGTACTTGGGCCACCTCATGCGAATAGTTGACTCATTGGAAAAGACCCTGATGCTTGGAGGGGTTGAGGGCAGGAGGAGAAGGGGATGACAGAGGATGAGCTGAATGGCATCACCAACTCGATGCACATGAGTTTGGGTGAACTCTGGGTGTTGTTGATGGACAGGGCAGCCTGGTGTGCTGTGATTCATGGGGTCGCAAAGAGTCAGACGTGACTGAGTGACTGAACTGAACTGAAGGGCTTCCAAGGTGGTTAAGTGGTAACGAATCCACTTGCTAACATAGAAGAGGCTTGCTCCTTGGAAGAAAAGCTTTGACCAACCTAGACAGCATATTAAAAAGCAGAGACAGTACTTTGCCAACAAAAGTTCATCTAGTCAAAGCTATGGTTTCTCCAGTAGTCGTGTATGGATGTGACAGTTGAACTATAAAGAAAGTTGAGCACAGAAGAATTGATGCTTTTGAACTTGGTGTTGGAGAAGGCTTTTTCTTTTTTTCTCTCTGTTTCTCTTTTTTTTTTCTTTTATTTTTAAACTTTACATAATTGTATTAGTTTTGCCAAATATCAAAATGAATCCATCACAGGTATACATGTGCTCCCCATCCTGAACCCTCCTCTGAACTTGGTGTTGGAGAAGGCTCTTGAGAATCCCTTGGACAGCGAGGAGATCCAACCAGTCCATCCTAAAGGAAATCAGTCCTGAATATTCATTGGAAGGATTGATGCTGAAGCTGAAACTCTAATAATTTGGCCACCTGATGCAAAGAACTGACTCATTTGAAAAGACCCCAATCCTGGGAAAGATTGAAGGTAGGAGGAGGAGGGGACGACAGAGGATGAGATGGTTGGATGGCACTACCAACTTGACATACATGAGGTGGAGAAAGCTCTGGGAGTTGGTGATGGACAGGGAAGCCGGGGTCCCTGGTGCAGTCCACGGGGTCACAAAAAGTCGAACACGATGAGCGACTGAACTAAACTGAACTGAATGTAGAAGACACAGGTGCAACCCTTGATGGAGAAGATCGCCTGGAGAAGGAAATGGCAACTCGATCCAGTATTCTTGCCTGGGAAATCCTGTGGACAGAGGAGCCTGGCACGCTCCAGTCCATGGGGTCTAAAAAGAGCCGGACACAATTTAGTCACTAAACAGCAACATACTTTGTAAAATTAGGGATTTTGAAACAAAGAGAGTATTTCATGTCTTTGCTCCCAGTGATGAAGAAAACAACCACTGAGAAGAAAAGTGAGCCAACGTGGGAAGAATCTTGACATTTTAAGAAAGAATTTCAGACATTTTTGGATCCTTTTGTAGTTGGAATTTTTAAATTAAAGAAAAAAAACCTCATAGCAAATAACCTATTTGCAAAGACAGTTTATGGAGTTTATATTAACGCTGGAGAACCCTGTTTCTCTGGAATCTCTCTCAGCCATTTCCCTTTTTTAGCAACAGCTTTGACCTATAGCCAAGGATCAGTGTTAACGGTTTTAGCTTCTTTGAGGAGGATTTTGCAAATGTCCTGAGTTCCGTGGACTGTGTGATCCAGGAGGAGAGGGCTGGCTTGTGGGCTCCGTTTGTTTGCCCTCAGAAGGGTGACCATAGCTGTGTCTGGGATCCTTACCAATCTTTCTGCTGCGATGCATGCCTGGCCGATGTGAATTAATCATTCATGAAGGGCCTGTGGGGAGGAACCTTTATTCCCCCCAGTTCAGTCCTTCTCTAGCTGCTGGTCCTCTCCTTTGGAGGTGCACAAGCTCCATCTTGATGCAAGAAACATTGGTCCTCAGCTCTAGGCTTTCCAGGTGGCTTAGCAGTAAAGAATCCACCTGCCAATTCAGGAGATGCAGGTTTGATCCCAGGGTTGGGAAGATCCCCTGGAGAAGGAAATGGCAGCCCACTCCAGTATTCTTGCCTGGGAAATCCCATGGACAGAGGAGCTTGAAAGGCTACAGCCCATGGGATCACAAAGAGTCTGACAGGACTGAGCAACTGGGCATACACATTCACTCTTGAACGTGTCTCTTCATGGCCCAACACACCCAGGATTTAATAAGGGCCTTCCTGCCAAACCCTGCATCTCTCCCATAGGGTCCTCTCTGCTGGGTCACCTTCTGGAGGATTTGCTGCAGAGTGAACAATGATTTTGGTTTCCTCACGGGAACCCATGAGAAGCATATCATGCTTGGGTTCTGTTGAGGTCTGTTCTCTCCAGATTCCTGCAAGGAATGTGAAGATTTTCACTTTTTTCCCCCTTCTCATTGATATTCAAGAGAAGTTTGGGCTGCCAACTCAGGTGAGCCTCAGAAACGTCAAACACAAATTGGCACTTGCCATGGGCTTGCCATCTACCTCAACGAGGGTTAAGCCATGAGCCGCTGCAGCTGATGACCTCCCACACCCCCTGAAGGAGTTCAGGGTGGAGAGCAGAAATGAAGCCCTCTGTGCTCCAAGAAACTGGCAGGACAGGTCTTTAGGTAGTTAGATATTCTCAGGAGCTGATTTATGAGCCCAATTCTTGTAGCTCCTCATATCTAAAAAGCACTGAAATCCTTCCAAGGAGCAAGCGTCTTTTCATTTCATGGCTGCAATCACCATCCACAGTGATTTTGGAGCCCAGAAAAATAAAGTCAGCCACTGTTTCCACTGTTTCCCCATATATTTGCCATGTTTCTTTCATGAATGTGGTAATCACTAACGGCAGCCATGCATTTCTATATCTGACGGATGAACGTGGCTCAGCACATGTGTCCTTGGCAAGGACCCTGGGGACCAAGAGATGGGTGGACCACACACCTGAGAGCACCTGCTGGTGAAAGGCCCTTTGGAGGGTGGCTGAATGGGGCAGTGGTCACTTCACATAGTCCACCATGTGTCCTGCGCAAGGAGACTCGTGACCAGGTCCTATGACCTGGTCATGAATGGATCTTGTATGTATTTAGTTACTACCCTATGGGTCATGTGTTTCCTGGTGGCTCAGATGGTAAAGAATTTGCCTGCATTGTGGGAAACCCAGGTTAAGTCCCTGGATTGGGAAGATTCCTTGGAGAAGGGCATGACAACCCACTCCAGCATTCTTGCCTGGAGAATCCCATGGACAGAGGAGCCTGGCAGGCTACAGTCCATGGGATCACAAAGAGTCGGACACTACTGGATGACTTTCACTCTGTGGGACATCTGGTGATCCCCCAATCCCAGCTCTGCCAGAAAGGACACTGCTTGTCCCTGAGTGCTCAGTGGCAGGCCCTGAGACCCAATGGAGCCAGTCCCAGGTGGGAAGGAACCAGGTCACAGACTTCTGGGGGCACTTGGCTCTAGGACCTGGTGGTCATCCCTTGAAGGACCCACATGCACCAGGTCTGGGGCTTGTAACATGTTTTTTCCATGGAGTGCTTGTCTACTTGACCTTTTGAATGGAGTTTTATGAGGCCAGGTTTTAGGAAGCATCACTCAAGAGTGTGACATTTGTTCTTCGAAGCCCAGTGGACTGTAGCCTGCCAGGCTCTTCTGTCCATGGCATTCTCCAGGCAAGAATACTGGAGCAGGTTGCCATGCCCTTCTCCAGGGAATCTTCCCAATCCAAGGACTTAACCTGTGTCTCCCACAATGCAGGCAGATTCTTTACCATCTGAGCCACCAGGAAACAAATCATTTACAAATTATGAATGTGAGACATGTTGCTTCTAAAGGAACTTTGCCTCACTCCATGGAAGAAGCCTGTCTGTGGACTTAAGCACAACCTTCCCTTTCATTAATAGGAACTACCTTTCCATATTTATCCAGAAGTCTACGTACAGTGAAAAGTGAAAGTGTTAGTCACTCAATCTTGTACGACTCTTTGTGACCCCTTAGCTCGCCAGGCTCCTTTGTCCATGGGGTTCTCCAGGTAAGAACACTGGAGTGGATTGCCATTCTCTTCTCCAGGGCGATCTTCCCGACCCGACCCAGGGACTGAACCCAGGCCTCCTGCATTACAGGTGGATTCTCTACATACAGAAAGGATACCAAAAGGCAAAGGGAAGAACTGATGACTTATCATACATTAATTTTAGATTAAGAAAGCTTTAACTGGTAAAAAAACACAGTAATTTTTAAGTGTGAGTTTCAGTTGTATTAAGGACATTCACATTGTTGTGCAGTGATCACGGACATCCATCTCCAGAACTTTCTTATCTTCCCAAACTGAAGCTGCCCTGGTTAACCACTGACTCCCCATGCCCTGGCAACCACCATCTACTTTCTGTCTCTATGAATTTGACCCCTCCAGACACCTCATGTAGGTGGAATCATGAGACTGGTTTATTTCACTTAGAAGAGTGCTCTCAAGTTTCATCCATGTTGTAGCCTGTGTCAGAATTTCCTTCTTTTCAATGCTGAGCAATATTTCATCATATTTAGAGACCACACTTGGCTTATTCCTTCTTCTGCTGCTGGACACGTCAGTTGATTCCACTTTTTGGCTGCTGTGAGTAGTGCTACTATGAACACAGTGTGCGATTATCTCTTGGAGACCCTGCTTTTAATTCTTTGGGGGTACATACCCAGAAATGGAATGGCTGGATAATACGGTAGTTCTATTTTAATTTTTTAGGAACTTTTATATCATTTTCCAAAGTGCCTGAACCAGTTTACAATCCCACCAACAGCGCACAGGGGTTTGTTCCTCCCTGTGCTCAACAGTACCTGTTGTTCTCTGTCTTTGATAGAGGACATGCAAATAGGCATAGAGTGATATCTCACTGTGGTTTTAATTTGCATTTCCCTAATGATTAGTGATACTGATCTTGCCTCTTTTCATGTGCTCATTGGTCAACTGATATATCTTCTCTGGAGAAACATCTATTCAAGTCCTTTATCCATTTTTAATCAGGTACTTTTCTTGTTGTTATTGGGTTGTTGGAGCTCTTTACATATTCTGGATATTAACCCCTATCAAACACGTGATTTGCAAATACTGTCTCCTATCCCATAAGCTGCTTTTTCACACTGTTGATTGTGTCCTCTGATACACAGAAGCTTAAAAAAATTTTTAATATGGTCTGATTTATCTATTTTTTCTCTTTTTTGGCTTATGATACATTTTTAAGAAGTAAAACTTCTTTTGGTTAAAATGCCAAAGGACCAGGTGGACACGAGAAAGCATCTCATGTTGACAGATCTCCCTGATGTTGCCACGGTAACTGGGAAATCGCCCTCTGGTTGGGGAGGGGAAGCCCATGTCTGCTTCTGACTCTCACAGGGAGGGGCAGCCTTCAACTAACATTCCTTTCTTACCGCAAAGTCCACAGGCGCAGCAATCATAACAGCCCTGGGCTCAGTGGTGGGACCTTTAAGGGGCAGGTGCCCACTTGTTTCAACCACAGACACCTGGCCCACGGAGAACATGGCCCTGCTCGTTACACATTATTTCCATACATCTGCGCACACCACACACACACACACACAAAACCCCACACACACAATCAGGCGTAGATTATGTTCTTTTGTTCTTATGATGTAACGGTGACCAAATATTCCTGGCATTAATTATTATAAAAATTTTGAAAGTTACATGTTCTACATTGTATATATCATGTTTCTATCAAAATGAAAATTCTATCCAAAACTGAAGTTCTACTTCCAAGATTTATTTTAGTAAGCTTTCTGAGATAACTAGTTTTCTGTTCAGATCGTAGAAAAAAGGTCCCCACAGACACCCTGGGAGCTCTAGGTTCTGTCTTTGCTAGTGTTTCCTCTTTTCTCTGTCCTCCCTTCCTCCACGCTCTATCTCTTGCAATGGCATAAGCTGTGTGTTACCATTCAAATCTGAATCTCCATCTGGGAGGCTGTCAATCTGCACTCAGATTTGAGGTGACTTAAATAGGCGCTACTGGTGAGGAACCCACCTGCCAATGCAGAAGACGTAAGAGATATGGGTTCAATCCCTGGATCAGGAAGATCCCCTGGAGGAGGAAATGGCAACACATTCCAGTATTCTTGCCTAGAGAATCTCATGGACAGAGGAGTCTATTGCGCTACAGTCCATGGGGTCACAAGGAGTCAGACAAGACTGAAGTGATGGCACAAATAGCCAAAGAACTTGGCTGGTCCGCAGCCGCCGCCCCTCAGCACATCAAAACGAGGTCAGCATCCTTCCTTCATTCTAAGGGCTCCTCGTCCATTGATTCATCGTGCTGCAGGTGGCACAATATGCTTCTGGGGGCTTCACTGGGATTTAACTGTTCTCTAGAGTCCTCATCCACCACTTTAAAAGGTGCCACTTCTGGAAAGTCAAAGCGATTTCTAGAAAATTCCTTGCATCTGCTCTCCCCATCACCATTCCCAAATTATGACCTCTTTCCTAATAGTTGAAAGTGAAAGTGAACCATTCCCAAATTATGATGTCGTTCCTAATAGGTGAAACTGAAAGTTACTCAGTCATATCCTACTCTTTGCAACCTCATGGACTATAGAGTCCATGGCAATCTCTAGGCCAGAATACTGGAGTGGGTAGCCTTTCCCTTCTCCAGGGGATCCTCCCAACCCAGGGATCGAACCCAGGTCTCCTGCACCACAGGCGTATTCTTTCCCAGCTGAGCCACAGGGGAAGCCTCATAGCTTCCAGATAGTCCACTTGTTCTCTCCTCTGGCTTCTCTCCCTCCTCTGTCTCTCCCACCATCATAAGCACAACCAGCAGTTTACTAGACCCCAGCATGCAGCTCCGATTTTATCACTGAGCTGAAAACATCCAGCTGTCTTTCATCCCTCCCCAAGAAAGGCTCAAACCCCTTTTATCCAGTTGTCAGAGTACCGCTCAGATGAAAAATGGAGGAGATAAAGTAACCTCCTCTCCTCACAGGGCTGGGGTGAGAACAAGCTGGGGTGACATGAGGGTGTCAAAAAAGTCTGAACCAAAATGCAAAAGTGTAACCGGACCACTGTATCCGTACACCTGAAACGAACACAACATCGTAAAGCAACTCTATTCCAATTTTTTAAAAAGTCAGCTGAAACTCCCAGCAGGCTCCTCGTTCCACAGCGTCAGCTCTGTTCAGTTTGCTTTTCTTTGGAAGACACAAAAACACTTTGCAGTTAATGTTCAAACACATTAGAAAACAAAACCCAAAAGGCAGTGGGCAAGCCAGTGAGATGATCTCAGCTGTGTTTTAGTAAATGCAGGGGTGAGAAGAGCATGGGGCGGCGGGCGGTGTGTGTGTGTGGGGGGGTGGGGGGCGGTGTTTGGAAGTCAAGAGACCAGAGTTAACCAGCAGATTCAATTAACCAGAACCGTGGTCGGCCAGCCATCTGCTTGGCCAAGGTTTTTTCCTACCTTCCAGCTTTAAAGGGCTTCCCTGGAGGTTCAGCTGGTAAAGAATCTGGCTTCAATGCAGGAGACCCAGATTTGATCCCTTGGTTGGGATGATCCCCTGAAGGAGGGAATGGCTACCTACTCCAGTATTCTTGCCTGGAGGATCCCATAGAGGAGCCTGGCAGGTTACAGTCCATGGGGTCACAAAGAGTCGGACACAACTGAGCAGCGAACACTTTCATTTTCCTGCTTTGAAATGATGCTCTTTGAAACGATGTACCCAGGAGTTACTCTGCAGAGCGAAAGGACCGATTTTGTCTATTTAGCAAAACAGGGGCCTAGATTGAGGGTGACTGGGCTATTTGCTCTATAAGGAAGAAAGGATGCAATGCTTTAGTAGTTTAACCACATTTCTCACTTCTCCTCTTTCCATTTGATCAGTTGCCATGGGTCCCGTATGTCCTGGAAGCGTGTGAGTTGTAAGAAAGCCGAACAAGCCTTGTGCTCAGTAAGGAACGGCCCCTTTACTAGTTCATGTGTTAAAACAATCATGAAGTGCATGGGCTGCCATGGAAATATCATGTAGAAGCAATTGCTTATGGGTTATGGGGCAATAACATTTCTTCCATTTCCCACGTCTGTTATATTATTTGTTTCATCATATTTATTGTTAGGAGTTCTAAAGCAATTGTTTCCTGGAATCTATGCAGCTTTAAGATTCTGGGTACAGACATGCTTTACTGGCTTAGGAATGGAGTCATGCAATTCTCCAAAGCCAGTGGCCAGAAGTTGAAATCATGGCCAGTAAGAGCAACTCCCCAAAGAACAGAAATACTATGCACACACCCTTGGTAACTGATGTAGTAGATTTTAAAAGTGATAAAAATTTTTTAAATATTTGGAAGTTTTGCGATCACTCATGCCTTAAGCCATGTACTTGATATCTATGACTATTTGGCTACAGGTATTGTTAATAAATCTTCTGAGTCTGTCATTCTGAGATCTATGTTGTCAGAGCCGGAGTTTCCACTAAGAAGGTTGGCCAGTGAGATCCAGATTTTTCAGATAAAGTCCACCTCATCCATCCATTGACACGTTCACTGAACAAATACTATCTGAACTCTCAATACTGAGAAAGCCCCCAAAACTGGTGATTCTTTTTTTTTTTCGAGGAACATGTGGTAATTAAGTGTCAAATGCAACTGCTTGGCAAAAATTATTGGCTCTCTTTGCTCTGAAGAAATAGAGCACATGTCTGGGAATTACAGAGGACTCTGGGCAGAGAGTGTGGGGGAGATCAAGTCTCAGTCATAGGTATAAGCAGTCCAGCTCTCAACCCAGGACTTGTAGAATATGTTTCTCTTTATGCTCAATCTCTTAGTTGTGTCCAAGTCTTTGCAACCCCAGGACTGCAGCACGCCAGGCTCCTCTGTACATGGAATTCTTCAGGCAAGGATACTGGAGTGGGTTGCCATTTCCTTCTCCAGGGACTCTTTCCAACCCAGGGATTGAACCGGTATCTCCTGTGTCTTCTGCATTGACAGGCAGATTCTTTACCACTGAGCCACCAGGGAAGGCCAGACTAGGTTATGCAAGGCATTGTGACCTCTTTCTTGCTCTCCCCCGTGATTCATTGGCTCTCGCGGAAGCCAACTGCCATGCCGTAAGGATGTTCAAACAGCCCTATGGAGAAGCCCATGGGTAAGAAACTGAGATCTCCTGCCCATAGCCTTGTGAGTGAGCCACCTCGGAAGTGGATCCTTAGGCCCAGTCGGCCCTTAGATGACTGTAGGCCCAGCTGATACCTTGACCCTAATCTCATGAGAGACTCTGAGCCACAAGCACCCAGCTGGTCCACTTCCAAATTCCTGACCCACAGAAACTATAACATAATAAACGTCTATTGTTTTAAACCACAGTTTTGAGGTCATTTGCTGTATGTATAGCAACAGATCATTAAAACAACAAGCTATTTCAGAATCTCCCACTCAAAAGAAAACACATTATTTTGTGCTTTGATAGCATTTGAAACTGTCTTATCTAATCAGGATCCCACACCACCCTGGGACAAGATGAATAAGGTCTGATCCCAATGACCACA
Organism: Bos grunniens; assembly: GCF_055505025.1. Lineage (NCBI taxonomy): Eukaryota > Metazoa > Chordata > Mammalia > Artiodactyla > Bovidae > Bos > Bos grunniens. The sequence goes on along the minus strand of NC_141167.1, from coordinate 5,127,389 downwards.
CCCTTGGGATTACCGTCTGTCTCTTTTTAAGACCTTCTTCAGAGTTACCAAGGAGCCCCAGTTCAATGTCTGTCAGTGAGCTGAGAATCTGACTCACAAACCAATCCAGATAGGTAAATTTCAAGTTTAGTGTCATTAGCCAGCTCAGTTCTATCTTCTGGGTGTGATCACTTCCATGCTTTCTCTCAAATTCCCTTTCTCTTATCTCCTTGGGCTGCTATTCCTCACAAGTACTGCCCAATGTTTCCTGGCTTCTGCCCAAGCTAAGTCTTCCCTCCCACCGTTTCCTTACCTCCTTATTTAAACAGTGCTCACATTCCTTGTCTAATGGCCCTCTGGGCCTTCCGATTGTCAACTACAAATTGGCACTTGCCATCTACCTCTACAAGGATTAAACCGCATGCTGCTGTGGCTGTTGACCTTCAACCCTCCCTGAAGGGAGTTCGGGGTGGAAAGCAGAAACGAGACACTTGTACTTGGGGAAAAAGTTGGCAGAGTAGGTCTTCAAGAAGTTAGATATTTTCAGGGGCTGATTTTATGAGCCCAATTCTGGCTTCAGCTCATACCTAGAAAAACACTGAAGCAGCAACCTAATGCAAAAATATGTGCTTGAATGCAGGTCCTACCCACCCCTTCACCAGAATCACACACACACTGACCTTCCCCTCGCCTCTTTGGAGGAGTCTCAGAGCTACCTGAGGTGCCGTCTCCTGTACTGCAGTCCTCGTTTTGCCCCAAATGAAAGGTAAGTTTCAACTCTAATGTTGTGCATTTTTTAAAAAAAGTCAGAACAATCTTCGAAATCCTTATACCAGTTTCTCCTCTCACTTGGGAGACCCAGATAACAGCCGGCTGCTCACCCATGATCCCCACCATGCCTGGTTCTTGCCAGGACACTCACTGCTACACCCACAGGCCAGATGTTTGTATCAGTCAGAAGCAGAAAACTACGTTGCGGTAACAAATGAGCCCGAAGTGTCAGTGGATTAAAAAACTTTGCTTTTGTTTGTTTGTCCCCTTCACTCAGGCTACATGTCCATCACTGATTGGTTGGGACATGGGCTTCTCTCTGTCTCACGGACTGAGGATGAATGAGGCTCCATCTTGATGTTTCCATGATTGGCAAGGCAAGAAAAGGGTATGTCGAAATAACACATTTGCTCCTAAAGCTTCTCCCTGGAGGTGAAATGAGCTTCTCTGACCACATTTCATTTGCCAAAGCAAGTCACATGGCCACAGCTAACTTCAAAAGAAGTAGAAAAAAAAAAAAAGTAACCCTAATAAGTGCCTGGAAAACCAAGAATTGCAGACATTTGATGTATCAGTGGCATCTGCCACAATGCTTTTGATCCATGGCCCGTCCAACCCCTTTGTAAGCCCTCTGGTTCTGCAAACAATCGGGTAAGATTCTTTTAGTTGCAATAGACAGAAATATAGTTCAAGTTGGCCTCAGAAAAAACAAATTCATTGGCTTAATAGAACTGCAAGTCCCAATGGGAGCTGAATCTAGCTTTAGGGGAAACTCGTTCCAGATATTCAGGCAACGTTGTCAGAAGCTGGTTTCCATCTCTTGGTTCTGCTTTCGTCTGTGTTGGTTTCCGTCTCAGACAGGGTCTCCCAAAGATGGAAGCTCCAGGTTTACAACAGGTAGAGAGGCTCTTTCTTGGGAAATTCGGCAAGGGCCTCAAGGCTGGCGCTCAAGCTGGCTGGCCGGTTTGGGTCAAGGACCATACATCCCAAATGGCTCACTCTGTTTGAACAGCTGTGACCTCTTGTTATCCAGGATGATGTCACAATCTAAATCATGTGACCTCACTTTTCCTACCAGCCCTTCCCACTGTGGCCTCCACTCCACCAGAACCCAGCTCAGCTTTGCTCTGGGTCAGCCGTGGTAGCAGTCAGAGAAGCACAGTGTCTCCAGCTCATCAAGTCCTGGACAACAGGGATGAAGCCAAGAACCTGAGGGTGATCTTTTCCTATTTAGCAGGTACTGCATTTCCTCAGGGTATCAGGAGCAGATAGATTCAAATATAAGCCCAAGTCTTTTAGAAAACCAAGTCCAAGAAAAATTAAAAAAAAAACCATCACTCTGATGAAAATTCATGCCCCTCACTCTTCTAGCATTTTAAGATGGAGACAGAATTCTCCTTGGAAAATAAGCAAATCATTAGGATGGAGAGATAGTGCTGGTCCAGTTTTAGCCACTTATACCCGTGGGGTCATTGCTTCTGTTAAGCCTATGGCCCATGTGAAAGCTCCAGCATAACTAACACTTTCTATAAAAGGAGGAATATGGAACATCTCCTTCAACCCCAGACTTATGAGCTGGACAAAACGGCAAGAATTTAGAAATGACTTTCAAGTGGATGGTTTATTAGCCTCTGGAAAGGGAAGACGGTCGTTTGAAGCCAGTGGGAGTTCAATAAGGGCCAATTGGGGAAGATTACTTTCATTTCCTTGTTTTGACAGGGAACTCGGGCTCACACAGCTGAAGCCATCTGTAGACATAATATATCTGGATCGAAACAACATTTTGGGGAAAGTTTCTCATGATCTCCTCTGGATTTGTAAGCTGGGGCATCACCCTGGATGGGGACGGGATTAATGGGTACTCCAAAAAGGGGCTGATGGCTCTCAAATTAGCGGGTAACCCCAGCTTTCCAAAGGGTTCTATCATTTATACCCCACAGTGAAATACTTCCATCCATCATTTAGATGACGCTGATGGCACTCTGGGCATTATTATTAATAATGTTAATATTTCTTATTAATGAAAACAGTGACAAGGGCAACCACAACTCCCGGTAACTGTCTTGAATGCTCACGGCATCCTGGGCACTGTGCCCGAAGCTCCACGGGGATTAAATCATGCACTATAATCCAGGAAAGCAGGAGCCCTGAGGAAACAAATGCTGGTGCTGGGCGGGGGAAGGGGAGGCATGGGGAGGACAGCTAAGTTTCTTTCATATTCAAGGGGGTCCCATCTAAGGGGGAGGGCCTCAGCAGCTGGAGGCTCACTGCAGATGTCACAGCAGCCTCTCCCTGGGAGCGCTCGTCCTGACCCAGGAAAAGTCTGCCTGGTTTTAGGAAGAGCTCCCAGCCCTGAAGCTCTCTTGGGAGTCCCTTGGGCTGCAAGATCAAACCAGTCCATCCTAAAGGAAATAAACCCTGACTATGCACTGGAAGGTCTGACGTTGAAGCTGAAGCTTCAATACTTTGGCCACCTGATGTGAAGAGCCAACTCATTGGAAAAGACCCTGATGCTGGGGAGGACTGAAGGCAGGAGAAGGAGACGACAGAGGATGAGATGGTTGGATGGCATCACCTACTCAATGGACATGAGTTTGAGCAAACTCCAGGAGATGGTGAAGGCTGGATGGTGAAGGCTGAGGCAAAGCCTGTCGTGCTGCAGTTCATGAGATCTCAAAGAGCTGGACATGAGTTAGCGACTGAACAACAACAATGGTTTTTCCAGTAGTCATCCACAGATGTGAGAGCTGGACCATAAAAAAGGCTGAGCATGGAAGAATTCATGCTTTTGAATTGTAGTGCTGGAGAGGACTCTTGAGAGTCCCTTGGACTGCAAGGAGACCAAACCAGTCAATCCTAAAGGAAATCAACCCTGATTATTCATTGGAAACACTGATGCTGACGCTGAAGCTCCAATCTTTTGACCACCTGATGCAAAGAGCCAATTGATTGGAAAAGCCCGTGATGCTGGGAAAGACTGAGGGCAAAAGCAGAAGAGGGTGGCAGAGGATGAGATGGTTGGATGGCATCACCAACTCAGTGGACATGAATTTGAGCAAACCCTGGGAGATAGTGGAGGACAGGGAAGCCTGGCATGCTGCAGTCCATGGGACTGCAAAGAGTCGGACACAACTGAGAGGCTGAACAACCCACTCCTGGGGACCGGGACTTGGCAAGTATAGGCTGGTGTCAGAGCCTGCTACAGAAGCTGAGCCTCAGAGCAGCACCTCATCCCAGGGAGAGCACGGGCTGCAGGCTGAACAGTCACAGGCACAGGCAGGGGAGCCTGAGCTGAAGGGCGGCAGCTGGACGGCCCCAGCCCCAGGTGGTTCCTCAAGGATGCTGGGCTTGGGCTGTTGGAGTGAGTCCTGACCCCACACCCTGATGTCAGGGGAGGATGTAAGCTTCGTGTCTTTTAAACCCTCATGGTTCTCTGCAAGAAAGAGGAAACATGATTGCAAGTTAGGTAAGTATTCATTTACACTTGAAAAGAAATCATGAGTGAGTGAGTGAAGTCTCTCAGTCATGTCCGACTCTTTGCGACCCCATAGACTATAGCCTACCAGGCTCCTCCGTCCATGGAATTTTCCAGGCAAGAGTACTGGAGTGGATTGCCATTTCCTTCTCCAATGGCAAATCACAAATTTTGAAAAGCTGATACATAATACATAAGTTACAAAATCCAAGAAAGCAACTTGCTTTATGACTCTTGGAATTACAGTTAATATATTTTATTAACTGCCTACCCTCACTCTATCATACAATCCCGTTTCATTTGGCTGCATATTCTTTAATCACTTCTGTATTCAATAATAATTCTGAATTATTGCTTTTTACAGAGAGACTAGCAGTCAACTCAGTCCTTCCTTTGGCAGTGTTGGTCAAAATTAGTTTTATATTTGCTCTGGGTACGTGTCTTTCAGCTCTGCAACCTGTTGTTGGTGATGGGACGTTAGGGGACAAATGCTAGAAACTCAGGTAAACTGGAGAATTGTTGAGCTTGGAAAAGTAGTTGTTGAAATTCCTTCCTATTCAATTTCAGGGCATTTCTGCATTTCTAGCCCTCGGGATTCTCTGTGTTGGTGACACTGGTACTCAGTTTGCCGCAACCCAGATGTTAGCATGTTCCATATGCAGCTAGTGGGTGATAGGAGGAGTCACAGAAGCTGTACCTAAACCTGGATGGTGACCAACAGCATAACTGTACATGGAACTGGACCCAACCCACAGGCAGCTACCCCAAGACCTGGAACTAATCAGTTTCCCAGCTCAACTTGCCCTGATATGGATCTTCAAATTCCCCGGGCCCTCTCCTCCACCAGCTGCAGGAGAATGAAGAGGAAGTTGGATGGAAAAGAGATGCTGGGCTTAACCAGTAGTGATCCACATACATCACTCTGCAAAATGCACACAACAGATTCCCACGGGGACACATGGCTAGGCTCGTCTCAGTGCCCTTAAACTGAGGCTGTGTCCTCTTCATAATCAATCCTGCCAACGGGCTTGGGAGCACTTGTGGGTGCAGCCCCGGCCCGGGGAGGGCATGGTGAGGGTGCTCAGCCCAGTGTCTGGGGAGACGGGCAGATGCTGGGACTGGTTGCTTGCAGGTGTGGGGTGGAGGGGAGCCCTGCCAGGCAGGGCTGGTCTTGATCACATCTGAGGTCTCTACCACCCCTAAGACATGAGATGCCCTGTAAAATCCATTCCCTGACCTCTAGAGCTGAGCAGTGCACATAGAATCCAGCCCTCCATTGATTACAGTTCTCCAACATTTGAAGAGAGAATGGAGCCTTGAGCTCTTGAGGATGCTGTGCATCAAATCACAAATGGCCCTCCATTCACTCTGTGCCAATCAGGGCATCAGCAGACAGGGACCCCCACAGGGTCTCCTGTGGAACCAGGAGGGTTCCAGCTCTGAGACCCTGACAGTCTTGGATGCCCATCCACGGAACAGTGCCAACCCTCCAAACAGGGGAATAGAGAGGGTGGAAGGACATGGCTCACATTTATTTTTCACTCTGTTGAAAAGTGAGCAAGTTTAGATGCCATGAGTGAAGAGCCCAGAGAGAGGGAGGGTGCAGAGGCAGGAGGGACTGGGATATGAGGGAGCAGGACCTAGAGGAGCAAGGGTTCTTGTCTAGAGGAGATCGGGCTTCCTTAGCTTTTGAGAATGTGTTAGTTGCTCAGTCGTATCTGACTATTTTGTGATCCCATGAACTGTAGCCCGCCAGGCATGTCAGTCAATGGAACTCTGGCAAGAATACTGGAGTGGGTAGCCATTCCCTTTTCCAGGGGTTCTTCCTGACACAGATTGAACCCACGGTCTCCTCTATTGCAGGCAGATTCTTTACCATCTGAGCCAACAAGGAAGTCCTTATTTTGTTCTAATTTTGGCTTCAGAAGAACAACCACCATTGGAGCCAATGCCCAATTTCCTAAGTTCACACATGGAAACATATGTTTTGTCAATGGAGCTACAACTTGGGTTAAAGATATACTAACTCTGCGAGCTCATTTGTCACCAATGTATCAACGATAGATTTATTTACTTATCTACCTTTTCCCCCAAATGAATTTAGGTGATGTTCGCAAAATGGATTTGTGAATCAGGGGAAAATGAATACAAAAGTATGCGCTAGGACTGGGGACATCACAGTTGGGGAGAATCAAGGTGGCAGAAAAACAATATAGACCCAAAGGTATTAGCCTGATTGAAGAAGGTGCAAATTTGGATCCGATGGTCCTAATAGCCAAAGCAAAAACACAAACATGAATCGGTTATCAGGTCTCAGTGTTCTTGAAAAGAAAACAAATGAGTCCCTTACGGAGGCAAAATGTCTCCTGGTGTGTGTGTGTGTGTGTGTGTGCATGTGCGCGCACGCGTGTGTGTGACTGTACATGTGTGTGCCTGTGTGTGCACTGCCATTTCTTACATCAGGCTTCTTAAGTGATTTGAACACTTAAGAACGCACAGCGTCCTCAAGAGCTCAAGGCTCTTTCTTCTGACCCCACTGTGCATATGCAGAGAGTCTGATGGTGCAAATCCATGGCAGCGAAGGGAACGAGACGATAAGACACACCTCACGCAGAAAACTCTGGAACCCATGGAAGCCTAGATGAACTCTGTGCCCTTTCGCAACAGGAATGTGGATAAGAGTTGCGGTGGATGTGGATAATTGTCTTTGAAAGTGCACCAAAACTGGTGTTATGGGTTGAGGGCAGACTCAGGTATCTCGGAGAGTTTATCAGATGGTCATGTGGCATGTCTGTTTTGGGGAACTGAGACTTTCAACCAAAATTTTCCTGTAGAAGGAAACTGAAGGGACGGGAGATTAGGAAAACGTTAAGAATGAGTGGGTTTCACAAAGTTTTGTTCCATACAGAACACTGGAGTAAGTTTTTAGCTGGGAATTTTTTTGTGGTAGGATTCTCATCATGGCCAAAGGGGGAAAAAACCTAAGTAATATTCCCATAACACCATTTTGATGCTGTATGATTTCTCAGTGAAGCCAGCAAGAGGAAATCATTGCCAAATGTACCCTTCCATTGCCCTCTACCATGACATTTTTTGGAGAAGTTCTGCTGGAATGAAGATTGGAGTTAAGACAAGTTGATATCACACTCTGATCTCTGGCAATAGTTACCCAGCAGGACTGGGTTCCCCACTGACTCCCAGCTCATGACGGTACAGCTATGAGGCCCATGTACGAGGAGCCTGTCTGAAGCTTTCCCAGGCAGGAGGGTGGGCAGTCAGCGCTGCCCAAAGCCATTTTAATTATAAGGTCCTATTTTATACCATGTGAAATTAGAGCTTGATTTGCCCAGATTCATGCAACCGTGTTTAATACAGATCAGAAAATCAATCCGGAATATTCATTGGAAGGACTGATGCTGAAGCTGAAGCTCCAATCCTTTGGCCACCTGATGTGAAGAACTGACTCATTGGAAAAGCCCCTGGTGCTGGGAAATGTTGAAGACATGAAGAGAAGGGGATGACAGAGGATGAGATGGTTGGATGGCATCACCGACTCATTGGACATGAGTTTGAGCAAACACCGAGAGATAGTGAAGGACAGGGACGCCTGGCCTGCTGCAGTCCATGAGGTCACAGAGCTGGACAGGACTCAGCAACTGAACAGCAACAAAGGCATGAATAAATCTTGGAATCCGCTGAGCGTGCACACTGCTTACCCTGCAGCTTGGCTGGGTCCTCAGTCAAAGCCTGGACACAGGTCCCTGAGGGCTAGAAACGTCGTATTGTTTATTGACAATTCTTTAAAAGCGTCCTGAGTGTAGGCAGGCTGAGACAGAACTGCCAGAACCATGTTGAAACCCTGCGATCTTGACCCTCGGTCCAGATGCTTCACTTGTTTTCTCTGTGACGAAGGTGCTTTGTAGCCAGTCTTTGCTCAAAGCATTCATTACGGGTTTGACATTTATCCCAACAGCATTTTTAACAGTTACGTTTAATTCATTCTTCTTCTCCCTTTCATATTTCCTTGAAAAACAATGAACCATCTCCATCTTTTCAGAGGAAATAGTTGCCCATGATTTTGGAAGACAGCAGGTTTTGCGCCGAGTTTAGAAGCTCACTTGACTCCTATTATGCCTTATTTGGGGCAGCTTCCTGAGCTGCCAGGATTATCTAGAAGTATATCACGGGCAATTTGCATGACTTGTCCAGGGACCCACTGTAATGCCTGCAGCTCATTTTCATAATGTCCTACTCACTAGAGCTTGCACCCTAAGCAAGTCCCCTCAGTTAACTGAGACCGCACTGTATGGTGTGCCCAGCATGCCTGTCCCCGGGGGCTGGGATGAAGAGGTGGGCATGACTGACACTGACTGCCATTAATGTGGGAAACATAGAATTGGCTCTGCCTGTGTCTCACTACAGCTTATCAGGTTGTGGGCTGAACTGTGTCCCCTGCAAAGGGCACCTCTGAGACCTAACCCCTGCACCTCCGAATATGACTTAATTTGGAAATAGGGTCTTCATAGAGGTAGCCAAGTTCAAATGGTGAGCCCTGATCCAGGTGGCTTATATGACTGCAGTTCTTGTGAAAAGGAGATATCTGGACCCAGAGACAGACTCACACAGAGGCAGGACTATGTGGAGAGAGCCACAGGGAGGATGCTATGATGGACGGGACGACCAGAATGATGCTGCCACAAGCTAAGCAAATCTGCAGACACCAGAAGCTGGAAGAAGCCAGAAAGGATCCTTCCTTTAGATTTCAGAGGGAACCCAGCCCCGCCAGCACCTGGATTTTGGACTTCAGCCTCCAGAGCTGTGGGATGATAACTTTCTGTGGTTCTAAGCTCCCTGATTTGTGGAACTTTGTTACAGTAATCTTAGGAAATGAATACTCTAAGCGATATTGTAGTTTCTATTTTAGAGTTGAGGAAACTGAGTCTCGGGATTTCTCCAAGCTATCTCAACTGGTGTCATGGGATGAACTGAAGTATCTTCATCTTTAGAGTTCTCCAGTGCCTCTCACCCAGGAGGCAAGGATGTTGCCTACTTCTGACAGCCATCGTGCACACCAGCAACCTGCTTTTGGAAAATGGTGGTGATAAATATAAGCTTCCACATGCCTGATATCAATGCACACAAAGCGCTTTTCTGTATATTTCACCATTTGTCTGGCTCACTAACTTGGATGCTGTGAACAGGTAGAATGGCATGATTATAATGATGAAAGCCCTTCCTAGAGACATTGGTCCCCCATTTTAGCCAAAATATAAGAAATGGATGCACTTAACATCTGGGCTTCCCTGGTGGCTCAGAGGTTAAAGCGTCTGCTCGTGATGTGGGAGACCCAGGTTCAATCCTTGGGTCGGGAAGATCCCCTGGAGAAGGAAATGGCAACCCACTCTAGTACTCTTGCCTGGAGAATCCCATGGACGGAGGAGCCTGGTTGGCTACAGTCCACGGGGTCGCAAAGAGTCGGACACCACTGAGCGACTTCACTTTCACTTTAACATCTACCTGGGAGGATGTGGCAAAAACAGGCAGATGTGTCATTTAGAGACGAGAGGAAGAGTCCCTGAGCAGAGCGGGGTGGCCGGGGGTGGGGGGATGAGTCTGCCTGATGGGCTACAGGCGTCAGAAGGTGGCATCTCAGTGATTGGCTCTGAGTGCAAGATTGTGCGAGCAGGGCAACTTGTCAGCATCACTTCTGATTAAAGCCCAGAAAAGTCTGGGTTCAGGTACTCCTGTGATCTCTGGCTCCAGGCAGCAGGCAGGGCTCTGAGGAAGAGATCAGCGTTGTAGAAACAGCAGAGCACGTTCCCTCACTGTGTTATATTTCCTGCAGCTTCTTGATCACGGCCACCATCTGCATAATGTAGGCACTCTTAATCCATATTCTGGTAATTGTGACCATAGATCACAGAAATTCATTCACATGGCACATAAGATAAGAGATGAAGAAACTGCTTCATGCATGCAAATCGAAACTGCTTGTATTCCTGAATATAATGATGGGGAAAAAAACCCGTGAGTTTCCAGATGTGCTCACGAGCGATTTTCAAGACATACAGTCACTCGGTAATGCATTCTGATGAATTTTTCAGAGATGAAATATGCCTTTGATTAAGGAAGGTTTTCCCCCCCTTTATGATAAGTCCTGTGTGCATGAGGGTACTCATTTAGTCAGGATGTCGTATGCAAAATGAAAGGATAAAACCTTCACTTTGATTTATGATCATGGTTATTAATTTCTGATGCAGCTTTTGGGTTTGGATTATTTGGGGGTGGAGAGATTTGGCAATGTCTGTGAGGAGCCAGAGAGATTTACTGGTATAAACATCACAGCAGAGGTCTAGCTGTAAATAACACAACTTCTAAAAGAAGTATTAAATCCCATGTTATTAGTAGGAAGAAACTTTAAAAAATAAGCTGATGCAGACTGTGATGTCTGCACAGGTAACTTCTGAGAGGAACCCCACGTGCAGGACACTTTCCTTATTTCCCATGAGAGCCGTGATTCCAAACCCTTTTGTCTGGGCTCGGGTGTTTCCTGGATCCTGGTGCAGTCAGCTAGTTAAGACTGGTTAATTTTCCTAATGATCATGAATCATAGGTTATAACTTCCATAGGCTATTTTTAATTCCCTTTTGTGCAAATGCACAGTATGGGCTAGCTGTACCAAAGTGCCAACTTTGGGTGCAGGGGGAATTCATACCCTTTTTAGCCTGGGCATTTCAAGTGGCACCTTGTTGGTGGCTTGAGCAAACAGCCTCAAGGTAGGGTGGGCATGTCAAGCTGGCCTGGCAGGAGGGAGTTTGCAGCTGGAGCATGGAGGCGAGGGGTCACTTGGTACCCAGTGTCCACTCACAAGGTCTGTGCTTCTCGAGACGGTTCTGACTGATAGCCGTGACCAAGGGAAGGACCTGGCCTGGGGTTCTCTGGGCAGAACTTGGGATGGGGTCATGATTCCAAAGAAGTCCAAAGAAGGCTCAGAGGCCAGGTCTGGTTCCTAGCAGTGGGTTTGGCTGCTTGTTTGGGATTGAGCTTAGTAGACGGAATCCAGAACCATGGGGGAGACCTTGGGATGGGGCAGGGGGCTTGAGGTGGAAGCCAAGATGTAAGACATCTTATAGGTGCAGAAAAGCCTAGTTGGATGGTGGTGCATAGGGGTGGGGGTGGGGAGGGGAGGGAAAGGAGCCCACAGTTTGGCAGTGGGGGATGCTCTTCCCTCGCTGTTCAGGATGTGAGATTCTCCCTACCCCACGTAGACTCCAATGCACCAGCAGAGTGCCAGGAGAGACCTGTGCATAGGTGGGTAAGAGTCCATGTCCTCCTGCTCATGGGGATTTATGGAGAAGCCAGGAGCGCTGTTCCCAGAGAAATGACAAGAGCTGGGGTGAGTGAAGCGCCAGCAGCCGCCTTCAGCCATTCTCTCCACACCCCATGCCCCGAGGCGCCCCCGCTAACATCTGCTCCCACTCCTCTGTGCCCTGCCCTCCCCTGACACGTCACCCTGATGGGGATGGAGAATGTTCACCCCTTCTCCTTAGCCAGATAGTGTCCTTAGCGTCCCTGCCTGGGCTTGTTTATCTGATATTTCCCAGGAAATCATCACGTGGGATTGTCTTTGATCAGATGTGAACCAGGGCTGGGCTGGGAGAAGGGACACAAGACTGTAGAAGCTGGTGCATCTGAGAAGAGAGGACAGAGGACCAAGCTGAACCTCTTGGAATTAGCTGAGAGCATCTGCCAGAGAAACAGCAGGAGCAAGCAGAGACAGGTGGCTTTCAGGCTGCCCGGCTCCCTGTTTCCACCCACCGATCCTCTTCTGAGGTCCTGGCAGGGAGAACAGAGCTTCCTCTCTGCCCTCCTCTGAGCTGTTTGTCCGGAGGAATGATTGCCCCCCACCCCCCCACCTAAGAGGTGAAGCAGTGTGGTTCTTGCTGCGGACCCAGCCTGTCAGGCCCATGGGAGCATCTCTGTACACACAGGCACAGACCCGCCTCCTGGGAAATGCTCGTGTGGATCCGATCCTCAAATGAGAAAGAAAGACTGAGGAGCAAGGAGAGAAACTTTTCAACCATTTCATGCGATCAATCATCAAATGACTGTGTGCCCCCACTCCCCACCTAGAGAAATTAAATTTAATGAAACAACTGGTTCAAGTTACAGCATTTAGGCAAAGCAGATTTTTGATGAATTTTTCGAAGGAGCCAATGAGTCATAGCAATCATACTTCAGTCAAAATTCTTAAACCAGTGCACAATCACAAAAGAAGCTTAAGCAACTGACTTTTAATGGTTTAAGCTGAGACACGAGAAGACAAATATATTTAGCGGATTCTTTTGCTTTTTTTTTTTCTTCCCCAAGTCTGAGCAGCATAATCAGTTTGGAATGCTTGGTGGTAATTAAGATTTGTGGAAGGCTGAATTTTAGAAATATGGATGTTCTGTGAGAAATTCGGGGCCAGAGAACATTGGTGGGGATGAAGGAATCCTCAGGCCCTAGGGGCCAGCCTGTTGTTTTCTGAAGCTCCCTGATGCCCTTGTGAAGGCTTGGGGAATGTCTTCTGGATGATTCCTTCACTGCAACCACACTGGCAAAGGCCGTACAGGCCACAGGAGCTGCGGGAGGTGTCAGAAGGGTTCACAGTGCCAGTAAATGGGCTCCAGATGGGCAGGTTGACCCACTCAGACCTCCCGTCCTCCTCGGAACGGTGTCTCCATCACTCCTTCCAAACCACACACGGGCAGGATGCACCTAGACTCTAGGAAGACTTCCAGGAGCTTAATTCTGACCCCTCCACCAGATAACTCCCTTCTCGTCTCCTTGTTTGTGGATAACTGAGCAGACAAGGGGCCTTTCCAGGTAGGAAAAAGTGGTAAAGCACCTTTCAATGCAGGAGATGCAAGAGACATGAGTTGAATTCCTGAATCAAGAAGATCCCCTGGAGAAGGAAATAGCAACTCACTCCAGTATTCTTGCCTGGAGAATTCCATGGACAGAGGAGCCTGGCGGGCTATACTCCATGGGGTCACAAAAAGTCAGACACAGCTGAACACATGTGGGAGCAGACAAGGGAGACAGGAGCAGCTCTCAGCTTCCCCACCTCTCCTTTTGTCCTTGGATTCCATCCTGCCAGCGTTGTGAAGCTCCTCTGAAACCATGTCTCCCACCCAACCATCCACCCTGTTTGCTTGGACAAGCTCCCCCCATCTCTCTGGGGCCAGAGGAGGCTTCACCCTCCCTGCTTTGCCTCTATCACCCAGAGTCCTCCTGGTTCTCCCCCTCCCAGATCCCCATGGCTGGCATCTCCAGGAAGCCTGCTTTGATGGGGGAGATGCTCGCCTCGCCACAACATCCCCCCATCCCACGAGGTGAGGCTGTGTTGCAGATCATAGGCTGGTCCTGTTGGCGCCTGTCAGAGACACGTGCTCTGGGCATCCTGGACCACATGCAACCTGGCCGAAGGTTCTTCACTCCTGGGACGCAGAAGTACCCTGAGTCTGGGGACTGTGCCAAAACCACAGGAGGAGTCAGCTCCTTCTGATGAAGTTATCTGCTTTCTCAGGAACATCAAAGAAGTGCCAGAAACTTAGAGTGAGATCAGTGGCTTTGGAGATGTCTAATTTGGCCACGGGACAGAGTCACCCAGCTTGTCAAGGACAAACAATTTTGAGGTATCTCCTCTGAGAACAGCTCTTTACTTCTTTTTTCTCCTCTAATATATAAAGCAGCTTTCAGGTCACAGAAGACCCTGCTACATCTCAAGAACAGAATGGAATAGAATCAGAATTAGGTGTCTGTGCAGAGATGGACACAGAGGTCAACCCAGCGTGGGAGTCTTGGGAGGTACCTGGAAATAGACCAGGCACAGGTGGGAACCGGAGTCAGGCAGCGTGGTGTAACTCAGGTGTTTCAAATTGCCCACACCTGTCTTGTGGGCTGGGCCAGGTGCTAGGGCCAGCAGTGGACACAGCCCAGGTGCAGGTAGGAAGCTAGGCCAGCATTCCCCGACCCAGAACCATGGCTGGTCTCCAGATCCAAACCCAGCCTTCATTTCTATGGTTCTGTAGAAAAGGACACACCGAGAGACTGTCAAGTACTTTGCTACAAAATATAACTTTTTCTCATTCCTTTTTCCTAGTCTAGCAAATCTTTTATCATTTTCTTAAGGCAGTGACCACAGTCCCGTTCCGTCTTGGCAGCCTGTCCCTGGCATTGAGTGGCACCATGTTCATGGGCACAGACATCTGCTCCATCATCTGCCCTAAATGCCTGTGTTCTAATGTGATGGGACACAACCGGAAACTGTAGACACAGTGGAACAGCATACACAGCGTGATCACTACTGAACTTAACACTTTTTCATGTGGTTCAGACTGGTGGGAAACACACAAGGATGCCGAGAATTGGCTCTGGGTGCTGCATGTTTTGTATAATTTCCTTTCTTTTTCTTTCTCCCCTTTTGTGTATATTGAAAATTTCCACAAATGATTTTGTTCTACTTTTATGATGAGAAATAGGCTCAAAAGAAAATAACGGATCATGACCGAGGCTGGGAGGCCAGGCCCCAGACCTCACTGGGCAGCTGGGTAAGTTTAAAGGAGTTTGAGCGTCCCCTGGATGCTGATGGACAAACTGGCCTTGCTGACGGGTCTCCTGGGAATAACCCAGACTCTGGCCCCAGGAGGGAGCGCCCATGTGTCCAAGGGTCCACCTTCTGAGGCCTGTGACATGTTTCCTTTCATGCACATGCAGGGATTAGTCGTCAAACATGAAGAACCCTCCTCCGGGCAGGAGCTGTCTCATCCCGTTCTCACCTTACAAAATCAGAAGACCTCAGCAAGTCAGGGAGGGCGAGACCATCTATTTGAACTACTTCATGCTGTAAATGAGACGGTGCAGAAATATCTATCAGAGTGCTTCCAATTAAAAGCGGGTTTGGACCAGGCAGAAAGCACTTACCTAGTTTACATCTCTGCATCCATCAGTCTCACACTCATTCATTTTGCCACTTTTATACAAGAGACAAATATTTCTCATAGACAAATATTCTACGAGAGTAGACTATTTCATCAGAAAGTGGGACAAAATCCATTCGGGTACAGTCATTAGGAGTTAGACTGCAAATACCATTCTCCAAATTAATTTGGTTTACGCTTAAGTAGAGAAAGATGCCGTCTGGTGCTTCATTTTTCACTGGGAAGAGATCCAGCTCCTTCTCGCTGTGACCTGGGAGCCTGGAGCAGGGCGTCAAGGGGGTTGGGAGGTGCTGGGGGGACTGGGGTCAGGGTGCGGGCAGAGGTCTGGGGTCAAAAGCGGGACGAAAGTCACTTTCTGGAAGGAAGATGCTATGTGAGGTCACCAAATGAGGGAGCTGAGGACGAAGACGGGAAGCAGAGCCTCTGGCAGGGATGCCTGGGGTCAAGGTTGAAGGGTCAAAGGAGCATGGATGCTGGAGTCTTTGCTCAGCTCCCGTCTAAATGGGTGGGTGTCTTTTCAGCCTGCTGAGAACTGACTTCCAACAACTCGACACCTTGAGATTTAGAGGCTTTACCATTGTTCTATCCTTCATTCACACTCCTGAGTGCATTTCTGTCTTGCTGTAATCCCCTCATCCCTCTCTCATCCTCGGGCATTTTCTCTTGACACTCGGTCCCTCTGGGGTCTCTCTCCTCCACAGGCTCAAGCCTGTCCCCTGGGCACCCTGGGTCTGAGGCTTCCTTTCTTTCTGGGCTTGTCAGATCCCAACCCTCCTCTGTCACCTCAGGTTGGCGTGTCCCCAGTGGTATGAAGTAATTGAACGAATCACAAGCCACGATGGGAACCTGGTTAGTTAGAAAGCGGGTGGAGACAGAGATGGAGGTGGGGGAGATGAGAATACCCACAGACTCTCAATGGGGTAAATTGAGGAAGGCTTAGTGGCAGATGGTCTGTCTACAGAAGTGTGGCTGAGGGGGGCTGAGAGGAAGCAGAGCAGAAGGCAGCTGGGCTGGGGGCCTGTTGAGATGCCTGTTCCAGTCAGTGGGGACTGTGGGTGCCCCACTTCCACGTGTCACCCGGACCCCCCAGAGTGGACATGCTTTGAACAGCCGGGGTGAAGACTCAGCTGCCTTGAGAGGGCAGGGACCTTTGACTGACGGACAGAGACAGCTGTCCTGGGGTGTGTGGTGACCTCTCTGGGGAAGGGGAGAGGTCAAGAGGACGATGTCTGACCTCCCCACCCCCGGCCTCCCCCACCAGGCTCTTTATTGACCAAACCCAACCAGAGCTCGCAGGAGGGGAACCCAGCTGGTGCTGCACCCCTGGGTGGAGAGGGGATGGGGAAGCATAAAGGTGCGACACCACACAGGAAGCTGGAAACGGGCAGCCCCAGTGAAGCTGGTGTCCCTCCTATGAAAACCCAGCACTGAACAACAAGGTCCTGCTCAAGGACGCAGGGAACTATGTTCCATATCCTGTGATGAACCACAGTGGAAAAAATGTGAAAAAGAATGCATTATATGTATGTGTGTGTGTGTGCACTAAGTCGCTTCAGTCGTGTCCAGCTCTGTGCGACCTTATGAACTGTAGCCCGCCAGGCTCCTCTGCCCATGGGATTCTCCAAGCAAGGATACTGGAGGGGGTTGCTGTGCCCTCCTCCAGGGGATCTTCCCGACCCAGGGATTGAACTTGGGTCTCTTATGTCTCCTGCATTGGCAGGCAGGTTCTTTACCATTAGCGCCACCTGGGAAGCCCATATATGTGTGTATATAAACGTATAACTGAGCCACTGTGCTGTGTGGCAGAAAGTAGCACAGCATTGTAAATCAACTACACTTCAGTAAAATACATTTTAAAAAGTGTTCAAAAATATTTTTTAAAAAAGACAAAAGAACGGCCCATGCTCTGCCCTGGCCCGCCTGGCTCTCTCTCGCTGCAGGGCCAGGCTTGTTTGTCCTGCACTCAACTTCTTGTCACGTCCCTCAGAGGCCTCGACTTCCAGCTCCTCCAGGGTAAGTGCAGACTGTTCCCAGGGACCCATCCAGCTATGAGGTCAGATCAGGGACCTGGAAGTTCTGACTCAGAAGAGTCCATGCCAGCAGAATCCCCCCTGCAGCCTTGCTGAAGTACCAAGAATGCGAAGCTCACAGGAGAAAGTTTCTGGCCTTCGGTCCACAGGAGCTGCCTGAGGCCTTGTTGTGTGTGGGCAGCCCCTCCACAGTCACTCACAGAAATGCGACCTTTAGAAGGAGCCAGAGAAACCCCTGCCAGACTCACGAAGGGGCCACTGTGTGCTGTGGGGGAAATAACAACGGCTCCCCGTTTTCTAAGCAGCCCCTTACTACACTGCCATATAAAATCATTACAGCCTGGATAAAAGAGATATGGGCTCTGAGACATAAAAGGAAAACTGTAACATCATAACTCATAAATGATTACAAGTCCACCACAAGCACCCCATTCCAGCACTCTTGCCTGGAAAATCCCATGGACAAAGGAGCCTGGAGGGCTGCAGTCCATGGAGTTGCGAGGAGTCAGACACGACTGAGCGACTTCACTTTGGCTTTTCACTTTCATGCATTGGAGAAGGAAATGGCAACCCACTCCAGTGTTCTTGCCTGGAGAATCCCAGGGACGGGGGAGCCTGGTGGGCTGCCGTCTATGGGGTCGCACAGAGTCGGACACGACTGAAGCGACTTAGCAGCAGCAATGCCCAATCAACGCAACTCATAAGAGATCTGGCAATTGTATTTCGTTTCTCTGGTGATGCTTTGCTGATGGGGTCCCCCCCAAAGCAAGTGTCCTGATCTCTCAGAGGTCTTACAAGGGCCCAGGAGAGGCACGCAGCACCACAGAGCTTGAGCTGTGGATGACATACACTTTATCATTGAGCCCTTAGAAACACAAGTCAGGGCATAGCACACAGCATCTGTAAAAGGGAAACCACTGCTGATTAAATTATCAGGAAGCTCAGAGGAGGGTTTACAGCGTCTGTGAATGCTCCTGCAATATTCACAGCCTTTCCATTTTACGATCTCCTAATTTCTGCCTTCTAAACATGTGCCAATTCACAGTCCCAATTCCCATTTTCCCTCCTGCAATTCCCTTCACTTAGAGGGTCCACCAAATGTAACTCTGCTTGTTCTCTTTAGCCCAAGATTCTTTAGGATCCAGTCAGTCTGCACGTGGGATTGATAACAGCCCCTGAGCTGGCTGGGTTGTCCGGGAGCTGGTGCTGAGAAGGAGGAAGACGGGGGTGGGAATGAAGAGGTGCACTGGGGGTAACTGCTGCAAAGTCAAGGGGAAGGAGCAGGATGGGCAGGGGCATCACTGGGCATTGGTGCAGACCCAGCAGAGTGCCCTGAAGAGCCCTGGGATGGCTGGGGATGGCAGGCCCTTGGAGGCCTTGCTAGGTCTTTGATTGGAAGCCACGAGAAGAGGAGCGTGACTACGGCTCCAAGCTGAGGCGGACCCTGAAGGAGCCTGCAGCTGCCAGTATCAGATGCACACAGTCCTCCAACTGGGCAGGGAGTCCTTTCCAGAAGGTTCGTGTGGGTGGTGTAGAGCCCGGGCAGCAACCACGTCCTTTGAGCTTGGACGAAAGCCGCCTGCCTTGCTGGCTGCCATTTTGGTGGATGAAATGCAGAAGTGTGCGGACAGAGGTCAGCCTTCTAGGAAGTAAGATGCCCGCGTCTGGAAGCAGACCCTGAGTGGGGAATCTCATGACCCCGCCTGCCAGCTCTATTCTTGCTTAAGTTTCCTTGAGATGGACTTTTCCAGGCAAGTTTCGACAGAGCGCTGTAGACCTTTTATACCCAAGAAGGTAGAGTTCTGGGGAGCTGAGGAGCCCCAAGTGTTCCCCAACATCGAGTCTCATTTCCTTAGAGCAGTGACCTTGCAGCTGGGAGGTAACAGGCACATCTCAGGGTCCAGGCGGGTGCCTGGGAGCTTCACAGCTGTGAAGCTTCACTGAGAGCTTCACAACTGGGAGAAGCCAGGCCTGCTGGGAACACGTGTGCGGTTTTGAGGGGTCCAGACCAGGCTGCCCATCACAGAGAGATTAGTTTCTGGAACCGTGGTCCCTAGAATCTGTGTTTATTCCGTAATTTCCAACTCACAGGACGATGTTTAGTTTGCATAGTTGTGGAGAGCTTTTTGGATTATGAATGATTATGGAGTGGTATTTTCAATTCACTCTATAAATAATGGATTTAGAATGACTCAGAGCAACCTTCTAAATATTTCAACACGGCCCCACATCCCTGTTTCAACTTTTGCCTACTCAGGCTGAAATTGCTTAAGATTTATGAATCTGCTTAAAGAATGCTCTGGTGTTAAAACCTCTGTAGAAGAAACTAATTAGAAATAGCATTAATTTGCACGATTTAATTATTATAGCGTGAAGCACGGCAGATTAAAATGGTCTCAGCAAGGCCGTCAAAGGGTTCTAAGATTAGAAGGATGTGGTTTTCCACAGCGCTTTTCTGAAACATGCATCCTGCTGTGTTGAGTCGCCTCTCCTCCCACAGCTGCTTCAGTCACTGACTCAAGGTCCATGATGAAACTCACAACGGATCAAACATCGAAAGCTTAGAAGGTCGGAAGGAAAACAGAAATATCTGCTTGTCCTAGTTCCTAAACTGCCACAAGTGAAGAAAAAACCCAGTTCTGTTTTGCTTTCTGACAAATGATCACATTTTATCTCCTTTCGGGGCCTGGGTACTAGGACTTTTCCCACAAATCTTGTCTTTGAATCTCCTTCCCGCTCAGAGACATAGAGACTGAATGGAAGGAAACCACTAGCCACTTCAGCTTATTGTTCTATTGTTGTATGATTTTAACAAACACTACAGTATCTGTGAGGCTTAATGCGGGATTTATTTCTGGAAGCTCTGTTTAAACATTGCCACAGGTTTTAGAGGGCTTAGAGAAAAAGCAGCTAGAATAACTGAACTTTCACGGTCGACTGTGGCCACAGACAAACAAAATACAATTCTTTTCTTAACACATACCACAGTGTATCACACAATAGCTGTGTGTGTCAGAGCACTTTCTTTGGGGGTTGACTGTCGAGGGTTACGCCCCTTTGGTCAGGAAAAAAGTATTCATAGCACATTGTATTATGGAACTCTGCACTCATGGTCTTCATTTATTATTGAATATGTTTGTGGTGTGCATATGTGTGTGTGATATGTGTGATATGTGTAGTGTATGTGTGGTGTGTAGTGTATGTGGTGTGTGTGTGTGTGTGTGTGGCATGTGGTGGTGTGTATGGTGTGTGTGGTATATATGTGTATGTGATGTGTGTGTGTTTGTGACATGTGGGGTGTGTATGTGGGGGGTGTGTGTGTGTGGTATGTGGTCTATGTGTGTGTGGTGTGTGTGTGGTATGTATGTGTACGTGATGTGTGTTTGTGACATGTGGGGTGTGTATGTGGTGTCTGTATATGTGTGTGTGTGGCATGTGGTGTGGTGTGTATGGTGTGGTGTGTGTGTGTGTGTGGTAGATATGTGCATGTGGTGTCTGTATGTTTGTGACATGTGGAGTGTGTATGTGGGGTGTGTGTATGTGTGTGTGGCATGCGGTGTGGTGTGTGCGGTGTGTGTGGTAGATATATGTATGTGGTGTGTGTATGCGTGTGTGGTATGTGGTGTGGTGTGTATGGTGTGTGTGTGTGTGTGGTGTGTGTGGTGTGTGGGGGGGGTATATATGTGTATGTGATGTGTGTGTGTTTGTGACATGTGGAGTGTGTATGTGGGGTGTGTGTATGTGTGTGGCGTGCGGTGTGGTGTGTGCGGTGTGTGTGTGTGTGGTAGATATATGTATGAGTTGTGTGTATGCGTGTGTGGTATGTGGTGTGGTGTGTGTGTGTGTGGTAGGTGGTGTGGTGTGTATGGTGTGTGTGTGTGTGTGTGTGTGTCGTGTGTGTCGTGTGTGTGGGGGGTATATATGTGTATGTGATGTGTGTGTGTTTGTGACATGTGGAGTGTGTATGTTGGGGGGGTGTGTGTGTGGCATGTGGTGTGGTGTGTATGGTGTGTGTGTGTGGTAGATATGTGTATATGGTGTGTGTGTGTGCCTGTGGCATGTGGTGTGGTTTCGTGTGTGTGTGTGTGTATGCATGGTATATATGTGTATGTGCTGTGTGTGTGCGTGTGTGGTACGTGGTGTGGTGTGTGTGTGTGTGTGGTATATACATGTATGTGCTGTGTGTGTGCATGTATGGTATGTGGTGTGGTGTGTGTGTGGTATATGGTGTGGTGTTTGTGTGTGTGTGGTATATATGTGTACGTGATGTGTGTGTGTTTGTGACATGTGGGGTGTGTATGTGGTGTGTGTGTGTGTGTGGCATGTGGTGTGGTGTGTGTGTGTGTGCCTGGTGGTATGTGGTGTGTGTGTGTGTGTGCGTGGTATATATGTGTATGTGCTGTGTGTGTGCGTGTGTGGTACGTGGTGTGGTGTGTGGTGTGTCTTTTTCACCCGGACCCATCACCACACTGACCCTAAGTCCTTCCACTCTGCGGGAAGGAAAGGGCAGAAAGCAAGCCTGTCCGTCTCCGGTGACAACCCACCACAAAGCGCAGGGCGTAAATAAACCCGCCCTGTCCAGTCTGGAGCCTGGGAGTCGGGGACCCGGTGTCGCGAGCCCGCGCCCCTCCGAGGGCTCCGGGAAGCTGCGGGTGCCGCCGTCCGGGCGGGCCTTGGCACGGGGGGCGTCCGTCCAGCCGCGCCTCCATCCTCCCACAGCCTTGCTCCCTGCGGGCGTGGCTCCTCCGCATCTCTCTTTTCAGCCAGCTCTCTGTAAGGACATCGGCCCCTGCGTCGGGGCCCATCCTACCTCAGCGTGACCGCATCTTAACTTGATTAGATCTTCAAAGACTGTTTCCAAAGAAGGTCATGTTCAGAGATACAGGGTGTTAGGACCCAAGCATACCTTTTGAGGGACACAATTCCACCCACAATAAAAAGGCATAGAACTAGAAGATGGTTAAATGGGGCTTGAGAAACCAAAGAACAAGCAAGCAGTCACGTGAACAAAATGCTTAGACCAGACTCTGGAGACAAAGCTCTGGGATTTAGAGCGTGTGAGCTCCCTGACTCACTGACGGTGGCTGCTCTGCTGGTAAGGGGGGTCGTGGACCAAGTTCAGAGTCGGTAGGGGGCAGCTGTCTGGCTGATTGGCTAGATGTGC
Source organism: Bos grunniens (assembly GCF_055505025.1). Lineage (NCBI taxonomy): Eukaryota > Metazoa > Chordata > Mammalia > Artiodactyla > Bovidae > Bos > Bos grunniens. The sequence continues at coordinate 5,104,985 of NC_141167.1, read as the reverse complement.
CTTGGACATGGGAGGGTGGATGGTGGGGCATTACACACTAGATTTGCCAACTCAGTTCAGTGTTCCTTTGCTAGAATATTCATTCATTGTTGTTATATGCCCGCGTTCATGACAAGAGCCAACACAGCAATTCCCACATTCAAAACTTAGCTCTTCCTTTAAATCCTATTTTACCCCGGCTCCCAGCACATATTTGTGATGTTGCACAATTGATAACTGGCTTAGCCTGTGTCCTTTGGTTTCATAGGCCCAAATTCTGGTCATTCACCATAGAGGTACAGAATACACCCATAAAAGAAATGCATTTTTCAAAAAAAAAAAAAAATGAATGCTTTCGAAATGACACCATAAATCCTTGCTTAGAGTGCTGAGAAATTTAAAAGTGCCTGGAAAGGAAAAATAGAATTGTGTTTCTTTTGCTCTTTTATGTTACATTTTAAAAGTCTTATCTATGGTTAATCAGAAATACTAAAATGAGAGAGGAGAATCCGTGCTTCTGAATTCTGCCGAAGAATTGGTGCAAAGAACTGTGCTGAAGAATTTCGAACTGTGCTGAAGAATTGATGGTTTTGAATTGTGATGTTGGAGAAGACTCTTGAGAGTCCCGTGGACTGCAAGGAGATCAAACCAGTCAATCCTAAAGGAAATCAGACTTGAATATTCATTGGAAGGACTGATGCTGAAGCTGAAGTTCCAATACTTCAGCCACCTGATGAGAAGAACTGACGCATTGAAAAAGACCCTCATGCTGGGAAAGATTGAAGGTGGGGGAGAAGGAGAACAACAGGAGAAGGGGACAACCCAGGATGAGATGGTTGGATGGCATCTCCAACTCAACGGACATGAGTGTGAGCAAGCTCCAGGAGTTGGTGATGGACAGAGAAGCCTGGTGTGCTGCAGTCCATGCGGTTGCAAAGAGTCGGACACAACTGAGTGACTGAACTGAACTGAAAAAATAAGAAACTATTATGCCATTTGCTTCCCTATTTTGTGGATCTTATTCATAGATAGTTTTTCTCCAATCATTCAAATACAAGATGAAACTTAAAAAATATCAGGTCATTGTGTTAGTCTGCTCAGGTTGTTGTAACAAAATACCACAAACTGGGTGACTTAAAGAACAGAAATTGGTTTCTCACAATTCTGGAGGCTGGAAGTCGGAGATCAAAGTACCAGCAAGGTAGATTTTTTTCTGAGGCCTCTCTCCTGGGCTTGAAGATGGCTATCTTCTCTCCGTGTCCTCGTGTGGCCTTTCTTGTTGGCTCACACCCCTGGTGTCTCCTCCTCTTGCACAAGGCGTGCGTGCATGAGAGCTAAGTCACTTCAGTCTTGTCCAACTCTTTGCCACCTTGTGGACTGTAGCCCACCAGGCTCCTCTGTCCATGGGATTCTCCAGGCAAGGATACTGGAGAGGGTTGCCATTTCATTCTCCAGGGGATCTTCCCAACCCAGAGATTGACCCAGATTTCTTGCATTGCAGGCAAATTCTTTACCATCTGAATCACCAGGGGAACCCCCCAGGAACGATGAACTACATTTCATATTTTACTGTGTCTATTCCATCTGTGCTGGGAAGAATAATAAGTGAGTAAAACACAAGAGTAAAAATATGCTTCTGTGAAAAACTCCCTAAGTGTTGTCATAAATGAAGTTTTATTCTGCATTTTTCTCCCCACAGGCATTGAATAAAAGGCTCTCACATGGGCACCCAGGATGTAATGATCACTAAGACACAATTCCTGACTTCAAGAAACTTTAAGTCTAGAGGTAGAAAATAGTCAAGAAAGCAGACAGTGAGATAACCTTACTGAAGTAGAAGGACTTCTAAGCAGAGAGATGCTAAAAATGGCTTTCCAAGAAAGGAGTGTGAAAGATGCCTAATGTTTGTGAAGTAGGCGAAGGCTTGTGTCTGCCCCTGGCCCTCCTGTGCCCTTCTCTGAGCTGTGTGCCATGGCACAGGCCCTCCTCCTCTGCCCCCCATCCCTGTGGATTACTGTTGTGGGGCCCCCAGAGTTCCAGCTCTGGTTGAGTTCTGCCAGCAGGGATCCCGGGCAGAGGGAGGGAGGGAGGGAACAAATCTGGGCGAGGAGACGCCTGCTTCCTCCACTTGGGTCCCATCTTCTCTCAGCTGCCTTCAGTGGACCAACTCTTGCGTTTCTGTCACTGTCTCCTCCTCTCATTCCTTCAGGCTGACAGTGAAAACAGCTGGCAGCTGGTGAGGGTATTGCCAGATGCTTTTCACGAAGGGCCCACTCACAGAACTGCGGGCTAAGCGGGAGGGAGCCTGAGAGGTTGACCAGGAGGCTGGGGCCTCTCAGTGAATCCATGGGTGTGACAAGCTTTCTACACCTTCTACGCCCCCTTCGGCAAGTTGCTGTTAACCAGTTCCCCACGTCTGTCTCCTCCCTCAAGTCATCCTTCCCTCTCCCTCCAAGTGCTCTGAAAACAACTGGTAGAATTACACGGAGGCAGAACTGTGGTGTTGTGTTCTTGGGATCGAGCCAGAGGTAATTGGACTCATCTTCTTAAATGAGGAGAGAGTTGGAGAAAATAGAATCATTATGTGAACTGGTCCTACACGGAGAATAAACCCACTGTGGTTCATTGGTTCCTTCCAGCTCTAAAAGTCGAATTCCAGGTTTCCAAATAGCCAATAAAGGTTTATGTAATGAGGTAAAACCAAACAAACAGAAAAGCCCAGCGGGAACCACCCTTCTTGAAGGTTATTGTGAGAACTGGATGCTTAAAGAACTTAAGACAATGGCTGGTTCGGCCAGTTTACACTCAGTGTTGGATGGCATCACCAACTCAGTGGATATGGGTCTGAGCATAACCCGGGAGATGGTGAAAGACAGGGAAGCCTGGCTTGCTGTAGTCCACGGGGTCGCAAAGAGTCGGACACGACTGAGCGACTGAACAACAACGTAAAGGACATTGGCAACAAAATATCTCAATTTCTAATTGTCTCATATAAAAGTAGTAATAAGGGGGGAGGGAGGGTGGGAGGGGGTGGAATAAAATACTATTTTTACTGCCTAAAAAAAAAAAAGTAGTAATAAGATAAAAACATTAAACAGTAATAATTTATTATAACAGTTTCATTAATGAAAACAATTTATCACTCCACCCTTACACGAATCCCACTAGAAAGCTGTGATATCAGGATAAAGAATAAGAGATTTCTCAAATATTAAATTTGGAAAATATAAAATTTCCCAGTCGTTATAACTACACACACATGTAAATATCTGTATCCCTGGGGTTTTCATTTAGCTTTGGCCTCATAAAATCTTTTTCATTGACTGGCACCAATTTACAGAGTAGTGTTTGGGAAGTCTTCTGACTCAGGAAACTGAGGCCAAGAAAGCTTAAATACATTGCACAAGATTCCCCAGTTAATTAGTAGCAAAGCTGGGGTGAGAATTCCAGATTCCTAATCTGTGCCCAAAGCAAGACTCTGCCGAATGCAAGGGAAGAAGTAAAGAATCATACAGTCCAGTTATTTTTAAACATGGCTGCTCATTAGAAACATATCTGGAGCTTTGGAGAAAAAAGCTATACCTGGGCATTTGTAATTTTCAAAATCTTCCAAGATAATTCTGATATGCATCTAGATTTTTAAAATTTATTTCCAATTTCTCCATCTCTTTTTTTATGTTCCTTCTCAAGCCTTTATCAAGCATAGTACAAAAGCTTCTGTATCAGTTCAGTTCAGTTCAGTCGCTCAATCATGTCTGACTCTTTGCGACCCCATGAATCGCAGCACGCCAGGCCTCCCTGTCCATCATCAACTCCCGGAGTTCACTCAGACTCATGTCCATCGAGTCAGTGATGCCATCCAGCCATCTCATCCTCTGTCATCCCTTTCTCCTCCTGGCCACAATCCCTCCCAGCATCAGAGCCTTTTCCAATGACTCAACTCTTCGCATGAGGTGGCCAAAGTACTGGAGTTTCAGCTTTAGCATCTTTCCTTCCAAAGAACACCCAGGACTGATCTCCTTTAGAACGGACTGGTTGGATCTCCTTGTAGTCCAGGGGACTCTCAGGAGTCTTCTCCAACACCACAGTTCAAAAGCATCAATTCTTCGGCACTCAGCTTTCTTCACAGTCCAACTCACATCCATACATGACCACTGGAAAAACCATAGCCTTGACTAGATGGACCTTTGTTGGCAAAGTAATATCTCTGCTTTTGAATATGCTATCTAGGTTGGTCATAACTTTCCTTCCAAGGAGTAAGCATCTTTTAATTTCATGGCTGCCATCACCACTGCAGTGATTTTGGAGCCCCAAAAAATAAAGTCTGACACTGTTTCCACTGTTTCCCCATCTATTTGCCATGAAGTGATGGGACCAGATGCCATGATCTTCGTTTTCTGAATGTTGAGATTTAAGCCAACTTTTTCACTCTCCACTTTCACTTTCATCAAGAGGCTTTTGAGTTCCTCTTCACTTTCTGCCATAAGGGTGGTGTCATCTGCATATCTGAGGTTATTGATATTTCTCCCAGCAATCTTGATTCTAGCTTGTGCTTCTTCCAGCCCAGTGTTTCTCATGATGTACTCTGCATAGAAGTTAAATAAGCAGGAGCTTCTGTATACATACATGTAAATAGTATGTATAGTATACATATTTCAGAAAACTTATAAATATTTGCCTGAGTAAAAAAATTTATGACATTTTGATTCCACTTGTTTGACTTAGTATGAATAGAATGCCAGATTTCTAATTAAAAAACAAACAAACAAACAAACAGATATGCAACAAGCAACAAAGGTTTAGTGTATAGCACAGGGACCTATAGTCAATATCTTGTAATAACCTATAATGGAAAATAATCTCAAAAATAATGTATGTGTATATGTACAACACATGAATTACCTCGCTATGTACCAGAAACATTGTAAGTCAACTATACTTCAATAAAAAAAATACATTAAGAAAAAAAGACCAAAATAAATAAATATTTTTAAAAAAAGAAGCAAAGAATAAAAAATGTGAATTTTGAGACAAAAGAGCTGAAGACATAAGCAGAGATCACCTTCTGCGCAAACAGTTTCAGTCCTCAGGCTTAGAGAAAGTGGAACAGCCCCCCAGAGGTGGGGCGAGCTGGTGGATATGGTGGACAATCACAGCAGCAACACCTGGAGCTCCAGGAGGCACTGGGAGCCTGCCTGTTCAAGGTCGGCTGAGGACCAGGCACTGATAAAACTCGGAGAAGCATCTGGAGTCTTCTCTGTTCTCAGCGTTGACTCAGGAGCCTGGGGCTCCAGGATAGCACCGGCATCTTGAGGAGTATGATCTGGAGCCTCAGATCTGCAGCTGCTCCAGGAGCCGTAAAGAGAGACCCCCATGTCCCCACTCTGCAGTGTCTTAGCATGAGAGACAATCATTGTGGTTGCAGGGTCCCACAGCTGGTCACGTGGTCTTCAACGGAGGGGCTGCCTGCCCTGGCGCGGTGATTGAAATGTTGTTGCTGAACCACGAAAAAGGCCGGGATTCTTGGTCTCTGGAAGAGAAGAATTCAATCCGGGGCCAGAGACGAGGCTTGATCACTCAGAACTTTTGTGTAATAAAGTTTTGTTAAAGTATAAAAGAGATAGAGAAAGCTTCTGACAGAGACATCAGAAGGGGGCAGAAAGAGTGCCGCCTCGCTAGTGTTAGCAATGGAGTTGTGTACTTTTTAATTAGTTATTACAGTGAGTCAAAAGAATGTCTGGAGGTTGTAAAGACCTTACCAGGCCCACTTTCATAATTTACATTTTAAGATAACGGGATTAGCCAGAAGATTTTTTCCAGAAACTGTCCTCAAGCAGGATACATTATTGTTATATAATCCTAAGGAATGTAGAGGGGAAAAAAAAATTTGTCCTTTTCTCCTCCTTGAGAATTCCAGACCCCTATCTCCTCCTCGAGAACCCCAGACCCCTCTCTTCTTGGGGACCCCCGGACTTCTTACCAACCTGCCTAGGAATTGACTCTCTCATGATCACACTCCCTCCAGTCTGGGTCCAGCTGTCTTAGAGGCAGAGCTTCCCCTTTCCCTAGAGCCTCACCCTCAGTTTTAGAAAGCTCCATCTTGCCCCTGCAGCATCAGGGCAACCCACCACACTCTCACCTGTGGGCCCACCTCTCAGGCACTGCCCCCGTGAGGACAGCTGCCCCCGCTCCCTCATTGGGAAAGCTTGTCTTCCTACCCGCCCCTGGGGGGAGTTTAGGAGCAGAGGCTCTCTTGACTTCACTTATGGGGGTTCAGGGGAGATCGAGTCCTGGGAGACAAAGCAGCGGTCAGTCACTTCTGGGAGGGATGATGCCATGACCATCCTTCCACCCAGAACCTGAGTTCCCACGGTCACTGCTCAGCGATACTACCCTATATCACACCTCCTTGGAAACGAAGTTCTTCGATTTCCGATCATCTGGATGATGTTTCAGTGGGTTTCAGGGAGGAGAGGGACATTAACCCCTGCCTAGTCTTGGCAACCCACTCCAGTATTCTTGCCTGGAGAATCCCAGGGACGGCGGAGCCTGGTGGGCTGCCGTCTATGGGGCCGCACAGAGACGGACACGACTGAAGCGACTTAGCAGCAGCAGCAGCAGTCTTCTACAAGTGGGGGTCGCATTTCTGCGTTGGCTGTAGTGGACTAACCTTGCTCACCTCAGGGTGCTGCTCTGTGAGGAGGGCTTGGAGGCTGGGGCCAGGTGCTAGCGTCAAAGGGATGGTGGGAAACAGAGCTCCTGCTGAAAAAACAAACAGGGGAGATATATGTTAGCCAGTCAGAGAGAAATTATTTGTTTAAAGGCCAATTAATGCATTTTTAGCATTTCTCCATCTGTTTGGCTTATTGGTTTGGAATGGCTGTGGCTTAACTCTTCAGATGGGAGTAGATGGACAGCAGGACCATTGAGAACACAGAGGAGCTCAGTGGATGAAACCCAATGCAACTCACAGTGGTGATTCCTAAAGGCAGAAAGCCACAGGGGCTGGATAATGCTGGGTTATAGAATTTTAATAAAGAAGTGCTCTGGTTAAAAGTCTGTATGGTCAAAGCTATGGTTTTTCCAGTAGTCATGTATGGATGTGAGAGTTGATGCGCCAAAGAATTGATGGTTTCAAACTGTGGTGTAGGAGAAGACTCTTGAGAGCCCCTTGGACTGCAAGGAGATCCAACCAGTTCATCCTAAAGGAAATCAACTCTGAATACTCATTGGAAGGACTGATGCTGAAGCTGAAACTCCAATACTTTAGCCACCTGATGCAAAGAGCCAACTCACTGGAAAAAAATCCTGATGCTGGGAAAGATTGAAAGCAAAAGAAGAAGATGGCAGAGGATGAAGTGATTTGATAGCATCACTGACTCAATGGACATGAGTTTGAGCAAACTCTGGGAGATAGTGAAGAACAGGGAAGCCTGGCGTTATGCAGTCCACGGGGCCTTCAAAGAGTCACACACAACTTAGCGACTGAACAACAACAACCAGTTAAAATGCTGATACCAAATATATCCCCAAATAAAAGTCAAAGTCTAGTGAATACAATATGAGTTATGTTTCTAAAACAGAAAAGGATGGCTAATTTAATCACATAATTTTTCAAAAGAAGCTGCCGTGCAGGGAGGTTCCCTGAGAAAATGTAAGTAAAGGCAGAGTTTCTGGCATAAAAAGGAATCTGAACAAACACCAGCTTCTCTTCCCTTATTTAAAATCCTATTCCCGTTCAGGGTTAAGCCGGGAGGACCCCGCCGCTTCTCAGGGTTCATGAATAAATGAGAAGGATTTCCAATGAGTCTATTTGCATAAAAGCACTGCTTTCTTAGATGGTGGGTCAGAGTTGCTGAGAAAGATTTGCCCTTCAGAATTCTTTAACTTCTTCAGCCCATCAAAATCTGGCTGCACTCAATTTACTGGTGAGAGCTCTTCCTAAAGTTAGAATTTATTTTAACCTATGCTCATCTGAATTATTCTGTCTCCTGAAGTAGCTTCTTTTAAATTAATAGTCTTTTTTAACCTAGTTACTCTACTTCTTGGAATTGATGAAGAATTAACCAACAGTGGCTTGAGCCAGAAAGAGTTGTGAGTGAAACCGTTACAGCCTCACATGGTTTTCAAGTCCTAAACTGGAAATAACGTGGATGTCCAATCATGGCCACCTCTGGCCTATATAGTGTCCTGGAGGGAAAAAGTGTGCCCTCTGAGTGGCCAGCCCTCAGCTCATGATCTGATGAGCACCCCTCTTCCAAGGAGACAGAGCCCCATTCAGGATGCGTGGTTTGGCAGTTCCACCTGAGATGGACTCATCTCTCGGGTCCTTCCATTAGCTGCTGTTGTGCAGTGAACAGCCTGTACAACCATACCTGGAAACCCTGCCCAAGAAAAGAGGATTCAATATAAGCATCAGAGTAACTTTGTAGGAGGGACTATTACACTGGGGCTTCCCAGGTGGCTCAGTGGTGAAGAATTCTCCTGCTAACGCAGGAGATTCAGGTTCAATCCCTGGGTCCTGAGGATCCCCTGGAGAAGGAAATGGCAAGCTACTCCAGCATCTTGCCTGGAACATCCCTTGGACAGAGGAGCCTGGCAAGCTATAGTCCATGGGACCACAAAAGGGCTGGACAGGACTTCGTGACTAAGCAGCAATAACAAAGGAATGACATGTTGTAGGCCGATGCTTCTTGAGAAAGGCCATCAAGGAAACAGTAAGAAAGAGAGCAGCGACCCGAACAGGGTAAAGAACCAACACTGACCCCCTGCAGAAAGGCAGAAAGGGCGTCGGCCAGCATTCACCCTCCTCGTCTCTAGGAGAAGAGGTGGCAGGTAAGGTTTCCCTGGTGGTTTTATATTGTTTTCTTTATGTGCAGCGTTCATAGTTAATGAAACTGCAGCTCGTTCTCACTGTCCACAGTAGTTATCTTCTGTCCCGGTACCACAGACACTGAATTTGCAAATACTGAACCATCGCTCCCAAAGGACACACGGGTTAGGTTCCTGTGAGCCTTTGTTCGTCAACCAATCAATACATAACCTTGTCATGAGTGTGTTTCTGTTTAAAAACATTTTATTTTATATTTCTGATGAATCAAAAAACTACATGCAGTATTTCTTTATAATAAAACACTAGCTGAGAAGGATTTAAGATTTTCATGATCTTGAGAAACATGGTCATAAATTTCTTTGGCTTTTAGTGTCACAACAGCTAGATTTAAAAAACCAGTCATCATCTCATGAAAGCATAAATTTAGCTGTTTTCCATCTTTTCCATTTTTTCATTGTGCACCGTAGATGTTCTTCTGGCATTTCCCAGAGTAGCCTCCACAGAGACAGGTGAATTTCCTATTCCTTTTTCTAAATGTGCTGTTCTGTCCACTCATTAACACTGTGCTCAGCCAGCAGCGCTATAGTTCAGGCTTGAACTAAGCTCAGCTAATGCACATATTTTCTCAGAAGGCACATCACCATCTTCTTGTGCTTGGAACACTAAGCAGCTCATCAGCGTTACATCTTAAACTTCAAAATCACCTACAAAAAGCACAAAAATGCAAAAAGAGAAACAGGGCACCAAAGAGGCTGCAAAAAGGCCACTTGTTCATAATATGAATTGAAACAAAAAACAGAGCATCGCCTTGTATGACCTCAGCTGGGAGCACGTGTTTGGACGCTCATGGCTTTTACTGCTCTACACGTGTACAAGTGACCAGACACTGTGTGTCCTAGTTGGGAGTTACCAATAAGTTTCAGTGAGAAGATGAATTTGCAGATATGGAATCAGCACATAAAGAGGACAACGGTCATTAAAAACAACCACAGCAAGTTTTCATCATATCTGTGGTATGTAAATGAAGTCACTTTGATTCCATTTCAGATCTTCTTGATAAATCATGTGGATCTAAATGCACTAAATATCTGATTTTCTGAACACAAGACTAGTATGCTGTCCACTAGGGAATCGCAATCCATAAATTTAGTGACATTTAGTGTGTTTTATGTTAGCAGTAATTTCCAGTCAAAATCATTATGTCTCAGTTTTATTTTTCTGCTTGGAATTTTATGTAAAAAGCACGGAATCGAAGCAAGATGTGCTGGACTCTGAGTGCAGCCCTGGTGACCGGGTGGGGGGCCTCTGGCATGAAGGGCAGGGTTACTTTAGGGGGGTTTCACACTTGGGGGGATCCCATTTCACTTCCCTTGGCTGGGGCCCCACCCCAGCACCTGGGAAAACAGGCCCCCTCCACACACCCCCAGGCAGCCTTGCCTGCCAGCGCTGCTTCAGAAAGAGGTTTAATTTAATTAACAGAAAACAGCATCAATAAACATTAGCTCAGCAGACTCTCTGGGCAACTCTGGGGCCACAGGCTGGAGCAGTTAAGAACACACCCTGGGTCTTGGCAGGGCTCCCTGACTGGGGGTCTCTTGCTGGGACTTCTGGGAACCTCCACCGTCCCCTGAGAAGCACAGACTCTTGACATGTCCGGACAACCCTCTGTCCTGTCACAAGCTCAGTCGCCACCTCTGTTACGAGGAAAACCACTGCTCCCCCATGCACTCTGCCTGGGCCAGTTGAAGGGGGAGATGCTAGCAGGTAGAACCGTCTTCTTCTGTCCCCTCAAGAGTCCTTGCACTGTCCACATTAAGGATGAGCTGACAAGATGGAGGATTTTCAGCAAGAATCATCAAGTATAAAAAGGAAGGTAACTGCATTTGTAGACAAAATGGGTCTTGCAGGTCCTGAATTAACCGTGACAAGTTTAATGGTAGCCTGTATTGGATGGAGTTTGAGGGTAACAGAAAGGAGAGTGTTTGTTACAGTAAGCGGGACCCTTTCCAGGGCTCTTGTCTAACATTCAGAGCTCAGTTGTTCAAGGAGACACACATGCTGACGAAGCAAGAGACTCGGTCAGGAAGGGGTGCCTGGGCAGAGAGCTGGAGGGTGAGGCAACCCAGGAGGACTGCTCGGCCACGTGGTCACAGGGCCGGACTTTATGGTGATGGGGTTAATTTCTGGCTTGTTTCTGGCCAATCACTCTGACCTGGGGCCCTTCCAAGTGGCGCATACGTGGCTCAGCCAAGATGGTTTCCAGCAAGGAGGATTCTGGGAGGCTGGTAGGACATATGGGCTGGCATCTCCTCTCTCCTTTTACCTTCTCCAAATTCTTCCAGTTGGTGATAACTTGTTAGTGTTGTGTTCCTTTCCAGGAAGATAACTTTAATATAACTCATGCCGGTGGCTACCTTCAGGCCTGGCCATGGTGGGTGGTTTTAGTTAGTGGTTCCCCTGACAGTTTCACCAGGTCATCTGCTCTGGGCGCTTGGGGCTGGGTGCTGGAGAGCCAGGACTTGACACTGAAGTCAAGTCTGCCTCTGACCAGCCAAGGCATGTGCGAAAAAACAGTTCCTTATTAAAAGATGAAAATATAGTCTATTCTGCCAGTGTCACAGAGGTGCTGCCATCAAACAAGAAAATGTAGAAATGCTTTGAAAGCACAAGATACAGCATTCAGGTGAGACCTTATTATTGTCAAACAGGCTTATAGCAGGAGAACAGGAACTGAGTGTTCCAACCTCCTTATTGCTTTTTGTAAAAAATTTATTTATTTTTTAATTGAAGGATAATTGCTTTACAGAATTTTGCTGTTTTCTGGCAAACCTCAACATGAATCAGCCATAGGTACACACACATCTCCTCCCTTTTGAACCTCCCTCCCATCTCCTACCCCATCCTCCCCCTCTAAGTTGATACAGAGCCCCTGTTTGAGTTTCCCGAGCCATACAGCAAATTCCCAGTGGCTATCTATTTTACACATGGTAACGTAAGTTTCCAGCAATGGAGAAACAGACATAGAGAATAGATTCATTGCTTTTTCATAGTAGTTGCAACACGAGTCCCTGTAACAGTTGACATTGGCACATGAACGGTTGTATATATAAGAAAAAATATAATAAGGAAAGCCGTGATGAGGTTCAGCAGCTGCATTTCTGTGCCATGAAAACAGCATTCACGTGCAATCCCTTTGGCCCTCGTGACACCTAAGCCTATGAAGGCAGCATTCGGGGTTGGCAGGAAGATGACGCGATCCAGGAATAACTAGGCACAGGGACTTGACGCATGCGTACATGTTGGAAGTGTAGCTGAAGCAGCTTCACGGGGGTGAGGTGGCTGGCTGGATTATCACCTGTCAGTTTTCCCCCAAAGCTAGAAAAGCAAAGTCCTCCTGAGCCATGCGCAGCAGGTGGCTGTGTGACTGGCCTGCCTGGGAGGACCAGGCGCCCCGGGCACCTGCCTGGTACAAGACGGTTGTGAGCTGGTCATGTGAGGAGGGGCCTGGCTGCGGTGGAAGAAGAGTCTCAGAACAGGGATAATGTGTCTACCTGCCCCTCTCCTTTTAACTCTCAGTTTTATGAAGACAGCAAGCAACTTCATAGTGATTGTCCCATTGAGAAACGAACTGTGTGTATGTTCCCTGGTGGCTCAGTGGTACAGAGCCCACCTGCCAATGCAGGAGACGCGGGTTCAATCCCTGGGTCAGGAAGATCCCTTGGAGAAGGAAATGGAAACTCGCTCCAGTACTCTTGCCAAGCAAATCCCATGGGCAGAGGAGCCTGGTGAGCTACAGTCCATGGGGTCACAAGGAGTCGGACACGGCCGATCGACTGAACATATCAACATAATGTGAATATATCCCACATGTCCCATATAGGCCTGTGCGTGTACCCTCGCTCCTGTTCCCTCTGAGCCAGGGCTTTGTCTGCTCCCACCTTCAGGCCGTCATTGCTCTACCAGAAGACACCTTGTCTGTTCACTGCTGAAGCTCCAGAGCGTATGCTCTAGACTGAATATTTGTGTCTCCCCAAATTCATGAGTTGAAACCCAGTCCCCAAGGTGACTCTAATTTTGGAGAGGGCACCTTTGGGAGATGATTAGGTCGAGAGGGTGGAGGCTCCATGAGTGGGATTAGTGCCCTTATGACAGAGACTCAGAGAGCTCCCCTGCCCGTCCCACCCTGTCTGTGAGGAAGCAGGTCCTTACCAGACACCAAATATGCTGGTGCCTTGGCCGTGGGCTTCCAGCCTCCGGAACTGTAAGAACTGTAAGAAGGCCCTATTGTCGACAAGCCATCAGTTTATGGTACTTTTGTCCTGACAGCCAGAGCAAGCTGAGGTGGCTTCGAGTGATGCCTGGCAAAGGGGTGGCGACCTGTACATATTCGTGGAGTCAGTGGATGAGCACAGGGATGGAAATCCTGGACTTGATCCGGGCCCCACCAGCTGTTGCTGCTGTTCACTCGCTACGTTGTGTCCAACTACATGTGACCTCATGGACTGCAGCACCCTAGGCTTCCCTGCCCAAGAAAATAAAGTCTGTCACTGTTTCCATTTCCCCCTGCTGCTATTTGCCATGATGTGATGGGACTGGATGCCATGATCTTAGTTTTTTGAATGCTGAGTGGGCACAAATCGAGTAACTTTGCAGAACATGGTCCTGGTCCTCCCCATCTGTGGCCCTCCTGCCCGTGCAGGGAGAGTCCCCTGTCCCTGTGATATTTGGGGTCTTTCCCAGAGGACCCCCAGGGCTCTGACAGGTCTGGTTGACAGCTTCATGACATCAACCTTTTCTGGGCCACACTGTCCTCCCTTGGGATGTGCCCGGTGGGCCTGGCTTTCCCTGCTAGGCAAGGCTGAGGAGCTCTAGACCCAGACCCCTGGACCGCAGTCTCACGTGGTCTCCACTGCTCTGCCTGTCCTCTTGCTGGGGGGCACTTCCTTTGTGGGGGCACCAAGCAGTAGGGTTTCAACCAAGTGCAGGTAACACATTCCCAGTGGTTGTATGTTTTTTTCTTTTATGCATCCCTGTATCCACTTGGATAATTCCCTTCCATTCTTGTTTTTTAATTGGAGGATAATGGCCTTACACTGTTGTGTTAGCTTCTGCTGTACAACAGTGTGAATCAGCTGGACAGTATGCATATGTCCCCTTCCTCTTGAGCCTCCCCTCTCCCTCCCTCCTAACTCAGTCCTCTCGGTCATCACAGAGCACTGAGCTGAGCTCCCTGTGCTATACAGCAGGTTCCCGCTGGCTCTCTATTTTGTACGTGGTGGTGGATGCTCAGCTGATTCAGTCGTGTCTGACTCTTTGTGTCCCTATAGAGTATAGCCCGCCAGGCTTCTCAGTCCATGAGATTTTCCAGATTCTCCAGGCAAGAATACTGGAGTGGGTTGCCTCCAGGGGAATCTTCCTGACCCCGGGATCTAACCCGCGTCTCCTGCATCTCCTACATTGCAGATGGGTTCTTTACCTCTGAGCCACTGGGGAAGTCCATGCATGGCGGTACGTCAATGTTACCCTGTTGGTTCGATGGTTGTATGAAGCAAGGTTAGCACTCCGTGGCTTGCTCAGCTTTGCTCATGTTCTTCAGTGTGTGGCACCAAAGTGTGTTCTTGGGGCTCAGCCCGTGAGTTACAGTAGAGCTGTAGTAATGGACTCAGGTAGCCTTATCAAAGCACCACAGGCTAGGGGCCTGAAAAACCAGACATTTGCTTTCTCACAGTTCTGGAGGCCAGAAGTCCAAGATCAAGGTGCCACTGACTCTATTCCCCATGAGAGCTTCTTCCCAGCTTGCTGACAGCTGTTGTTTTCAGTCACTCAGTCATGTCTAACTCTTTGTGACCCCTTAGACTGCAGCACACCAGGCTTCCCTGTCCTTCACTATCGCCTGGAGTTTGCTCAAACTCATGTCGATCAAGTCTGTGATACCATCCAACCATCTCATCCTCTGTCATCCCCTTCTCCTCCTGCCCTCAATCTTTTCCAGCATCAGGGTTTTTTCCCCAATAAGTTGGCTCTTTGTATCAAGTGACCTGAGTATTAGAGTTTCAGCTTCAACATCAGTCCTTCCAATGAATATTCAGGACTGATTTCCTTTAGGATGGACTGGTTGGATCTCCTTGCAGTCCAAGTGACTCTCAAGAGTCTTCTCCAACACCAGAGTTCAAAGGCATCAATTTTTCAGTGCTCAGCCTTCTTTATGGTCCAACTCTCACACCCACACATGAATACTGGAAAAATCACAGCTTTGACTCTACACACTTTTGTCGGCAAAGTGATGTCTCTGCTTTTTAATATTCTGATGGTTGACTTGATGCTTTATCTTCATGTGGAGGAGAGAGGGGCCTCTGGTGTCTCTGCCTGTTAGAGAGGGGCCCCTAGAGAATTTGGGCCCCACTCTCATGACCTCATTTAACCATCATCGCTTTCTCACAGGCTTTATCTCATCTCCAAACACAGTCACACTGGTGATTAGGGCTCCAACATGTGAATTTAGAGGGATCAGAAACATTCAGTCCATAACACTCTGCCCCAATCTCCCCAAATTCATGCCCTTCTCACATGCAAACACGTTTATTCCATCTCAACAGTCTCAAATGTTTTAACTTGTTCCAGAATCAACTCTAAAATCACGAGTCCAAAGTCTCATTTAAGTTTCATCTAAATCAGATGTGGGCGAGGCTGGACATACTATTCATCCTGATGCAGAATTCCTCTCCATCTGGGAACCTGTGAAACCAGACAAGCTATGTTTTCTCAAAATACAAGGCTGGCACAGGCATGGGACACACTTTGCTAGTCCACAGGGAGATGCTGGAAAGAATGAAGGAGTGACGCGTCCCAAGCAGGTCCAGAACCCAGCAAGGCAAATCCTGTTAGATCTTGAAGTGGAGAGTAAATGCTTTTGGCTAAAGGCACTGCCTTCCAGACCCTCTGGGTCAGCAGTGTCGCCTACATGGTTCTGCTGGGCTATAACCCCAGGCTTCTGGTTTTGGGTGAGGTCCTTCTGGTGGAGGCTCTGATGATCTCTGTATTTCCCTCAGGGTCATTTTCCTTTTTCTTGAAACATACCGAATGTTCACACTCCAATAGCTCTTTGATGCCATTCTGTAGAATCTAAGTCCTTCTCCTGTCCTGTCGCCATCCACTTCTGTGACTCTGGTTTTCATCCTGGAGGCCATGGGATTGAAGTTCTTGCTTCTTTTGTCTGCCCTCTGATGGATGAGGATAAGAGGCTTGTGCAAGCTTCCCGATGGGAGGGACTGGCTGTGGGGAAATCTGGGTCTTGTTCTGGTGGGCAGGCCATGCTCAGTAAATCTTTAATCCATTATTCTGCTAATGGCTGGGACCATGCTCTCTCCCTGTAATTTGGCCTGAGGTGGCCCAGTCCTAGAGTCTGCAGTCTCTATGGTAGATCTACAGGGATTATGTTAGGGCTAACAGCGACCTCCTCCAAGAGGACTTATGCCAATGTGCTGTGCCTTCTAGGACTGCTGCTGCCAGTGCCCCTGAACCTGTGGCAGGCCGCTGTCTGCCCATACTTCTGCTGGAGACTCCCAAACACAGGCAAGTCTAGTTTAGAGGATGAGATGGTTGAATGGCATGATCTACTCAACTGACATGAATGTGAGCAAACTCTGGGAGATAGTGAAGGACAGGGAAGCCTGGCGCCCTGCAGTCCATGGGGCTGCAAAGAGTCGGACATGACTTAGTGACTGAACAACAAGAGCAACCCTACCCTTTGGCTCCAGCTGGCATGCTTCCGCTGGTAACACTCACCTCTGCCTCTGCTTCTTCTGTGCTGACTGATGCGGCTCACGGTTCACATCGTACACATCTCCTTATTGGATGGTCATTCAGTTATGCCCTCAGTGTTCTCTTCAAAACAAGGTATCTCTTTTTGCAACATGTATAGGCTGAGAATTTTCCAAATCTTCAGTTCTGGCTGCTTTTGGCTTAATAATTCCTTCTTCAATTCATCTCCCTCCATTTACATTTGACTATAAGCCACTGGGAGGAACCAGGCTGCTCCTGCAACCGTTGGCTTAGATATCGGCTTGGCTAAAAATCCAGTGTCGTTGCTTGCAAGTTCACCTTTCCAGAAAACTCTAGAGCACAGCCACTTACAAACTTCAGCCACTCTATAGCAAGGACCATCTTTCCTCCAGTTTCCAATGACACATTTCTCACGTCCACCTGAGACCCCAGCAGAATGGCCTTTGACATCCCGATTTCCACCACTGGTCCCTTCCCAACAATCCAGGCTTTTTGAGCCTGAACCTCAACACTCCTCTAGCCTCTACCCATCACCCCTTTCCAAAACTGCTTCCACACTTTTTTGGTATTTGGTACAGAATCAGCCCACTTCTCAGTACCAAAACCTATGTTGGGCTTCCTGGCTGCCTTGACCCTTCCCCACAACCTCACCTGTGCAGCCACATCCTTCCAGACCTCTTGGCAGGTTCTCACTCTCAGCTCCTTCTGTAGGATCCCCTTGAACATTAAGACCCAAGCTTCTGCCTCAGCCTTCCCTTCCTGCTCACAATCCTCAGCATCAGAGGATGACCTCATGCATTTGTCAGTGTTTCCAGTTCTATGATGGTGGAAGCTGATTGCAGCCTCTGCGACATCTGCTTCTGAATCTTTGGAGTTTCATTTCTTTTGTGTCTTCGTCCCGTGTCCCATGGATGCTGCGTATGACATCCTGTAATTTATGGCCCTGGTCTGGGCTGGCCCTCCCCTCCATCTCAGCAGAGGGTGGACCCTTGTCTCCATATGACCAGTCCTATGTGGTGGTGGAGATGTCCTGAGTCCCTGCCCCACTGGGGACGCTGTCAACCATTGGCACAGAATTGTGGTCTCCGCTTTTTCTTCTGAGTTAGTGGTAGAGGAGGCTTAGCACACAGACACAAATCACTAACTTGGGTCAAGTATGCAACATTTATACATAAAAATCTAATTAAACTAATGTTGGGTCTGTTTTACTAAATACATATTTTTAAGAAAACTATGAAGATTATGGTCCTATATTTCCCTCCTTCCTTATTTCATTTTTTATATGCTAGGTCCAAACAAAGCCGAAATGCTGCCCTCAGGACTCACCATTAGTAGATTTCCAGCATCCCACTGTGAAAAGAGCTAAACCGCCCCCTTAGGACAGGCTCCCCAAGGTCACTTTCTCAAGGAGCAGAAATGTCACTGAGATTCCCTGAAGGTCCCCAGTACCATGCATATGTGGCCAGGGATGAGGACACGTGGAGTTTATCTCCTTATTAGACAGCTAGGGGCTACAGAGTGTGGGACCTGTAGACATCAAACCAGCCCCAAGTCTGTTAGGTCCATGATCCCAGACGTCCTCCTGGGAAACCCCGAGGAGCCCTTGTGAGACCCACGCTCTGTCAGGGCAGGAACTCGGACTGGTCTATGAGGTCCTCATGGAGGGGGACCAGGACATGCCTCGGGAGCAGCTGGATCAGGTCCCAGCATGGTCTGGAAGGGCAACGATACATGTGGAAGACCCCAGGCAATGGTGCTCAGCCTCTCCTGGGCATCTGAGTCACTGGGATGTGCATTAGAAAAGTTCTAACCCTGGTGGCCACTGGCTCCGAGGTGGCCCTGATAGGGAAGGGGAGCAGAGCTGATGGATGGCATCTAAGCTGCCCCCACGATCGCCCTGCCTGAGTGGGGGACATGTTAGCAACAATGCTCTGGCTGTGGCTGAATGTGAGCAAGCTTCCCTTGCTTGCCGGTGGTGTTCGTGGGAGGCGTGTGATGGTGGGTTTGGCACAGGCTCCATACTTCACACTGCTCTTTCCTACTCAGCACTTTACATCAGATCCTCCGATAAGAGAACATCTAATCATAACATTTCACCAGAGGAAGTGGTGGCGGGAGGAGGGGGAACGCCAGGAGTCAAATAAGTTGACATTCTCGGGCATCAGTAAGGTGAGAAATGGCTTTCAGTGAAAGTCAGCTCCCCCGAGAATGTAAAATTCCAGATGTAAGTGGAGTCAGAACCCAAACCCAACACATCCATCACGCAGAACCTATAAAGTGTTTGACCGACCGCTCTCATCATTCCCTGGAGGGTGATGTCCCCTCCCGGGCCACAGAGGCCTAGGAAGCAGCATCCTTCCTACTGTGGGTGACGGGTCACCCCCGTGGATGCTGTGGGCAGCTTCAGATGTGACCCATCGCTGACTGGGCCCTCCAGGGATGCTGTGGTACATAATCAATCAGGGACTTTAATACCCAGAAGAGTCCTTTTGGAAAAGGTAGGACTTTATTTATTGAGCTTGGAAATCCTTGGAGGCAGATATCAAGACTGAGGCATCTGTTGCTGTTCAGTCACTGAGTCATGTCCGATTCCTTGTGACCCCATGGACTGCAGCACGCTAGGCTTCCCTGTCCTTCACTGTCTCCCAGAGTTTGCTCAAATTCATTTCCACTGAGTCATGATGCTATCTAACCGTCTCATCCTCTACCACCCTGTTCCCCTTTTGTCTTCAGTCTTTCTCGGCATCAGGGTCTTTTTCAGTGAGTCAGCTCTTCACATCTTAGGCCTAGAAAAAAAATGCCATCTTGAAAAAAAAAAAAAAAAACTCTTTTAAGTAATTTCAGTGCTGCTCTGTAACTAGAATCTGGTCTTTTCTAATTCAGACAGCCTGCTCTAATGGGCATCGACCGTGCAGGGCCACCGAGCTTGTTTGTCAAAGGAGCCAGCACGCAGAGCCTTGCCCCAACTCTCTGTGGGAAGGTGTTTTGTGGTTTGGTGGTAGGAAACTGTGGTTTTGGAATTGACTGGATGCTGAGAATGAAATAGAGAGAGCAATGGGCAAAACACAGCTTTCAGTGCAGTGGCCTCAAGGGAGGTGAGGCCAGAGCAGGACTGAGGTACAGGCAGTGTCCAGGTGACCCTGGAGTGCCCACCAGGTAGCTCAAGGGGCCTCCAGGGAGTCATGGGGCAGCCAAGGGGTTTGGGAGTTACCAGCCTATGCATGCACAGTAGGGTGGCCTGTGATCGTTAATCCAAGCATTTGTCACACACAAGGGCTAACCCTGGGATTGTTCCTCATTCAGGCTGGAGGTATTCATCAGGCCTGGCCACAGGGAGGAAGGGAATTATGAACAGAGATGCTGGAGGATGACTGAGTGAACATTTTGACTTCAAGTTAAAAACTAGAGGGAGTGGTTTGGGTGTGTGGTTGAATTGCCTACAGATGATTGCAATTTTTTTTCCCCCCCTCTCCTCCTCCTAGAATCCAGACAAGGACTGGTGAAGTGATGAGGGGTAAAGAGAAGTAGGGGAAGCAGGACAGACAAAGACTCATTTAGGGCCTGGGATCCACCAGCCCTCTTATGGCTGAGTTCCCGCAGCCATGGGCAGTGACAAGAAGCTAGCTAGGTCAGCAGACCCCAGGTGGGAATGATCCCATGTCTTCTTTCCCAAGGGATGCTGAGTAGACAGCAGAACTGGCGAGAAGCCAGGGGTGCAACATGGTACCAGAGTGGCAGATAAGCAGATGAGCCTGTGGGGACCTCCCAGAGGCCCATGGACCCCAAGCAGATGCAGGCAGGTCTTACTGTCACTGGAAAGGGCATGGAGATTGCGAGAAAAAGCCAGCCAGCAAGTCTGTTTTGTCTGAGATGAAGGTTCCTATCTGAAAGCTGGATCAGGAAATGGTTACAAGTACATTGCATCTGATGCAAGATCTGAAGGATGGTGATTCCCCAAGACCAGTCTGGAAGGTCATCTTTCATGGGGGACAGCAGGTGACCATGGCTGAGGGTGATGGTAGAAGCCGCACAGGCAGATACTGGCCAAAAGTCAAAGACTGGTCCCTGATGCTACTCTATGATGATGTGAAGGTATCCATGCTGAAGTTGAAGCTCCAATACTTTGGCGACCTGATGTGAGAAGATGACTCATTGGAAAAAACTCTGATGCTGGGAAAGATTGAAGGCAACAGGAGAAGGGGGTGGTAGAGGATGAGATGGCTAGATGGCCTCACTGACTCAATAGACATGAATTTGAACAAAATCTTGGAGATAGAAGAGGACAGAGGAGTCTGCAGTGCTGAAGTCCATGAGGTTGCAAAGAGATGGACATGACTTAGCCACTGAGCAACAATGAGGCGTTCACTGAACCCAGGTATAATCTTGGAAAATCTTGGGAAAAAATGGGAGGGGACCCTGGATTTGGCTGTGAGTTTCATCTGAAACTACCAAGAGGTGACTGAAGCTGGCCGAGTTACTTGGAAGTGAGTGACTACATTAAGTTTGCAGGTACCTTCAGGTGACAGTTCAGTTCAGTTCAGTTCAGTCGTGTCTGACTCTTTGTGACCCCATGGACTGTGGCACACCAGGCCTCCCTGTCCATCACCAATTCCCAGAGCCTGCTCAAACTCACGTCCATCGAGTCGGTGATGCCATCCAACCATCTCATCCTCTGTCATCCCTTCTTCTCCTGCCTTCAGTCTTTCCCAGCACCAGTGTCTTTTCTAGTGACTCAGTTCTTTGCATCAGGTGGCCAAAGTATTGGAGCTTCAGCTTCAGCATCAGTCCTTCCAATGAATATTCAGGACTGATCTCCTTTAGGATGCACTGGTTGGATCTCCTTGCAGTCCAAGGGACTCTCAAGAGTCTTCTCCAACACCACAGTCCAAAAGCATCAGTTCTTTGGTGCTCAGCTTTCTTCACAGTGCAACTCACATCCACACATGACTGCTGGAAAAAACATAGTTTTGACTAGACGGACCTTTGTTGGCAAAATGATGTCATTGATCTCCGCTATGGAGTCAGAGAACCTGACACCTGGAGAGTTTAGAGACTTGGTCAAGGCCACTCAGACAGGCAGGATTGACCTAAACCAGGTCTCCTTCATTGCAATAGCTGGGGCTTCAGCTCCACTTGAACTGAGCATAGACAGAGTGAAGAGGAGAGGGCTGAGGATTAAGTCCTTGGAAATACAGCTTTTAAGGGAGAGGGCAGAGGAAGAAGGGACAGTGAGAGGAGTGCAGACTCCAGAGATGACCCAGAAGAGAAAGAAGCCTGGGGGACATAGAGAGAACCTATTTCAGAAAACAAGGGGGTGACACCTAGCCATGTCCCCAGGGATGTCACCTGTCACCAGGATTATAGTGGTCATTGAATCTGGTGACTAAGACCTCACTGGAGGCCACAGCAGGAGTTTTAGAGGAATCATGGGGAACAAAGAAAGGTTGTGATGGGCTGAAGCATGAATGGATTTGAGGAAGCCGAGACAGCAGATTGATGACATTTTAAGGAAATCTGGTGAAATCAGATAGATGGTGAGAGTATTTGCTTCCCTTTTTCATTCGGAAGATATTTGAATATACTTATTTATTTGGGCAAATAAATCAGTAGACCAGGAGGGACTAAAGATAAAGGAAGAAAGACAACTTCAGGCAGAGTATGGAAGGAGGACGTTCCAAGTGGTAGCCAGCCTTCAAGAAGGCTTCCAACCTTGCCTCCTGCTGTTCACACTTTGGTGTAATCCCCTCCAGCCCTGGGTAGAACTGACCTATATAACCTACAGGATAGTAAGGAACTGGTGAAGTGTCACTCTTGAGGCCAGGTCATACAAGAGCTTGTGACTTCCACCTTACTCTCCTGGACCACTCTCTGGGGAAGTCAGCCATGCTCTGAGGACACTCAAGTAGCACTGTGGAAAGGTCCATGTGCCGAGGGCCTGAGGCCTCCTGCAGAAGTCAACCCTGTAAGACATCTTGGAAGTGGATTTTCCAGCCCCAGTCAAGCCTTCAGATAACTTCAATCCCACTTGATACTTTGAATCCTGCATGACTCCGAGCCAGAACCCCTAACTGCTAAGTGGTTCCTAAAATCCTAAGCCATGTGAGATAATAAACGCCCACTCTGCTTTTATGCCACTAAGCTTTGGTGTACTTTTTTTATGCAGTAATAGATAAGGGTAGATGTTGATAGAATTCTGGAGGTGGAAATGCTGGAGAAACTGAGGCTGTTTGTGCTTGATGATCTCCACCATTTCTGTGAAGTAGAAGGCAAGCCCGTCCGCTGGATTTGGGATGATGGAGGTGGGGTGGAGAGGCTGGGAGGTGATGGAGGAGATTCAGTACATCCGTTAGGAGGAGGAGGAGAGAGTCACTGTATGCATCTCCTTCTCTAGGCCTGGTCATGGGAAAGAGGAAAATGCCACTCAGTGAATCCTGCTCCTTGACCGAGAGGCCAGTCACATTTTATTTGAGCATTTCTGGGTGCTAGAGGAAACTTGTCAGAATGGAAGTACACAGGTAATTCAGAGAGGCTATTTAGTGGAGGAATGGGGAAACTGAGACCACAGAGGGCTGAAGGATGAGTGCAGGGGAGAAAATTTGGAATATGGGTGACCTACTTTTCAAGAAGTGTGCTAGTGAAATAAACCAGATAAGAAAGTAGAGCTGGGACTTGTTTGGTGGCCCAGTGGTTGAGACCCTGCCCTTCCAGGACAAGGGGCGCAGGGGTGACTCCCGGTTGGGAGCTAAGATGCCACCTGGCGCAGCCAAAGAAAGAAACAGACTTGAAGAATTTCTGATTTTTTCTTTTTCTTTCTTTGTGTCTTTTTTTCTTGTTTGCCTTTCAGTCTTTTTCCTTCCCCTCTTCCTCCCTCCCTTCCTCCCTGCTTTCCTTCCTTCCTTCTCTTAATAAGAGGAGATATTTAAATGCATTTATTAGTTTAGGGAAAGAAGCCAGTTTAAAGACACTTAAGATAAAAGGGAAAAATGTGTGCCCTTCTAAACAAAGGGCAGACATCACTAAAGCCTCCTTGTTTTCCAGAGGATGCCATTGACTCAGTAATTCCTGAGTATTTACTGATGTCACCCTCTGTGCGTGGGGCTGGGCGTGCAGACGTGAAGACAGGCAGCATGGCTGTCCTAACCCTGGACTTAGTGAGGGTGATGGACAAATGTCTACATGAATGTTTGCCTATGATTTGCAAAGAGGAAATGAACTGGGTGGAGAGACAGAATGAGTACAGGAGACTCAGCCAGGATGGGGCATTGTGGGAGGCTCAGACCGCGCTGAGCCTGGGGACCTGAAGGCAGGACAGTTTAAGTCCCTGCAGACTGAACTGTCTTCTGCCCCCAGACTCGGGTTTTCATTCACTAGTAACTACAAGCTCTAGCTACCCCTGCACATTATAAAGGGAAACTTGGGTGTCTTTCCCTGTTCACTTCAAGGAAGTAGGAAAAAAAAAAAATACCTTTGTTCAACTTTCACAGAACAAAAGCATCGAGCCAAATCCTTGTGAGCTCTGAGGACCTGAGAGCTTCTTTCAAATGCTAATGAGTTCTCAGCTTTGTCTCAGGTGTCTGTAACCATCTGGCCCCCTCCATCATAAAACACAAATCCTTATCTCCCTTCTGGCTAAACACCACCCTTCAGTGGAATTTGCCCCCACCCAACCACAGACAGGATTGGAAAGGAACGGCTTTCATTAGCTCAGTAAACAAAGACTGTGTTGAATAAAAAGGAAGAAAACCACTTTACTGATGGTGAGAACCTGTTAATAAAACTCTGATCTTTCAAATCAAGGCTCCAGGAAATGGAGATTCTTCAGGGATGGCCCTTCACCCTCCTTGAACAGTAGAAGTGGTCCAAGAAAATCCTGGTGGTAGATGTGAGCCCCTTGATGCAGCATGTTAAACACGACCTTGAATTTCAAGACTGATAGACGTTTGTTTTGAATGCAGGATTTATCACTAGGAAAACCACTTCTGCTTGATTTGGAGAAGTCTTTGAGCCTTCCTACACTGGGCAGGAACACCACCTCCAGCCTCCTTGCTCCTTTTAGCCAAGACGACACAAGAACAAAACACGGTTGTAATTACTAGAAGGATACTTTTCTAATCTTTTTATCTAAGCGTCCAGTTTCTTTCTTGAATATCAGGAAAGAAAATGCCATTAAAAAAAACGTGGACATATCATGCTTGCTATAAATTAGGCACTCTGTTCTGGTTGCCAGACATTTTTGAAAGTGTTCATTGAAGATGAAACAAAACCCATTGAAAAGCTGCTTTGAAATACTTTCCAGGGAAGGTAACAATGGAGACTGGCGTAAATCTGCTGTCTCTGCTGGCTTTTTTCTTAAGTTTTTTTTTTTTCCTTCCCTGATGGCAGAATCTGTTTGAAGGTCCCCAGCCTCTGCTGGACACAATTTGCAAAACACTGCTCTTTAGATAGGCCTAATGGAGGAGAAAATAATAAAAAGCCAATTCTGCACACGAGCACGTACACCTTATCTGGCCTCCTTTTCCCAAGGTGGCGATTTTCTCTACCGGAGTCAGGATCCTGGGTCAGGTGTTGGGATTAGACCGGCTCACCTGTGGAGAGGATGCCGTTTGCCTGAGGAATTACATTTGTTCTCAGAGGGTCTACCAATGTCACTGTTGACAGTGGAAAGGAAGTGAAGGCCGGCAGACGCGGTCACTCGCCCAGGTGGCCTTTGTTTATGCAGGACTTTTGTAACCCAATAATTAAGCCGGGCCACCCCAAGCCCTGGCCATCCCCTTGCCTGGCCTCACGCTGGCCACCCGGGCCTCCCTTCCTGATCCGCACCTGCTTAAATCTGTCTCGTTCTTCAGAACCCAGCTTCCATTTGACCCCGATTCTGACGTGCCTTAAACAGTGGTTGACAGGAGTGGTCACTGTTTTGGAAATGACCCTGTTAATTTTCTGTGATGCAACCCCTTGGTTCTGTTTCTACTTTCATGTCCACTTAAAATAATTCACATCAGTAATTCATTTGTTTAGAAGGCCCTTCTTCAGAGATAGATTGGATCAACATTCATATATTTTCTCTTTTGTTTATTGACTCATTGATTTGCCTAAAATTTATTTGGATATGATCCGAAGTAAAGATCTTATGATTTCTTAAACCAAAGAGCCAGCTCCCCTGGTGCTGTTTGGTTGCTCAATCATTTGAATTCTGGGGGGTTGGAGTGTGGTCTCTTCAGACACCAAGTCCTTATTCACATGAAAGTCTGTTTGGAATCTCTTCTGTCCTAGGGTCAGGCTCTGTCCGCTTCAACCAGTCCCACGGGCTTTTAATCACTCTGGCTCCAAGTAGCTCTATCCAGGTAGTGCTGAGTGTTGAAATTCTTTCCAGAGTCTGGAAAATGGCTGATTTATATCCTCCAATCCCCAAGCTTAGTCAATTTCACAGCTTCGTGAATGAGATGCCGTGTGCACTGCAGTGGACTTAGGGGGAGACCAGCCTGGGGCTCTTGTCTCTACCCGGAAACCTCCCTTCCAAACTCCCTGATTTCTCTTTCCTGTCTCCCTAGTCTTCCTCTCCTTCTTTTAAACCTGGTGGGCTGCACACTCTGACTCCCACTTTCCAGTTTGTTGGGTTCTCCTGGGTCGGTTTTCCCTGGCCCACGGCTGCAGCAGGCACAACTAGATCTACACTTGACATCAGGTCCCACCGGTTCTTTAAGCCGACGTGTCTGTCTCTCATGGCACAGCCCCTCCTCCTCGGTGGTTCCTCTATGGCTCTCAGCCTCATCCATCTTCAGAGTCAGTCAGGCATGTAGAACTCCCCGCTGTATCTCCATTCTGGCCTTTCCTTTGCCAGTGTCCGGGGTCATGGTTCGATCAGATCTTAGCAACTGTTTCTCGGATGGCCCCTGCCTGTCCTTGCTCATTTTATACAAGCTGCTCGTCCCTGGTCTGCGGCTCACAGCCCCTGGTGGAAGTCACAGCTGCAGCAGTGGGACACTTGCAATTTTCAACTTGTGAACTCAGATGTTGTTCACATACACACACCACCCTGTAAACATAATACAACTGAAACAACTCACAAAACAATACTTTCTGTTTAAGCATGCCATATCCTCTGACATTCCCAGGATGTTAATCAGCCACACCACACCTAGATTATGAAACTCTCACCTAAAAGACAAATTAGACCTCCTTATGCATCATACATGGTTTATCCCAACCTGGTGCCATCTCTTGCGACACAGATTTAAGCACCTGCTTAATGGCACCCCACTCCAGTACTCTTGCCTGGAAAATCCCATGGATGGAGGAGCCTGGTGGGCTGCAGTCCTGGGATCGCTAACAGTTGGACACGACTGAGTGACTTCACTTTTTTCTCATGGAACATGCCACCTCTTCCAGAAGTACAATGTACACTCTCTGTCCTCAGCATATAGCCACCCCTCCTGCTCACTCAGCCATCAAGTGTCCCTTTTGGACAACCTGTATCACTATCCCAGGCCCACCTGGAAGATCTCCATCTGGAGTCTGCCCTGTCTCTAGCAACCCCAAATACCTTCCCCATTAATAACGTAAACCTTATTTTTTTTAAATTAAAATAATGTATATTCTAATATTTTGCAAAGGATTATTTTTAGACATTTATTGCTGTTCAGTCTCTCAGTTTTGTTCAACTTTTTGCTTCTGTGGTGGGTGAGATGGTAAAGAGTCTGACTGCAATGCGGGAGACTTGGGTTCCATCCCTGGGTTGGGCATATCCCCTGGAGGAGGAAATGGCAACCTGCTCCAGTATTCTTGCCTGGGAAATCCCATGGACAGAGGAGCCTAGAGTCTATGGGGTCACAAAGAGTAGGATTCGACTGAGTGACTGAGCACACAGGCACATTGTGATATAATAAAGAATACATCTAGTCTTTGTCCCCATCGCTGGCACAGAACTCCAAAACTCCTGGAATTTCCTGAGTGATAGAAGTAAGGGGAACCTTTTGAGCAAACCTGAGTTTATGCTAATGAGGTGCAGGGGAGGAAAAACCCGGAAAGAAAAAAGCCACACCACAAACATCGAGCTTATGATTAGAGGGTTGTAGCTTGGAGCCCCACACCCAGATCTCCATAGAAGAAGATCAGAGATCTAATTCAATCATATGGCCAGGTATTTAATCAATGAGGCTTAGGTAGTAAAACCCTAACAAAACTCTGAACCCAAGAAGCAAGGGAGTTTCCTAGTTGGTGAAGACACCCATGTGCTGGGAGGGTGACACACCTGGGCTCCAGGAGGGGAGGGTGTGGGACCTCTGTCCCACCATCTAACCCCTCCCCCCCACCCAAAGACTTTGCCCTGCACATCTCTCCATCTGGTTGTTAATTTGTACACTTAAAAAAAAAAAAAAATCTGATTGTAAGTGCAGATCTTTCCTGAGTTCTGTGAGTCCTCCTAGCAAATTAATTTATCAAATGTGGAGTTGGAAGTTGTGGGAAGTCCCAAATTTGCAGTCAAGTTGGGCAGAAGTCTAGCATCTTTGGGGTCTCATTTTTGGCTGCCTCTGATGTGAGAGCAGTCCTGGGGGGACCCTGCCCTCCAACTGTGGTATCTGATGCTGACCACAGCTGAACTGAAGGACTTTGCCCGTAGCTTGGGTCCTGTGCTAATTCTGGGTAACTGATGTCAGAACTGAATTGTCAGGTATTTCCCTACCTTCTCTGGCAATGGTGTTTATTTTCATAAGTGTCAGGCATCTGAGAATTGATTTTCGTAATCTCCTAGGCAGTTAATAAAAATGTGGATTCCAGATTAGATCAGATAGTCTGGGCCAGGTAATTCTCACTTTTAAGGAGTACCTCGGTGATACTTATACTGGAGAGCCGCTGGCACGCTCATGAAAGCACATTTGTAAAATACAAGTATGTAGAATGAAATGAAAAGTAAATCACTCCAACCCAATAGGAAAAGCATCCTGGTATGTTTCTTGGGACTTTCCGTGTAATTCCTTTTTATTTTGGTTTTGATCACGCTGTATATTCAGGTTTATGTTCTTCTTTTTCCATTTAATATTCCAGCAGACATGTTTTTCTTATTATGATACACACTTTAAAGCATAAGTCATCACACTGGCCGTGTGTTTTCCTAACCACATTGTCTCTTTGGGGGGGTATTTATAATATTATTGGCTTGACGTGATTATGAATTGTATTGTGATGAAAATCTTTCTCTCTGAAGCTTTTAAAGGTATTTGTTTTCATTACCTCGGGATTCCCAGAAGTTAGATTATTTGGTCTGTCACCACAGATGGTTTCAGAATTCTGGATAAGTTTTGTCCACTGGTGACCTAAGGGACTGTGTTTCCCTACCTTCTCTGGCAATGGTGTTTATTTTCATAAACTTTGTTAACTTGCTAGGTCAAATGGTATGTAATTATTTTAATTGTATTTATTCCATCCTTAATGCTGCAGGAAATTTTCCCAGCTATTTATTTACTAAGTGTATTTCCTTTTGTAAATCTTTGATTCATGACCCCCAACTCTGTTCTTCCGCCGGCATTTTGCTGTGAAACTCACCCTCTGTCTGTGTATTTCCTGCAGTTACATTTTCTTTATCCATTTACTCTGAGATCCTGGTTATATTTTTGTTATACTGGCATTTAAATTTTTTATCTACCAAAATCTGACTACTTTTTTCTTGGTGATTTCTTCTATTGCTGCAAAACTTAGAGAGTTCGTCCTTTTCCAAAGAGTTAATGATCAGTGCTTGCTTTCCTGAGTTTTTCTGCTTTTTAAAGAACAGTTGATAACGTCGTTGTTGCTGTTTAGTTGCTAAGCCGTGCCCGACTCTGCGACCCCACGGTCTATCGCCTGTCAGGCTCCTCTGTCCACAGAATTCTCCAGGCAAGAATACTGGAGTGGGTTGCCATCCCCTTCTCCAAGGGGTCTTCTGAATCAGGGGACTGAATCCCTGTCTTCTGCATTGCAGGTGGATTCTTTACCACTGAGCCAGCTGGGAAGTTCAGTTGATTGCATATGTCCCTCTTGAACCCATCTAAGGAGTATGTCGGTTTATGGTAAGCAGTAATCTACATAAGTTATGTTTTCTAAATATTATTGTTCCACCATCACTTACTGAAGGATCTTTCCCTCCTTCTCTGATGATCTGGGACAGTTGCATTTTTGCATTTGCGGTCTTGGTCACTTTGCGGGACAACGGTTCGTCTTCAGCTCTGGATGAGACCCTGCTGTGTCCAGGTCTGCAGCCCAGGATGACGCGTAGCACACAGGCTCTCCGGGGAAGCTTTAGAATGAACCTTAGGATGTGCAGACATGTGGAAATGAGGCAAGTCTGTGAGGTGGCTGTTCCGAAGGGCAGTGGTTCCTGCCCTGGGGAATCATCCTGACCTTTGACGTCCATGCCTTTGTATGATTAGTCCTATTTATTCCTTTATTTACACTTTGGCACACAGGAGGATTTTTTCCCAGCAAAGTCTCCATCCATTGGCACGACTGGTTCTTCAGCTTTTATTTTTACGTTGCTTCTGTGACATGGATGAATATTTTTAGACCTTCTCTTTTGCCACACATGGAAGAAAAGGGTGAGGTCTCAGGGTTCGCCTGTGATTTCATTTTATTGCCTGCTACGTTTATTGGTGAGAAAAGCACTCTTTCTAAAGCACTGAGGCCCCACGCTGGACTTGGAGACTAGTCACCAGAGCCCAGAGAATGAACACAGTGCTGGTTTTTCAAATTAGATTCCCCTGACTTTGAAGCTTCACAGTCACAGCAGCGTGACTTGGGGCTGATGTCTTAACCTTTCTGAGCATCCGTTTCCACATTCTCAAAGTGGGGAGAAGATAACTGATCTCAGGGTCCTTGTCCCTGGCACGTAGAAGGTGAGCGTTGCAAGTATTATTGTTATTATTTTGCCATTGTTACTAGTAGTAGTGACTGTGAATATTATTGATATTGGTCCTATTTTTGGTTTCTGTCATTTCTGCCAAAGAATGGTTTCCAGAGATGAGGGGGACAGGGACCCTGCTGGACCCCAGAGCAAAACCCTCAGAAAGAACCATCCAGTCTTTGATTGTGAACTTGAATTCCATCTCTTTGGTTGGGAATATGAGATGAAGCAGGGATTCATCTCAGAGTATTCAGAGTAAAGCATCCCAGTATTTCAGAGCTGAAGGTGGCCCCAGGTACACAGAGGATACAGGCGATGGGATACAGGCAGGGTTTCTGACTCCTGTGTGGGGGGCCTGTTACTGTGTTTAGACTTCCTCTTGGAATTTCACAGCCGTGAACGAGCTGAGCATGGGGGGAAATTGACTCCCTGTGTTGGGCTTTGGTTTCATTGTCTGTAAAAAGGAAATGAAGGGTCACATGATGTGTGAGCCCTGCCCACCTTCCACTGTCACTCTGTGTAGAGCAGGAATCCCCAGGGAGGAGAATCCTGACCCCCCTCCTTTTCTCTAGCATCATGGATTCGTGAGCCAGGGGGCTTGGCGAATGCCCCCTACTTCCCCAGCACTTTCTGTTCACTCAGCCCGACCCCAAGCCCCAAACCCAAGGCTCTGTCCTTCCAGGGAGGGACCACGTTGCTTCTCCCCTGCCAGCATCCCAACAGGTGCAGGCATTTCCCCGCCGACATCAAAGTCACGGTCAGGGCCAATCTTGCTGCCCCATTCTCATCCGAAAGGAATTTGACTAAGGACAGTTCAGTGTGAATGAAGCTTCCCATGGCGGGCCAAGAGGTAAAAAGTTCATTGAACACTCAGCTGTGAGTTACATCCTGTTTGGCACTGTGGGAAATCACTGGACTTAGGAACATATCTCTAGCCCTGAACCTCCTTCAGGAAGTCCGTGCTGTCCTTTCCGACGCTCTGCCTATGAAATGCCATGGGAATTCCATTACACACAAGTCCTGTTGATGTCTCAGTGCTCTACCTGATGGGAAGAACGCCAGTCTTATCTGACTTGGAAAGCACATCATTCCATGGAAAAGACCTGGAAACAATTAAAGAGATTTCAAAAGTCAGGGAATTTCAAATTATTTGGAGATGCCAGGATCTGGAGGTCAGCCCACGTCACCAACCTGGAGAGGAAGGCGAGCACCGAGAGGCTCTAGGAGGGTCACTGTCGAAGTTAAAGCAGGCGGATGCTTCTCCATCATTTCCCTCAGTGGTCGATCGTCCATTAATATCATTGCAGGGCAACCTTTTCCTCCTCATGTCAGCAGACCAACGTTTCTGGACAGACTTGGCATTTCTGGCTTTTGCTTTGTGTATAGCATAGTTACTGCATGACAAGGAACATGATTTGACCAGTTGGAGTATGTTTTATTTGATCAGAAATTCATTAAGTGTTTTTCTTAATAATTTTATTGACTGGGTGATTTTGGCTGTGGTGGGTCTTTGTTGCCGCATGGGCTTCCTCTAGTTGCAGTGAATGAGGCTCCTTTTTGCTGTGGTGCTTGGGCTCCTTGTTGCTGTGGCTTCTCTTGTCGTGGGACGTGGGCTCTAGGTGCACATGGGCTCAGTAGCTGTGGCTCATAGGCTGAGTGGCTCCACAGCACGTGGGATCTTTCCAGACCAGGCACTGAACCTGTGTCCCCCTGCACTGGCAGGTGAATTCTTGACCACTGAGCGATGAGGGAAGTCCCTATTAAATGTTTCTGAACATTTTGCCCTCTTCCCTTTGAATCAAAGAGGGTAACAGGGGTGGGAGCAGCCTGCTTGTCACCTGGTTGCTGATGGGGCTTTGGAATGAGAAAATACGACGCTCACTCATCCAGGCAGCAGCGCGGTCACAGGGTGCCTGCCTGTGCCTGGTGCTGCGTCTGCCACACCTGTCCCCTGCCTCTCTGCTTGGATGTGGCCTCCTGTTAACATCTGAAAGTGAAGTTGCTCAGTCATGTCTGACTCTTTGTGACCCCATGGACTGTAGCCTACCAGGCTCCTCTGTCCATGGAATTTTCCAGGCAAGAGTCCTGGAGTGGGTTGCCATTTCCTTCTCCAGGGGATCTTCCCGACCCAGGGATCAAACCTGGGTCTCCTGCATTGCAGGCAGACGCTTTACCATCTGAGCCACCAGGGAAGCCCAATGTGGCTAGCATCAGAGCCACATTCTTCTGCATCTGCACAGAGCAGGCATGGGCAGGGACTTTCTGTGTGCATTTTGAATGGGTTAATGACACCAAACGCCTATGCTAATGACAGTTACCCAGTTCCTCTCAGCCCTGGGGTTCTGTCCTGTCTCCTTCACAGATCCAGCCACTGGGGCAGGACAGCTGGCCAGGAGACCTCCCGAAGAGTTGTATTCTCAAGCAGATGCTAGGCTGTGCATCCCAGGGAGTGTGGGCAGGGCCCCTCGGGTTGCTGGCCGTCTCTCAACAAACCATCTACAAGTCCTTTCAAATCTCTTGCCAAAGGACTTGGTCTTGGGCTTTGGGCTCTGCTCTGAGTGGCCTGTGGTCCTGGGAAACAGGTCTTACTTTATTTTCTGGTCTCCTTGGCAGAACTCCTGTGATGCTCCCATCTTACCACCTGCTCCTCTCGCCAGTGCTGTTTGCCCTACTCTGAGCGTCAGTCTCTGGTCCCCACCAGACACTGGTACTCTCTTCACTGTCTGTGGGAGCCTGGACCATCTTTACAAGGCTCCATGGCCTTCCCTCCCTGCTGGCTACCCCCCACCCTGCCCAGGCTCAGGCCTCTGCTTCCAGGCCCAAAGGCTTGACCGGGTTCTTTCTGATGATTAGCTCAGCTTCACCTCCCTGCTGCTGGGTACGTTTCTGGGGAAGCAACCAAGAACAGGCCCTTGTCCTGGTCCCCTCCTACATCAACAAATGGGCAACCCTAGAAACATTTTATGCTCTGAATTCTTGACATGAACTAGCCTCCCCCATCAGTATGAGTTACAAGATAGAGAGAGAACTTCAGCCAATCAGTTCAGTTCAGTTTAGTCGCTCAGTTGTGTCCAGCTCTTTTCAACCCCATGGACTGCAGCACGCCAGGCCTCCCTGTCCATCACCAACTCCTGGAACTTACCCAAACTCATGTCCATCGAGTCGGTGATGCCATCCAACCATCTCATCCTCTGTTGTCCCCTTCTCCTCTTGCCACCAATCTTTCCCAGCATCAGGGTCTTTTCAAATGAGTCAGCTCTTCGCATCAGGTGGCCAAAGTATTGGAGTTTCAGCTTCAGCATCAGTCCTTTCAAGGAATATTCAGGACTGATCTCCTTTAGGATGGACTGGTTGGATCTCCTTGCAGTCCAAGGACTCCCAAGAGTCTTCTCCAACACCACAGTTCAGAAGCATCAATTCTTCAGACAGTAAGGCTCCTCTTTCATATACCTCCAACTCAACTTGGAGATTTTCAAGCAGCTTTATTGATGTATGATTGACACCCAGCACACTGCACATACTGTAACTGAACGGTTTGGTAACTTTGGACACTTTTATGCACCTTCGAAACCATCACCACACTTGACATGGAGAACACCTGCCTCACCTCCCAAGGTTTCTTCCTAGTCCATCTCATTCCTTTGCTCCCACCTGCGCCCACCCCTCCCATCCCCAGGGAACCGCTGGTCTTATTTCTGTCTCTATCAGTTACTTTGCCTTTTCCAGAACCTTAGGTGAATGCAATCACATAGTCTGTATTAATTTTTGTCTTGCCTCACATTCAGAGTAATTATCTTGAGATTCATTCATGTTGTGTTTGTCGATGATTCTTTCCTTCTTATTTCTGAGTACTGTTTCATTGGATAGATGCATCAGAAAGCTTTTTATCCACCACCTGTTGGGCGTTGGGCTGTTGCCAGCCTTTGGCTATTGCTGATATCCTGCTCTGAGCCTTTGTGTACAAGTCTGTGTGTGCATATTTCCTGGGTAAATACCTAGGACTGGGAGAGCTGAATCCTGTGTCAGACTCATCTTAGACTCTCCAAGAGTGATCAGACTGTTTCTCAACATGGCTGAGCCATTGTCCATTCCCCCTGGCACTGCATCAGCGTGCTCAGCACTCCCCAACCTGCGGGTATGTCTGGCTGAGTATACAGTAGTGGCATTTCGAGGAAATGCCAAGAGACTGGGAATTTCTCAGGGGCATTGAAATGTCTGGTGTTGGAAGCATGTGTAACATTCCAGCTATTCCAGCCCACTTCACAGGCCCTGCCAGGCTCTTAGTTCTCAGAGTGGAGCCCTTTCTGCAGCTCTGTGCTCTCTGCCCAGCTCCTGGGCAAAGTGCTTCCTTGCTCCAGGGACCAGGGCATGGAGGGGGAGGGGGACATTTGGAGAAAACAGGCTCTTCCCATCTGTACTGGATGACACCGGCTTCCCTTTCCTTGGCCCAGCCACTGTGCAGCTTAGAATGTCCTGCGTGGACCTGCAATCAGAGTCTGGTAAATGGATGAGCAGACCAGTCTCTTTGGCTAAGAAGCAGCAATGTTTATGATATTTAAGATTATGATATTCTAACTTAGCAGATCCTGATTTCAGGAGTGCCAGGAAAGTCAGTTCATGACAGATGCTGTGGATTCAGATGGAACATATAGAAGGGTTTGTGTGATGACTGCTAACTACTGATGGCATGTAGCTCCTCTGATATTTTTAGCTCCTCTGATATTTATCGAGAACCTGTCTGAGCCAGGTGCCATGCCAAACACCACAGGGGATGCAAGGACGCATGGTAAATGGGCAAGCAGAAACAGCCAGGGCCCTTCTGATGTAGGCATTCCTGGGAGATGGCTCAGAGCTCGAAGGCTTTCAAAAGAATGAAAGCCTTGCCTGACGTGGGGAGATGCTAGAGTGCTTTATTGGGCTGGAGACTTGCAGTGCAGGAGAGGTATAGAATTTGTAGGATTCCATGGGCTTAGACAGCAGGGGAGCACTTTGTTGTACAATAGAAACTAACACAATGCCAATAAAAATTTTTTTAATAAAAATTTTTAAATAAAAATTTTAAAAGACAGCAGGGGAGTAGGAAAACTTGAGTTGGGGTGAAGTGGAGGGATTTATAAGTTGAAGAAAAAGCAGGTGGCTCCTGGTCAGGAATTGACCAGCCACCGAATCTGCTGGAAGTAAACTCGAGGAGTAAAGTCACAGAGATAAAGCTGGAGGGCATCGGGCACCCTGCTGAGGTCCTTTAATAACCAGGTGAGGGTTTTGTGCCTATGAAGGCAGCAGGAGGCATGAATAGTTGGTGAGTTGGTGATGACAGCCAGAGTTGCACGTGAGGAGAAATGCCCCAGCCTCGCATGGAAGGAGTGGAGTCAGGGAGACAGTGGGGCAAGGAGCCTGTGAGGACGCTCCCAGTGAGACTAGGTGGGACAAGCTGAGGGTCTGCAGCAGGTGGTGTCATGGTGGGCACGGGTAGGGGGTGGTGGGAGAGGAAACCCAAGGAGAGACCGGAGGCCTGGAAAGCAACCAGATTCAGGGTCAGAGAGGGAGAAGCCAAATGGTTTGGAGATGATGCTGAGGCTGGTGAGACTGGTGGGGCTGTCCATTGTAACAGGACAAGTTGAGGCAGGAGTTAAAGATGGAGACGGAACAATAACGGCCCTGTCCTGACCTGACTCCAGGTCTGCCTCGGGTCCTCACTAACAACCCTAACAGGTGAGCACTGGGAGTACAGCTTAGGAAGTTGAGCCGGTATTACTTTTATCATTAAACTCAGACGATAAAGTGTTTACGTCAGTCTCTTAAAGACACATGTCTATGGTGGTTATAGATGTCCTATGGGTATTTTGATGCCGAATCTCTTACATATTGCCTTAGAGAAGAATGAAAAGACAGACCTGGATGATATTATGTGGAAAGTGAAGAAGTAAATGGTCATTGCGTTAGTGAAGGTTAGACAAGCTGCCGAACAGATCTGACACCTAGCCCAGCACACGAGCCCTCCCTCAGGTAGCAGCGTCCCTAGTCGGTGGTTGCGGTCTGACCAGCCAGGGACCCTGGCCAGCTCCGGCTCTGCCCTCTTCAAGCTGTGCTTTCTGAGGCTGCTGTGGGTGTTGACCTCCAGGCACCAGGTGGGGAAGAAGAGAGAGAGAGGATGCAGGTGTTATAACTCGGCTGCGTGGCTGCTCCAAACTGCAGGCAGGCTGGGGGAGAAGAGAGGCTGGTGGTCAGTGTAGAGTCCCCACAGTGATCACTGACAGTCCACACTCTGGTGAGCGTGTCTGAGACCATCCAAGGGCCTATGCAGGTCATCACATCCTGAGCAGAAACTCCTTTAACCTATTAATGTGCTTCATCACCCAGCTGTGTCCAACTCTTATGCAACCCTTTGACTGTAGCCCGCCAGGCTCCCTCTGTCCATGGGATTTTTCAGCAAGAATACTGGAGTGGGTTGCCATTTCTCCTGTCCCAGGGATCGAACCCTCATCTCCAGTGTCTCCTACATTGCAGGCTCATTCTTTACCCACCAGGACTTCCCGGTGGCTCAGATGGTAAAGCGTCTGCCTACAATGAGGGAGACCCTGGTTCAATCCCTGGGTTGGGAAGATCCTCTGGAGAAGGAAGTAGCAACCCACTCCAGTTCTTGCCTGGAAAATCCCATGGACAGAGGAGCCTGGTAGGCTACGGTCCATAGGGTCACAAAGAGTCGGACACGACTGAGTGACTTCACTTCACTTCACTTCTTTACCTACTAAGCCATAGGGGAAGCCCCTTTTAACCTATTAACAAATATTCAGATTCTAGTGGACGGATCACAGTCTTCACCTTGAAACTCAGCACTGAATCTTCCGGGCAGCGGTGCGGCCCTGAAGGAACCCTTAGTTCCAGCCTTGGCTGCATCTTATCAGCTTGTGACCCTGACAAGGTCCTACTTCTCTGAGCCTGTGAAGACCAAGACTCTAAAACCTGGATCAAATAGATAAAAGAGAGCAATGCATCTTGTAGATGGTAGAATGCTATGAAAAATCTGAGGAACTATAACTTTTCTGCATGTATATGGTTGTTCTTGGGTGGAGAAGATGCCCATTAAATGAAGTTAGAAATGAACACCCTCATTTAGTGACTCTGTCTCCACTACTAAATACCCAGTTGCTTGACTGACAAAGTTGGCGTGGACCCCAGGCCGACTTCCAGAGTGGATTATCGTACAAGTGGGAGTCGTCGGAAAAGAGAGCACGATCAGTGGAGGCACTTTGTTTTCATTAAGAGCAAATCCTAACAGTTTACACTTAGCCTCTGTTTCTCTTTTAGCAAAACCACACAAAGTTATTATGATACTGTGAGAGATATCAGATGTCTTCATCTGCAGATCCACAAGCCCAACAAATCACATTGCTTTCACTTTTCCCTGTCTGGGTTCCCTTCTTTCCCTCGACAGCGTGAACACAAGCACATAAGCCTGGTGTAGTGGAAATTCTTGTGATTTAATAGTAATATTTAAGACAATACAACATTCTGGGATTAAACCAAAATTGGCAGCTATAATGTTAATGATGGCAAGATAGTCCTCTTTATTTACATATCATGATTTACTCAGCTTCTTATTATGGGATTACTCTTTTCCCACATGAGTGTGTAATACTGTGCTGAATACTTATCTGGAGCAGTTTTGTTTGAATTATTTCTAGAGTGGCAACTATTCAGTCAAAAGGGAAGAATATTTATGCGGTTCTCAGTCAATACCTTATTGACTTTCAAAAATATTCCCGTCATTTTATATTTTCATAAATTATACAAGAGTATGATTGTTTCATCAACTCAATGGACATGAGTTTGAGTAAACTCCAGGAGTTGGTAATGGACAGGGAGGCCTGGTGTGCTGCAGTCCATGGGGTTGCAAAGAGTCAGACACGACTGATCGACTGAACTGAACTGAACTGATGATTATTTCACAACAGCCATGCCAGAGCTGGGTATGTGGGTTTTCTATTATTTTATTGATATAACAGCTCTTAATTGTTAACTCATTTTTTTTTTTACTTTTAGAAAAATAAAAAAATATAAGCTTATTTTATGGAAATAAGTTATGGAATTTAGATAGCCATCTGTAATTCCATCTTCTACAGTCTAGTATGATAATGTCTTTCCAGAATTATTTCTCTTCACACATACAAGGATACAGCAGATGATGCTTATTTAAATGACAATGATAGAGTCTGTACTGGATACCAGACTTTAACCTCTTTTTCATTTAATATGTCACAAGCCATTGTTTGGAATCAAAGTTTATTTCTCTTAATTCCACATTTTAAGACTGTCAGCTTACAGTCTTGATTCTTGTTTTAAAACTCTAATCAATCAGCCTTGAGTCAAGCCTTTTGCCAACATTCTCAGTAGTGTCCTTAGAATAAAGTTTAGCAGTAGGATTCATGGTGAAATTTGTTCTTTTGGTTCATTTCCACACATTTATCCTCAGAATCATGTAATTCCACACAGTTTGAGTTTCCCAGACCTTAAGCCAGAGAAGGCATTATAGAAGTCTTTTATCTTTCCCAATCGAATAGGAGGAAAAATGCATCAATTTTTAAGTCTGAATTTTGTTTGCTGACAGAATTAAATATTTTTAAAGCTTACTTATCATGTGAATTTATTGTTCTATAAGTAATTTATTCATGCCTTCATTTTTAGATTGTTTTGAGAAGGCTCCTATTGTATTAAGGAGTCCAGTTTTTTCTCTTAGTTGCTGAGGAGTATTCCCAATGTGTGTTCTACTTTTACTTTTTTATGGGTTATTTTAGCATAGGAAACTTCTGATTTTTAGGTTTGAAAAATCAGTGAACATCTTCTTTGGGTATTCTAATTTTGGTTTTATGCTCAGAAAGGCCAAGGCAGTTTTCACTAACTTTATTTTTTTTTTTCATTATTTTATGATTCCATTTTAAAAGAATCTAGTTTTCATTCAGCTGGAATGTATTTGACTCATCAGCTGAGATAAAGATGTATCCTCAGCAGTAAACCAATTACCTCATCACCATGTTGAATAATTCATCCTTTCAACAATTACTTAAAAGGCTATCCAGGTAGGAGGAGAAGTTAGCATTTTTTTACTTGGGTGACCGGATAACTATCTTCAAATACTTTGATACTTCTGTTGTGGACAGAGGTTCTTTGAGGCCCTAGAGGGCGGAGACTGGAGCAGTGGATGGAAATAAATGTGAAATTTACCAGGAGGAACAGAGGAGCCAATTCATTGCCAAGGGGCACCAAGAAATTGCATGGAATTGAAGCGGTCACCTTGGCAAAGATCACCCTCATTCCAGAACTGACTTCAAGATGCTCCCCTGGGGAGGTTGGCCGTATCAAGAATCTCCAACCCTGTCTAATCCTGAGAGCTCCTGATTCTGTCAATCTGGGGCAAACCTGATCTAGAAAATCCCCATTCCATAACATAGCATTCGATACAGAGAAACCCAGGACTGGTGAGGGCTGCACCAAATCACAACAGAGACCTTTCCGACAGGTCCATACAGAAGCAGCGACTTCGTCACCCTGGCGGTCTCTGTGAATCCGGTTCACAGGGGCACCCTTGACCCAGCTCAGCCCAGTGTGAGAACAGAGCCAGTGGCCAGCAAGCACTCTCTCATGGAGGGACTGCCGTATCTGGGAAACTATTTGCTCTGTTTATTTTGAGTTAGACATATTGCATCTTATTTGTGTGTAGTTGTTTAGAGACAGAGAAACACTGCGAAGTCTAAATTTAACAAACGCTAAATATATTCATGTTCCAGTAGAAACTATGACAGCTATTTTCCCACCTGGTAGAAAAGTGTAGGAAGTCATGCTCCCACTGTCCCACAGGCAGAGCATGGCACAGCTCTCGTCCTTGGAATGGTTTTTGTGGTGGAGTCTGGCATTGCTACGTGATCCAGTCTGGTCAGAGTTATCCCATCTATGTAAAGGGCATGACACTTGACCCCTGAAAGTTCAAAAGATGAGGCAGAATGCCCTTAACTGGTGTTCTCAGCAAAAGTCCAGTGGGTCTGGCCACTCTTAGCTGAGAAAAAAAGCAGCAGCAGCCCCAGGCTTTCCTTCTGTCTCCTTGTAAGGGCAGGACTCATGGGTCTCTGCCTGGGAGTGAGCCCACGGGAACTGACCTGAGCCTTCAGCGTGGTCCATGTGCCCTTGAGATGCTTGTCTGTCTAGGAGAGGGAACAGGGGCAGAAGTGCCTAGAAGCTGGGGACGGATAACATCACCAGCATAGCTCAGACATACACTGGGGATCAGGGGCCGGGGATATGTGAGGGGGGTGGCAGGAGACAGGAACCTGCTCTAGAAGTCTCCCCAGTTTTGAGTCTATTGTTTCATTTTCACCAACCCTGACAAGTGTTTCCCATGACCTGTCCTGGGGGTGGCCACAGAGCATGGTGGCTAAGAACAGGGGCCCAGAGGGATGGGTCTGAATCCTGGCCCTTGGCTGATTCACCAGCAGACTGCTAGGCTATCTGGGCCTCCACTTCCAGTCCCTCGTCTGAGAAATGGACGTGATAAAGGCTCCTGACTCACAGGGTTGCTATGAGGATTTTGCTGTTGTTTAGTCGCTAAGTCACGTCTGACTCTTTGAGACCCCATGGACTGCAGCACTCCAGGCTTCCCTGTCCTTCAATATCTTCCCGAGTTTTCTCAAATTCATGTCCAGTGAGTCTGTGATGCCGTCCAATCACCTCATCCTCTATCACTCCCTTCTGCTCCTGCCTTCATTTTTTCCCCAGGATCAGGGTCTTTTCAGATGAGTAGGCTCTTTGCATCAGGTGGCCAATGTATTGAAGCATCAGCATCATCCCTTCCAGTGAATATTCAGAGTTGATTGCCTTTAGGATTGACTGATTTCATCTCCTTGTTGTCCTTCTCCAGAACAAGTGCTCCTTCTCCAGCACTCATGATCCAAATACACACATGCACTGCCATGCTTGCGTGTCTCTGGACGAGCGTTTGACGTCAGCATTTATTCAAAATATATACCAGGTGCCAGGAAGGCGATGCAGGGAGAGATCTGCCCTGGGGACCGTGTCCTGCATTTAGCCCTTGTTCAGAGCACTTCCGTCTAAAACGGATGAAACATGCTTTCTCCGAAGGACCAACAGATAACCTTGGCTTATCTCCTTCTACACTTTCTGAGATCGATTCCCAGTGACTCAGAAATTAGAATCATTATTTCCTATAACAGCCAAGTGGAAGTGAAAGTCACTCAGTCGTGTCCAACTCTGCGACCCCATGGACCGTAGTGCGTGGAATTCTCCAGGCCAGAGTACTGGAATGGGTAGCTTTTCCCTTCTCCAGAGGATCTTCCCAACCCAGGGATCGAACCAGGGTCTCCCACATTGCAGGTGGATTCTTTACCAGCTGAGCCACCAGGGAAGTCCATAACAGCCAAAAATAGCCCCAAACAAAGAACAGGTGTCAAACTTGCAAAGCCCATCTCAGGGGCCCTGCTGTCCGACTTTCCTTTGTCCCAGGTTCTTTGTCCTGGTGTCAGCTCCACTGCTGTAGACTCACTCCCGCTTAGACCTAATTCCCAGTTCCTTTCTGCCTCTCACCCCGCCTGCTGCCTCTGAACTTGGGCCTCTGCACCTGGTCCGTCCCCAGGACCCAACCTCCTCAGAAGGACAGTGACTGCAGCCACTTCTGATTTGCCAGACAAGCCCAGGACACCTCGGAAAATTTGGATTTCAGATTCTTGGGACATTTTTCTGCTAAAGAGTTAGTTGTATTTTTCTGAAGTTCATACTGTTCATGGGATTCTCAAGGCAAGAATTCTGGGGTGGTTTGCCATTCCCTTCACTAGGGGACCACGTTTTGTCAGAACTTTCCACCAGTCCCTCGTAAAGGAAATCAACCCTGAGTATTCACTGGGAAGACTGATGCTGAAGTTCCAATACTTTGGCCACCTGATGCAAAGAGCCGGCTCACTGGAAAAGACCCTGATGCTAGGAAAGAGGACGAGAAGGCAGAGACAGAGGATAAGGTGGTTAGATAGCATCACGGATTCAATGGGCATGAGTCTGAGAAAATTTGGGGAGATAGTGGTGGGCAGAGGAGCCTGGCGTGTTGCAGTGGGGTCTCAGAGAGTTGGACACAACTTAGCAACTAAACAACATCTGAAGCTCAAAAGTAATTGGCATCTTGTATTTTTATTTGCTAAATCTGGAAGCTTCTTCCTTGCTTTGGGCTAAATTGGAGACCATACCAGCCCTAGTCAGTCCTGAGGACACGGCCCCCAGTCACCCGATTCTCATTGTCCCAGTCCCTTTCCCCACATCCAGGAAGAGGACTGACCCTA
Source organism: Bos grunniens (assembly GCF_055505025.1). Classification (NCBI taxonomy): domain Eukaryota; kingdom Metazoa; phylum Chordata; class Mammalia; order Artiodactyla; family Bovidae; genus Bos; species Bos grunniens. The sequence continues at coordinate 5,062,186 of NC_141167.1, read as the reverse complement.
ACTGTGTGAGCCTCCTCTCTGCCAAGGTAGAAGGGAGCATATCGTTACTTCTGGCAAACATTGGCTGTGTCCCCCAGGGGGTTCAACCTCCAACTCAGCAGAAAACCAGCCCTGGCTCTTGCCCAGGTAAGCAACAGATTCTTCATTACAAATGAGTGAACAGATGAGTTTGAGACTCCCAATATCCCCCTTAAGAGCCCGGACTTTCTGGATTTTTGTTTCTTCAGATATTAAGCCAGGTTTTCATCTCGCAGACAGGAGTCCTCCCATGGAGCTCTGCACAGTGGAATCTGGCCCCAGAAAATGAAAACCAGCCCATAGGACAGCTTGACCTTTGAAGCATGCAAAACCCAACAGAGGTAGAAAGAAGAGAGAGAGAGGGAAAGGTCCTGCTTGGAGACCCTCTCCTGGGGACCACAGATTAGCGACCAGGGGTGAGAGCTGAACGGGGATGGTGTTGAACAACCCCCCAGGGGTCTGAGATGGGAGGGAGGGAGGCAGTGAGTAGACGTAATTAGCACGGATCGTAGTAATAAAGGCAGAGCAGGCACAGCAGCCCAGTGGTATCTGTTATGACGGATCAGAGATCAGTCCGGCAAGAGGCCTTCTCTGTGCCAGTTTCACGGCGTAATTTATGCTTAGATTAGCCTGTGAAATGCTTGTCTTAGGCCAGACACAGGGAAGGAGACAAGGTGGGGAGACTGGGTGTATTAGCGTCACATCAATTTCCTCAGTATCCTCAGAGCACCTGCTCACACAACCCACTGCTCTGGGGTTCACCACAAGTGGGTTTATTCCTGTGGGACAGGAGAAGGGGTGGTGGGGAGGTGGGCTGGATCCGAGGAGGTTTGCGTATGTTCACAGGTGACAGATGGGTTCAGAACGATCCTGTCTTAATATCTCAGTTCTCAGGTTTTGCTTGAAAATGGGGAAAGGACGGAGGCAAGGTCCTGCCAATGAAAGATAAACTAGCTCTTCCTTCATCAGATTAACATCCCGGTTTTTGTAGGAAACGCTGACGCTACAAGGCACTTTTGTGATTAGAGGTGGAAATCCCTGTCTAGTCAGGGTGCAGTTGGCTGGGGACAACGGAGCATGCCAGGCAGCTCTCACACTAAACGGACCATCCTGTGGAATTTCACATGGAAAACATCTGCATCCTGCCTTCTACTGGGGACTTTTGAGTGGTCCAGAGCATAGAAATGCACCAAGGGCCCATTAAAATGCAAAGACACCGGTGGCAACAGAGAGGGACAGAATACACCCAGCATCAGTTCTATCATGTATTGTTGTGTTGCACACTCAGGCGCTCAACTGTAGCCGATTTGTCTATCATGGTCTATGATAAAAAGTCAAGGCTTCAAAGAAGGCTGATCTCCCAGAGACACTCCCTCCACACCCCCACCCCCACCCCACCCATCTCTGCTACCTGGAGTCAGTCCAAGGGATTGGGGATGCTATCTGGAGGGCTTCATCTTTCCTTCCACCCTTTAACCCAGAATCGAAAAAAAGTCCTGTGCCACTTTAGGAAATTTGATTCAGAAGCTCTTCTGAATCTGCTACAACCATACTATTTTGGTCTCAAGCATTCAGAGTTTCACAGCCCTTGGGGGTCATCAGTGAGGCAGCGCAGGTCAGCAGGTGAGGATGGCAGCATGGTGTTTGGAGAGATCCCCATTTCAACCATCTGAAGACGGGGCTATAACCCCTTCCTGTTGAGTCTGCACTGGGGTGGAACAAGATAATTTCTGCCAAATTCTTAGCCCTGGGATGCATTCAGTAAATACACAAGCTCTGTTAGAATCAAGAAACAGAGGTCACTTCCTGTTGAAGAGGGAGCAAAGAGAGGACTCGGAACTCCACAGGCCTTAACTCCACTGCACTGGGTGCTCTGGATGGCCGAAGCTGAGAAAGAGGCTGGCAGAGGAGAGAGAGAACAGCAAGGCCCGGGGGAGCCCACTGATAGGACAGTGGGGGTTAGCACTCCCAGGACATGGGACACCGTCTGGCCGTGGCACTGGGGCTCCTGGGGGGCTGGCCACCTTCCGAAGGCTGGAAGCAGCCTTTGCGTTGGCTGTTCCTCATGCCTGGAGTGTTCCTGACTCAGAGAGCTCTGCAACTTTGGCAATCTAGTCTTTAGGAGAAGAACTGAAAAGTGCTGGGGCTCTCACGGGTGCCTTTGATCAGCTGTCCACCGTCTTCCCCTGCTCTCTGCCCTGGAAGGCTGACACATGTGGGCTGGCTTTAAAACTGTATCTGGAACTTGATGTATTAGGGATGATAAGATGACAGACGTGGAGACAACTGCCTTGAAAGAGAGCGTACCCCTCATGGTTCCTGAGATGAGTGGGTGCATCACGCCATGCAGGGCCACACAGGAAAGCATGGGGTCAGTCAGGAGGTGGGGTGGGGGAGAGTCTAGCCTGGTTTTGGGGAAAGAATGGAGGAGGGAGGTGGACAGGCTGGGCAGGCTGAAGGTTCGACAGTCTGAACAATTTTGGCGGGCTCTGGGTTGAAAAGGTTGTCTCTGGTTGTTTGATTCATGATTATGGATGAATTTGCCTTTTCATACTGTTCGTGGGGTTCTCAAAGCAAGAATACTGAAGTGGTTTGCCATTCCGTTCTCCAGTGGACCACGTTTTTTCATGGCAAGTAGATGGGGAAACGGTGGAAACAGTGGCTGACTTTATTTTAGGGGCTTCCAAAATCACTGCAGATGGTGACTGCAGCCGTGAAATTAAAAGACACTTACTCCTTGGAAGGAAAGTTATGACCAACCTAGACAGTATATTTGGAGAAGGCAATGGCACCCCACTCCAGTACTCTTGCCTGGAGAATCCCAGGGATGGGGGAGCCTGGTGGGCTGCCCTCTATGGGGTTGCACAGAGTCGGACACGACTGAAGTAGCTTAGCAGCAGTAGCAGCAGACAGTATATTAAAAAGCAGAGACATTACTTTGTCAACAAAGGTCCGTCTAGTCAAGGCTATGGTTTTTCCAGTGGCCATGTATGGATGTGAGAGTTGGACTGTAAAGAAAGCTGAGTGCTGAAGAATTGATGCCTTTGAACTGTGGTGTTGAAGAAGAGTCTTGAGAGTCCCTTGGACTGCAAGGAGATCCAACCAGTCAATCCTAAAGGAAATCAGTCCTGATATTCGTTGTAAGGACAGATGCTGAAGTTGAAACAGCATAATTTGGCCACCTGATGTGAAGAGCTGATTCATTGGAAAAGACCCTGATGCTGGAAAAGATTGAAGGCAGGAGGAGAAGGGGGCGACAGAGGATGAGATGGTTGGATGGCATCACTGACTCAATGGACATGAATTCGGGTAAACTCTGGAAGTTGGTGATGGACAGGAGGCCTGGCATGCTGCGGTCCATGGGGTCACAAATAGACATGACTGAGCGACTGAACTGAACTATGGGTGAATTTATGGGGTGAGGTGGGGATTGATCTGGTGTGTAAAGTTGGATAATGGAGGGGCTTGTGGATGTGAATCAGAACTGGTTGCCGTGCACAGAAAAGGCATGCTGACGGACAGGTGTTTCACTGTCTGTAGAAATTAGCTAACCCTGACAGGGGAGATTCCTTCCTGGGTTCACGAGGCCTCAAAATGTAGAAGCGTCATAAAATATAGAAAACAAAAAGCATGATTAATACAGGCTGCCACCGTGGGCTCCTGGGCCCCCGGGGCACTTCTGGGGTGGGGGCAATTGAGGGGTGAGAGGGAGAGGACATTGCAAGGGGATTGAGTCGCCTGCCCTCCTGGGCGGGCTGGCGTGTAACTGAAGGCGTCTTCCAGGGAGACGTTATCTGCACGACCCTCTCCTTCTTCCTGTCAGTCCCCCTCCACCATTTCTCCTGGACGACAGTGGCATTCCTTAGGAGCCCCCCAAGCCCCTCCCTCGCTTGTGACTATGTGAGGGCAATATTTTTAAAACCCTCTTTGAGTTATCCTAATTTGTGTGTGCTCTCTGTTTCTCATCAGGTCTCTTACTAACCCTGGACCCTCTAGCAGACCCGCTGACCCTCACAATAAGTTCTGGAGTTGGGTCGCTCCTGTGGGCAGTGACTACGGGGGTGACCTCTGTGCTGATGACATGGTTAACGCACAGCACGGGAAGGCATCCCGATGATCGTATTATGGGATGATGGGATGGTGTGCAGGTGGGTAGCAAGCGCCCGAGATCAAGTGCCATGGCACTTAGTCACCATGGCAACAATAATGATTACAAAGCTGGTAGAGTAATCCGGCTGCTTCTTACCACCCAGGGAGCCTGCAGAGAGAAAAAGAGAAATTAACGCTGTGAACATGCAATTAAGACATGCTTGCAGGGCCAGCTTCTCAGGAATCCTATTCTGCACTCATGGGGTAGACATGGAGGAGGGGTCCTAATCGAAGCCCTAGTGGTAAGGGTTACAAGATAAAGCACCAGTTAAAAGCTCAACCAAGCAGGTCTCACTAAGGTCAGGGTGATGAGAAGGGGGGAGGCATGGGTGAGGGCTGTAGATGTTTAGGCAGATCTGGAATGATTCTCCACATTTCCCTGAACCTCCCATGTCAACTGAATAGTCCCTTCTTTACAAGAAACATAATAATCACGGCAGCCTGATTATTCTAATTTGGGTATGCCATCTGTTTCCTAGTTCCTCCTGAGACTGCCTTTCACACCTTTCTGAGAATGCTTTGCTCACCACATGGCTAAAGCTTTGTCTTCCCAACACTCATTATTCCCCATCACCTCACTCTGTTGTCTTATGTCCTGCACTCTAGGGCTGCCATAACAAAATGCCACAGACTTGGAGGCTTCGACACCAGAAACTCATTTTCTCCTAGGTCTGGAGCTTGGAAGTCCCAGATCAAGGTGTCAGCGGGCTGGGTGTGTGGCAAGGTCTCTCTCCCTGGCTTGCAGACGACCGCCTTCTTGCCAGGTCCCCACATGGCATCTTCTCTATGCCAAGTGGAGAGAGACCTCTAGTGGGTGTCTCTTCCTTTTTTGTAAGGACACCAGCTCTACCGTATGAGGGCCCTGCCCTTATTTATTTAATCTTAAATACCTCCTTAAAGGCCTTGTCTGCAAACTCAGTCACACTGGGGGTTAAGTCTTCAACATACGAATTTGTTGAGCGACAAAATTCAGTCTATAACACCTGCTTAGGAACTGTTATCAAAAAGTGGTCATTATTTTTCATATTTCACATGTTGAGGTCTGTTTCTTTTACTGGGACATCGTCTCACCATCATCTGGGCAGAGTGTGTCTCTAACACTCACTGTTCTAGGTCCGTATCTAGAACAATGCCAACAACAGAGCAGGTTCGCAAAAATGTTAAATAGAAGAAATAGATAAATGGTGTATGGGTGGTTAGACTTCCTTGCAAGACACTCCAAACTGGACGCTCTAACTTTCTTGGGAGCAGGCAGCATGCTGTTTATTATGGAGTGATATGAGGACAGTGATTGGGGGAATCCATGCGGTAGCAGCGTGAGGAGGAGCTGGAGGGGACAGACAAGGTGGTCAAGTCCACTGGAGAATATTGAGCCAGCCGAAGTAAATGGAGATGAGGGCCTAGACTTAGAGTTACAGGTGCCAACTCGAGAAAGGGAGATTCAATTGTTTAAGAGACATAAGGGCGGGGGAGATTGAAAAAGGAGATTTAGTTGGAGGGAGAGGGAGAGGTAGGAACAATGGAGAGCTACCGACAACCCCGTGAGTGGGCCTGGCTGCCTAGGGGATGGTTGCACACAGGGAAGTGGGGAAGGGGTCTGCGCGTCCTGCTGGTCCTCCCCTGATCTCAGCCATGGCTGCGGTACGAGCTGCACGCAGACCTGGCTCAGCGTGGCACTGACAGCGGCCACGTGAGGAGCACGCCTCCTGGCTCTTACTGCTCATGTGGGTGCCTGTGGAGCATTGGCTGGCATTCATGCCTGGGCACCTCTGCAGTTTAGGAGAGTGGGCATCTCACAGACCAACCCTCAGCCACTGGGGAATGGGCACTGGGTGGATACGTGGGTATCTGCTGTCCCTTGGGATACATGATGCAATATTACTCAGCCATAAAAAAGAATGAAATAATGCCATTTGCAGCAACATAAATGGCCCTTGAGGTTATCATTCTAAGTGAAGTAAATCAAAGACAAATACCATATGCTATCGCTTGTATGTGGAATCTAAAAGGATGATATAGATGAACTTATACAGGACAGAAATAGACTCACGAACTAGGGAGGCGGCCGTGCAGGGTGGGAGGAGGAGAAGCAAGTGGGGTTTCTTCAGCCACGAGGGAGGGTCCCGTGTCCAGTGAATGGGTACAAAACAAAGATGCCCGGGGATGAAATGAGGTGGCCCTCTGTCCACCGGCCACGATATCCTCAGTCCACCAGAACGCCAGCCAGATGCTAGAAGAAAAGAAGCCCAGCGGGTAGAGCAGAAGCCTGGACCTGTATTTGGGAGTTTCATCCAGCCTTTCAAACTGACCCCACAGAAAGCAGCGGGACCCGAGGTTTCATCTCTGTCTTATGGCCGAAAATGATGCACTGTGTCTTTTATTGCAGGAAAAGTGTAGACACTCATGGTTTTTCAGCTCAACCTTTTGTGCCCCCTTCACTCACACTTCAGCAAGTGCTCACAGGCCCGAATGAACATCTTGACCGTCCCAAGAGCCCTAGGAGCTGCTTAGAGCGACTCTGATTCTTCACCCCGTTTTAGAGCAGATGGTCTCAAGGTCTCAGTGTTCCTGAGCCAGCTTGACCTGTAATTTCATCTAATGTAGTACTTTGCTCCGCTGGGGAGTGCTGGCCTCCGAGGCATCAGTGAGCTGATCACCCCAGTCAACTGTGCCTTATCCAGTGAAAACAGACCCGGAGACTCACTGACTGCCTTTGGAGAATGTTCCGAGCACAGACCATGCTTCTGCTCTCTGATTGCCCGGGTCAGCCATTCGGGCCCTCGGTTGTTTGTAAACAATTAGCCCTTTAACCCAGATTGCTCTGCATTCATTCCGCATCTTATCATTCCAGTGAGATCACTTGCTCACTGAATGTTGGGATCTATCTGCCTTTCAACTGAGGGTGATGCAAGCTGTGAATCAAAGCAAATATCCCGTTGGTGATAATTTTGAAAAGAGGCTAAAAATTAGTGAGATCCCCCTTTATGAAATTGCTGACAGGCAGTTGCAAAAGTAATGGGCTTGGGGTCTCTTTGCTTTCAGTTTGGTGCTCGTGTGTTTGGTCATATCCGACTCTTTGTGACCCCGTGGCCTGTAACCTGCCAGGCTCCTCTGTCCGTGGGATTTCGCAGGCAAGATTGCTTGAGTAGGTTGCTATTTCCTCCTCCAGAGGATCTTCCCGACCCAGGAATTGAACCAACGTCTCTTGCATTGGCAGGCGGGTTCTTTACCACTGAGCCACCTGGGAAGCCCTTCAGTAGTTTGTAATTGGCCTCAGTTACATTAGACTTGAACTAGAAGTCAGATGTAGCTGACACCAAAAAACTAGATTGAAAGTCGCTTCTGCCTCTTCAGCATTATGAAGACTGCTTTGCTCAAAAATATCCATGCATGAAATAAAATCTATCTGCTAAATATATCTCTTTACATTTAAATGAGAGTTGTTCTTGTGAATGTTTGGGTGTTTGGGCTTGATGCTCACAGTCTGGAAAAAAGTACAGAGGGGATAAACTCCAGGGAGGTCTGGCAGTTTCCGTGGTGACATCTCAGACAACACTGGGGTCAGTAAAGGGCGCAGCGAAGAGGCCTCTGGGGGCGGCCAACAGGAGCCAAGTGCACAGGGAGGCCAGCATGGGCACAGCCCAGAGGGGACAGCAGCCAAGGAAGCCAGATCCCCTGACCTTGTCCATTCCTTTCCATGGGAATCTGGGTTTGTCTGGGAATCTGCTTCCTTGTGACGTCCTGGCTCTGGCCTGTCTGCTAAGCAGTCCCTGCACGCATCCATGGGGACGTGGCCCACTTCCAAGGTTCTCTGTCGGGAGTCACCTGGCTGTCCCAGCTGATGGCAATCCCAGGACTTCATGGCATCTGCTCCTGCAAGTCCACTGCGGTGTCTGTAACATGGGGGCTGTCAAGGGCACCTCGCATGTCATTTGCATTAATTATGCTAATGTTCACCATGCAGAGACCTTGGTGTTATTGTCCCAGTTTTACAGATGGGGAAACTAAGTCAGAGAATTTAAGCCATTTGTCCAAAGTGTCACCCAGGTACTATGTGGCAGAGCTGGGGTCAAGCTCAGGCGCATCTTGGGTGCACAGCAGGTGTCACGGCTCTGTCTCTGGGGCAGAGAATCCCACCCTGACAACAGTAACAAATGAGTCCTCTGAGGTGTGGGGACTTGTCCGAGTTTTCTCAGAACTGTGCATATTTCTGACACAGAGTAGAAAATTAAGCCTTCCCTGGTGGCTCAGTGGTAAAGAATCCACCTGCCAATGCAGGAGATGAGGATTCGGTCCCTGGATCAGGAAGATCCCCTGGAGAAGGGAATGGCAACCCACTCCAGTATTCTTGCCCAGGGAATCTCATGGATGGAGGAGCCTGGCGGGCTACAGTCCATGGAATCGCAAAAGAGGTGGCCATGACTTAGTGATAACAACAGCAACAACAGTCTGCAGGGTGACATTGATTTGATCAATGTAACTACTAACTTTATTTTAAAGCATCAGAATGGTCATTTGACACGTACAGTTCGTGCATTGGCTAGATAGCCAGTATATTTTATTTTAATAAACTGATAGGTTTAATAACTATCTGAAAGGTCTCCATAGCAACGATTCACCCGAACCACTGCAGCACAAGAGCAGCCATAGACAACGAACAAATGAACAAGCGTGGCGGTGTTCCCAAGGCACGCTGTTTACCAAAACAGACAGCTGCTGGATCTGGCCCAGGGACTGTAGTTTTTGGACCCCGGTTCTGATTTGTAAAGTGAAGATCATGAAGGTTCTTATCAGAAGGGAATCTGAGAAGTTGTGAAGTGTCCGTGGGGTATCCAGCACAGAGCTTGGCAGACAGTGAGTGCTGATGACTGCCGAGGTGATCCCTGCACCCTGCACATGGGCTCGGGCGTGGGGGCTGGGTTCTGTATTGACGGGTCTGTAGAACCTGGGACTAGCCTCCCACCTCTCTGGGCTGCACATCAGGAAGAGATGATGGCCGCATGGATCACTGTTGGTCTTCACTGAAGCGTGCACACGTATCTCTGTGCGGAATCGCATGGACCAAGAAACCCGCAGTTGTGAGTAAGACTATCGCTGACCTCCTTGAGGCAAAATAGAGGCTACACATAATCTTGGAGTCTCCAGAATGTATTAGGACCTGAAGAAACCTTTGGGCCATGGGTATCTGGTCACTCCAGATCTTTGAGACATGGTCAACATGGTAAGTCCAGGGGCACAGATCTGTAATTAAACTGAGTCAGTTCAGTTCAGTTGCTCAAATGTGTCTGACTCTTTGCAACCCCATGGACTGCAGCATGCCAGGCCTCCCTGTTGACTGCCAACTCCTGGAGTTTACTCAAACTCTGTCCATTGAGTCGGTGATGCCATCCAACCATCTCATCCTCTGTTATCCCCTCTCCTCCCACCTGCTGTCTTTCCCAACTGAGAGTCAAGTCCACATAAGAAGGGTACAGCTTTTGTTAAGAGTCTTGAACAGAAGACTCCTAACCAAAATTTCAGACCAAACAGGAGACTAGGAATGAAGCCAGACTCTGTGTCTTAATGTAGGAAACAAACAGAAGACCCAGCAACGCCACGGCAGGAATCGTCAGGCCACAGGTCTACTGAAGACAAGAGAGGAGTCCCGGAGCTGAGCTCAGAGACCCAGGAACGTGAGTGGGCCCTGATGACACTCTTCAGTCGATCGGCCATCAAACCTCAGCGTTTGAAAGAACCTTTCAGGTGACGGAGTTCTTTCCCTGGTATATCCTGCCTCATCCCCAGGGCCAACACACAGCTGTGGTGACGGGTTGCCTGGGAAGAGCCTTCTGCCTTCTGCTCTGGCTTAAACCCCGCTTTCAGGCACAGCCGGATCAGAACGGGCAGCCCCAGTCCTCTCTATTCAGCCTTTACCCGTCGATTCCGTCAGGACTTCTTGGAGGACGATGCCAGCAGGGGTCCAAGGTCCCTGTCTGAGCTGTCTCCACCTTCACCTTGGACTCACTCAAGCATGGAGTCACCAAGAATTGTCCAAGGGGCACTGTGGCTTGGCAGGGACCATACCCAGATATTCAGAATCCCAATTTCAAATTCACAAACAGCTTCCTACAGTCATGCATTCTTTGGACGATTATTAAAACCAGCAAGCTATTTCCCCTTTTTTTTCAAATTCTTGCTGAAACAAATCATCATCCGATACGGTAATGATGGCTGCCCTGTGTGGCCATTTTCCCTGGGTCTTTGGAGGGGGCTGGGGCCCGGGAGGGGACTCAGAGCCAAGGATGCTCCGTGCCCTGCAGGGCTGGGGGCTGCAGGCCCATGTGGGTGAACGCTCTCCTCCCCAGCAGCTCTGAGTCAGCTTCTTATCTAGGGTTCTGCCTCCCTGTTTCTGGCCTCTGGGTCTTCTCTCTGGTCTAACGACCAACTCTCTGTATCTGTGAACCTGATGCCTGACTATACCATGTGGAGAAGTCTGTGAGCTCCTCAGCAGCACTAACCCTGCATCCTCCAGTCTTTTGGGTCTCAGGCTCCTAAACCTGGCCCAGGATCTCAACTATGAGATGTGATGCATCATCTCAGGACTGTTTCCTCTCATATCCTTGGTGTTTGGGAGGGGAATCTGCGTTTGGGCAGGGATCTGCCTAGAAATTCCTTAAAGAATGGGTGGGATTACTCTGCCTCGAAGAAAGGTAAGGTGAGGGTCATGCTAACTACACTCAGGGTTAGGGGTTGACGTATTCCATGCCCACATTTGCTGTTAGCGATAATTTGCTATGCCTGGGTCCCCATGAGACACTACGCCCATGCCCTTCAGATGAGCCCTGAGGCCCAGTCCAGCTCTCTGACCTCTCTTTGGACTAGAACTTGGCAGAGGGAGGTGCAGGGCCTTGGTCAAAGCTTGGTCCAGTTGGAGCCCAAGCCCCACATTTGGTCCAGCCACATTCATCACAAGAGGAGATGCTGGCAGGGCAGTTGGTGCCACTTTCTTTAACCATTCCAGCTTCCAATCACCCCTTTTCCTCCTCTTCCTTTTTAAAAAATGCTTGCTGTCGCTCACTCAATCTGATCTGATGGATGCTGACAGATTTAGGGAGAATTGAAGATGATGTCAGACTTCTTCAACCAGCAATGACTTGCAATAACCTAGAAAAGGTCATCTCCCTGAGTCCCCTTGAGTGTCTTCCCTGGTGGCTCACATGGTAAAGCATCTGCCTGCAATGCAGGAAACCTGGGTTTGATCCCTGGATTTGGGAAGATCCTCTGGAGAAGGAAATGGCAACCCAGTCCAGTGTTCTTGCCTGGAAAATCCCATGGACAGAGGAGCCTGGCAGGCTACAGTCCTCAGGGTCACAAAGAGTTGGACACGACTGAGCGACTAACACCTTCCCTTTCTTTCTCTGAGGCCCCTTGGACCGTGGCCGTTTCCAAGGCCACCCCATTCCCTCACAGGGTATCTCTGTCATGAGCCTAGACCCCGAATGTGACATCTTCTCTAAGGCTCTGTCCACACCAGAAGGCTGGGACCCCTGTCACATCCTGGGTCCCCACGGCCTCCCTGGGATGATGCCTTGGCTCTGCTATGAGATGACGTGTCTGGGCGATCAAGGCCACTGTGTCCATGATACAGACATGGATAGTGGCAGCAGCCGCCACTGGCAGCACGCGTTGTGTGCTTTCAATGCCCCGGGCACACTGTAACGCACGTATCTCAACTTTATTCATCTTCACAGCTGCCTTAGAGGTTGCCATCGGGTTTTACTTCTGTTTGGCAGGCAAGGAATGGAGTTATTATTTATTCATCACGTCCTCCATGCCAGCTGCTTGGCTAAATGTGTTACATGTATTATCTCACTGCTCTTCACATTAACTCTGTGAGATGGGTGCTTGGGGGCTTCCCAGCTGGCTCAGTGGTAAAGAATTCATCTGCCAACGAAGGAGATACAGGTTCGATCCATGGGTCACGAAGATCCCCTGGAGGAGGAAATGGCAACCCTCTCTGGTATTCTTGCCTTTGAAATGCCGTGGACAGAGGAGCCTGGTGAGCTATAGTCCATGGGGTCGAAAAGTGTCGGACACAGCCGATCAACGAACACGAGGGGTGCTTATTTCAGGGATGGGTAACCCTGGAGATTTGGAAGATGGTAAGTAACTTGCCTGAGGCCATAGAGCTTATCAGCTAAAGACTCAGAGCCAGATCCAGATAGTGGCTCTGGAGCGCCCACTAGGCCCACAGCCAGACCCAGGTGGGTAACTTCCTGAAGGGACCCGCAATCCCCCTCCGCCCTGCCTGAGTGTGATTCTGCTCTGAGAGGGGCCCTGTGTGCTCCCCGGCAAGGCAGCAACCCCTCCAAGACCCCTCAAGTGAGTGAAGGCTGACCCAGGGCTGGGAGACTAAGTTCAGGGTGAACAAACTCCCTGCTTTTTAGGGGGTACTAGGCTGACACTTGGCCCAGAAAGTCTTGGAAAAAGAGTTCATCGAAACGCAGTGGTTAAAAGCACGATCCATAGAAGTGGTGGTGGGGAGAATGTGTGTGCCAGAATGGCACGAGGGAATTTTTGCATAATAGCAACCAGATGTCCTAAAAGAATGGGAATGGTTTTCCCTTTTCTGCACAAGGACCCTGGAAACTGCTTCAGGAAATTAGCTTCACCCCCCCCTTGATTAAGTTAAACTAAACGTGTCAAAAATGCAGATGAAGTGAAAATGTGCCTTCGAGCGACATGTGGCTTCTGACATTCCCCATCATTAACCACATTAAACTGAGAAAGATACCGTAAGTGGACAAAGAAAGTGTCAGCCTATCTCGGGTGAAACTAAATACTGCAAAGATCAGGTTGTTCATTTTTCACATAGCAGCTCTCTAGTTAGACCTGAAATTCAACCTCATACTAACTGAATTCTTTGAAAAGAGAAGTTCCCATAGAAAGGAACGTGCATTGTTCACTGGCATTCGGTCTTAAGTTTAAATACTGCAGTAAACACTGGGCCGCTCACCTTATGGAAACTGCACACAAAGACTTGTTTCCAGCATCATTTTCAACACTCACTAATAAGAACTGTAATTATGTCTTTTAAAACACCCCTACTCAGGAAATCTTGACCTTGAGATGAATCGCATTGACTTCAGGCCCCCATCACATGACTGCTACACGCACGTCCAATTTCCTAAGATTTTCTTTGTCAATTGGCATCAGATAATGGGCACTTAAAGTGAAGCCATTTCCTCTTCATTCTCCTACCTCGTTATTCTGATTAGCGTGGAATGACACCACTTGAACTTTATGACCAGTGTCAAGGAGAAATTGACAGACTCTTGGGCCTGCCCTTCCTCTTTCCCTGTCCTCCCAAAATGTAGACTCAGTGTTGAGCAATTCCCAAGAACCCTTTTCACAGGCCAGGAAAAGTCTTCATTCCCAAAGAAGCAGAAGCAATTCTGCAGAGTCAGAGCTGTGATTCAAAGCACACTGTTGTACAGGGACACGAAACCACGCAGTCCTGGGGTAACTGGCAGCCTGAGGTTGCAAGAAAAAAGCTTGGAAATCCCAAGTTTGAAAATGGGGTGATTTTTGGTTTTTAGAGCCTCGGGGGGAATCTGAGTAGCATCTCATTTTTGGGCATACAGTGTGTAACTGACTTTCACTGGGGCCAAAGTAAGATGCTTTCCAACTGTGGTGCTGGAGAAGACTCTCGAGAGTTCCTTGGACAGCAAGGAGATCCAACCACTCAATCCAAAGGAAATCAACCCTGACTATTCATTGGAAGGACTGATGCTGAAGCTGAAGTTCCAATCCTTTGGCCACCTGATGCAAAGAGCCAACTCACTGGAAAAGACCCTGATGCTAAGAAATGTTGAAGGCAAAAGGAGAAGGGGATGACCGAGGATGAGAATGTTAGATAGCATCATCAACTCAATGGACATGAATTTGAGCAAACTATCTGGGAGATAGTGAAGGACAAGGAATCCTGGTGTGCTGTGTCCATGGGGTTGCAAAGAGTGGATGTGACTTAGAGACTGAACACAGAAAGTAAGATTTAAAGAGAGCCCTCCCTTAAAATGGACGAGGATGGCTTATACCTTGAGCTGCCTTTTTTGTGTGTGTGTGTCTTGGAAACACAAGATGATTTATGAAGTGTTGCTGATCTTCCTTAATCAGAAGCTTCTGGGAATGCAATCCCTGTGACACTGATGATCTCTGTGCTTGAAAGCAGCTCTTGTCTCCGTTCCTGTTTGCCCATTTCTGTCCCCTCTAACAGTGAAGTGAAGTGACATTGCTCAGTTGTGTCCGATTTTTTGCGACCTCATGGACTGTAGCCCACCAGGCTCCTCCATCCATGGAATTTTCTAACAGTAAGAGTACCTAATTATGGAAATAAGATCACTAAGCAATTGAACCTAACTCTTGACTTATGCTCTCCTGAACGCACATCTTGCCTTGCCTAACGTGTTGATTCTTTGCTTAGATAAAAAAGAAGAAGGAAGAATTAAGAAGTTTAAGAATGACTACCTCTCTACCCCAAACTGTCCCCTTAGCAATCCTGTAGGCAGATCGCTCAGTCAAGATAACATCTGAAGAGAGAGTCAGCCAGTCTGCACACACCATGGAGAAGGGTGCAGAACCCACCCTCCTGCTTGGATGAATCACCAAAGGTCTTCCTCCATTTTCTGCTTTAAAAGCTGTCAGACTGAGCACAGTCTTCAGAGCTGTTTTGGGCACGTGAGTGCATCTTCTCCCCAGATTGCCAGCTGTTCTGCTTAAAGCATCTTTCCTTTGTCCTGACCCTTGCTTTTCGAACTGTGGGCTTTGGGGAGGTAAGCAGCCAAACCTGAGTTCAGGAACAAGTTCTCACTTCCCTTGACTCTTAGGTGGGTGCAGCTCCTGTAAGGAGACCCTCCCCCACCCTTCTGCAGAGCCTTTCTGAAATCCAAGGATTTCCCTCCTCTGTTGATCATTTGTTTCTTCGTGGTTATGAGACTTAGTCCCTCCTTTGTGACATTAACCTTTGTTCTGCTTTTTGGACTTCTCTGTTACCTCCTCGTGGTAAGGAATGTGTGCTTACGCTTGAGACTGGCACAGATTCGTATGTGAACGTTGAGTGATCAAACGGCCACAGCAAACAAGTCAAGTCTCCTGTTCTCTCTGGGATAAATGGTGGAGAGAGACTTCCTGGAAAATCAAAACCTACTGCTTTCCAACTCATTCCTAGCTCATCCAATTTCCACTTAAGGACATTTTTATTTATGAAACCAGTGTAGACATTTAGCTATTTTCCCTCTAGAAATGACATACAATGTGAAGCTAAGTGATATGTTCTGTTTTCCTAATAACCAGTATTTTGACTGATATTTTAAACAGAAATGTCATATTTCTCAACCCTCTGCCACTACTCAAGTAACTTCTGGATTACAGTGTTTGTGGAAGCACAAATTTTCTCTTCCCCCACACCAACTGTAATCATTGACACCATGTTTCAGACTTACTCAGATCTAGATTGGCATTAGTTCTAAAGAGTCTGTGCATTCTGATAGGGCTGATCCCCAGGCCACTGCCTTCGGTAACTATTCCATGCTGCCACCTCTTCATGGAGAAGCTGTTCCCAAGTGCATCTTCCTTGTCTCCTGCTCTCACTGCTAACTCATCACCTTAACCTTGGAGAGTCCCTTATGGCTGAACAATGATTTATTGTTTAGAGAGCAGTCCCGTAAATGGTCACTGTCTGTCTTTACCGCCAAGCAGTTGAATATTCTCTTTTGCATTGGAGAAAACCAACGCTCAGTGAAAAGTGATGTCTTGCTCAAGCCTGTGCAGCTAATAAGATGAGACAGAGCTACAATGCACACCTGGGCTTCTTCCAGCAGGCCACCCAGGACTATGTATCTCGATACCATTTATGGTGTGACTACTTCTCATACCTTGGAAGCCTTCCCAGAGCCTGGTTGATTGTTAAGTGTTTTTAAAGGATGGTAAGATAGAGTAGGGGTTTCCCTGGTGGCTCTGTGGTGAAGAATCTGCCTGCCAATGCAGCAGATGTGGGTTTGAGTCCTGGGTTGGGAAGATCCCCTGGAGAAGGAAATGGCAACCCACCCCAGTATTCTTGCCTGGAGAATCCCATGGACAGAGGAGCCTGGTGGGTTATCGTCCATGTGGTCGCAAAGCTCAGACACAACTTAGCGACTAAGCAACAAGAAGAAAGAGTGAGAAGGCAGTAGTCATATCCGTGAGAACATCACAGTCTCATTAAACAAGACAAGTATTAAAGGCCCCGGATGTTAGAGGTCTCACCAGAGATAATACTGAGTCTCCAGAACTTCCTTGTTCTCACCGTGAGAAACCATTGTCAGAAATATGTTCATGGATCCATAAGCCCATTCTGGTTAAATATGCAAGAACTTTGAACCCTGGCTATTAACAACTAAGTCCAGAGAATGACCAAAGCACCAGAAATCTAAATACATTTTTCAATTTCTGTTTTCTAAACAATACAGAAACAATGATTTATAATTGTACAACAGCATTCTTTTCTCCAACTCAAAAGCCATAATATTTTTTTTTTGCTTATAAAATGAATACAAACATAGTTACACCATTTATCTTGTTTTTAAAACATTTGACTATTTTGTTAGCCTCTCTGTGAGCTAGCTTTGCTACAACATCCTTAAATTTTGGAGAATAAAACTGGACACAGTTTTTGTAATGATGGCCTGATAAGCATGTCAAGTATCACTGCATATAAAACTGCTTTCATGTTAATATATGGTGGTGTTTGTCTCTTTCTATAACATGATTCCTGATTGACTCATACTTTATCACTGGTTAGGAACTATTAATAACTCTAGGCATTTCTCAAGGGTATAAATATTGCATGTGTCTTCTCTTGAGTCTTCATTGCTATTCTAGTGATTCATATTATGTTGCTGTCATGTCTGACTCTTTGTGAACCCATGGACCATAGCCTGCCAGGCTCCTCTGTCCATGGGATTCTCTAGGCAAGGATACTGGAGTGAGTGGCTTTTTCCTTCTGCAGGGGATCTTCCTGACCCAGGGATCAAACCTGCATCTTCCACACTGGCAGGTGGATTCTCTACCACTGAGCCACCTGGGAAGTACGATCTTATTGCATTGCTTTCTGTTTACAGCAGAACAAACACAGAACAGCATGGACAAGCCATTTCCTTGTTCTTTTGACATGAACCAGCATGATGCCACAGGCAGTATGGGCACGGAGCTGCTGTGGCGAGTGTGGTGAGCCTGGTGTTCTCAGAAGACCAAGCATGACCATCAAGAGAGCTTAGGAAAGTGCTCTGGTGCTGGCAACAAGGTAGTGGGGAGGGGAGTTGAGGAGCCAGCCTGGCTCATCCCTTTCCGCAGCTTATCATCTTTCCTGGCTTCCTTCCCAACAGAGCGGGAACTTCAAACTGGGTCTGTGTAAGTGGAGCTCTCCTAGATGTGTACAGGGTGAGGCCAACACCACACTTCTTCTCTGTAATTGTGAGCTGGCAAATTTAACATTGTGTGTCTCAGATGGTAGGAGCAAAAAACCCGGTCTGGCCAGGATAGAACTCACACCAGTCCATGTTGCCGTTGCTGTTTTTGTTCAGTTGCTAAGTCGTGTCCAACTCTTTGATACCCCGTCACTACAGCACTCCAGGCTTCCCTGTCCTCTACCATCGCCCAGAGTTTGCTCAAACTCCTGTCCATTGAGTGGTGATGTCATCCAACCATCTCATCCTCTAGTCCATGTTACGTGTTATGCGTTGCCATACTTATTCAATCATCCGTGCGTTCCTCTAACACGCTTCTGGAACACCTTGTGAATGTACAGAGTCATGATAGGCTCGAGGCAAAGAATCCTGCTTTCAGAAGCTCACAGTATCCGCCAGCAAACGGTTCGAGGGCCTTGTGTCACCCTGGCAGAAGAAGCAGGTGCATCTTGGCCAGGTTTCTAGATGGACTCCAGCCCCTGATGCTTGAGCAGAAATATAGGTTTGCTCTAGGAGGGCAGCAAGTTGCAGCAGATCAGGCATAAACGTGGGAGCTGTCAGACTGAAGGATGTCGCTTACTGGGTAAATGTGTGCAAGTAAGTTACTTCACCTTCTATACTGTAAAATGGAGCTGAAAACAGAACCCCTTCCACAGGGTTGTCATGACAGTTCAGCCAATGTTTCCACGAAAAATTTAGTAGCCATTCCCTTCTCCAGGGGACCTTCCTGACCCAGGGATGGAACCCAGGTCTCCTTCATTGCAGGCATGTTCTTACCACTGTGCTACCAGGGAAGCCCCAAGTACAGCCACA
Source organism: Bos grunniens (assembly GCF_055505025.1). NCBI lineage: Eukaryota > Metazoa > Chordata > Mammalia > Artiodactyla > Bovidae > Bos > Bos grunniens. Next base: position 5,043,725 of record NC_141167.1, on the reverse strand, counting down.
TTCAGGCCGAATTGTCTGAGATTGTGTAACCTTTCCTCATCCTGTATCACACACCTTGATCTTTTATTATGGAAAATAGAACAAAACTAAAACCCAGTATGATTTAATCTGGACTTAATCCTTGGCAGCAAAAAAAACAAAACAAAACAAAAGACAATTTATAACTGGTTGCTATGATGACTACATGAAGTTTTGAACAAGAACTAGGCAGCTAAGATGTGATCTGTACAGACAGGCCAGTGTTAACGACGGATCTGCTGTGTTGTGGAGACGTGGGACCCTATTAGTAAATACAGGGCTGTGTCCTTTTCTGTTTAGTAGAATGCAGATTAAGCAGGGAGAGAGGTTCTGTTGTTATTGTTGCTGTTATTGTTGGTTTTTAATAATAAAAGACAAGGGGAATGATGCAAGGTCAGCAAGGGTCCCTAAAATGAAGACAATTTCCTCCTGAATCCACATTTTGGAGTGAACAACCCTGAATATTCATTGGAAGGGCTGATGCTGAAGCTGAAGCTCCAATACTTTGGCCCCCTGACTCATTGGAAAAGACTCTGATGTTGGGAAAGATTGAAGGCAGGAGGAGAAGGGGACGACAGAGGATGAGATGGTTGGATGGCATCACCTACTTGATGGACATGGATTTGAGCAAACTCCTGGAGATAGTGGAGAACAGAGGGGCCTGACATCCTGCAGTCCATGGGGTCACAAAGAGTCGGACGTGACTTCGAAACTGATCGATAACAACAATAAAGGTCTTCCTCTCTGCTCGTAAAGCGATGCCAAAAGCCACGTGCAGGAAGAAACATGATGAACAAGGAGTATGCGGACACAGTTGTGAACTTTTTCCTCCAACAAAGGATGGAAAAGAAAATGTTGGGCCCATCATGCGTCCTAAGATTAGTCAAAGCACACGGGACCTTTCATCTCGTGCTGGGTGGCCAGCCTGGCCAGAAGCACCCACGAGCATTTGGCACTTGGCAGCTGTCAGTGGACCACAGGGAAATCAGACCCAAGGCCGAGGGAGTTCTAAGGAACAGGTGCCCTCACAGCAATGACATTTTATGGGGGACGTGTAATCCCGGGGACTAGGTGGTCTGACAGATGAAATTACTCTCTGGCCTCCTGAAACCAACTTGCTAATCCGTGTGGTGATTAATCCTTTCTCCTTCTTTCCCCCTCCCCTTCTCTCTTTCCCCCTTTTTCCCCTCTAGTCCTTCCTTCTTTTGCCCTTCACCTCTTTTTCACATTCACTCATTTCTTCTCGTCATCCATTCACTATGTCATTCATCAAATATCCTTAAACACCTACCACACTTATAAGGATATGAAAGACTAGTTTATATAGTCTCTCCAGCTAGAATTGAGGAGGATATTACGGGATCGTAAAAACAAAACAAAAAACCAAAAACCAAACCTTTGTGTGTATGTGTGTGTGCACACACAAGAAGAAATTGCTTAGTCGAAGTGAAATATTAGAAGGAAAAAGACACTTTCAGTCTGGTTCAGAGCAAGGATAAAAGGTCTCATAACCTGAGGCTGATACTATGATACTGAAATCAACACCAAAAGGAAAAGTGTTTGACTACAGATCGATTTCTGCGTTCTCTGTAAAATGAGAGATCCTAGTTCTCAGGCAGGCAGACAGAGTGCTGATGTTCATTCTTGGCTGTTTACACTCTTTTTGCATCACAGGTTTACCTGCCACGTGAGGAATTTTCATTCAAGCATCTATTCATATATAGATGTGTATACAAAGTTTCCAAATAATTTAAACCATGCCTTTGTTATATGTACCGGTCACTATTCTAGAGACTGCTGACAGCAGACTCAGGGTGGACCTCGGGAGTAGTAGACTGCTTCAGTGTTCCCCAGAAATACTCCAGAAACCCGTGACCATGATCTTTGAGGCTTTATTTCCAATCTATGGAGTGTAACTCACTGTTCTGCACCAAGGGCTGCTTTGTGACAAATCAGGAACGCTTCCAGCTGTTTTCCCCTCTCATCCCTTCACCTTAGCTCAAGGCCCCTCTGTATTTTTCCTGCCAACTGTGCTTGCCGCTGAAACCTGTCCGAGGCAGCCGGAGTTGGGGGTGATGCTCACTGAGCCTCGGCTAAGAGATCTGACCCCCACATCTCTGCTGTGACTGCAACCACACGAAGCTAAGAAGCAGTTGAAGAGCTGGCTGTGTAAACAAGCCCAGAGTAGAGGCTGGTGACAGATCTTCTAACTAACAATGCTCAATCCCACCCCCATCTTCTGAGGACTCACCGAGGGCCTGGAGGAGCCACCTGAGGAATGCATGTGCAGCTAATAAAAAATGACCTTTCCTGCAGACTCCTGCCTCTTCAAGCAAACACGTCCTGCCCTGTGATCGACCTGAGTCTTCTGTCCTGTCCTTTGAGCCTGTTATCATGGACTTCTGCCTCAGAGGAGGTCAGGCCAGGTTTCAGATTTCATGGTAGGCATTGTGTTTTTCTTAGGTGATAAAAATTCCAGCATCAAAACTCTTTGCTAGACAAAGCAAAAGAGCCGTGGAGCCTGGGGTCTCCGAGCTGGAGACGTTAGAGGGATGCTCACAGGGGAGGTGGGCTTGACAGGCGCGGGGATGCTCACAGGCTTGGAGGCTCAGGCCTGCGTGTAGGAGCACGTGTGTGTCCCTTCTGTGGGGAAGACGAGGCAGGATGCGCCATGCCACCGCTCTGTTCATGCCTTTCCTTCTACATGGTTTGTGGGGGGAACCATCTGGCAGTACTCTGTAAACCAGACAGAGACTTCATTAGAAGAGTAAGATACTGGAAATGCCAGCCCACTCCAGAATTCTTGCCTGGAAAACTCCATGGACAGAGGAGCCTGATGGGCTACAGTCCATGGGGTCACAAAGAATCGGACACGACTGAGCAACTTCACTTTCCCTAAGAATAAATTATCTATATAAAAAAAAGAAGACTAAGATACTGAGTTTATTAAACTATGAAAAGTATTTAATAAGAGCATGGTGGTGTCTTTTCGTAGGGTTGCTGCCCAGTGAAAAGGCTGGAGTTAAAGCCTCGTGCTGTGCTAGGTCCTGTCTGACTCTTTGCGACCCCATGGACTGTAGCCCATCAAGCTCCTCTGTCCATGGGATTCTCCAGGCAAGAATACTGGAGTGGGTTGCCATTTCCTTCTCCAGGGGATCTTCCCAACCCAGGGATAGAACCTGCATCTCTTGCATCTCCTGCCTTGCAGGCAGATTCTTTACTACTGAGCCACCATTTAAAGTCTCAAGAATCTTGTATTTACCCTGGAGATAGAGCCAGCACCTCAGATGGAGAAAGATGGGAAGGCCCCAGGGGTCCTGGGAAGGAGAAGACAGAAAAAGGCCGGAGAGTGAGCCGGGAGTCCCACCTTGGGGGAGACCCCAGGAGAAAATGCAAACTGCCAAGAGCAAGACTTTCTTTCTAATCATGGAGATGCCCTGCACAGCGTCTCAGGCTCCAGCCCAGCTCAAAGGCACATGGAGCTTCTTCTTATTTTGCAAACTATTCTGAGACAGAAATATTCGCAGGACCTATTTTGGGGACTTCCCTGATGGCTCAGGTGGTAAAGAATCGGCCTGTAATGCAGGAGACGGATTTGATCCCTGGGTTGGGAAGATCCCCTGGAGAAGGGAATGAGGACCCAGTCCAGTATTCTTGCCTGGAGAATCCCATGGACAGAGGAGCCTGGTGGGCTACAGTCCATGGGGTCGCAAAGAGGAGGACACGACTGAGGGACTAACACTTTCATTTTCCTAAAGGGTTTACACTGCTAATTGTCCCTGAAAGTTCATAGGTCACGTGAACATTCTGCAGTGTCTCAGAGCTAGAAGTAGTGTTCCCCTTACCCGGCTAAAATGCTTCCAGACCCTCAGAGAAAGTGAGTAATTGCACATGATGCCCTGGCCGGGAGCTGTCACGAGAGCCTGCGGGGAAGTGGGTCCAGACAGGCTGGACGGGAGCAGGCGGACACCTGCACTCCATCAAGGAGGCCCCTGGCTGCCCCAGGGGAGACCAAGGCTGCCAGCCCATCTCATCTTGTCTCCTGGTCACCTGGTGAGGAAGATGTCAACAGCACAGAAAGTAATGATGCGTCTTGAGCAGGGCCTGACCTGCTGTCCAGATGGGTTTGCAGGGTCTCTGGCTGCAAGAGTGTGACTGCTGTCTGGCTCCCTTGCTGAGTCTGTGAGGAGCATGGAGCCCGGAGCTGACTCAGGCAGCCCTGCCCTGGGCACCCTGGGTTCCTTCTTTGCTTCTCGTATGTGGTCTCGGGTGCCCCAGAGCCAGCTAGTTGGCTCCCTTGGTACCATCTGAGGATTGTGTGAGCCCCTGGGGGCACCCCCTGCATTTCAGCCTCCAGCTCTGCATGATGGGAACATACAGAGAGTCTTTTACTCTTCTCTCAAATGACAAAATCAGATGTTCAGCTAATTCAGTGGAAAAGAAATTCATCAAATCTTTCTGCTTCATACAGGCTAACCACATAATTCGCTTTTCTGGTTTGGTGGACATTCGTGTAGCATGACGGTTGTGGCATATCTTTTTATAAAATATTTATTTGTTTATTTGGCTGCATGAGGTCTTAGTTTCAGCCTCAGGATCTTTGTTGTGGCATGGAGAATCTTTTAACTGTGGCACGTGGGATCTAGTTCCCTGACCAGGGATGGAACCCATGACCCCTGCATTGGGAGCATGAATGCTTAGCCACTGGACCTCCAGGGAAGTCCCTGAGGCAGATCTTTTATAGACAGAGTGCATCTGCCCTTTTATTAGGGCTTTCAGCTCCTCAAGATAGTGTTTGCAGAACCTGACAAAGTGATAAATTTTGCTTATTTTAATCCTTTCCTTTTTTCCACCAGAGGTTAATTGTTGGGGTTCTTTGTTAAACTAACACTTTTGATGGGTTAAGAACCACTAAGACCATTTAAATAAACAGACGGTTCAGGTAAGAACAGGAAAGTTAGTGTAGACACAAGCTATTAACTTGCTGTGTTGGGGCTGGTGTGTTGGTTGAATGACATTGAGAATGACATGTGAATTCACTTGGAGATTTTTTAAGTACCCACCCTGCTAACAAATGTTGACTCTCTTTTTTAAGTAGAAGAGATAGATTCCTTGCTATTTGTTGTTCAGTCGATAAGTCATGTCTGACTCTTTACAACCCCATGAACTGCAGCACACCAGGCTTCCCTGCCCCTCACCATTTCCCAGAGTTTGCTCAAATTCATGTCCATTGAATCAGTGATTCTATCTAACTCCTGCTGCCCCTTCTCCTCTTGCCCTCAATCTTTCCCAGCATCAGGGTCTTTCCCAATGAGTTGGCTCTTCCCATTAGGTGGCCAATTTATTGGAGCTTTGGCTTCAGCATCAGTCCTTCCAATGAATATTCAGGACTGATTTCCTTTATAATTGACTGCTTTGATCTCCTTGCAGCCCAAGGGACTCTCAAGAGTCTTCTCCAGCACCATAATTTGAAAGCATCTATTCTTTAGTGCTGAACCTTCTTTATAGTCCATCTCTCACATCTGTACATGACTACAGGAAAATCTTCCTGAACTCTTAAAGTAAGACCTCTTAAGTAGTGTTGTTTGAGTCTTCAAATGAACTGTTTATTCTCATTGATATTAGTTTTAATATAATGTTTCACATAAGTGCTGCTGCTGCTGCTAAGTCGCTTCAGTTGTGTCCGACTCTGTGCGACCCCATAGACGGCAGCCCACTAGGCTCCCTCGTCCCTGGGATTCTCCAGGCAAGAACACTGGAGTGGGTTGCTAAACTCAGTCTATTTGTATTGCCTCATTTTCTTTCACTGGTTTAGACTCTAGATTATACAAGCTTCATAAAAAGATTAAGGACATATTCCATTTGTTTGCATGCTCTGGAAGAGTTGCTGTGGAGATTCTGAATTCATTTTAGCAATAATTTCATAATAAGAATAACAGTGTATTTTCAGAACAGAAAGTGTAATAGAGACATTAGAATAGCTTGCAATAAATAGATACTTGCTATAAGCTGGGTTGTTCAGAAGCCAACTCTGGGGCAGAATTTGCAGTGTGGGACATTTATTAGGGGTTAAAGACATACTAAGGCCTTCCCAGGTAGCTCAGTGGATAAAGAATCCTCCTGCAGTGCCAGAGACATGGGCTCAGTTCCTGGGTTGGGAAGATCCCCTAGAGGAGGGCATGGCAACTCATTCCAGTATTCTTACCTGGAAAGTCCCATGGACAGAAGAGCCTGGAAGGCTACAGTACATAGGGCTGCAAAGAATCTGACAGACTAAGCGACTGAGCATGAAGCCATGCAAGACACAGGAAAGGAAGGGGGAGGAAGCTGAACTGAGTAGGGTGAACTGTATTGTAGCCCCCCAAGAAAACTTTGGCCAATCTAGCCTCATTCTTCCAGCAAGTATTTAAGCTCATTACTGTACACCCTTGAGCTTTTCTAAAATATTTTCCCAATTCTGAGACATTTGAAATTCTATATAAATTTTAAAATAGTTCATTGATTTGTACAAAAAGATCTGCTGATAGCTTGATTTGGATTGTTTTATAGCTGTAGAGTAGTCTGAGAGAACAGATGTTAACAATATTGAGTCTTATGATTCATCTACATGTTATATTTCTCTATTTGTCTCCTTAATTTCAACAGTATTTTGAATTTTTGCTGTATGATTCTTATACATATCTTGTTAAATTTGTTTCTAAGAGTTTTGTATTTTTGACTATTGTCATTGTTATTTTTAAATTTTCCATTTCTAGTTGTCTGTTGCTAGCATAGAGAAGCACAATTAATTGTGTATATTGATCTTATGTTGCTCTATCTAGTTAATGTCATTCATTAGTTCTAATAATTTCTTCTTTGTATGAGTGTAGATCCCTTAGGATTTTCTACTGATATAGGTTCCTATAACACGCATGATTGCAATTAATTTCTTCCATTTTATTCTAAAACTTCTTTCATCTTGCCATACTGCATTGTCTGACTTTTAGTACAGTGCTGAATAGGGGTTTTTTTGTGTTGTTCCGCATCTTTGAAGAAATGCATTCAAATTCACCATTAAATGTGAAGCTAGTTATCGATTTATCGTAGATGCTTTTTATCTAGATGAGGGCATTTCATTTCATTCCTTGTGTGCTGAAAGTTTAAAAATATGAATCAGGTTTAATTGATGGCATCTGGTCCCATCACTTCATGGCAAATAGATGGGGAAACAGTGGAAATAGTGGCTGACTTTATTTTTCTGGGCTCGAAAATCACTGCAGATGGTGACTGCAGCCATGAAATTAAAAGACGCTTGCTCCTTGGAAGGAAAGTTATGACCAACCTAGACAGCATATTAAAAAGCAGAGACATTACTTTGCCAACAAAAGTCTGTCTAGTCAAGGCTATGGCTTTTCCAGTGGTCGTGTATGGATGCGAGAGTTAGACTATAAAGAAAGCTGAGTGCCGAAGAATTGATGCTTTTGAACTGTGGTGTTGGAGAAGACTCTTGGGAGTCCCTTGGACTGTGAGGAGACCCAACCAGTCCATCTTAAAGGAAATCAGTCCTGAGTGTTCATTGGAAGGACTGATGTTGAAGCTGAAACTCCAATACTTTGGCCACCTGATGCGAAGAGCTGAAAAGACCCTGAATGCTGGGAAAGACTGAGGGCAAGAGGAGAAGGGGATGACAGAGGGTGAGATGGCTGAATGGCATCACCATCTCAATGGACATGGGTTTGGGTGGACTCTGGAAGTTGGCGATGGACAGCAAGGCCTGGCGTGCTGCAGTTCATGGGGTCACAAAGAGTCAGACACGACTGAGCAACTGAACTGAACTGAACTGAATGTCAAATGCTTTTTCCACATTTATTGAGATTATCGTGTGATCCTTCTCTTTTATTCTGTTAATATAGTAAATTTCTTTGATTTTCTTGCATTCCTGGAGTAAACTCCACTTGGTCATAATACTTAATCCTTTACATATATTGCTTGATATCATTTTTTAATGTGTTGTTAAGAATTTTGCATCTGTGTTCATGACGGGTATATTCGTCTGTAGCTTTCTTGTAATACTTAATGAGTTCTGGCATAAGATTAATGCTGCTTATAATGAGTTGGTAACTTTTTCCTTCCCCCTCTATTTTCTAAAGGAATTGGTTTAAGATTGGTATTAATTCACCCTTGAATATTTCATAGAATTTATCAGTGAGATCACATTGACCTGGTGTTTTCTTTGGGGGAAATATTTAAGTGATAAGTTAAATCCCTTTATTTGATAGAGGACTACTGACACGTTTCTGTTTTCTTCTTGCATTCCTTTTGTTAATTTTGCCTTTCATGGAACTTGTCTTTTTTCGTTTAGGTTATTTAATTTTTTTGTCATAAATCATTCAAATATTATTTTGAAAAGTGACAAAATGGAAGCGTTAGTTGCTCGGGTGAGTCTGACTCTTTGTGACCCCATGCGCTATAGCCGCCAGGCTCCTCTGTCCAGGGGATTTTCCAGTGTCCACAGGATCCGAAGCGATGTTCCTTCTTTTATTCCTAATATTGAGAATTTATACTTTTCTTTGGTTTTTCTTTTAATTTGACTAGTCATACTAAGGGTTATCAAGACTTTTCAATAAGCCAAAACTTGGTTTTATTAACTTTCTCTATTGTTTGATGGTTTTCTATTTAATTGCTTGTCGTTCATATGTCTTCTCCTCTACTTCCTTCAGGTTTAGGGTGTTCTTTTTCTAGCTTGTTACACTGGGAGATTATGCCATTGGTTTTAATTCTTTCTATAAGTAGTATAAAGGTAAAAAAAATTTTTTTCTATTACTACTTTAGCTATATCCTTAACATTTTGCCATGTTGCATTTTCATTTTCATTTAGTTCAAGTTCAGTTCAGTCACTCAGTCATGTCCGACTCTTTGCGACCCCATGAATCACAGCACGCCAGGCCTCCCTGTCCATCACCAACTCCCGGAGTTCACTCAGACTCACATCCATCCAGTCAGTGATGCCATCCAGTGATCTCATCCTCTGTCCTCCCCTTCTCCTCCTGCCCCCAATCCATCCCAGCATCAGAGTCTTTTCCAATGACTCAACTCTTCACGTGACGTGGCCAAAGTACTGGAGTTTCAGCTTCAGCATCATTCCTTCCAAAGAAATCCCACGGCTGATCTCCTTCAGAATGGACTGGTTAGATCTCCTTGCAGTCCAAGGGACTCTCAAGAGTCTTCTCCAACACCACAGTTCAAAAGCATCAATTCTTCGGCGCTCAGCTTTCTTCACAGTCCAACTCTCACATCCATACATAACCACTGGAAAAACCATAGCCTTGACTAGATGGCCCTTTGTTGGCAAAGTAATGTCTCTGCTTTTGAATGTGCTATCTAGGTTGGTCATACCTTTTCTTCCAAGGAGTAAGCGTCTTTTAATTTCATGGCTGCAGTCACCATCTGCAGTGATTTTGGAGCCCCAAAAAATAAAGTCTGACACTGTTTCCACTGTTTCCCCATCTATTTCCCATGAAGTGATGGGACCAGATGCCATGATCTTTGTTTTCTGAATGTTGAACTTTAAGCCAACTTTTTCACTCTCCTCTTTCACTTTCATCAAGAGGCTTTTGAGTTCCTCTTCACTTTCTGCCATAAGAGTGGTGTCATCTGCATATCTGAGGTTATTGAGATTTCTCCCGGCAATCTTGATTCCAGCTTGTGCTTCTTCCAGCCCAGTATTTCTCATGATGTACTCTGCATAGAAGTTAAATAAGCAGGGTGACAGTATACAGCCTTGACGTACTCCTTTTCCTATTTGGAACCAGTCTGTTGTTCCATGTCCAGTTCTAACTGTTGCTTCCTGACCTGCATATAGGTTTCTCAAGAGGCAGGTCAGGTGGTCTGGTATTCCCATCTCTTTCAGAATTTTCCACAGTTTATTGTGATCCACACAATCAAAGGCTTTGGCATTTAGTTCAAAGTAGGTTATAATTTCTTCTTTGACTTATGTGTTCTTTAGAAGTGTTATGTTTCATTTCCAAATATTCAAGGATTTTCCAGATACTTTTCTGGTATTAATTTTCACTTTAATTCCATTGTGGTTAAAAAACAAAAGGAAAATAACCAACTCTGATTTCAATCCTCTAAAATTTATTAAGATTTATTTTATGACCAAGTACAATGTCTATTTCGGTGAACATTCCATGTGCATCTGAGTAGCATATGTATCCTATAGGTTTAGAATATCAGGCTTCCCTGATAGCTCAGTTGGTAAACAATCTGCCTGCAATGCAGATCCCAGTTCGATTCCTGGGTCAGGAAGATCCCCTGGAGAAGGGATAGGCTACCCACTGCAGTATTCTCGGGCTTCCCTTGTGACTCAGCTGGTAAAGAACTGGCCTGCAATGTGGGAGACCTGGGTTTGATTCCTGGGCTGGGAAGATCCCCTGGATAAGGGAAAGGCTACCCACTCCAGTATTCTGGCCTGGAGAATTCCATGGACTGGATAGTCCATGGGGTCACAAAGAGTCGGACATAACTGAGTGACTTTCAGTTTAGAATATAGTGTTTTACAAAGGTCAATTAGGTCAGCTAATTGGGTAATAGTGTTTTCAAAGTATAATGTATTCCAGCTGATTTTCTGTTTGCTCTGTCATTTACTGAGAGAAGTGTTAAAATCTTCAAATATGATTATGAGCATTCTCATTTCTCATTTCAGTTCTGCTAATTTTTACTTCATCTATTTTGAAGTTCTGTTATTAGGTACATGCACATTAGTATTATATGACATCATGATAAGTGTGTCCTTTATCAATATGAAATGACCCCTTTTAATTCTGGCAATATTTCTTATTTCAAATTCTTCATTTTCCAACTCTCTTGATTAGTGTTGCACGGCAAATATATTTCCATTTCTTTACTTTGAACTGATCTATGTCTTTATGCTGCTGCTGCTGCTGCTGCTGCTGCTGCTAAGTCACTTCAGTCGTGTCCAGCTCTGTGCGACCCCATAGACGGCAGCCCACCAGGCTCCTCTGTCCCTGGGATTCTCCAGGCAAGAACACTGGAGTGGGTTGCCATTTCCTTCTCCAAAGCATGAGAGTGAAAAGTGAAAGTGAAGCGACCCCATGACCAGCAGCCTACCAGGCTCCTCCATCCCTGGGATTTTCTAGGCAAGAGTACTGGAGTGGGGTGCCATTGCCTTCTCCGCTATGTCTTTATATGTAAGGCTATTTTATTGCTGTTTGGGTTTTTTTTTGTAGATATCATACACTCAAATTGTGTTTTTTCAGCCAAACTGAAAAATCTGGTTTTCAGTTGATGTGTTTAGCTCAACACTGTCCGTTAAAACTTTCTGTGATGATTGAAATGCTCTCCACCTAAACTACCCAAGATGGTGGCCTCTAGCCACACTGAAGGTGTTTTTAATTTGTATGTTGGTTGCCTTTGGTGCTGGTGTTCAGTTGTGTCTGACTGTTTGCAGTCCCGTGGACTGAAGCCACCCAGGCTCCTCTTTCCATGGGATTTCCCAGGCAAGAATACTGGAGTGAGTTGCCATTTCTTCCTCCAGGGGATCTTCCCGACCCAGGGATTGACACATCTCTTTGAACTTCTGCATTGGCAGGCAGATTCTTTACCACTAGAACCATCTGAAAGTGAATGCTGAAGTCGCTCAGTCTGTCTGACTCTTTGTGATGACATGGACTATACAGTCCATGGGATTCTCCAGGCCAGAATACTGGAGTGGGTAGCCTTTCCCTTCTCCAGGGCATCTTCCCAACCCAGGAAGTGAACCCAGGTCTCTCACATTGCAGGCAGATTCTTTACCAGTTGAGCCATCAGGAAAGCCCAGGACAACCTAGGAAACCCAATTTACCTGTGGACTGACATTTTATTTTTATTATAATTAATTAAATTTTGAATTTAAATAGCCAGTGTGGCTAGTACATGCCATATGAAACGCTGCAGGTTTAAACAACTTACATTCAATGCACTTATAGATAGGTTTGGATTAGGTGTGCCATATTTCTATTTGTTTTCTGTTTGTTAATCTCATATGTGTTGTTTTTTTCCTCTTTACCTATGTTTTTAACAATTTTGTCTCGCTTATAGATCCATTTTATATCTTCCATCATATTACTAGCTATACCACTTTGTCACAACAGTTGCTGTACAGTTACGAAGCATTTAAAATATGCCTTTTTAACATTTCACAGTCTATTTTCAAAGAATACAATATCACTCAGCTGTAATATTGAGAACTTTACATCTTTCTGCTATTGTTGTCATACATTTTATATCAACATATATGCAATAACATAAATAAAGATATTATATACTATTTTTGCTTAAAATGGTCAACTGTTGGTGAAAAGAATTTAAAAACTAAAAAAAAAATTCATGTTTTTGTACATTCAGTATTTATAGTTTCTAGTCCTTTCTCCCCTTATATAGACACAACTTTCCATCAGAAATTATTTTCCTTTTGTTTAGAAGATTTCCTTTAATATTTCTTGTGGTGATGATCTGTTGGTGACATTTTCTGTTTTTGATTGTCTGATAAAGTTTTAAGATAAAGTCTATAAAATTCTAAGTTGAACGGTTTCTTTTTTTCTCTCAGTCCTTTAAATCTGCCATTCAACTGCTTTCTGACTCATGTAGATTCTCACCTCCTGCCCCAGTTTTATTGAGACATAATTGACATACAGGACTATGTAAGTTTAAGGCTATACATCATAGTGATTTAACTTACATATATTGTGAAGTAATTACCACAGTAAGCTTAGTTGACATCTTATAGAGATTCAAAATCTTATAGAGATACAAAAAAAAGAAAAAGGAGAAAATGTGGTTTTGGTTTTTGTTATGAAAACTCTCAGGGCCTACCTTCTTAACCTTGAGATACACAGTAGAGCACTGGCATTTGCCTCCTGGAAGGAAGCCTAGGAAGTCTTGTATCCATCATGTTTGTTTCCGCTTTTCTCTGGGGCCACAGTCTTGCGTTTTCTGTTCTCCAATATCTGAAAACTTTTGCCTCATATATTTGTCCAGTTTTTACTTATCAATAAGATAAGTAGTCCCAATTTTTTCACTTGCTCATAGCCAGATGTTGCATTTGAGTTTTAATATATAATCATAATTCACAAGTATTGTTTCTTATTTTTTTAATGTATCTAATTTCCTCTGTGGCTTATATGCTACATAAATGATGACCCTACCTTGGGTGGCATTTCAATATGATTGTATCTATTTTTCCAGAGGATATTAAGATTATTTCCAAAGTTTTCAGAGTTATTATAAGTATTTTGGGCTTACCTGTCCTCCTGATGTCCTTGTTCAGTGGCTTGGTTGTGTCTGACTGTTTGTGGCCCCATGGACTGTAGCCTGCTAGGCTTCTCTGTCCTTGGGATTTCCCAGGCAAGAATACTGGAGTAGGTTGCCATTTCCTTCTCCAGTTGATCTTGCAACTGGAGGATCAAACCCAGGGATCAAACCCACATCTCTCTTGCCTCTCCTGAATTGGCAGGCAGGTTCTTTACCACTAGTGCAATCTGGGAAGCCTTCTGATGTCCTTGTCGCCACCTTATTTAATAACTCATTCCAACCTTTTTCAATGTGGATTCTGGAAAAGAGAAGTCTATTCAGATACGAGGAAGGGGCTCATAGTTGGGTGAGTTTGGAAAATATTGCATCCTAGATCCTCTTCCTGTTGAGTCTTAATGTACCTTGGCTTGTTAAAGCCTTGAGAAATTTTGCATAAATAAATCATGTTTATTTTTTGCCATTACCTTAGTTTTTTTTTGGGGGGGGGGGTTAGTTTTATAGAATTTTATCATTATTTTGAAAATGACATCCAAAGAAAGGTTAATTCCAGTTTCAAGCAGTGGCGTCTGGAGGCAGCTGTCTCAGCAGGCCTCTGCTTTGCTCATCCATTGAGCCTGAGCTGGGATTTGGATTCCAGTAGGCAATGGCACCCCACTCCAGTACTGTTGCCTGGAAAATCCCATGGATGGAGGAGCCTGGTAGGCTGCAGTCCATGGGGTCGCTAAGAGTTGGACACCACTGAGCGACTTCACTTTCACTTTCCACTTTCATGCATTGGAGAAGGAAATGGCAACCCACTCCAGTGTTCTTGCCTGGAGAATCCCAGGGACAGAGAAGCCTGGTAGGCTGCAGTCCATGGGGTCGCACAGAGTCGGACACGACTGAAGCGACTTAGCAGCAGCAGCAGCAGATGACCTGAGGCTTCCCCAGGGGTTCAAGTGGTAAAGAATCTACCTCCAATGCAGGGGACACAAGAGAGACGTGGATTTGATCCCTGGTTTGGGAAGGTTCCCCCGGAGTAGAAAATGACAACACACTCCAGTATTCTTGCCTGGGAAATCCCATGGACAGAAGGGCCTGGCGGGCTACAGTCCATGGGGTCACAGACAGTCAAAAGTGACTAAGCACATGAGCCACGCAGATGACCTTGGCAGATGTGGCCCAGTTGCCAAGTGCCCTAGAGGTCTGGAAGCCAGAGAACCCATTCCAGCGACAGAGATGCAGTCTCCATGGGGGGTGGGGACTGAGACCCAGGAACTGGTGGGTTCTGGGAGGGAAGGACATTGGGATGAGGTCCCAGCCTCCATATTGTCCTATGGAGGCTCCAAGGGCCCTGGGAGTGTAGGATGTTAGAAGACACGATGCTCTGAGATTTCCCAAAGTCTTTGCTTCCCACGCTCTGGGAGAGGTGGTGGTAGGCCCTGGGATCATGAGACTTGCAGCCCAGGGTGTCTGACCCACCAGGACTGTGGAGGACACACTCTGGTCTCTGATGGCCCCAGTGTCCTAGACACCTCTGTGTCCGTATTCTGAGGGACAGGCCGGCTGGTGGGCAGAGTGGTGAGGGGCAGGCAAGATGCTACTACAGGCCTGTGCCACCGGCCCTTAGGCAGGGGCCTTACTGAACCGCAGAGCCCATGCCCACCCCACGCTGGTGGCTGGTGCATCAGGTGGCGCGTCCCATCACAGGGTGGCACACTTCTTCTACCTGGTGCCATGTGCGACTGCACCCTCCTGGAAAAGAAGGCTGTGGAGGAGCCTAGTGGTTCTCATAGCTCACTGTGGAGGCTTCTCTCAATGACTACCTGTCTCCATAGTTTCTGGCCCCTTTCATAAGGGCAGGTGGTCAGTATAAGGATGAACTTATTACAAAGATAAGAGTTGGCTTGGCATTTTGTATCTGCCCAAAGTGAAGACGTGGGTCTGATCAGTAAGAATCCTGTCTCCGCTCCACATGCAGGGCCGGCTTGTCCTTGTCTGACCCAAGCCAACTGGATACATGGTCACCCTCCACATCCGGCATGGAACGCGTTTGGAGGATGGAGAGATGAAGAGATTTAGTGAGGCAGACAGATGGAAAGGAAAAAAATAGTTGAAGGAATTTTCATAGAAACTCAGCCCCGTATTCAGCCCATCTAATTATCCAATTCCCCTCCACATATCTGTGGCTGGGCCTCAGGAAACTATTTGCAGTTCATCAGAAGCACCGCACTTCTCTGGACTTCCTGCCTTAGGTAATGCCATTCCATCTGCACCAAATGCCTCCTACATCTGACCATCATTTCTTCCATGAGAGCTTCTCTGAGGCTTAAGTCTGACCTGATACTTTCATGTCCTGGCCAATCAACAGTTTCCAAATCAGCAAATAAAACCAAATGATGAAGCAAAATAAGTCAGACAGAAAAAGGCAAATCCTGTATGATACCACTGATATGTGGAATCTAAAAAATACAACAAACAAGTGAAAATAATAAAAAGAAGCAGACTCACAGATCTGGAGAATAAGCTAGTGGTTACCAGTGTGGGGATGAGCAATAAAGAAATTAGGGAGGGGGAGGTACAAGCTACTGGGTATAAGATGGGCTCAAGGATGTGTTATATAACGTGGGAAATATAGCCAATTTTAGTAATAACTGTCAGTGGAAAATTACCTTTAAAAATTGTATAAGAATAGAAAATTTAAAAAGAAATAAAAACATTACAAAAAAAGCCAAAAGAGTAAATGACCTGTACCTGGCAAATGAACAATCCATCCCTGGCAGTGACCTGGGTGTGTCCAGGGATTCCCAGTGATGGTGAGTGGCCCCTTCATGCTGTCTGGCCCCTGTATGATCCCGTGTTTGCCCCTCTTGCCACCCTCACAAATTTGTTCTGTGTCACAGCTACTTGTGTCAGTAGGCATCACACGTAGGCACTTAATAAATATCTGTTCAATGAATATCCGTGAGAGTGTGCTAAGTTCCTTCAGTCATCTCGGACTCTTGGTGACCCCATGGACTGTAGCTCGCCAGGCTCCTCTGTCCATGGCATTCTTCAGGCAAGAATACTGGAGTGGGTTGCCATACCCTCCTCCAGTGGATCTTCCCAACCCGGGGATGGAACCCGCCTCTCCTGAGTTGACAGAAGGGTTCTTCGCCACTCGCACCACCTGGAAAGCCCTCCATGAATATAGAGGCAGGTAAATCACCCACCAGCCAGCAGTTCAGAAATCAAGTGATAACAAGCTTTCTTACCTGGAGATGACCAGCCTGTGGACTAGTATCAGGAAATTGGGGTGTTCTTTGAAGAGCCCCTCTCCTTACACACTCCTCCCATGCCCAGATGCTGGTGGGGACTTGGAGGAAAGTTGGGAGTGTTGGTTGGGGGACAGTGCTGGTGAAGCTGGTGGGGCCTGCCCGGCTTGAGTTGTCCTGACGCATACCATGTACTCCAAGCCCTCTCTTTGTTCTAATAGCTCTGTAATGCATGTGTAATACACATGGGTTGCACTTTATGCCGCAGGGCTTAACCTCATTTACCAAGCACGCCCATTTTCTTGGCCAATAAATGTTTTTCAAGCCAGTGCATAAAATTCGGTGAGGAAATGGACTCCTTACCTAGTGGGCTGGGCGGTCTCCTGTGCACAGTGGTTGTGCCTGGAGGGGTCCAGATGTTCTGGGGAGTAGGCTAGCAGTGGTGGTGATGCAGCTGCTCCCCCAGACCCAGTGCTGGCTCAGCCTATGTAGTCAGGCAGGCATTTTTATGGGCTTTTATTTTCTCCATGAAATTTTTAAGTTGTTTGCTGGAATTGGCTGCATTAATCAAACAGTTGTTTCTCAGAGACATCGTTTATGTTTGCTGGAGCCAGAAAGGGATCTGTAGGCATTATTTCTACTTGCTGAAAGAAAATGCGGAGCCAGAGAATGAAATGCCATTGGTTTTATTTCATGGCAAAGCCCTGAGGACAAATTCTCACCCGTTCTGGATTTATACGCGATCTTGCGACAAAAATAGGAGCAGGGAAACCAGAGGGAATGTCAGGACATGAGAAAACAGACAGGAGAAACTTCTGAGTCTTTAAGGTGAAAGGAGATATCAAGGAAAAATCCCTTGTCTCCAAGCCCTATCCAGGGACCAGCACCAGCACACCTTCTTTTACTAAGAAGGGGAGGTCTGTCTTGACATGAGTCATCGCCTCTCCAAAATTCAAGACACTTTTGCTCAGCCAAAGGACAGGATGACATTAAGTGTGAGGAAGAGATATTTTCCAGCCAGGTGCCCAGGACAGCGGTAGTTACTCGCCTTACTCCCAGATACCATGTTTAACAAAGTTGTAATGGTAATTCATCATAGCTTACCACTGAAGGCTGTGTCTGTTTTAAGATGGCATTCATTACTTCTTCAGAGAGTAAAAGTAATATATGAATGTAGATTTTAAAAAGAGAAATAGAAAAAAGTATAAAAGATAAAATAAAAACATCTATAAGTGCACAATTCAAACATAACTTCTGGCAATCTTTTGATTATATTTCTTTTGTCTTTTTTTAAACATTCCCCATGACCTTGAATATTTATGAGAACATAAGTTTATGGGTTTATAGTATTTAACATTATGGGCATATCATCAATTATCCAGCCGTTCTTCTACCACTGGTTATTTAGATTATTCTACTTTTTTTTCTCATTATTATAAATAAGACTTCAATGGGCACCCTTGTGCAAGAATCTAGGTCACCTTTTTTATTGTTTTTACAGAACACATTTATAAAGGCAAGACTATGGGAAACAAAGAATATTTCCCCTTTCAGAGTCTTGGTTCATAATGCTATACCCTAAACACGATGTCCTAACAGCCTGTTAATTTACCAAGAAAAATAATCAAACTTACTGTGAAGATTTCCAGACTCTGGTCATTTCATTTATTTGTTTCCTTGAAACTCTCAACCAAATTTCTTGAAATAGACATGAAGCAAAATAAAAGTCTTGCTGTAGATCTAGAAGACATCCATTCTTGTATTTTCTATTTATGAAACAACTCTTTTCAACATGCTGAATAGCTTGGCGCTAGGTTGCACTTCGTGACAGTGATTTGAAAGCACTTACTAAGTCTGAAGTCTGAACCTCTTCCAAGCAGAGGCGACACAGACATCTGGGCAGCACACCCTTTCCCAGAAAACAAACTGCGATTTGGTTTCCAGCACTAGGCACACAAAGGTTAATTTCAAATTGCGCTGGATAAAATAATTTGTGTGGTTCGTATTATGGTAACCTGAGGTTATCACTGACTCTGCAGGGCTGTGATTTTCCCTTCGGTCCAGTCTTCCAGATAAATCAGACCGCGCCATCAGCAGTGAACTCGTTAGCTTCAGTTGAATAGGTTTTCTTTTTCAGTCTTGAAATTCCTATGCCTTTATGTAACTTCCCCGCTAACTATGACAAAAATAAATAAATACATTCCCCAAGTAAGGAAAGAAAGAAAGACAAGCAGAGAAAATGACGTTTGCGCCCTCCAAGAAGGCTCCTGATTAAAGACTGGAAAGGTTAGAACAACAGTGTCCTTAGGACCCAATGGCATGTAGCTGCTCCTCCCTCCTCCCTGTTTTTCTGGAAAACAGTATTTGAATGAAGCACTTTACAAATATTTATATGCTGGTAATTGTGTTAGAACAATAGTCATGGTGTGCATGACCTGATTTGAGCCAGGAAATTTGGAGTTACGGCAGCAGAAACACTGCTCTTGTTGGGCTTGGTGTCATCACTCATAAATCATGGGGGGTCACCTACTCTTCTGAAGCCCCAGGACAGAAAACTTCAGCACAGACATTGCGTCCATGCTTCTGTGAGAGCACAGCTGGAATGGTGAAACAAAGTCAGGATGATGGTCTGATTTCCAGGTACTTTTCTGCACACACACTGCCTGCCCCTGTCCTGTTATCTTGGCAAGGAAGGGATGAGCAAGCTCCACCCACTCCAGAGCTCACATCTGGTGGGACCACGCTCCTGCTGACGGTGCTTGAAGACTTTCTCTGTCTGCCCATTCATCATTCCCAGGACTTGGATTACACAAGTGAGAAGAGACGCAGCTCCTGCTCTCAGGGAGCTTATATTCTATGGGAAAGCAAATCATAAGCATATTAAATAAAAGAAACTTATAAAAATGAAAATAGCAATTTTCATTGAAAGTGAACGTGAAGTCGCTCAGTCGTGTCCAACTCTTTGCGACCCCATAGACTGTAGCCCACCAGGCTCCTCTCTCCATGGGATTCTCCAGGCAAGAATTCTGGAGTGGGTTGCCATTTCCTTCTCCAGGGGATCTTCCCAACCCAGGGATCGAACCCAAGTCTCCCACATTGCAGGCAGACTCTTTAACCTCTGAGGCACCAGGGAAGCCCAGCAATTTTCATTAGCTGCAAAATAGTACGTGCCATGGAGAAAAATCAGGCAAAGTGAGAAGGATCACCCCCGGCACAGTAGACCTGGGGGCCAAATGGAGAAGTAACAGGACAAAGATTTTAAGGTCATGAGAACATCACAGTGACTCCCTGGGGAAAGAGAATTTTGCAGAAAGGTCCCTGACACGGGTCCTGGAGAGAGTGAGGATGGGCCCAGGGAGGGCGTCAAGGTGAGGAGGGTCTTGGTATGGGAGGGGCCAGGCCCTAGTGGGAGTCCCTGCAAGGACTTGGGGTTTGCTCTGAGAGCCACATGGCCATTGGGAGGTTTGGAGCTGAAATGACTAATGGAGCTGAAGTGGCCACAGGGCCATTTCCAGCATCGCTGAGGGTCCCCAGGGGTGCCCGTCCTCTGTGTGGGAACCTTGGACGTTTGAGCCCACCTGTGGCCAGGATTCTTCTCTCTGGAACCAGAGCCCCCAGACTCCCTCCTGGGCCCGTGTTCTGCCTATTGGATCAGCAAAGGTGCAAGAACTCAAGGGACCGTTGCGTTTAAAAGAGCTGCAGCCTCGTTCAAGTTACTGAGAGCTGAGCCCCCGCATCACTCCCTTCCCAAGACTCTGCTGTGGCAAAGAGCTGGATCCTGGCTGGGGCGGGCAGGGTCACGGGTCTGAAAACGCACCCTGTGGTCCTGCCTCCCTATGAACTTGGGTGGCGGGCTGGGGGTGGGCTTGGGCAGACGTCACCAAGTTCCAGGTTTAAAATTATGTTCCCCAAACATGAGCTAATCCTCTCAGGAAAGGAAGAAAGACATTTTAGTCCATATTGCTTGATACTTGCTTTTAAAGCACATGGTCTTTTATCTCCAGCGTGACTGTGGATGAAATATCACTAGCTTCATATTTCAAGATAATTCCTGTCCAGCGAGTGTTCTCTCAGGAATAAAGACGCGGAAAGCACGCACTGTTGCAACTGCACTTTCTTTCTTTGTATAAACACATCCCTCTGGGCTCCATCCGATCTGTCGGGTCCCAGGGTGTAACGGTCACTGCTGGACCAAAAGGTCTGGCTCTCAGTTTCCTAGATAGGCCGGCGAGGTTAACAAGTTAATAAAATCCTATTTATCAGACTCCGGAGTCTATTTCCTCTTCCCTGTAGCTCATGGTTATAATTATTTTTTATGGACTCTCAGGGTTTCTTTATATCTGATTTCCTTGAACTCCGCTCTTGTTTCCTGAGTACCGGGCCACGGAAGGAGAGAGAGGTGGGCTTCATGGAAAGATGTCTGTTACTCATTTCCACCTGGGTGTGATGAGGGTCAGTCTGAAGGAACATGCTTAAATAATGAAGATTTTAATTTGTTACCTCCTCCTCTTGGGCAGACAGACAGTGGAAAACTGATGGTCTCTAGGGAGCCCCAGGCCCAACCACAGGTTAGTGGGAGCTGACTTCTAACCTCTTTGTCCTTCCAGATTTTTACCTGAACAGCTGGACCAATGTTCTTTGAGCCATGTGCACACACGAAGATAAACTACAGTAATTACGTGACAGTGTCTTGAAAATAGCAACAACACAAGCACAGACAGATAAAGCCTGGTCTTCGTTGCTTCATTGTTATGGTTTCCCTCTGCAAGGCACCCAAGAGATAGTGAACGGGGGCTAAATTAGCCAGACTCTCCCTTTTTAGGGATGATTCATTTATCAGGTTCCTTGACTGTGGGCCTAGGAGACTCAGCATCTGACCCTGAGATGATCAAATAGAGGAAGAATGAGGATCCCTATCTCTAAGCAAGACTCAAGGTGAGACTGTGTGGACCCTGAACTGGGGATGTGTCAGCTGCAAAACTCTTCGAGTAGATTCCCTGGGCCGTGGAGGCGAGCCACAGACATCTGCCCCCAGATCCATCCTCTTGTCTCTAAAGGAATGGTGGGAGGCCAGCTTTCTATTCTAGGGGTTGCCCCCTGCTCCATACCCAAGACCTGCAACTCTCTGCTTACTCACCTGAATTTCCAACTTTGGCCGAGGAGGTTTTGTCTGTAAATGTACAGCATACAGGTGTGTGTGCACATGTACAGGTGTGCATATGTGTGTGTAACTTGGGCATCTGGAGCAAGCCAATGACCACCAGGAATTACTTCTCTACTGCCCTCTCTTGAAGACTGTTATTGAGTAACCAATGAAACACAAACTTGAAGAAAACCAGAATGGCCTTGGGAAACATGGAGGGTGCCCTGATGGATTTCTGTTCCATCAGGTGCAGAAGGGAATGGAGTAAAGACAGGGAAGCGTGCACACGTGTCTTCCACATTAGCCAGCCCACCAGGAGAAGGAGGCAGGCACATGGGGAGGTCCTTGTGACTGCCCCTAACCTGGGTGAGCAAGGCAGAGCTGGGCAGGTGGGAGTTCAGTGCCGGGGTCACGTCAAAGGCAGATCTCTCCAAGACACTCGTGCTTGATGGCCATGCCAGGAAAAACAGACAAACAGACCAGGGTTGTCTCTGTCAAACACACAGAAAGCAAAACAAAAACCTGTTGCAGCATCCAAGGTACCCGAGGAGTGCCTCCCTCCTTGGTCCACTCAGCTCCCCACATCCTAAACATTCCTTCTGCCTGGGTGAGTAACTAGAGGAAAAAAGTGACAACCAATAAAAAATGTCCCCTTTGCTTTCACCCAAAACTTGAACAAACTGGTCTGAGACCTAAACACTAACTTCAGAATCCATCCCCAGCACTGAGGAGATGTCGACTCTCCGCTGCAAGGATTTAAAAATCAGCACATCAACCACCACTACCCAGGCAAGTAAGTCTATTAATTAATTCTACTTTTAATAAGTCAAAGGAAGAGAATAGCATGATCCATTCAATAAATGCCCACAAACTCATCTGATAAAATTGAATATAGCAAAATTAATGTGCATGCCTTCATGCTAAATCCACAACTCCTATATATAGGAATGCCTTATAGTTCTTTCAAATGTGCTTTAAAATCTCAAAGCAAAAATCACTGTCATGCTTAATGTGACAAATTAGTTCAGTTCAGTCGCTCAGTTGTGTCCACCTCTTTGCAACCCCATGGACTGTAGCACACCAGGCTTCCCTGTCCATCACCACCTCCTGGAGCTTGCTCAAACTTATGTCCATCAAGTCAGTCACAAAGCCATACAGACTGAAGTCAGGAGAGTGAAATGATGCTTTTGTCCACTATTATTATTTAATGTTGTTTTGGAAATACTGGCCAGTGTGATTAGATAACAGATCATTTAAAATGATATAAATACATATCCAAAAACACAAAATAATCAATTGAAGAAATTGTTGTGATGGATAAGAAACTTCAGTGACCTGTGTGGTTTTAAAATTAATATGCAAACATCAGTAGCTTCCCCTTACTTGAAAAATACACTTTTAGAAAAAATAACAGAAAACACTCTAATTTACAATAGCAATAATGATGGAATAGCTAGGAGGGTGCCCTGCTACAAAAGCTGATAGATTTCTGTTCGATCATAGCTAGGGGGGAATCTCTAAGACAACTACAGGACCATGATGAGGAAAGTATACTATTCTCCTGGGAGAGAGAGACTCTACTGAGGCGGTTTTCTATGAATAAAGGAGATAATACAGTTTATCCTTGGGTTGGAAAACTGTCATGTAAAGAAAGAAATTACCCTAAATAGGTTCTATAGGCCATGAAACATGAAATAAACTACCACCAGGATGCTTCGGTATTTCACAGCATGTTAAATCACACGTGGGAAAAATACAAGAATGATTAGGGGTTTGTAAAAGAGTGATGGCAGCCCTCTTTCCCAGATATTAACAAGTTTAGTTATTCCAGAAAAATCAGAATACCTTGCACTTAAGCGTGGATAGACAGCCACTGAGCTGAATCTGTAAGTCAGAAATAGACTGAAAATACCTACGGGACTGCGGAACTTTCCGTATAAGAAAGCTGACACGTGAAGGCAGAGAGAAAACAATTGGAACACTGACAAGTTAGTCTTTGGGGGACAAGCAAGTTATAGACTAGCATGTAGAGTATGATACCATCGTGTAAACAGAGCAGCTGTAGATTAAAATTCTTCTGGGAAGAAAGATGAGAAAATGATGACAATGATTAAATCTTTGCTGGGGAGGATGGGAATTAGTTGGGAGTAAAAGGGGATTTTTTTCCTGTTTGGGGAAAAATGGCTTTCGTGTTTTGAAAACAAAAAGATATATGTCTTTCTATAGATAATGCAAACAATATGAAACATTTATGGAAGAAAGTAGTGAGATTTGTGGAACATTAGTCTAGAAATGCCATAATGGATAGATGACTATAGCAATAGATATGGAGAAATAGTTTTATAAACTTGGATCATATTATGTACGTTATTTATCAAACATGTGCTAAATTTGATTTTAAGGAACTACTAAATTTCAAACAGGTTCTTCTTTGCTTGTCCACTATGAAAAATGAACTGATTTCTAAAAGAAACCTAGATGATTAAGAAAAAATGGTGACCAACAGTTAACAGGCTAGACTCTCCACTTGGTTTTAGTTGTATGTTTCAATTTTTCACAGTTCCTATCAATTCACTATGAAAGACGAAGCGATGATTACATCCATGCTCCCTTTACCCTGCCTCTCATCAGCTTTCAGTAGCTGTATTTGTACATTTTAAAGTTTTACGGTATCCACAATCTATTTGGTAACAGTTATTCCCAGAACTTCTTAGTCCTGACTCTGAATTTGAACAAGTGCACTGTGTTATTCCGGCAAACGCCGGGAGATAGTGAAGGACAGAGGAGCCTGGCACGCTGCAGTCCATGGGTTCACAAAGAGTTAGACACAACTTAGCGACTGAACAGCAACAACTGTTCACCATGAGTTAATATTCCAGAGTTTTTCCATCTTTAGTTGTTTATTTGGAGGTATTGTTTGGTTAGCTGAGTTTTCCAGGAGTCGCTCACAGATGCTGTAGCTCTCAAGTTCTTCATGTATGAGAGTGTCCATGTGTCACCTTGATTTTTGGAGGGCAATTTGCTTATGTACAAAGACTTGGGACGTGTTTCACTTTCCTTTGATGATCCTGTAGGCGCCTCCACCTTGAGAGTGTTCTGGAAGGGCCGGAGGAAGCCAACACCAGCCCATCTGTTGCTGGAATAACATCACTTTGATCCAAGCTACTTATATAATTCCCATATGGTTGTTTATTATTAAGTGCATTAAACACATACATATACACACTACATGCACGCACACACACACACAGACACACAATACTATTTATCAGCGGTATCAGAGGAAAAAATCATTCTTAAAGTGAGGAAAGAACTCAATCTGCGGCTTGAAAGACTACATCATTTTCCTGGAAATTTTTAGTAGAGAAAATAGCTCCTGAAATACATCTTGGTAAAATTATTTAAGGCTTTCCTGATGGCTCAACAGGTAAAGAATCTGCCTGCAGTGCAGGAGACACAGGAGATGCAGGTTTGATCCCTGTGTTGGGAAGATCCCCTGAAGGAGGACATGGCAATCTACTCCAGTATTCTTGCCTGGAGAATCCCATGGACAGAGGAGCCTGGCGGGCTACAGTCCGTGGGGTCGCGAAGAGTCAGACATGGCTGAGCACACATACTGAAAATTATTCAACTCTAAAGATGAAGGGAGAAAACCACCAGCTTCCACATACGGAAAACACAATTAGCCTGAAGGAGAAGGAAAACGAACACCGCTGTTCTCAGACAGCTGCACAGCACAACTCCAGGATAGAAGGGAAGTTCGTGGAATTTTGAGGAGAGGTTGTGTCTTAACTTCTGTACTGAATTAAGTTGCTCTTCATGTATACAATCTATATAAAGTCATTATCAAAAACGAACCCCTCCTGGAAAAACTAGTAAGCCATACTTGAAATTATTGAAAATGAAGAACTCAGAACAAAAGGAAGGTATTATGAAAAGGCCAGTAGTGAGCTTTTAAATCTAGGACTAAAGATACACAACTGTGGTCATTATGTTTATGAAAACTATAGATGTCAACATATTGAAAAAAAGATTATAAAGTAAAATTTTAAAATAGTCTGTAATATGGAGAGGCTAAAATACCTGTGCTTGTTAATAAAAAGGAGTGGGCTGAAGCATATTACACTGATTTTCGTAGCAGAGAGGCAAGAAATTGTTTCATTTTTAAAATATGGTTTCTGGAGTTGAAAAAAATTTAATGCTATCTGTCCATATTATTTAAAGCTATAAAATTAGCCACTAGTACTAAGGACAAATTATTTGGCTCTTAAATCATCACAAGATGAAAAAATGTTGATTGTAAAAGGAAAGCTACAAAAGGAATAGAAAGTATTTCATTCTGACTAAAAAGGTTGGGGAAATGGATAACCTAATATGTGAAAACCTATTAGCATAATTCACTACGTTGCCAGATTTATGAAGAAACCATATGGTCATCCAAGTAGATGCAGGAAAACCTTCAATTAAATTTAACACTCATACGTGATCAAATAACAGCTCTAAGCAAACTAATAAGAAAAGGGAACATTCTTTATTTAATAAAAGCCATCAACGAAACATTCAGAAATTACCCTATTTGAGTGGTGAAACATTAGAAGCATTTATTTTGAAGTAAAGAACAGGATAATATTGTCTATTATTATAGTTTCTAACATTTAATTTAATATTAACATTGTACTGAGAACCTAGCAAGCATACTAAAATCAGGAAAAAAGATTCCCTCCTTCAAACACACACAAAAAAACTCAAACTAAATATATGGAGAGAGAGAGAGAGAGAAAGATTTAAAAAAGAAAGTTATTATTCCCAGCAACCATTAGTTAGAAAATGTACTTATAAAAGTTTCTGCCAAAAACACAGAAACCTTTGCAATCTGAGAATAAATATGACATAAGATGAGCATGACTTTTACTGAGACAATGATAACACAGTTTAGACATAGGCAGATAATAGAAAAAGGATTCTGTGCTTACAAGTCAAAGACAACTTATAGCCGTATCAATTACCTCCAAATTAAAGTGTGAGTTCTGTGTAATTCCAGTCAAAGTCCCATAAGGTTGTTAATGAATCTTGGCACTAGCTTTTATCGATAAATTCATGTGGAAGACCAAAGTGCTAAGAAGAGACATGTGGTGAAGAACGGAGAGTGAGAAGAGGGGTGGGCGGGGGAAACTGACCATTTCTCCCAACCTCATAACGTTATAGCAGTTATTTAGAACTGGGTAATATCCTCCAAATGGTGCACAAATAGTCTGAAAAAGCAGAGCAAAGGGCTTGGAAGCCAATCCAGGTATATTTATGCTTTGAGGACTGCATCAAAGCTCTACAACAAAACAGTCGTGATGGAAACACTCGATGATGCGATGGTGGTTCGAAAGCCGCTAGCCATCACGTGGGAAAACAAAGTTAAATATACACGCGCGCGCGCTCAGTTGTGGCTGACTCTTGGTACCCCCCGGACTGTAGCCCGCCAGGCTCCTTTGACCATGGAATTTTCCAGGCAAGAACACTGGAGTGCGTTGCCATTTCCTATTCCTGGGGAATCTTCCTGCTCAAGGATCAAACTCCAGTCTCTTGCACCTCCTGCATTGGCTGGTGGATTCTTTACCACAACACCACCTGGGAAGCCCTCTTACCACACAGCAAATTCCAGGTGGACCAAAGAAGGAAGCTTGAAAAGTAAAATAGAAGATGTGTAGAAGAGAAATAAGACAACAGCCAATGGTCAAGACGTAGAGAAAAGATGACACTTCTGTTCTACGTGTGTGTGTTGTGTTGTGTGTGTTGTGTTGTGTGTGTATAGAGGGTCTTGGCAGGGTGGGGGTGGCTATAAATGGGAACGTTTCCCTGGAAGACAATCTGCTTCTTCTTCTCAATAATCTGGTTGATGATGGTTATACCCTCCATTCCTACATTTCATTAACTCATAATAGATCCCACAGATTGTTGCATAAATAAGGATGGAAGGATTAGAAAAGACCTAAATGCCCGTTCATGGGAAAATGGATAAATTATGCCATATTCATTCAGTAGACTCCTACATAGATCTGACCATGCTGACCTGGTACAGAACAGGAGGGCCACAGAAACTTCAACTACATGAATGACACTCGTCCTTTAAAAGAAACAGTATCTGAAGCAAAAATAGAAAGTGTACTTGAATACACAGAGTCCTAAGATGATAACTGGCATTCTCTAATTGGCATCCTCTTCTTGAGGATAAATTGGCTTATTAAGAATAACAGGCTTAATAAACTCCTTTGGATCCAGAAGAGGAAACCCAGACAGTATAGTTTGAAGAAAAAGATGTCTGAAACAGGATACTTCATACAATTAAACTATGATTAATTTAGGAGTGTCAGATCACAGAAAATGTTTACTTAAAACTTGAGTATTCTACTCTGCATGATACTAGACTGTGGATACATGCCATTATACATTTGTCCAAACTCAGAATGTACAGCGTCAAGAAAGAACCCTAATGTAGACCATGGACTCTGAGTGATGATGACATGTCAATGCAGGTCCATACTCTGCTCCTGTTAGGGATGTAAATGAAGGTGGTGGCTATGTGTGGTGGGGAGGGCAGGGGCGAGAGGCAGAGAGGATAAACGGGAAATCTCTGTACCTTCTACTCAATTTTCCTGTGAATCTAAAACTGCTCTAAAAAATAAAGTCTATTAAAAAAATCAAGTTTGTGAAATAGTTTAAAAAGTTGAGTATTTTAGTTTAAAGTGTTTGCAGATTTTACAGTGATCATTTATTACTTTGGTAACTAAAAAAACTAATGAAGAAGTTTCAACTATACTAGGAATCAGTGAAATGAAGCTTATAACAAGGAAACACCACTTCACAGATCAAATGGTCAAAAATGTAATTAAAGTGGCCAGACTCCTTATCAGTGCTGGTTCAGGGAACAGACACTCCACTGCTGGCAGAATGTTCACTACTACAGAGGATCTGAAGTGCATCCAAACCCTGGAAAACATTCAGTTCAGTTCAGTTCAGTCGCTTGGTCTTGTCTGACTCTTTGCAACCCCATGAATCGCAGCATGCCAGGCCTCCCTGTCTATCATCAACTCCCGGAGTTCACTCAAATTCACATCCTTCGAGTCAGTGATGCCATCTAGCCATCTCATCTTCTGTCGTCCCCTTCTCCTCCTGCCCCCAATCCCTCCCAGCATCAGGGTCTTTTCCAATGAGTCAACTCTCCACATGAGGTGGCCAGAGTATTGGAGTTTCAGCTTCAGCATTAGTCCTTCCAATGAACACCCAGGGCTGATCTCCTTCAGAATGGACTGGTTGGATCTCCTTGCAGCCCAAGGGACTCACAAGAGTCTTCTCCAACAGCACAGTTCAAAAGCATCAATTCTTCGGCACTCAGCTTTCTTCACAGTCCAACTCTCACATCCATACATGACCACTGGAAAAACCATAGCCTTAACTAGATGGACCTTTGTTGGCAAAGTAATGTCTCAGTTTTTCAATATGCTATCTAGGTAGGTCATAACTTTCCTTCCAAGGAGTAAGCCATTTCATGGCTGCAATCACCATCTGCAGTGATTTTGGAGCCCCCCAAAATAAAGTCTGACACTGTTTCCACTGTTTCCCCATCTATTTCCCATGAAGTAATGGAACCGGATGCCATGATCTTCATTTTCTGAATGTTGAGCTTTAAGCCAACTGTTTCACTCTCCTCTTTCACTTTCATCAAGAGGCTTTTTAGTTCCTCTTCACTTTCTGCCATAAGGGTGGTATCATCTGCATATCTGAGGTTATTGGTATTTCTCCCGGCAATCTTGATTCCAGCTTATGCTTCTTCCAGCCCAGCATTTATCATGATGTACTCTGCTGCTGCTAAGTCACGTCAGTCGTGTCCAACTCTGTGCGACCCCATAGACGGCAGCCCACGAGGCTCCCCCGTCTCTGGGATTATCCAGGCAAGAACACTGGAGTGGGTTGCCATTTCCTTCTCCAATGCATGAAAGTGGAAAGTGAAAGTGAAGTCGCTCAGTCGTGTCCGACTCTTAGCGACCCCATGGACTGCAGCCTACCAGGCTCCTCCATCCATGGGATTTTCCAGGCAAGAGTACTAGAGTGGGTTGCCATTGCCTTCTCTGGATGTACTCTGCATATAAGTTAAATAAGCAGGGTGACAATATACAGCTGTGACATACTCCTTTTCCTATTTGGAACCAGTCTGTTGTTCCACATCCAGTTCTAATTGTTGCTTCCTGACCTGCATACAGGTTTCTCAAGAGGCAGGTCAGGTGGTCTGGTATTCCCATCTCTTTCAGAATTTTCCACAGTTTATTGTGATCCACAGAGTCAAAGGCTTTGGCATAGTCAATAAAGACCTTTCAAACTGTAACTCCAACGAGAAGCGATGTAAATCCACTTTGAGTAAATTTGCCTCAGTTAAGGTCAGAGATGTGCAAAATAATTACCTAAAAGATGGCATGTTGTTTTTTAAGTTATAAAAGTAAAGTATAGAAGAACTGTGTGTACTCAATGATCAAAATTTATTTAAATAAAATATGCTGCATCCATTTGAGGAAATACTAGCCAATCACTAAAATATATTTTTTCAAAAAATATTTCATTTTATTGGAAAATGTTTGTGATCTATTGGTGAGTTTAAAAAGTAATTTTCAAAAGTTATTACTGTTTGACTCCTATTTTTTGTGTATGTGATTGTGTATAACATATACATGTTTGTGTGTTTTGAGTCACCTCAGTTGTGTCTTTCTCTTTGTGATCCTATGGACTGTAGCACACATCTCTGTCCATGGAGATTCTCCAGGAGAGAATACTGGAGAAGGTTGCCATGCCCTCCTCCAGGGGATCTTCCCCACCTAGGGATCAAACCCATGTCTCCTGCATTGCTGGTGGATTCTTCACTGCTGAGCCACCAGGAAAGCCTACATATTATATATATCTCGATGGGTAAAAAATCCTTTTGCAGTGCAGGACATGCAGGTTCAATCCCTGGGTGGGGAAGATCCCCTGGAGGAGGGCATAGCAACCCTCCCCAGTATTCTTGCCTGGAGCATCCCTTGGACAGAGGAGCCTAACAGGCTACAGTCCACAGCGTAAGAAAGAGTCAGGCACGACTGAGCACACACAGCTCATCTGGCTATACAAAGTCAAACAGAGGAGAGAAGGAAACAAGGGAGAAAGAGAGGGAATAGTGAATAGGAGGAGAAAGAACAAAATGTTAGCTGCAGTGACTTCTGGGAGGCTTGCTTCTGGAGGCCTCTGTGCTTTCCCATCTTCGTGCTGTGCACTGTGTCACTTTGATAATGACTTTAAAATGCGGTGGAAGCCGCCTCTGGCTGTGGAGCCTGCGCAGCCCAGCGCCTCTCTCACATGACTGGGGGCTGGGGTGGGGTGGGGGACAGAATCGGATTGTTTCTGGCCTCAGTCTCCAATGATTCAGATGCCAGATGGCAGGGGTAATTGAGAATTCACTCCTTCTGAATCCAGCCTTTGTATTTCAGGGCGATTTAGAAGAAGAGGAAAGACAATGTTATTGGAGGGTATATGCAAGCAAATTACGGAACTGGAAACGCTGTTTGGTAGCAGTTGTCCAATTCTTGGTCTCTGTGAACACACGTGGTCCCCATAAATAACTGTGCAATTTGCATCACGTGATGTACAGACTCTTCCAAACTAATGGTGAGAAGTAAAGTAGAATTCCACCAGGGCTTGAACTGAGCATGAACTAGAGGGGAGGAATGCCATTCTGTTGTGAAAATAAAGGTACTAATTTGATAAGGAGATTAAGGGAGTGAATGGTGGGGAAGGGAGGTTCCCTTGTTAAAAATTTACCATTGTTAATGGAATTCATGAATCACTCCCATCTGCTATTTCTGGTTATAAAAATAGCAAAGCAAGAAGGAAAATTATGGAGGCCTTATAATTCTGGAATGTTACACTTTTTAAGGAAAGGGACATGAGCTTTTATACTTACCAAGGAGCAAAAGTTTACTAAAATATGAAGGTCAGTGTATGTTTTTCTGTATGCATATTTATGCGAGTGTCTACACCAATGACCTAGGGCAGCACACTCAAAGTATTTCTGGAAAAAAGTGAATATGATGTAAAAGACAATGTTTAACCTACTTATCAGGCAGAAGATTTCCCACTCACCCCGTCGGTGTGTTCTCACCATTCTGTAGTTAGAAAGCCAATGACATGTTTGTTGATGTCTTAATTCTACTGGTCATTTATCCAATGTCATGTCATCACAGTTCTTTAGCTGTCCTGAGATTCCAGGAGTCATACGACCTCAGAAATGATGCCCATTCCTTCTGGAAATTCAGGAAAGGAAGGACTAATTTAATGAAGGCTGTAAGTATAGTAAAAACATCAGATGTGAACAAAATTTGAGTGCTGAAACATGTGTATTTGTTTCTGCACATGATCTGATCCAGCCTCGGTTCTGTGCTCTGCAGTTAGAGACATGGTTAACGTTCAGCCTCTGCCTTTGAGGCATTCAGTGTTGGTGTGGCAGGAGGGGACTTCCAAAAAGTACAATTCACTGTTTGTACTTTTACAAGTGTTCTGGGCAGTGACAGGCACAAAGCGCTCTTGTAGCATGTGAATTGTGCCCTAGGTCTTGGGAGCTTGGCGGTCATTAGCACTATTTATAGGTATCCTCATTCTCCTGAACACGTAGGGTTACATTTCTCTCCTCTGTTAAAATTGGAGGACATGTGACTTGCCTTGCCTTGGTGATCATGAAGTCTGGGCTTTCAACTAGGTTCCTGGGTGGTTAAAATGACAGCTCCACTAACTGTCCACACTGGTCATATGACATGACCAAAAAAAAAACAAAACACAAGCTTTTGTTGTGTTAAGCCACAGAGACCTTGGAGCTACTTGTTACTGCAGCTGGGTCAACTCTGCTGACTGATGCACAGACTACTGACATTCAGATTGGGACTTAGAGAGCTTGACCAAGTGTGGAAGAATAGGGAGTGGGGACGGTGGCAGTCGAGATGCAAAGCTGTGTTCCTTTCCCTTGACTGCTCCTCTTTGGTGTCCTTGTCTGTCCAGTGAATTCATCCACCTCTCTTCCTAGACTGCTGGCTAAACATGCTGTATTGACCACAACCACCTGTCTCCTCTCCTGCCCAAACTATACTAAAATGTCACTTTCAGAGTGTGAGTCTATCAATAGAAACAGAAGATGACAGGAGACCTCAATAGACAAACATTTTGGATGAACGTAGCAGATAAAAAGACACCATCTAAGGGAACTCGGAAGGAAGAACCACCAGCAGCACTCAGTTCATCCCACACAGTCTCTGAAGGTCTTAGTACTCAGCAGGGATGGCGGCAGGGAGGTAGGGGCAGAAGTTGGAGGAGGGGTGTAGAGAGGGCTGTTCATGGAGGGGAAATCCCTAACCCCTCACGTACACAGCACAGACCTTCACCAACTGCCTCCAGGAAGAAGATAGAGAAGCTCTGGTCTTGGGATCACCAAACATACGGGGAGTCTTAGGTGAGAGTCCGAATTTAAATAAAAATCTTAATACTTCACAGTGAGACCTCCGGTCCTCCGCAGCGTGGTTTCCAAAATGTTGGCTGCCATGTGTAAGAACCCAAAATAAAGATGTTTAGGTACTGACATTGAGGAATGCCAAATAAAAGCCACTGATTTGCTTCCCACGACTGAAGCGACTTAGCAGCAGCAGCAGCAGCTTGCAAGGAGCCCCACCAGTCTACAAATGCTCTCCAGCATCAGGAGTCTTGAGGAGTTTGTTGCTATCCCACATTAAGTATGAATGATGAGCAAAGACACTGACATTTGGGGGTGCCTCCAACTTGGAAGCGTGAAAGCCAATCCAACAAAGGCGTGAACAGAAGGAGACTGCAGGAAACACTGCCGGGACCAGAAGAAAATGTCCCTACAAATGAGTCAAATATGTTTTAAGATGTGACAGAGATATGGCTCTCTTAATAGGACGGGGAACCAACTTTTTCTCCTTTGACCATTTCTTCTAGTAGTAAGTGATTTCTCAATATGTTTTTACTGCTGTTGGGGGTAATGTTTTCATTAGCTGAAAGATTTCGTTTCCAACTTCTTGTGGATTGGAGAAGATTTCATGGATGCTGCCTGTCAGTTGTTGTTTACTCTATATTAGAATAATCCAGAACCAACAACGGGTGTTTCCACTCAGGGCTGTTTATCCCTTAGATGCTCCATTTCCACCACTTGCAAGTTTACTTTCCCTTCACCAACGAGCCTCCAAGAAGCGCTTCCTGCTTGTAAGAAGTCTTCCTCCCCCAGAAGCAGTGCCTGCCCAAGGCTGCCCTGAGCATACTCCACCGCCCTGCTTTTGACTCTCTGGTGACCGGCACTGCTACCTGCCAGGTCCAGACCTGTCCTCAGAACCCCACCAAGGATGGGAGACTCTTTCATCCTGCTTTGCCACAGATCACGCTGAACTGTGTGAGGGTCACATGGCCCAGTATGCGTGACGGTGCTTTGGAAACCACTGACATCTACACACCTGGGCTCGTGCAAACACAGGCTTCAGAGAAGTGGCTCTTGTGATCTCTGCTTTTGCCTCTTCCAATGGTATCAGACCCATGACATCATCCTCCTTTCTTTAACAAGAGTGTTTCCAGACCTGAACACAGCTCACAAAATAGTGTTGGGAGCAACA
Organism: Bos grunniens; assembly: GCF_055505025.1. Taxonomy (NCBI): domain Eukaryota; kingdom Metazoa; phylum Chordata; class Mammalia; order Artiodactyla; family Bovidae; genus Bos; species Bos grunniens. Next base: position 5,009,364 of record NC_141167.1, on the reverse strand, counting down.
GGCATCAGGAGGTGGTCCTGAGCTGGTTGCTACAAGTGTGAGTGAGTGAAATTGCTCAGTCGCGTCCAACTCCTTGCGACCCCATGGATTGTAGCCCACCAGGCTCCTCCATCCATGGAATTTTCCAGGCAAGAGTACTGGAGTGGGTTGCCATTTCCTTCTCCAGGAGATTTTCCTGATCCGGCGATTGAACCCAGGTCTCCTGCATTGTAGGCAGTCGCTTTACCCTCTGAGCCACCAGGGAAGTCCTGAGCTGGTTGCTTTGCTGACATTTAAATCCTCCCATCAGCTATTTTCTACCACTTGAGCCCATTCAGGATCCTGTTTATTTCACAAATATGTAATGCACAGTCTCTCTCTCTGTTTTTTCAGATAGAGAAAATAAGGTGAGTACTTGGTACTCTGGGCAAGCTCTCAAGGTAGAAGGCTGGATGGCTATCTTACAGATGGTATCTATCAATGCTTAGGGATGTAGATTCTTATTTACTTAGACTCATTCCAAACTATACACAGAGGAAAATGTGAAAACAACTGTGAAAGGTCAGTGTGAGCCCCTCCCATCCCACACCCCACACAAACTCTCATGAGAGTCTATGCACCCTCTAGGCTTCATCCACCCTCCTGCAGATTTTATATCTGAGACCAGCACACACTTGTGATTTTAGGTCTGGTTTTTATCTAAAACACTGTATTATATATTATATTATGGTCCTATAGAGTCAAAATTATTCTAATGGTATTGTGAGAACCATGTTATAAAAAGTTTTAGAGGAATTTTTGAAGATATAAATAAATAGAAATAAATCACCCAAGACCCTCTTTGAGCATCTCACTCCAAAAACCTCTAGGGGTTTCACTTTTCCCTGGAGTAAGACCAGACTCAAGGCCCATCTCCAGGCACATCCCCACCTGCAGTCCATCTCTCTGCCTCAGCCGGGAACACGTGTCTGTCTTTCTTTTGGCTCAAGAAGCCTCCAGCCTCCCCTCCCTTATCCGGGCACATTCTTCAGACAGCTCCAATATGCCTGCCTCTAGGGGCCCCTCCTGACTCCCACCCACAAGATGGTCAGGTCCCACATGATGGCCGCTCTCTGGCTCCTTGTAAATCCCCTGCAGGACCCAGCCCTGACTCATAGACCACCAGGATAGCCCCCTATTATCCCTGGTTTAAAGATGAGCAGTCCCTAGTTTTGAGGCAGCCCTCTTCGGGGGCCTCTCTGCCTCTCCCAACCCTTCTCCCCTCCCTCCCCCCAGCACCCTCCTCACCTTCTCTCTGCCCCTCTCCCCTTCGCCCCAGCCCCACTCTCGTCCATGGACCAGATAGAGAGATGCTGCTGAGAATGGCCATCGGCTTTGCTCTGTTTGTCATCTGTCATCAGTGACTTTGGATTGACCCGGAAGCCCCAGGGAACCACTGCAGGGGCCCTTGTGAAGCGTGTGTGGTCTCCCCAGTAAACTGGAAAACAGGAGAGAAACGCCTTGACAGACTCAAGGGGGCGTTTGAAACAGAAGCTGACTTCGATCTGAGCATAGCTAGAGGAAAATCCATTTGCTTCCATTTGGGAGAGTTGTAGTGAATGAGGGCTCTCTGTTCAGGGTTTCAAAGCTGTGTGTTTTTGTTCTCTGACACTCTGGTCTCAGATTTTTCTCCATAGGCTTCATTTTAGCAGGGTGATTTTTACTGAGTTTTAATGTGCATTTGCGTCTGTTCCCACAGGACAAGTACAGCAAACAGAAATCAGATCTTTTTTTCTGGGTGGAAGGTTGGCCCTATTAGGTCAATTCCAAGCCTTCTGACTTGAAGCCTAGTGAACTCGCTCATTAGTCCAACTATCCAGAAATGAAAAACAAAAATTAAAAATAATGCAAGTACAGAGCCGGATTTGAGCACTCAGCACCAAAGAATGGGTCTAATGAGTATTTTCCCAGGACGTGGCCGCCTGTTTGAATTGGATGCTCGGGCCGGTGGTTTGGCATCAGGCAGACAGTTGTGAATATCAGATTCAGTTTGTGTAATCAACCAGATGACCATTTCACCTCTGCTGTCTCTCCACAATGCCTTTTCTTCTCCAATTCTTCACTCCATTCGAAGTGGGAGGAGCGTCACGGCCGGAACACGAGCGTTGGCGTCAGAAGGCCTTGGGTGAGTCCCAGCTGGGAGGTTGACCAACCACTTGACCCTGGGCAAGGCTGAATTCTTCACACAGTGGAGACAGTGTCTGTCCAGATGACCACGCTGATGTGGCGCCGGAGAAGCATATATTACTGTCCAACTGGAAATTTAGAAACTGCCCTGAGATTTCTATTTCTCCTCAACTTCTGTGCCTCAAACTGATTAGAACTTTTTAAAGTAAGGAGCTGAGTCTTGTTCACTTTTTCCCCCTGGAATACACCAGATAGTCTGCACATGTTTGCTAAATTCAGTCATTCCCTGGGTCAGTTCATCGGGAAAAATCATGGCTCAACAGGAAGACCAACCTTCCCAGCTTTACTCATCCCAGCCCTTACAACAGTCAGGGGTTCCCTTCTGTATTCGTCTACTTGCCTGTCATCTTCCTCCCCCGACCCCCACCCCGACCAGTGAGACTGGAAAGTCTGCAGCAAAGGGCCAGGAACACAGGCACCCGATAGGCACTACTTTTGTCGATTAGTTGGCAAAGCCTTTCATTTTTGACTCACACGTGTAGAAGCATTTAGGTGCCTTTGCAGTGCTGCACGTTAACCACTTGCAGTGCTCGTCTCTCCATCCAAACTCAGGACTGATTTACGTGTTTGGGGACACAGTACGAGACCCCTTCTGTGTGTTCCTAACTTAATGCAGGAACAGCTGCCATGTTGACTTCTCTCGTTAACCGGACACCCTCTTTACACGGGTTTCAAAAAATGGAACAGCAAGATAATGATGTCTTATATCCATCTGGCAAAGGCTGTAAAGGAATAGACCAGCGAGTGTTAGCAGAGCAGAAGGAAGGCAGGATGCTCTCAGCTAAGAGGAGTGTTAATTGGTGCAAGGCTCTAAGAGGTATTAATAATATAAGAATTTGTGGCAAAAACCGCTGAAGACTGGGTACATTTTGATCTTAAACTTCTACTTTTAGACATTGAGTCCCAGGAATCATCCTGCAAAAATGTTCATGAAGACAGGCTCATGATTCATGGTTAAGGAAGGAATGCATTTAGTAAACAGCATGTCTTATCCTTCATCAAAACTGAGTTCTGGACCCACTACGTTCTATTGAACAGACTTCAAAACTTCAAAATTTTGAAACTGATTCACTCTAGGCTGGTGGGATCATCAATAATGTTTGCCTTTGTTTATCTACATTCTTTTTTTTTTTTGGCATTTTTGACAACAAACCTCTATTCTAGACAGAAGAAAAATTAGTGTATAAAAGGAATGGGGCCTTCCAGGACACAAAATTCGCCTTTGCCATGGGCATTATTGCCAAACTATGAATGACTGCAGGGCACACAATGGCAGATGCTAAATAAAGAATAGTAAATATTTACTGGGTGTGGAGGCCAGTGGGGAAAGCACACACAGGAAGGGTCACCAGGGGAATTTTGTGTTTACATGAAAGGAGGTTGAAGGAAATTGTTTAGGAAGTCGGGAAGGACAGAGGAAGAAATTCTTGATTGAGAAGGGGGTTGTGTTTGAAGATGCAGAATGGAGCTGCTTTACAGTGAGGATTTCCGAAGGCTCGTCTGAATCCTGCTGTTCCATCCTAAGAATGGAGATTTCGGGGGTCTTGATGCCCCTGGGCCTTGCCTCCCAGACTCCTCTCTTAACACCTGCCAAGATCTGAAAAGAACACTCAGCGGGGAGACGCTGTAGGGTGAGCTAGCAAATTGTGAGGTCCCCATAGAGCCCCCAAAAGGCTACACCATGCGGAACAGATTCCCTTCACTTCAGCCAGGTCAGCTGTATAGTCAAAGGTTCCTGAGAAATCAGAAACAGAGAACTGTGGTTGAAAATATCCATCCACTTAAAAAAAAAAGCAGAACCAGAAGCAATTCTGTTAGTATTTCTGTTCAGTTAAAACATTCTCTTATCAAAAACATCTTGCATGTGGTCCTTGGAACATAGCAGGCACCCAATCAATCTTCGGAGGATGAATAAATTAAAGTGTGGGCAAACAAATGCAGTGATGAAGAATCATCAATATTTTGGGCACCCTGTTCCGCACCGTCCACAAAAGTAATATAGTGGGTCATGACCCAGGAGCCTCTGAAAATTGGACTCACATTTTTCTGAGTTCCTACTCTGTCTGAGGCCTGTCTGAGGCTGTATTCATGGAGGACATGAGAACACATATGCAGGATACCTGGGCTGGACATGACGGTGTCTTACCGTTAATATTACGAGGATGTGAATCACATCCTTGTATCCTTATCAGGTATCTTCATCAGGTACCAGAGAAGTTAGTGGGAGCCGGAAGGCACAATTGTCATTGTTCAGTTGCTAAGTCATGTCCGACTCTTCTCAACCCCATGGACTGCAGAACGCCAGTCTTCCCTGTCCTTCACTAGCTCCTGGAGTTTGCTCATACTCCTGTCCATTGAGTCAGTGATGCCATCCAACCATCTCATTCTCTGTCGCCCCCTTCTCCTTCTGCCCTCTGTCTTTAACAGCATCAGGGTCTTTTCCAATGAGTCAACTCTTCGCATCAGTGGCCAAAGCATTGGAGCTTCAGCTTCAGCGTCAGTCCTTCCGATGAGTATTCAGGGCTTATTTCCTTTAGGATTGACTGGCTTGACCTCCTTGCTGTCCAGGGGATTCTCAAGAGTCTTCTCCAATACCACAATTTGAAAGCCTCAATTCTTCGTTCCTCATCCTTCCTTATTTTCCAACTCTCACATCTGTGCATGACTACCGGAAAAACCATAGCTAGATAGACCTTTGTCGGCAAAGTGATGTCTCTGCTTTTTAATACACCATCTAGGTTTTTCATAGCTTTCCTTCCAAGAAGCAAGAGTCTTTCAATCTCACGGATGCGGTCACCATCTGCAGTGACTTTGGAGCCCAGGAAAATAAAATCTGCCACTGCTTCCATAGATTTGGTAAAAAGGGTCAATTTGGGGGCGGATCTTAAAGGCTTAGCAGAACTGGGGGAGCTACCAGGATGGCGAGGGCTGGAGACGGAAGGCAGGAGCAGGGGCTGGAGGCAGGCTTGGGGGTGCAGTGCTCAGCGAACAGGTGATCACAGACATTTTGTCGAGCAGAGCTGAGCCAAGTCAGAATTTGATTCATGGCACGGGATTAAGAAAAGTCGTATTTCTTTATTTTTATAACTCAGATAAACCTCTCTGAGCCCTGGTGTTGGCGAGAATCTGCAGTTTCGTCATCTGTGCTCATGTTGCTCTTGTCCCCAAGGTTGGTTCACTGTCTGTGTCATGCGTCTACAGTTGCACAGGCGTTCATGGCCCAAGTCTGGGTGGCCCCACTGGGGACAGTGGCTGCCCCCCTAGCAGGCTCAGCGCCTCCCCCTCCACCAACTCTCCAGCCTGACCTGTGTCCATGAACCTCAGTGAGATGCCGTTTCCATCTTCCAGAGCCCCCTGAGGCTTTCAAGCCCTAGAAATAGAAGGTGGGTCATCCCCTCCTTCCTCCCCTTCTTGATCACTCAGCTTTCACTACTCTGTTCTCGTAGTTTCTGATGGGACCAACATTTTTCCCTGCCAAGGTTCTGGGCATGCCCTCCTGGAAAGGTCTTGGCCTTCTCTTGGCTCAGCCAATGCCTGCTCATGCCCTGAGTCACAGCCAATTGCCAGTTCCTCACGTTTGGTAAAAAGGGGTCAATTTGGGGTGCCCCTTAAAGGATTAGCAGACCTGGGGGAGCAACCAGGATGGCAGAAGTCCAGAAGTCCTCTCTGGACTCACTGTCCTGTACCTCCCTCTCTGTTGCTCATTGGATGACACACCCATTCAATTCCCGTCTGTCTCCTTTGTCATGTGGGCTTTCAGAGGTCAGGAGTTGTTATTAATTCAGCATTCCCCTTAGCGTATCCAGCAGTTGGTCCAGAATCAAGCATGCAGTAGCTATAGGACTATTAAGTCAGATAATTACAACCTACCTCATAGAGTTGTGAAGAGGATTACAGAAAATAATGTCATTAGAAGACTTGAGGGGAGCAAGATGGAACCCAGAGAGGCTTGTTGGGAGGGAACTCTGCTGATCGTAGCCCATATTTACTGAGTATTTACTATGGGCCAGGGCTTCCCTTGTGGCTCAGCCGGTAAAGAATCCCCCTGCAACGTGGAAGACCTGGGTTCAATCCCTGGGTTGGAAAGATCCCCTGGAGAAGGGAAAGGCTACGCACTCCAGTATTCTGGCCTGGAGAATTCCACGGACTGTATAGTCCACAGGGTAGCGAAGAGTTGGACCCGACTGAGCGACTTTCACTTAGATACAGATGGCTCTTCAAAGTATTTGCCATACTATGTGTTGGTCAGCCCTCATGTCACTCACTATGAGGGAGCTTCTGCTGCTCTTCCCACCTGACAATTTAGGAAAAAGACATAGAGTTAAAGCTGTGGTCCTAGGCTGCCATCTTGGAAGTGGAGTCTCCTCTTGGCCTTTCTGCCTCCCACTTTCTAAGCTAGAAGAGTTCTGGCAAGGGACCTGGACAAGATGATGGTGGAGGGAGGGGGCAGAGCAGGGCCTCAGGAGGAGGGCAACCCCCCCTTCCTGGGGCAGCAGGGCAGGCTGGTCGGCCATTGGCAGACTCAGAAGGTGGAAGACAGGGTTCTGGTCCAATGGCTTCTGCTTCCTTTGTGAAGTTAGAGCTCGCGTCTGCTCCATCTGAGGCAGGGTGGAGAGGGGGTAGCTGGGAGGTTCCAGGAAATACTGATGATGATAGGAATCTTAATTATAATAGCAGCTAATGCTTGTGCAGAGAGGGACCACACATCCTGCTTGCCCAAGACCATGCTTTCATGCTATAACCTCAGAGTAATTACTAAGAGCGTCTCCGCTCCCTCCCACCTTGCCCTGGTTTGTGCCCTGGTTTTACAACACTTGCCACTTGTCATGCCCTCGTCACTTACTCCACACGTGCATTTCATTGCATCTGCACAGCACCCATCCGCAGGAGTGAGATGGGCCGCTGAGCAGTGGGGAGACCCTCTCAAGGTTGCAGATGGTGACCTTTGGTGGGGGTCCCAGAGTAACTGCAGCCCACAGTGAAACCCTCCTTCTGTCTCAGCCTAGGGAGTGGCCTCGGGTGAGGGTAAAAGGCCCTGAAGCAGGTAGCAAGGCCCCAGATAATGAGGACCTAGAAAAAGTCAAAAGAAAGAGGGAATTTGAGACACCCCCAGCCTACCCTTCCCCATGTTCTGCTGGCTTAGTGGAAGCTGGTCAAACTGGCTGTAAAATGGATCAACAAACAGAACCACGATTTGCAACACTTTTCCCCATATTCATATTATCAGCTGCTCCTATAAAATGGATAAGGTGTGACTGCATTTGCAGGTTTTACTTCCTATCTCGCATAAAACTTTGGCAAAGGCTGATAGCTTCATCTACTACAGATAACTCTGTGGAGTCCACAGTAGAGACAGTTTATACTTTTTCCTAAAGAACAATGACTCTGACAGGGATGAGGTTGAATAAACATTTATTTATCTCCTGTTTTCATAAGACAGATGGAGAAGTCGTTTTATGCTCAGGGAGAAGAAATTATTTTAAAAGCCTACATGGGGGGATATTGTTACCAGGTCCTGCTCTGCTGTGTTATGAACCAGATGGTACATATCTCACTGCAATTTCCTCTGTGGAACATCTGGGGAGAACGAGTGGACCAGGTTGAGAGCACTGCCCTGGGGTTATTCTGCTGTGTGGGTGTTGAGGCTGTTCTCCCATCCCACTGTTCCCTGCATGGACCTAGCTCAATTGGGGTCTACCCCACGCAGTTGATAATGAGCATAAGTGTACCGTTTGTAGGTTCTCTCGTTTATCTTCAATTTCTAGAACAGAAGAAATTTTGTTCTGTAAACATGGTTTGTTTACCTTGCTCCATGCAGTTGGATTGCATATGTGCTGCCTTGGTGGAGAGCGAGGGCCATTTCATGAATGATATGGTTTGAAAAGAGATGCCTCTGATGCGTGGAAAGGGTCAGCAAGCAGGGGAAGGGGATGCCTTCACATTATTCCTAGAATCTTCACGTGTCAGTTGCAGTAAAATATGAAAACCTGACCACCAAATTTAAAACTGCAAAGGACTGTGGTCTTCATTAATATGGAATCCCTGTTGGGTTGGCAGTGCTCCTTCCTGTTGCTAAACCCTCCTCTGGAGGGAGGTCTAAATATTCGGGTCACACCTTCCTTCTGGCTGCCAGTGCCCTAAGCCTCCGGTTCCTCTTTTTCCATCTTGGAATCAACATGTGTATTTTGTATGCTCTGCTTTTACTTCTTACTCCAGATGCAGACGTGTCTCTTCAGAGCCAAAAGCCTGCAGAAACAAGATCAGACAGATCCGAGGACCCCACAAACACAGCCTCAGCCTGATAAGTGCCCCCTTGGGAGACCACTGCACAAATGTCCCTATGAGAGAAAACACTTTCCCACTCTCCTCGTGGACCACGACCCCCTTCCTAGTGGGAAGCTGCAGGAGGGGTTGGACCCGATTCCTGTTTGCAGTCTGACACAAATCATTTAACCCCCTCCTTCCCAGGACTGGTTCTCACTCCTGTGTTCTCATGACAAATTTTATTTCGTTTCATTTATGCTATTTTATTTCTTATATTTCATTTTATTCCATGTATTTTCTTTTATTTCATTTTACTGCTTTTCTTTTCATTTTATTTTATTCCTTTCACTGTGGCAAGAACACTTGAGATTTACTCTCAATAGAGACCAAGTGTACAATACACTATTGTTTTCCTGTCACCAGTGATGCTGTACAGCAAATCTCTAGGAATTATTCATCTCGTGTAGCCGACATTGTATCCCCATGTTTAGCAAATCCCTTCTTCCCCTTCCCCAAGTCCCTGGCAACCACGACTCTATCCTTTGCTTTCATGAGTTCGACGGCTTCAAATGCTTCATGTAAGTCTGATCCCTCAGTCCTTGTCTTCTGTATCTGGCTTATTTCACTGAGCATCATTCCTCTGGGTTCATCCAAGTGGTGCATATGGCAGGTTTTCCTTCATATGTCCATTATGTATATACAGCACATGATTTTTTTATCCATTCATTCATCAGTGGTTGGCCAATAGGCATGTGAAAAGATGCTCAATGATTCCCAACTGCTAGAATGGCGGTCATCAAAAAACACAAGACGTGGGTTGGCAAGGATGCCAATTGGAACAGTTATGAGGGTGCAAAATGGTGCAGCCTCTACGAAAATCAGCATGGAGTTTCCT